>NC_064561.1:40514408-41114408 GCF_937001465.1 Orcinus orca
GTGGAACCCAGAGTATGATCAACCGTGTGATCAGGAGACGTGTTCAATTATGTCTCAGTTCTCGTCCCCTGGTACTCTGGTGCAACATTCCAGACGCTTTACTAACACTCTCCTGACCTGGAGAGTCAGTGCCTTTAACCTCCTGTTTAGCCCAGTTTGCAATTTCTGTGGAAGATGAACAGGAATAGGGAGAACCAATGAGAGACTAGCTGGAGGTGTCTGGACGGGCAAATTTAACTCTCATTTCCCACCAGGAAGAGGAATTAACCAAAGGCTCAGCGTGCCGTGCCGGATCCACATTAGGGCCTGAAGCAATCCTGCGGTGTTGCGGCCAGCTCACAAGAAAGCGAGTTGAAGAAAGGAGCTCAGGGGCACTGTAATTCACAAACCTGCAGAGTTATAAATGACAGCTATCGTCCAAAAATATACTGAAGTAAGGCTGCCAAGAGGACTTGAAAGCAGGGCAGAATTGCAGGAAACCGATTTCAGGAGGTAGACTGGAATTGCATTTAAAGCATAAGAAAAGAGGCAGAACGTCCACAATGATGCACTTGGCCAAAAAGTGCGTATGCATTTCTTCCTGAATATATTCAGGAAAAAACGCATACGCCCTTTTTGGCCAACCAAGCAAGCTTGCAAAGGAAATGTGCACTACAATGATGTCTCTCTTCCCCCCGGTCAAAAGGGCCATCTGAAAAAAGTGTAAAATCCAGAAAGGCAGGACAGGCCATGGAGAACTGGGAGCCTTGTTATGCTGATGGGCGGGATGTAAATTGCCAACAGCCATTCCGGAGAAGTGTATGGTGTTTCCGGAAATATCTAAAAAACAAAGCAACAGAGCCTAGGGCACTTCCACTTATGGTCCTATAGCTTAGGGAAATTAAAATCAAAAAGACACAGCCACCCCGATGTTTGGGACGGCTCTGTTTACAAGAACCTCGTTTACGGTACAAGTTCAATATCGCAGAAAGTGAAAAATGGATACAGAAATGGTGGTACTTACGTACAATTCAATATCACTCAGCAATGAAATCTATGTCATCAGTCCCGTAGCAGCATAATGAGTGGATTCAGGTATGATGATTCTAACTGAAATAAGTCACACAGAAAAAGAAACATCATAAGATATCACTAATACACGGAATGAAAACTTGGCTCCACAGGAACTGAATTACAAAACAGAACAGGGTATCAAATTTAGAAAACCAACTTATGCTTGCTTAAGGGGAAAGGTGAGTTGGGGTGCTGCATAATACCAGAGATTGAAATTAGCACAGATAAACTTCCTTAAGCCAAATATGCAATAGACAAGAGCTACTCCTTGCTCAACGAAATGGACTCAACACCCCATATTAAACGCCTAAGAATGTACCTGACTAGTAAGTATCTTAAAACCTATGGATTGCTATGTCTCCGAAAGGGAATCAAGCGTGTGTACAGGGGTATAAACGCAGCAGTGATAGGATTGCAGAGGTACGGTGAGCAAATGAAGACCCTTTGAAGGCATATTGCATGGTACCCATTCCACGGGTCTCAACTCTCCGTGTTTAAGGAATTCTTCCTTCAGCTAAAACATGCATGTGGAACCCAGAGTATGATCAACCGTGTGACGAGGAGACGTGTTCAAATATGTCTCAGTTCTCGTCCCCTCGTACTCAGGTGCAACATTCCAGACGCTTTACTAACACTCTCCCGAATTGGAGAGTCAGTGCTTTTAACCTCCTGTTTGGCCCAGTTTGCAATTTCTACAGAAGATGACCAGGAATAGGGAGAATCAATGAGAGACTAGCTGGAGGTGTCTGGACGGCATATTTAACTCTCATTTCCAACCAGGAAGAGGAATTAACCAAAGGATCATCGTGCCATGTCGGAACCAGATTAGGGCCTGAAGCAATCCTGCGGTGTTGCAGCCAGCTCACAAGAAAGCGAGTTGAAGAAAGGAGCTCAGGGGCACTGTAATTCACAAACCTGCAGAGTTATAAATGACAGCTATCGTCCAAAAATATATTGAAGTAAGCCTGCCAAGAGGATTTGAAAGTGGGGCAGAATTGCAGGAAACCGATTTCAGGAGGTAGACTGGAATTGCATTTAAAGCATAGGAAAAGAGGCAGAACGTCCACAATGATGCACTTGGCCAAAAAGTGCGTATGCGTCTTTTCCTGAATATATTCAGGAAAAAACACATACGCACTTTTTCGCCAACCAAGCAAGCTTGCAAAGGAAATCTGCACTACAATGAAGTCTCACTTTCCCACGGTCAAAAGGGCCATCTGAAAAAAGTGTAAAATCCAGAAAGGCAGGACAGGCCATGGAGACCTGGGAGCCTTGTTATGCTGATGGATGGGAAGTTAATAGCCAACAGCCACTGGGGAGAAGTGTATGGTGTTTCCTGAAACATCTAAAAAACAAAGCAACAGAGCCTAGGGCACTTCCACTTATGGTCCTATAGCTTAGCGAAATTAAAATCAAAAAGACACAGCCACCCAAAAGTTTGGGACGGCTCTGTTTACAAGAACCTCGTTTACGGTACAAATTCAATATCGCAGAAAGTGAAAAATGGATAAAGAAGTTGTGGTACTTACGTACAATGCAATATCACTCAGCAATGAAATCTATGTCATCAGGCCCGTAGAAGCATAATGAGTGGATTCAGGTATGATGATTCTAACTGAAATAAGTCACACAGAAAAAGAAACATCATAAGATATCACTAATACACGGAAAGTAAAGTTGGCTCCACAGGAACTGAATTACAAAACAGAACAGGGTCTCAAATTTAGAAAACCAACTTATGCTTGCTTAAGGGGAAAGGTGAGTTTGGGTGCTGCATAAAACCAGAGATTGAAATGAGCACAGATAAATTTCCTTAAGCCAAATATGTAATAGACAAGAGCTACTCCTTGCTCAACGAAATGGACTCAACACACCATATTAAACGCCTAAGAATGTACCTGACTAGTAAGTATCTTAAAACCTATGGATTGCTATGTCTCCGAAAGAGAATCAAGCGTGTGTACAGTGGCATAAATGCAGCAGTGATAGGATTGGAGAGGTTCGGTGAGCAAATGAAGACCCTTTGAAGTCATATTGCATGGTACCCATTCCACGGGTCTCAACTCTCCAGGTTTAAGGGATTCTTCCTTCAGCTAAAACATGCATGTGGAACCCAGAGTATGATCAACCATGTGATCGGGAGACCTGTTCCAATATGTCTCAGTTCTCGTCCCCTGGTACTCGGGTGCAACATTCCAGATGCTTTACTAACACTCTCCCGACTTGGAGAGTCAGTGCCTTTAACCTCCTGTTTGGCCCAGTTTGCAATTTCTGCGGAAGATGAACAGGAAGAGGGAGAACCAATGCGAGACTACCTGGAGGTGTCTGGACGGGCAAATTTAACTCTCATTTCCCACCAGGAAGAGGAATTAACCAAAGGCTCATCATGCCGTGCCGGAACCAGATTAGGGCCTGAAGGAATCCTGCGGTGTTGCGGCCAGCTCACAAGAAAGCGAGTTGGACAAAGGAGCTCAGGGGCACTGTAATTCACAAACCTGCAGAGTTATAAATGACAGCTATTGTCCAAAAATATACTGAAGTAAGGCTGCCAAGAGGACTTGAAAGCCGGGCAGAATTGCAGGAACCTGATTTCACAAGGTAGACTGGAATTTCTTTTAAAGCATAGGAAAAGAGGCAGAACGTCCAGAATGATGCACTTGGCCAAAAAGGGCGTATGCGTTTTTTCCTGAATATATTCAGGAAAAAACGCATACGCCCTTTTTGGCCAACCAAGCAAGCTTGCAAAGGAAATCTGCACTCCAATGAAGTCTCACTTCCCCCCGGTCAAAAGGGCCATGTGAAAAAAGTGTAAAATCCAGAGAGGCAGGACAGGCCATGGAGAAATGGGAGCCTTGTTATGCTGATGTGCGGGTTGTAAATTGCCAACAGCCACTCCGGTGAAGTGTATGGTGTTTCCTGAAACATCTAAAAAACAAAGGAACAGAGCGTAGGGCACTTCCTCTAATGGTCCTATAGCTTAGGGAAGTTAAAATCAAAAAGACACAGGCACCCCAATGTTTGGGACAGCTCTGTTTACAAAAACCTCATTTACGGTACAAGTTCAATGTCACAGAAAGTGAAAAATGGATAAAGAAGTTGTGGTACTTACGTACAATGCAATATCACTCAGCAATGAAATCTATGTCACCAGGCCCGTAGCAGCATAATGAGTGGATTCAGGTATGATGATTCTAACTGAAATAAGTCACACAGAAAAAGAAACATCATAAGATATCACTAATACACGGAATGTAAACTTGGCTCCACAGGAACTGAATTACAAAACAGAACAGGGTCTCAAATTTAGAAAACCAACTTATGCTTGCTTAAGGGGAAAGGTGAGTTGGGGTGCTGCATAAAACCAGAGATTGAAATGAGCACAGATAAATTTCCTTAAGCCAAATATGTAATAGACAAGAGCTACTCCTTGCTCAACGAAATAGACCCAACACCCCATATTAAACGCCTAAGAATGTACCTGACTAGTAAGTATCTTAAAACCTATAGATTGCTATGTCTCCAAAAGAGAATCAAGCGTGTGTACATGCGCATAAACGCAGCAGTGATAAGATTGGAGAGGTTCGGTGAGCAAATGAAGACCCTTTGAAGTCATATTGCATGGTACCCATTCCACGGGTCTCAACTCTCCAGGTTTAAGGGATTCTTCCTTCAGCTAAAACATGCATAAGGAACCCAGAGTATGATCCACCATGTGATCGGGATACCTGTTCAAATATGTCTCAGTTCTCGTCCCCTGGTAATCGGGTGCAACATTCCAGACGCTTTACTAACACTCTCCTGACTTGGAGAGTCAGTGCCTTTAACCTCCTGTGTGGCCCAGTTTGCAATTTCTGCGGAAGATGAACAGGAATAGGGAGAACCAATGAGAGACTAGCTGGAGGTCTCTGGACGGGCAAATTTAACTCTCATTTCCCACCAGGAAGAGGAATAAACCAAAGGCTCAGCGTGCCGTGCTGGAACCAGATTAGGGCCTGAAGCAATCCTGCGGTGTTGCGGCCAGCTCACAAGAAAGCGAGTTGAAGAAAGGAGCTCAGGGGCACTGTAATTCACAAACCTGCAGAGTTATAAATGACAGCTATCGTCCAAAAATATACTGAATAAAGGCTGCCAAGAGGACTTGAAAGCGGGGCAGAATTGCAGGAAACCGATTTCAGGAGGTAGACTGCAATTGCATTTAAAGCATAGGAAATCAGGCAGAACGTCCATAATGATGCACTTGACCAAAAAGGGCGTATGCGTTTTTTCCTGAATATATTCAGGAAAAAACGCATACGCCCTTTTTGGCCAACCAAGCAAGCTTGCAACGGAAATCTGCACTCCAAAGAAGTCTCACTTCCCCGCGGTCAAAAGGGCCATATGAAAAAAGTGTAAAATCCAGAAAGGCAGGACAGGCCATGGAGAACTGGGAGCCTTGTTATGCTGACGTGTGGGATGTAAATTGCCAACAGCCACTGGGTAGAAGTGTATGGTGTTTCCTGAAACATCTAAAAAAAAAGCAACAGAGCCTAGGGCACTTCCCCTTATGGTCCTATAGCTTAGGGAAATTAAAATCAAAAAGACACAGCCACCCCAAAATTTGGGATGGCTCTCTTTACAAGAACCTCGTTTACGGTACAAGTTCAATATAGCAGAAAGTGAAAAATGGATAAAGAAGTTGTGGTACTTACGTACAATGCAATATCACTCAGCAATGAAATCTATGTCATCAGGCCCGTAGCAGCATAATGAGTGCATTCAGGTATGATGATTCTAACTGAAATAAGTCACACAGAAAAAGAAACATCATAAGATATCACTAATACACGGAATGTAAACTTGGCTACACAGGAACTGAATTACAAAACAGAAAAGGGTCTCAAATTTAGAAAACCAACTTATGCTTGCTTAAGGGGTAAGGTGAGTTGGGGTGCTGCATAAAACCAGAGATTGAAATGAGCACAGAAAAAGTTCCTTAAGCCAAATATGTAATAGACAAGAGCTACTCCTTGCTCAACGAAATGGACTCAACACCCCATATTAAACGCCTAATAATGTACCTGACTAGTAAGTATTTTAAAACCTATGGATTGCTGTGTCTCCGAAAGACAATCAAGTGCATGTACAGGGGCATAAACGCAGCAGTGATAGAATTGGAGAGGTTCGGTGAGCAAATGAAGACCCTTTGAAGGCATATTGCATGGTACCCATTCCACGGGTCTCAACTCTCCAGGTTTAAGGGATTCTTCCTTCAGCTAAAACATGCATGTGGAACCCAGAGTATGATGAACCGTTTGATCGGGAGAGCTGTTCAAATATGTGTCAGTTCTCGTCCCCTGGTACTCGGGTGCAACATTCCAGACGCTTTACTAACACTCTCCCGACTTGGAGAGTCAGTGCCTTTAACCTCCTGTTTGGCCCAGTTTGCAATTTCTGCGGAAGATGAACAGGAATAGGGAGAACCAATGAGAGACTAGCTGGAGGTGTCTGGACGGGCAAATTTAACTCTCATTTCCCACCAGGAAGAGGAATTAACCAAAGGCTCAGCGTGCCGTGCCGGAACCAGATTAATGCCTGAAGCAATCCTGCAGTGTTGCGGCCAGCTCACAAGAAAACGAGTTGAAGAAAGGAGCTCAGGGGCACTGTAATTCACAAACCTGCAGAGTTATAAATGACAGCTATCGTCCAAAAATATACTGAAGTAAGCCTGCCAAGAGGACTTGAAAGCGGGGCAGAATTGCAGGAAACCGATTTCAGGAGGTAGACTGGAATTGCATTTAAAGCATAGGAAAAGAGGCAGAACGTCCACAATGATGCACTTGGCCAAAAAGGGCGTATGCGTTTTTTCCTGAATATATTCAGCAAAAAACCGCATACGCCCTTTTTAGCCAACCAAGCAAGCTTGCAAAGGAAATCTGCACTACAATGAAGTCTCACTTCCCCCCGGTCAAAAGGGCCATCTGAAAAAAGTGTAAAATCCAGAAAGGCAGGACAGGCCATGGAGAAATGGGAGCCTTGTTATGCTGTCGGGCGGGATGTAAATTGCCAACAGCCACTCGGGAGAAGTGTATGGTGTTTCCTGAAACATCTAAAAAACAAAGCAACAGAGCCTAGGGCACTTCCTCTTATGGTCCTATAGCTTCGGGAAATTAAAATCAAAAAGACACAGCCACCCCAAAGTTTGAGACGGCTCTGTTTACAAGAACCTCATTTATGGTACAAGTTCAATATCGCAGAAAGTGAAAAATGGATAAAGAAGTTGTGGTACTTACGTACAATGCAATATCACTCAGCAATGAAATCTATGTCATCAGGCCCGTAGCAGCATAATGAGTGGATTCAGGTATGATGATTCTAACTGAAATATGTCACACAGAAAAAGAATCATCATAAGATATCACTAATACACGGAATGTAAACTTGGCTACACAGGAACTGAATTACAAAACAGAACAGGGTCTCAAATTTAGAAAACCAACTTATGCTTGCTTAAGGGGAAAGGTGAGTTGGGGTGCTGCATAAAACCAGAGATTGAAATGAGCACAAAGTTCCTTAAGCAAAATATGTAATACACAAGTGCTACTCCTTGCTCAATGAAATGGACTCAACACCCCATATTAAACGCCTAAGAATGTACCTGACTAGTAAGTATCTTAAAACCTATGGATTGCTATGTCTCTGAAAGAGAATCAAGCGTGTGTACAGGGGCATAAACGCAGCAGTGATAGGATTGGAGATGTTCGGTGAGCAATTGAAGACCCTTTGAAGTCATATTGTATGGTACCCATTCCACGGGTCTCAACTCTCCAGGTTTAAGGGATTCTTCCTTCAGCTAAAACATGCATGTGGAACCCAGAGTATGATCAACCGTGTGATTGGGAGACGTGTTCAAATATGTCTCAGTTCTCGTCCCCTGGGACTCGGGTGCAACATTCCAGACGCTTTACTAACACTCTCCCGACTTGGAGAGTCAGTGCCTTTAACCTCCTTTTTGGCCCAGTTTGCAATTTCTGCGGAAGATGAACAGGAATAGGGAGAACCAATGAGAGACTCGCTGGAGGTGTCTTGACAGGCAAATTTAACTCTCATTTCCCACCAGGAAGAGGAATTAACCAAAGGCTCAGCGTGCTGTGCCGGAACCAGATTAGGGCCTGAAGCAATCATGCGGTGTTGCGGCCAGCTCACAAGAAAACGAGTTGAAGAAAGGAGCTCAGGGGCACTGTAATTCACAAACCTGCAGAGTTATAAATGACAGCTATCGTCCAAAAATATACTGAAGTAAGGCTGCCAAGAGGACTTGAAAGCAGGGCAGAATTGCAGGAAACCGATTTCACGAGGTAGACTAGAATTGCATTTAAAGCATAGGAAAAGAGGCAGAACGTCCACAATGATGCACTTGGCCAAAAAGGGCATATGCGTTTTTTCCTGAATATATTCAGCAAAAAACCGCATACGCCCTTTTTGGCCAACGAAGCAAGCTTGCAAAGGAAATCTGCACTACAATGAAGTCTCACTTCCCCCCGGTCAAAAGGGCCATCTGAAAAATGTGTAAAATCCAGAAAGGCAGGACAGGCCATGGAGAACTGGGAGCCTTGTTATGCTGATGGGCGGGATGTAAATTGCCAACAGCCACTAGGGAGAAGTGTATGGTGTTTCCTGAAACATCTAAAAAACAAAGCAACAGAGCCTAGGGCACTTCCTCTTATAGTCCTATAGCTTAGGGAAATTAAAATCAAAAAGACACAGCCACCCCAAAGTTTGGGACGGCTCTGTTTACAAGAACCTCGTTTACGGTACAAGTTCAATTTCGCAGAAAGTGACAAATGGATAAAGAAGTTGTGGTACTTACGTACAATGCAATATCACTCAGCAATGAAATCTATGTCATCAGGCCCATAGAGGCATAATGAGTGGATTCAGGTATGATGATTCTAACTGAAATAAGTCACACAGAAAAAGAATCATCATAAGATATCACTAATACACGGAATGTAAACTTGGCTACACAGGAACTGAATTACAAAACAGAACAGGGTCTCAAATTTAGAAAACCAACTTATGCTTGCTTAAGGGGAAAGGTGAGTTGGGGTGCTGCATAAAACCAGAGATTGAAATGAGCACAGATAAAGTTCCTTGAGCCAAATATGTAATAGACAAGAGCTACTCCTTGCTCAACGAAATGGACTCAACACCCCATATTAAACGCCTAAGAATGTACCTGACTAGTAAGTATCTTAAAACCTATGGATTGCTATGTCTCCGAAAGAGAATCAAGCGTGTGTACAGGGGCATAAACGCAGCAGTGATAGGATTGGAGAGGTTCGGTGAGAGAATGAAGACCCTTTGAAGTCATATTGCATGGTACCCATTCCACGGGTCCCAACTCTCCACGTTCAAGGGATTCTTCCTTCAGCTAAAACATGCATGTGGAACCCAGAGTATGATCAACCGTGTGATCAGGAGACCTGTTCAATTATGTCTCAGTTCTCATCCCGTGGTACTCGGGTGCAACATTCCAGACGCTTTACTAACACTCTCCCGACTTGGAGAGTCAGTGCCTTTACCCTCCTGTTTGGCCCAGTTTGCAATTTCTGCGGAAGATGAACAGGAATAGGGAGAACCAATGAGAGACTAGCTGGAGGTGTCTGGACGGGCAAATTTCACTCTCATTTCCCACCAGGAAGAGGAATTAACCAAAGGCTCAGCATGCCATGCCAGAACCAGATTAGGGCCTGAAGCAATCCTGCGGTGTTGCAGCCAGCTCACAAGAAAGCGAGTTGAAGAAAGGAGCTCAGGGGCACTGTAATTCACAAACCTGCAGAGTTATAAATGACAGCTATCGTCCAAAAATATACTGAAGTAAGGCTGCCAAGAGGACTTGAAAGCGGGGCAGAATTGCAGGAAACCAATTTCAGGAGGTAGACTGGAATTGCATTTAAAGCATAGGAAAAGAGGCAGAACGTCCACAATGATGCACTTGGCCAAAAAGGACGTATGCGTTTTTTCCTGAATATATTCAGGAAAAAACGCATACGCCCTTTTTGGCCAACCAAGCAAGCTTGCAAAGGAAATCTGCACTACAATGAAGTCTCACTTCCCCACGGTCAAAAGGGCCATGTGAAAAAACTATAAAATCCAGAAATGCAGGACAGGCCATGGAGAACTGGGAGCCTTTTTATGCTGATGGGCGGGATGTAAATTGCCAACAGCCACTCGGGAGAAGTGTATGGTGTTTCCTGAAACATCTAAAAAACAAAGCAACAGAGCCTAGGGCACTTCCTCTTATGGTCCTATAGCTTAGGGAAATTAAAATCAAAAAGACACAGCCACCCCAAAGTTTGGGACGGCTCTGTTTACAAGAACCTCATTTACGGTACAAGTTCAATATCGCAGAAAGTGAAAAATGGATAAAGAAGTTGTGGTACTTACGTACAATGCAATATCACTCAGCAATGAAATCTATGTCATCAGGCCCGTAGCAGCATAATGAGTGGATTCAGGTATGATGATTCTAACTGAATAAGTCACACAGAAAATGAAACATCATAAGATATCACTAATACACGGAATGTAAACTTGGCTACACAGGAACTGAATTACAAAACAGAACAGGGTCTCAAATTTAGAAAACCAACTTATGCTTGCTTAAGGGGAAAGGTGAGTTGGGGTGCGGCATAAAACCAGAGATTGAAATGAGCACAGATAAGGTTCCTTAAGCCAAATATGTAATAGACAAGAGCTACTCCTTGCTCAACGAAATGGACTCAACACCCCATATTCAACGCCTAAGAATGTACCTGACTAGTAAGTATCTTAAAACGTACGGATTGCTATGTCTCCGAAAGAGAAACAAGTGTGTGTACAGGGGCAAAAACACAGCAGTTTTAGGATTGGAGATGTTCGGTGAGCAATTGAAGACCCTTTGAAGTCATATTGCATGGCACCCATTCCACGGGTCTCAACTCTCCAGGTTTAAGGGATTCTTCCTTCAGCTAAAACATGCATGTGGCACCCAGAGTATGATCAACCGTGAGATTGGGAGACCTGTTCAAATATGTCTCAGTTCTCGTCCCCTGGTACTCACGTGCAACATTCCGGACGCTTTACTAACACTCTCCCGACTTGGAGAGTCAGTGCCCTTAACCTCCTGTTTGGCCCAGTTTGAAATTTCTGCGGAAGATGAACAGGAATAGGGAGAACCAATGAGAGACTAGCTGGAGGTGTCTGGACGGGCAAATTTAACTCTCATTTCCCACCAGGAAGAGGAATTAACCAAAGGTTCAACGTGCCGTGCCGGTACCAGATTAGGGCCAGAAGCAATCCTGCGGTGTTGCGGCCAGCTCACAAGAAAGCGAGTTGAAGAAAGGAGCTCAGGGGCACTGTAATTCACAAACCTGCAGAGTTATAAATGACAGCTATCGTCCCAAAATATACTGAAGTAAGGCTGCCAAGAGGACTTGAAAGCGGGGCAGAATTGCAGGAAACCGATTTCAGGAGGTAGACTGCAATTGCATTTAAAGCATAGGAAAAGAGGCAGAATGTCCATAATGATGCACTTGGCCAAAAAGGGCGTATGCGTTTTTTCCTGAATATATTCAGGAAAAAACGCATACGCCTTTTTGGCCAACCAAGCAAGCTTGCAAAGGAAATCTGCACTCCAATGAAGTCTCACTTCCCCCCGGTCAAAAGGGCCATCTGAAAAAAGTGTAAAATCAGAAAGGCAGGACAGGCCATGGAGAACTGGGAGCCTTGTTATGCTGATGGGCGGGATGTACATTGCCAACAGCCACTCTGGAGAAGTGTATGGTATTTCAGAAACATCTAAAAAACAAAGCAACAGAGCCTAGGGCACTTCCACTTATGGTCCTATAGCTTAGGGAAATTAAAATCAAAAAGACACAGCCACCCCAAAGTTTGGGACGGCTCTGTTTACAAGAACCTCGTTTACGGTACAAGTTCAATATCGCAGAAAGTGAATAATGGATAAAGAAGTTGTGGTACTTACGTACAATGCAATATCACTCAGCAATGAAATCTATGTCATCAGGCCCGTAGCAGCATAATGAGTGGATTCAGGTACGATGATTCTAAGTGAAATAATTCACACAGAAAAAGAAACATCATAAGATATCACTAATACACGGAATGTAAACTTGGCTACACAGGAACTGAATTACAAAATAGAACAGGGTCTCAAATGTAGAACACCAACTTATGCTTGCTTAAGGGGAAAGGTGAGTTGGGGTGCTGCATAAAACCAGAGATTGAAATTAGCACAGATACCGTTCCATAAGCCAAATATGTAATGGACAAGAGCTACTCCTTTCTCAACGAAGTGGACTGAACACCCCATATTAAACGCCTAAAAATATACCTGACTAGTAAGAATCTTAAAACCTATGGATTTATATGTCTCCGAAAGAGAATCAAGCATGTGTACAGCAGCATAAATGCAGCAGTGATAGGATTGGTGAGGTTCGTTGAGCAAATGCAGACCCTTTGAAGTCATATTGCATGGTAACCATTCCATGGGTCTGAAATCTCCAGGTTTAAGTATTCTTCCTTCAGCTAAAACATGCATGTGGAACCCAGAGTATGATCCACAATGTGATCGGGAGACGTGTTCAAATGTGTCTCAGTTTTCGTCCCCTGGTACTTGAGTGCAACATTCCAGAGGCTTTACTAACACTCTCCCCACTTGGAGAGTCAGTGCCTTTAACCTCCTGTTTGGCCCAGTTTGCAATTTCTGCGGAAAATGAACAGGAATAGGGAGGACCAAGGAGAGACTAGCTGGAGGTGTCTGGACGGTCAAATTTAAATCTCATTTCCCACCAGGAAGAGGAATTAACCAAAGGCTCAGCGTGACCTGCCGGAACCACACTAGGGCCTGAAGCAATCCTGCGGTGTTGCGGCCAGCTCACAAGAAAGCGAGTTGAAGAAAGGAGCTCAGGGGCACTGTAATTCACAAACCTGCAGAGTAATCAATGACAGCTATCGTCCAGAAATATATTGAAGTAAGGCTGCCAAGAGGAGTTGAAAGCCGGGCAGAATTGCAGGAAACCGATTTCAGGAGGTAGACAGGAATTGCATGTAAAGCATAGGAAAAGAAGCAGAACGTCCACAATGATGCACTTGGCCAAAAAGGGCGTATGCATTCTCTCCTGAATATATTCAGGAAAAAACGCATATGCCCTTTTTGGCCAACCAAGCAAGCTTGCAAAGGAAATCTGCACTACAATGAAGTCTCACTGCCCCCCGGTCAAAAGGGCCATCTGAAAAAAGTGTAAAATCCAGAAAGGCAGGACAGGCCATGGAGAACTGGGAGCCTTGTTATGCTGATGGGCGGGATGTAAATTGCCAACAGCCACTCTGGAGAAGTGTATGGTGTTTCCTGAAACATCTAAAAAACAAAGCAACAGAGCCTAGGGCACTTCCACTTATGGTCCTATAGCTTAGAGAATTTAAAATTAAAAGACACAGCCACCCCAAAGTTTGGGACGGCTCTGTTTACAAGAACCTCGTTTACGGTACAAGTTCAATATCACAGAAAGCGAAAAATGGATAAAGAAGTTGTGGTACTTACGTACAATACAATATCACTCAGGAATGAAATCTAAGTCATCAGGCCCGTAGCAGCATAATGAGTGGGTTCAGGTACGACGATTCTACGTGAAATAAGTCACACAGAAAAAGAAACATCATAAGATATCACTACTACACAGAATGTAAACTTGGCTACACAGGAACTGAATTACAAAACAGAACACGGTCTCAAATGTAGAAAAACAACTTATGCTTGCTTAAGGGGAATGGTGAGTTGGGGTGCTGAATGAAATCAGAGATTGAAATTGGCAAAGATACCGTTTCATAAGCCAAATATGTAATAGACAAGAGATACTCCTTGCTCAACGAAGTGGTCTCAAGATGCCATATTAAACGCCTAAGAATATACCTGACTAGTAAGAATCTTAAAACCTATGGATTTATATGTCTCTGAAAGAGAATCAAGCGTGTGTACAGCGGCATAAACGCAGCTGTGATAGGATTGGTGAGGTTCAGTGACCAAATGCAGACCCTTTGAAGTCATATTGCATGGTACCCATTCCATGGGTCTCAACTCTCCAGGTTTAAGGGATTCTTCCTTCAGCTAAAACATGCATGTGGAACCCAGAGTATGATCCACCGTGTGATCGGGAAACGTGTTCAAATGTGTCTCAGTTTTCGTCCCCTGGTACTCGGGTGCAACATTCCAGATGCTTTACTAAAACTCTCCCCATTTGGAGAGTCAGTGCCTTTAACCTCCTGTTTGGCCCAGTTTGCAATTTCTGCGGAAGATGAACAGGAATAGGGAGAACCCATGAGAGACTAGCTGGAGGTGTCTGGACGGGCAAATTTAACTCTCATTTCCCACCAGGAAGAGGAATTAACCAAAGGCTCAGACTGCCATGCCGGAACCACACTAGGGTCTGAAGCAATCCTGCGGTGTTGCGGCCAGCTCACAAGAAAGCGAGTTGAAGAAAGGAGATCAGGGGCACTGTCATTCACAAACCTGCAGAGTTATAAATGACAGCTATCGTCCAAAAATATATTGAAGTAAGGCTGCCAAGAGGACTTGAAAGCGGGGCAGAATTGCAGGAAACCGATTTCAGGAGGTAGACTGGAATTGCATGTAAAGCATAGGAAAAGAGGCAGAACGTCCACAATGATGCTCTTGGCCAAAAAGTGCGTATGCGTTTTTTTCAGAATATATTCAGGAAAAAACGCATACGCACTTTTTGGCCAACCAAGGAAGCTTGCAAAGGAAATCTGCACTACAATGAAGTCTCACTGCCCTCCGGTCAAAAGGGCCATCTGAAAAAAGTGTAAAAACCAGAAAGGCAGGACAGGCCATGGAGAACTGGGAGCCTTGTTATGCTGATGGGCTGGATGTAAATTGCCAACAGCCACTCTGGAGAAGTGTATGGTGTTTCCTGAAACATCTAAAAAACAAAGCAACAGAGCCTAGGGCACTTCCTCTTATGGTCCTATAGCTTAGGGAAATTAAAATTAAAAAGACACAGCCACCCCAAAGTTTGGGACGGCTCTGTTTACAAGAATCTCGTTTATGGTACAAGTTCAATATCACAGAAAGAGAAAAACGGATAAAGAAGTTGTGGTACATATGTACAATGCAATATCACTCAGCAATGAAATCTATGTCATCAGGCCAGTAGCAGCATAATGACTGGATTCAGGTACGATGATTCCAAGTGAAATAAGTCACACAGAAAAAGAAACATCATAAGATATCACTAATACACGGAATGTAAACTTGGCTACACAGGAACTGAATTACAAAACAGAACAGGGTCTCAAATGTAGAAAACCAACTTATGCTTGCTTAAGGGGAAAGGTGAGTTGGGGTGCGGCATAAAACCAGAGATTGAAATTAGCACAGATACCGTTCCATAAGCCAAATATGTAATAGACAAGAGCTACTCCTTGCTCAACGAAATGGACTCAACAACTCATATTAAACGCCTAAGAATATACCTGACTAGTAAGAATATTAAAACCTATGGATTTATATGTCTCCGAAAGAGAATCAAGCATGTGTACAGCTGTATAAATGCAGCAGTGATAGGATTGGTGAGGATCGTTGAGCAAATGCAGACCCTTTGAAGTCATATTGCATGGTACCCATTCCATGGGTGTCAACTCTCCAGGTTTAAGGGATTCTTTCTTCAGCTACAACATGCATGTGGAACCCAGAGTATGATCCACCATGTGATCTGGAAACGTGTTCAAATGTGTCTCAGTTTTCGTCCCCTGGTACTCGGGTGCAACATTCCAGATGCTTTACTAACACTCTCCCAACTTGGAGAGTCACTGCCTTTAACCCCCTGTTTGGCCCAGTTTGCAATTTCTGCGGAAAATGAACAGGAATAGGGAGAACCAATGAGAGACCAGCTGGAGGTGTCTGGACGGGCAAATTTAACTCTCATTTCCCACCAGGAAGAGGAATTAACCAAAGGCTCAGCGTGCCGTGCCGGAACCACACTAGGGCCTGAAGCAATCCTCCGGTGTTGCGGCCAGCTCACAAGAAAGCGAGTTGAAGAAAGGAGCTCAGGGGCACTGTCATTCACAAACCTGCAGAGTTATAAATGACAGGTATCGTCCAAGAATATATTGAAGTAAGGCTGCCAAGAGGACTTGAAAGTGGGGCAGAATTGCAGGAAACCGATTTCAGAAGGAAGACTAGAATTGCATGTAAAGCATAGGAAAAGAGGCAGAACGTCCTCAATGATGCACTTGGCCAAAAAGGGCGTATGCGTTTTTTCCTGAATATATTCAGGAAAAAATGCATACGCACTTTTTGGCCAACCAAGCAAGCTTGCAAAGGAAATCTGCACTACAATGAAGTCTCACTGCCCCCCGGTCAAAAGGGCCATCTGAAAAAAGTGTAAAATCCATAAAGGCAGGACAGACCATGGAGAACTGGGAGCCTTGCTATGCTGATGGGCGGGATGTAAATTGCCAACAGCCACTCTGGAGAAGTGTATGGTGTTTCCTGAAATATCCAAAAAACAAAGCAACAGAGCCACGGCACTTCCAATTATGGTCCTATTGTTTAGGGAAATTAAAATCAAAAAGACACAGCCACCCCAAAGTTTGGGACGGCTCTGTTTACAAGAACCTCGTTTATGGTACAAGTTCAATATCGCAGAAAGCGAAAAATGGATAAAGAAGTTGTGGTACTTACGTACAATGCAATATCACTAAGCAATGAAATCTATGTCATCACGCCCGTAGCAGCATAATGAGTGGATTCAGGTACGATGATTCTAAGTGAAATAAGTCACACAGAAAAAGAAACATCATAAGATATCACTACTACACGGAATGTAAACTTGGCTACACAGGAACTGAATTACAAAACAGAACAGGGTCTCAAATGTAGAAAACCAACTTATGCTTGCTTAAGGGGAAAGGTGAGTAGGGGTGCGGTATAAAACCAGAGATTGAAATTAGCACAGATACCGTTCCATAAGCCAAATATGTAATAGACAAGAGCTACTCCTTGCTCAACGATGTGGACACAACACCCCATATTAAACGCCTAAGAATATACCTGACTAGTAAGAATCTTAAAACCTATGGATTGCTATGTCTCTGAAAGAGAATGAAGTGTGTGTACAGCGGCGTAAACGCAGCAGTGATAGGATTGGTGAGGTTCGGTGAGCAAATGCAGACCCTTTGAAGTCATATTGCATGGTACCCATTCCATGGGTCTCAACTCTCCAGGTTTAAGGGATTCTTCCTTCAGCTAAAACATGCATGAGGTACGCAGAGTATGATCCACCGTGTGATCGGGAAACGTGTTCAAATGTGTCTCAATTTTCGTCCTTGGTACTCGGGTGCAACATTCCAGATGCTTTACTAACACTCTCCCCACTTGGAGAGTCAGGGCCTTTAACCTCCTGTTTGGCCCAGTTTGCAATTTCTGCGGAAAATGAACAGGAATAGGGAGAACCAATGAGAGACTAGCTGGAGGTGTCTGGACGGGCAAATTTAACTCTCATTTCCCACCAGGAAGAGGAATTAACCAAAGGCTCAGACTGCCATGCCGGAACCACACTAGGGTCTGAAGCAATCCTGCGGTGTTGCGGCCAGCTCACAAGAAAGCGAGTTGAAGAAAGGAGATCAGGGGCACTGTCATTCACAAACCTGCAGAGTTATAAATGACAGCTATCGTCCAAAAATATATTGAAGTAAGGCTGCCAAGAGGACTTGAAAGCGGGGCAGAATTGCAGGAAACCGATTTCAGGAGGTAGACTGGAATTGCATGTAAAGCATAGGAAAAGAGGCAGAACGTCCACAATGATGCTCTTGGCCAAAAAGTGCGTATGCGTTTTTTTCAGAATATATTCAGGAAAAAACGCATACGCACTTTTTGGCCAACCAAGAAAGCTTGCAAAGGAAATCTGCACTACAATGAAGTCTCACTGCCCTCCGGTCAAAAGGGCCATCTGAAAAAAGTGTAAAAACCAGAAAGGCAGGACAGGCCATGGAGAACTGGGAGCCTTGTTATGCTGATGGGCTGGATGTAAATTGCCAACAGCCACTCTGGAGAAGTGTATGGTGTTTCCTGAAACATCTAAAAAACAAAGCAACAGAGCCTAGGGTACTTCCACTTATGGTCCTATAGCTTAGGGAAATTAAAATTAAAAAGACACAGCCACCCCAAAGTTTGGGACGGCTCTGTTTACAAGAACCTCGTTTATGGTACAAGTTCAATATCACAGAAAGAGAAAAACGGATAAAGAAGTTGTGGTACATATGTACAATGCAATATCACTCAGCAATGAAATCTATGTCATCAGGCCAGTAGCAGCATAATGAGTGGATTCAGGTATGATGATTCCAAGTGAAATAAGTCACACAGAAAAGAAACATCATAAGATATCACTAATACACGGAAAGTAAACTTGGCTACACAGGAACTGAATTACAAAACAGAACAGGGTCTCAAATGTAGAAAACCAACTTATGCTTGCTTAAGGGGAAAGGTGAGTTGGGGTGCGGCATAAAACCAGAGATTGAAATGAGCACAGATACCGTTCCATAAGCCAAATATGTAATAGACAAGAGCTACTCCATGCTCAATGAAGTGGACTCAACACCCAATATTAAACGCCTAAGAATATACCTGACTGGTAAGAATCTTAATACGTATGGATTTATATGTCTCCGAAAGAAAATCAAGCGTGTGTACAGCAGCATAAACGCAGCAGTGATAGGATTGGTGAGGATCGTTGAGCAAATGCAGACCCTTTGAAGTCATATTGCATGGTACCCATTCCATGGGTGTCAACTCTCCAGGTTTAAGGGATTCTTTCTTCAGCTACAACATGCATGTGGAACCCAGAGTATGATCCACCATGTGATCTGGAAACGTGTTCAAATGTGTCTCAGTTTTCGTCCCCTGGTACTCGGGTGCAACATTCCAGATGCTTTACTAACACTCTCCCCACTTGGAGAGTCACTGCCTTTAACTCCCTGTTTGGCCCAGTTTGCAATTTCTGTGGAAAATGAACAGGAATAGGGAGAACCAATGAGAGACCAGCTGGAGGTGTCTGGACGGGCAAATTTAACTCTCATTTCCCACCAGGAAGAGGAATTAACCAAAGGCTCAGCGTGCCGTGCCGGAACCACACTAGGGCCTGAAGCAATCCTCCGGTGTTGCGGCCAGCTCACAAGAAAGCGAGTTGAAGAAAGGAGCTCAGGGGCACTGTCATTCACAAACCTGCAGAGTTATAAATGACAGGTATCGTCCAAGAATATATTGAAGTAAGGCTGCCAAGAGGACTTGAAAGTGGGGCAGAATTGCAGGAAACCGATTTCAGAAGGAAGACTAGAATTGCATGTAAAGCATAGGAAAAGAGGCAGAACGTCCTCAATGATGCACTTGGCCAAAAAGGGCGTATGCGTTTTTTCCTGAATATATTCAGGAAAAAATGCATACGCACTTTTTGGCCAACCAAGAAAGCTTGCAAAGGAAATCTGCACTACAATGAAGTCTCACTGCCCTCCGGTCAAAAGGGCCATCTGAAAAAAGTGTAAAAACCAGAAAGGAAGGACAGGCCATGGAGAACTGGGAGCCTTGTTATGCTGATGGGCTGGATGTAAATTGCCAACAGCCACTCTGGAGAAGTGTATGGTGTTTCCTGAAACATCTAAAAAACAAAGCAACAGAGCCTAGGGTACTTCCACTTATGGTCCTATAGCTTAGGGAAATTAAAATTAAAAAGACACAGCCACCCCAAAGTTTGGGACGGCTCTGTTTACAAGAACCTCGTTTACGGTACAAGTTCAATATCACAGAAAGAGAAAAACGGATAAAGAAGTTGTGGTACATATGTACAATGCAATATCACTCAGCAATGAAATCTATGTCATCAGGCCAGTAGCAGCATAATGAGTGGATTCAGGTACGATGATTCCAAGTGAAATAAGTCACACAGAAAAGAAACATCATAAGATATCACTAATACACGGAAAGTAAACTTGGCTACACAGGAACTGAATTACAAAACAGAACAGGGTCTCAAATGTAGAAAACCAACTTATGCTTGCTTAAGGGGAAAGGTGAGTTGGGGT
This sequence comes from Orcinus orca, assembly GCF_937001465.1. NCBI lineage: Eukaryota > Metazoa > Chordata > Mammalia > Artiodactyla > Delphinidae > Orcinus > Orcinus orca. The sequence continues at coordinate 40,534,599 of NC_064561.1, forward strand.
GCGGCATAAAACCAGAGATTGAAATGAGCACAGATACCGTTCCATAAGCCAAATATGTAATAGACAAGAGCTACTCCTTGCTCAATGAAGTGGACTCAACACCCCATATTAAATGCCTAAGAATATACCTGACTGGTAAGAATCTTAATACGTATGGATTTATATGTCTCCGAAAGAAAATCAAGCGTGTGTACAGCAGCATAAACGCAGCAGTGATAGGATTGGTGAGGATCGTTGAGCAAATGCAGACCCTTTGAAGTCATATTGCATGGTACCCATTCCATGGGTGTCAACTCTCCAGGTTTAAGGGATTCTTTCTTCAGCTACAACATGCATGTGGAACCCAGAGTATGATCCACCATGTGATCTGGAAACGTGTTCAAATGTGTCTCAGTTTTCGTCCCCTGGTACTCGGGTGCAACATTCCAGATGCTTTACTAACACTCTCCCAACTTGGAGAGTCACTGCCTTTAACCCCCTGTTTGGCCCAGTTTGCAATTTCTGCGGAAAATGAACAGGAATAGGGAGAACCAATGAGAGACCAGCTGGAGGTGTCTGGACGGGCAAATTTAACTCTCATTTCCCACCAGGAAGAGGAATTAACCAAAGGCTCAGCGTGCCGTGCCGGAACCACACTAGGGCCTGAAGCAATCCTCCGGTGTTGCGGCCAGCTCACAAGAAAGCGAGTTGAAGAAAGGAGCTCAGGGGCACTGTCATTCACAAACCTGCAGAGTTATAAATGACAGGTATCGTCCAAGAATATATTGAAGTAAGGCTGCCAAGAGGACTTGAAAGTGGGGCAGAATTGCAGGAAACCGATTTCAGAAGGAAGACTAGAATTAAATGTAAAGCATAGGAAAAGAGGCAGAACGTCCTCAATGATGCACTTGGCCAAAAAGGGCGTATGCGTTTTTTCCTGAATATATTCAGGAAAAAATGCATACGCACTTTTTGGCCAACCAAGCAAGCTTGCAAAGGAAATCTGCACTACAATGAAGTCTCACTGCCCCCCGGTCAAAAGGGCCATCTGAAAAAAGTGTAAAATCCATAAAGGCAGGACAGACCATGGAGAACTGGGAGCCTTGCTATGCTGATGGGCGGGATGTAAATTGCCAACAGCCACTCTGGAGAAGTGTATGGTGTTTCCTGAAATATCCAAAAAACAAAGCAACAGAGCCACGGCACTTCCAATTATGGTCCTATTGTTTAGGGAAATTAAAATCAAAAAGACACAGCCACCCCAAAGTTTGGGACGGCTCTGTTTACAAGAACCTCGTTTATGGTACAAGTTCAATATCGCAGAAAGCGAAAAATGGATAAAGAAGTTGTGGTACTTACGTACAATGCAATATCACTCAGCAATGAAATCTATGTCATCACGCCCGTAGCAGCATAATGAGTGGATTCAGGTACGATGATTCTAAGTGAAATAAGTCACACAGAAAAAGAAACATCATAAGATATCACTACTACACGGAATGTAAACTTGGCTACACAGGAACTGAATTACAAAACAGAACAGGGTCTCAAATGTAGAAAACCAACTTATGCTTGCTTAAGGGGAAAGGTGAGTAGGGGTGCGGTATAAAACCAGAGATTGAAATTAGCACAGATACCGTTCCATAAGCCAAATATGTAATAGACAAGAGCTACTCCTTGCTCAACGATGTGGACACAACACCCCATATTAAACGCCTAAGAATATACCTGACTAGTAAGAATCTTAAAACCTATGGATTGCTATGTCTCTGAAAGAGAATGAAGTGTGTGTACAGCGGCGTAAACGCAGCAGTGATAGGATTGGTGAGGTTCGGTGAGCAAATGCAGACCCTTTGAAGTCATATTGCATGGTACCCATTCCATGGGTCTCAACTCTCCAGGTTTAAGGGATTCTTCCTTCAGCTAAAACATGCATGAGGTACGCAGAGTATGATCCACCGTGTGATCGGGAAACGTGTTCAAATGTGTCTCAATTTTCGTCCTTGGTACTCGGGTGCAACATTCCAGATGCTTTACTAACACTCTCCCCACTTGGAGAGTCAGGGCCTTTAACCTCCTGTTTGGCTCAGTTTGCAATTTCTGCGGAAAATGAACAGGAATAGGGAGAACCAATGAGAGACTAGCTGGAGGTGTCTGGACGGGCAAATTTAACTCTCATTTCCCACCAGGAAGAGGAATTAACCAAAGGCTCAGACTGCCATGCCGGAACCACACTAGGGTCTGAAGCAATCCTGCGGTGTTGCGGCCAGCTCACAAGAAAGCGAGTTGAAGAAAGGAGATCAGGGGCACTGTCATTCACAAACCTGCAGAGTTATAAATGACAGCTATCGTCCAAAAATATATTGAAGTAAGGCTGCCAAGAGGACTTGAAAGCGGGGCAGAATTGCAGGAAACCGATTTCAGGAGGTAGACTGGAATTGCATGTAAAGCATAGGAAAAGAGGCAGAACGTCCACAATGATGCTCTTGGCCAAAAAGGGCGTATGCGTTGTTTTCAGAATATATTCAGGAAAAAACGCATACACACTTTTTGGCCAACCAAGAAAGCTTGCAAAGGAAATCTGCACTACAATGAAGTCTCACTGCCCTCTGGTCAAAAGGGCCATCTGAAAAAAGTGTAAAAACCAGAAAGGCAGGACAGGCCATGGAGAACTGGGAGCCTTGTTATGCTGATGGGCTGGATGTAAATTGCCAACAGCCACTCTGGAGAAGTGTATGGTGTTTCCTGAAACATCTAAAAAACAAAGCAACAGAGCCTAGGGTACTTCCACTTATGGTCCTATAGCTTAGGGAAATTAAAATTAAAAAGACACAGCCACCCCAAAGTTTGGGACGGCTCTGTTTACAAGAACCTCGTTTATGGTACAAGTTCAATATCACAGAAAGAGAAAAACGGATAAAGAAGTTGTGGTACATATGTACAATGCAATATCACTCAGCAATGAAATCTATGTCATCAGGCCAGTAGCAGCATAATGAGTGGATTCAGGTATGATGATTCCAAGTGAAATAAGTCACACAGAAAAGAAACATCATAAGATATCACTAATACACGGAAAGTAAACTTGGCTACACAGGAACTGAATTACAAAACAGAACAGGGTCTCAAATGTAGAAAACCAACTTATGCTTGCTTAAGGGGAAAGGTGAGTTGGGGTGCGGCATAAAACCAGAGATTGAAATTAGCACAGATACCGTTCCATAAGCCAAATATGTAATAGACAAGAGCTACTCCTTGCTCAATGAAGTAGACTCAACACCCCATATTAAACGCCTAAGAATATACCTGACTGGTAAGAATCTTAATACGTATGGATTTATATGTCTCCGAAAGAAAATCAAGCGTGTGTACAGCAGCATAAACGCAGCAGTGATAGGATTGGTGAAGTTCGGTGAGCAAATGCAGACCCTTTGAAGTCATATTGCATGGTACCCATTCCATGGGTGTCAACTCTCCAGGTTTAAGGGATTCTTTCTTCAGCTACAACATGCATGTGGAACCCAGAGTATGATCCACCATGTGATCTGGAAACGTGTTCAAATGTGTCTCAGTTTTCGTCCCCTGGTACTCGGGTGCAACATTCCAGATGCTTTACTAACACTCTCCCCACTTGGAGAGTCACTGCCTTTAACTCCCTGTTTGGCCCAGTTTGCAATTTCTGTGGAAAATGAACAGGAATAGGGAGAACCAATGAGAGACCAGCTGGAGGTGTCTGGACGGGCAAATTTAACTCTCATTTCCCACCAGGAAGAGGAATTAACCAAAGGCTCAGCGTGCCGTGCCGGAACCACACTAGGGCCTGAAGCAATCCTCCGGTGTTGCGGCCAGCTCACAAGAAAGCGAGTTGAAGAAAGGAGCTCAGGGGCACTGTCATTCACAAACCTGCAGAGTTATAAATGACAGGTATCGTCCAAGAATATATTGAAGTAAGGCTGCCAAGAGGACTTGAAAGTGGGGCAGAATTGCAGGAAACCGATTTCAGAAGGAAGACTAGAATTGCATGTAAAGCATAGGAAAAGAGGCAGAACGTCCTCAATGATGCACTTGGCCAAAAAGGGCGTATGCGTTTTTTCCTGAATATATTCAGGAAAAAATGCATACGCACTTTTTGGCCAACCAAGAAAGCTTGCAAAGGAAATCTGCACTACAATGAAGTCTCACTGCCCTCCGGTCAAAAGGGCCATCTGAAAAAAGTGTAAAAACCAGAAAGGCAGGACAGGCCATGGAGAACTGGGAGCCTTGTTATGCTGATGGGCTGGATGTAAATTGCCAACAGCCACTCTGGAGAAGTGTATGGTGTTTCCTGAAACATCTAAAAAACAAAGCAACAGAGCCTAGGGTACTTCCACTTATGGTCCTATAGCTTAGGGAAATTAAAATTAAAAAGACACAGCCACCCCAAAGTTTGGGACGGCTCTGTTTACAAGAACCTCGTTTATGGTACAAGTTCAATATCACAGAAAGAGAAAAACGGATAAAGAAGTTGTGGTACATATGTACAATGCAATATCACTCAGCAATGAAATCTATGTCATCAGGCCAGTAGCAGCATAATGAGTGGATTCAGGTACGATGATTCCAAGTGAAATAAGTCACACAGAAAAGAAACATCATAAGATATCACTAATACACGGAAAGTAAACTTGGCTACACAGGAACTGAATTACAAAACAGAACAGGGTCTCAAATGTAGAAAACCAACTTATGCTTGCTTAAGGGGAAAGGTGAGTTGGGGTGCGGCATAAAACCAGAGATTGAAATGAGCACAGATACCGTTCCATAAGCCAAATATGTAATAGACAAGAGCTACTCCTTGCTCAATGAAGTGGACTCAACACCCCATATTAAATGCCTAAGAATATACCTGACTGGTAAGAATCTTAATACGTATGGATTTATATGTCTCCGAAAGAAAATCAAGCGTGTGTACAGCAGCATAAACGCAGCAGTGATAGGATTGGTGAGGATCGTTGAGCAAATGCAGACCCTTTGAAGTCATATTGCATGGTACCCATTCCATGGGTGTCAACTCTCCAGGTTTAAGGGATTCTTTCTTCAGCTACAACATGCATGTGGAACCCAGAGTATGATCCACCATGTGATCTGGAAACGTGTTCAAATGTGTCTCAGTTTTCGTCCCCTGGTACTCGGGTGCAACATTCCAGATGCTTTACTAACACTCTCCCAACTTGGAGAGTCACTGCCTTTAACCCCCTGTTTGGCCCAGTTTGCAATTTCTGCGGAAAATGAACAGGAATAGGGAGAACCAATGAGAGACCAGCTGGAGGTGTCTGGACGGGCAAATTTAACTCTCATTTCCCACCAGGAAGAGGAATTAAACAAAGGCTCAGCGTGCCGTGCCGGAACCACACTAGGGCCTGAAGCAATCCTCCGGTGTTGCGGCCAGCTCACAAGAAAGCGAGTTGAAGAAAGGAGCTCAGGGGCACTGTCATTCACAAACCTGCAGAGTTATAAATGACAGGTATCGTCCAAGAATATATTGAAGTAAGGCTGCCAAGAGGACTTGAAAGTGGGGCAGAATTGCAGGAAACCGATTTCAGAAGGAAGACTAGAATTGCATGTAAAGCATAGGAAAAGAGGCAGAACGTCCTCAATGATGCACTTGGCCAAAAAGGGCGTATGCGTTTTTTCCTGAATATATTCAGGAAAAAATGCATACGCACTTTTTGGCCAACCAAGCAAGCTTGCAAAGGAAATCTGCACTACAATGAAGTCTCACTGCCCCCCGGTCAAAAGGGCCATCTGAAAAAAGTGTAAAATCCATAAAGGCAGGACAGACCATGGAGAACTGGGAGCCTTGCTATGCTGATGGGCGGGATGTAAATTGCCAACAGCCACTCTGGAGAAGTGTATGGTGTTTCCTGAAATATCCAAAAAACAAAGCAACAGAGCCACGGCACTTCCAATTATGGTCCTATTGTTTAGGGAAATTAAAATCAAAAAGACACAGCCACCCCAAAGTTTGGGACGGCTCTGTTTACAAGAACCTCGTTTATGGTACAAGTTCAATATCGCAGAAAGCGAAAAATGGATAAAGAAGTTGTGGTACTTACGTACAATGCAATATCACTCAGCAATGAAATCTATGTCATCACGCCCGTAGCAGCATAATGAGTGGATTCAGGTACGATGATTCTAAGTGAAATAAGTCACACAGAAAAAGAAACATCATAAGATATCACTACTACACGGAATGTAAACTTGGCTACACAGGAACTGAATTACAAAACAGAACAGGGTCTCAAATGTAGAAAACCAACTTATGCTTGCTTAAGGGGAAAGGTGAGTAGGGGTGCGGTATAAAACCAGAGATTGAAATTAGCACAGATACCGTTCCATAAGCCAAATATGTAATAGACAAGAGCTACTCCTTGCTCAACGATGTGGACACAACACCCCATATTAAACGCCTAAGAATATACCTGACTAGTAAGAATCTTAAAACCTATGGATTGCTATGTCTCTGAAAGAGAATGAAGTGTGTGTACAGCGGCGTAAACGCAGCAGTGATAGGATTGGTGAGGTTCGGTGAGCAAATGCAGACCCTTTGAAGTCATATTGCATGGTACCCATTCCATGGGTCTCAACTCTCCAGGTTTAAGGGATTCTTCCTTCAGCTAAAACATGCATGAGGTACGCAGAGTATGATCCACCGTGTGATCGGGAAACGTGTTCAAATGTGTCTCAATTTTCGTCCTTGGTACTCGGGTGCAACATTCCAGATGCTTTACTAACACTCTCCCCACTTGGAGAGTCAGGGCCTTTAACCTCCTGTTTGGCCCAGTTTGCAATTTCTGCGGAAAATGAACAGGAATAGGGAGAACCAATGAGAGACTAGCTGGAGGTGTCTGGACGGGCAAATTTAACTCTCATTTCCCACCAGGAAGAGGAATTAACCAAAGGCTCAGACTGCCATGCCGGAACCACACTAGGGTCTGAAGCAATCCTGCGGTGTTGCGGCCAGCTCACAAGAAAGCGAGTTGAAGAAAGGAGATCAGGGGCACTGTCATTCACAAACCTGCAGAGTTATAAATGACAGCTATCGTCCAAAAATATATTGAAGTAAGGCTGCCAAGAGGACTTGAAAGCGGGGCAGAATTGCAGGAAACCGATTTCAGGAGGTAGACTGGAATTGCATGTAAAGCATAGGAAAAGAGGCAGAACGTCCACAATGATGCTCTTGGCCAAAAAGGGCGTATGCGTTTTTTTCAGAATATATTCAGGAAAAAACGCATACGCACTTTTTGGCCAACCAAGAAAGCTTGCAAAGGAAATCTGCACTACAATGAAGTCTCACTGCCCTCCGGTCAAAAGGGCCATCTGAAAAAAGTGTAAAAACCAGAAAGGCAGGACAGGCCATGGAGAACTGGGAGCCTTGTTATGCTGATGGGCTGGATGTAAATTGCCAACAGCCACTCTGGAGAAGTGTATGGTGTTTCCTGAAACATCTAAAAAACAAAGCAACAGAGCCTAGGGTACTTCCACTTATGGTCCTATAGCTTAGGGAAATTAAAATTAAAAAGACACAGCCACCCCAAAGTTTGGGACGGCTCTGTTTACAAGAACCTCGTTTATGGTACAAGTTCAATATCACAGAAAGAGAAAAACGGATAAAGAAGTTGTGGTACATATGTACAATGCAATATCACTCAGCAATGAAATCTATGTCATCAGGCCAGTAGCAGCATAATGAGTGGATTCAGGTATGATGATTCCAAGTGAAATAAGTCACACAGAAAAGAAACATCATAAGATATCACTAATACACGGAAAGTAAACTTGGCTACACAGGAACTGAATTACAAAACAGAACAGGGTCTCAAATGTAGAAAACCAACTTATGCTTGCTTAAGGGGAAAGGTGAGTTGGGGTGCGGCATAAAACCAGAGATTGAAATTAGCACAGATACCGTTCCATAAGCCAAATATGTAATAGACAAGAGCTACTCCTTGCTCAATGAAGTGGACTCAACACCCCATATTAAACGCCTAAGAATATACCTGACTGGTAAGAATCTTAATACGTATGGATTTATATGTCTCCGAAAGAAAATCAAGCGTGTGTACAGCAGCATAAACGCAGCAGTGATAGGATTGGTGAGGATCGTTGAGCAAATGCAGACCCTTTGAAGTCATATTGCATGGTACCCATTCCATGGGTGTCAACTCTCCAGGTTTAAGGGATTCTTTCTTCAGCTACAACATGCATGTGGAACCCAGAGTATGATCCACCATGTGATCTGGAAACGTGTTCAAATGTGTCTCAGTTTTCGTCCCCTGGTACTCGGGTGCAACATTCCAGATGCTTTACTAACACTCTCCCCACTTGGAGAGTCACTGCCTTTAACTCCCTGTTTGGCCCAGTTTGCAATTTCTGTGGAAAATGAACAGGAATAGGGAGAACCAATGAGAGACCAGCTGGAGGTGTCTGGACGGGCAAATTTAACTCTCATTTCCCACCAGGAAGAGGAATTAACCAAAGGCTCAGCGTGCCGTGCCGGAACCACACTAGGGCCTGAAGCAATCCTCCGGTGTTGCGGCCAGCTCACAAGAAAGCGAGTTGAAGAAAGGAGCTCAGGGGCACTGTCATTCACAAACCTGCAGAGTTATAAATGACAGGTATCGTCCAAGAATATATTGAAGTAAGGCTGCCAAGAGGACTTGAAAGTGGGGCAGAATTGCAGGAAACCGATTTCAGAAGGAAGACTAGAATTGCATGTAAAGCATAGGAAAAGAGGCAGAACGTCCTCAATGATGCACTTGGCCAAAAAGGGCGTATGCGTTTTTTCCTGAATATATTCAGGAAAAAATGCATACGCACTTTTTGGCCAACCAAGAAAGCTTGCAAAGGAAATCTGCACTACAATGAAGTCTCACTGCCCTCCGGTCAAAAGGGCCATCTGAAAAAAGTGTAAAAACCAGAAAGGCAGGACAGGCCATGGAGAACTGGGAGCCTTGCTATGCTGATGGGCGGGATGTAAATTGCCAACAGCCACTAGGGAGAAGTGTATGGTGTTTCCTGAAACATCTAAAAAACAAAGCAACAGAGCCTAGGGCACTTCCTCTTATAGTCCTATAGTTTAGGGAAATTAAAATCAAAAAGACACAGCCACCCCAAAGTTTGGGACGGCTCTGTTTACAAGAACCTCGTTTACGGTACAAGTTCAATTTCGCAGAAAGTGACAAATGGATAAAGAAGTTGTGGTACTTACGTACAATGCAATATCACTCAGCAATGAAATCTATGTCATCAGGCCCGTAGCAGCATAATGAGTGGATTCAGGTATGATGATTCTAACTGAAATAAGTCACACAGAAAAAGAATCATCATAAGATATCACTAATACACGGAATGTAAACTTGGCTACACAGGAACTGAATTACAAAACAGAACAGGGTCTCAAATTTAGAAAACCAACTTATGCTTGCTTAAGGGGAAAGGTGAGTTGGGGTGCTGCATAAAACCAGAGATTGAAATGAGCACAGATAAAGTTCCTTGAGCCAAATATGTAATAGACAAGAGCTACTCCTTGCTCAACGAAATGGACTCAACACCCCATATTAAACGCTTAAGAATGTACCTGACTAGTAAGTATCTTAAAACCTATGGATTGCTATGTCTCCGAAAGAGAATCAAGCGTGTGTACAGGGGCATAAACGCAGCAGTGATAGGATTGGAGAGGTTCGGTGAGAGAATGAAGACCCTTTGAAGTCATATTGCATGGTACCCATTCCACGGGTCCCAACTCTCCACGTTCAAGGGATTCTTCCTTCAGCTAAAACATGCATGTGGAACCCAGAGTATGATCAACCGTGTGATCAGGAGACCTGTTCAAATATGTCTCAGTTCTCATCCCGTGGTACTCGGGTGCAACATTCCAGACGCTTTACTAACACTCTCCCGACTTGGAGAGTCAGTGCCTTTACCCTCCTGTTTGGCCCAGTTTGCAATTTCTGCGGAAGATGAACAGGAATAGGGAGAACCAATGAGAGACTAGCTGGAGGTGTCTGGACGGGCAAATTTCACTCTCATTTCCCACCAGGAAGAGGAATTAACCAAAGGCTCAGCATGCCATGCCAGAACCAGATTAGGGCCTGAAGCAATCCTGCGGTGTTGCAGCCAGCTCACAAGAAAGCGAGTTGAAGAAAGGAGCTCAGGGGCACTGTAATTCACAAACCTGCAGAGTTATAAATGACAGCTATCGTCCAAAAATATACTGAAGTAAGGCTGCCAAGAGGACTTGAAAGCGGGGCAGAATTGCAGGAAACCAATTTCAGGAGGTAGACTGGAATTGCATTTAAAGCATAGGAAAAGAGGCAGAACGTCCACAATGATGCACTTGGCCAAAAAGGACGTATGCGTTTTTTCCTGAATATATTCAGGAAAAAACGCATACGTCCTTTTTGTCCAACCAAGCAAGCTTGCAAAGGAAATCTGCACTCCAATGAAGTCTCACTTCCCCCCGGTCAAAAGGGCCATCTGAAAAAAGTGTAAAATCAGAAAGGCAGGACAGGCCATGGAGAACTGGGAGCCTTGTTATGCTGATGGGCGGGATGTACATTGCCAACAGCCACTCTGGAGAAGTGTATGGTATTTCAGAAACATCTAAAAAACAAAGCAACAGAGCCTAGGGCACTTCCACTTATGGTCCTATAGCTTAGGGAAATTAAAATCAAAAAGACACAGCCACCCCAAAGTTTGGGACGGCTCTGTTTACAAGAACCTCGTTTACGGTACAAGTTCAATATCGCAGAAAGTGAAAAATGGATACAGAAATGGTGGTACTTACGTACAATTCAATATCACTCAGCAATGAAATCTATGTCATCAGGCCCGTAGCAGCATAATGAGTGGATTCAGGTACGATGATTCTAAGTGAAATAATTCACACAGAAAAAGAAACATCATAAGATATCACTAATACACGGAATGTAAACTTGGCTACACAGGAACTGAATTACAAAATAGAACAGGGTCTCAAATGTAGAACACCAACTTATGCTTGCTTAAGGGGAAAGGTGAGTTGGGGTGCTGCATAAAACCAGAGATTGAAATTAGCACAGATACCGTTCCATAAGCCAAATATGTAATGGACAAGAGCTACTCCTTTCTCAACGAAGTGGACTGAACACCCCATATTAAACGCCTAAAAATATACCTGACTAGTAAGAATCTTAAAACCTATGGATTTATATGTCTCCGAAAGAGAATCAAGCATGTGTACAGCAGCATAAATGCAGCAGTGATAGGATTGGTGAGGTTCGTTGAGCAAATGCAGACCCTTTGAAGTCATATTGCATGGTACCCATTTCATGGGTCTCAACTCTCCAGGTTTAAGGGATTCTTCCTTCAGCTAAAACATGCATGTGGAACCCAGAGTATGATCCACCGTGTGATCGGGAAACGTGTTCAAATGTGTCTCAGTTTTCGTCCCCTGGTACTCGGGTGCAACATTCCAGATGCTTTACTAAAACTCTCCCCATTTGGAGAGTCAGTGCCTTTAACCTCCTGTTTGGCCCAGTTTGCAATTTCTGCGGAAGATGAACAGGAATAGGGAGAACCCATGAGAGACTAGCTGGAGGTGTCTGGACGGGCAAATTTAACTCTCATTTCCCACCAGGAAGAGGAATTAACCAAAGGCTCAGACTGCCATGCCGGAACCACACTAGGGTCTGAAGCAATCCTGCGGTGTTGCGGCCAGCTCACAAGAAAGCGAGTTGAAGAAAGGAGATCAGGGGCACTGTCATTCACAAACCTGCAGAGTTATAAATGACAGCTATCGTCCAAAAATATATTGAAGTAAGGCTGCCAAGAGGACTTGAAAGCGGGGCAGAATTGCAGGAAACCGATTTCAGGAGGTAGACTGGAATTGCATTTAAAGCATAGGAAAAGAGGCAGAACGTCCACAATGATGCTCTTGGCCAAAAAGTGCGTATGCGTTTTTTTCAGAATATATTCAGGAAAAAACGCATACGCACTTTTTGGCCAACCAAGAAAGCTTGCAAAGGAAATCTGCACTACAATGAAGTCTCACTGCCCCCGGTCAAAAGGGCCATCTGAAAAAAGTGTAAAAACCAGAAAGGCAGGACAGGCCATGGAGAACTGGGAGCCTTGTTATGCTGATGGGCTGGATGTAAATTGCCAACAGCCACTCTGGAGAAGTGTATGGTGTTTCTTGAAACATCTAAAAAACAAAGCAACACAGCCTAGGGTACTTCCACTTATGGTCCTATAGCTTAGGGAAATTAAAATTAAAAAGACACAGCCACCCCAAAGTTTGGGACGGCTCTGTTTACAAGAACCTCGTTTATGGTACAAGTTCAATATCACAGAAAGAGAAAAACGGATAAAGAAGTTGTGGTACATATGTACAATGCAATATCACTCAGCAATGAAATCTATGTCATCAGGCCAGTAGCAGCATAATGACTGGATTCAGGTACGATGATTCCAAGTGAAATAAGTCACACAGAAAAAGAAACATCATAAGATATCACTAATACACGGAATGTAAACTTGGCTACACAGGAACTGAATTACAAAACAGAACAGGGTCTCAAATGTAGAAAACCAACTTATGCTTGCTTAAGGGGAAAGGTGAGTTGGGGTGCGGCATAAAACCAGAGATTGAAATGAGCACAGATACCGTTCCATAAGCCAAATATGTAATAGACAAGAGCTACTCCTTGCTCAACGAAATGGACTCAACAACTCATATTAAACGCCTAAGAATATACCTGACTAGTAAGAATATTAAAACCTATGGATTTATATGTCTCCGAAAGAGAATCAAGCATGTGTACAGCTGTATAAATGCAGCAGTGATAGGATTGGTGAGGATCGTTGAGCAAATGCAGACCCTTTGAAGTCATATTGCATGGTACCCATTCCATGGGTGTCAACTCTCCAGGTTTAAGGGATTCTTTCTTCAGCTACAACATGCATGTGGAACCCAGAGTATGATCCACCATGTGATCTGGAAACGTGTTCAAATGTGTCTCAGTTTTCGTCCCCTGGTACTCGGGTGCAACATTCCAGATGCTTTACTAACACTCTCCCAACTTGGAGAGTCACTGCCTTTAACTCCCTGTTTGGCCCAGTTTGCAATTTCTGCGGAAAATGAACAGGAATAGGGAGAACCAATGAGAGACCAGCTGGAGGTGTCTGGACGGGCAAATTTAACTCTCATTTCCCACCAGGAAGAGGAATTAACCAAAGGCTCAGCGTGCCGTGCCGGAACCACACTAGGGCCTGAAGCAATCCTCCGGTGTTGCGGCCAGCTCACAAGAAAGCGAGTTGAAGAAAGGAGCTCAGGGGCACTGTCATTCACAAACCTGCAGAGTTATAAATGACAGGTATCGTCCAAGAATATATTGAAGTAAGGCTGCCAAGAGGACTTGAAAGTGGGGCAGAATTGCAGGAAACCGATTTCAGAAGGAAGACTAGAATTGCATGTAAAGCATAGGAAAAGAGGCAGAACGTCCTCAATGATGCACTTGGCCAAAAAGGGCGTATGCGTTTTTTCCTGAATATATTCAGGAAAAAATGCATACGCACTTTTTGGCCAACCAAGCAAGCTTGCAAAGGAAATCTGCACTACAATGAAGTCTCACTGCCCCCCGGTCAAAAGGGCCATCTGAAAAAAGTGTAAAATCCATAAAGGCAGGACAGACCATGGAGAACTGGGAGCCTTGCTATGCTGATGGGCGGGATGTAAATTGCCAACAGCCACTCTGGAGAAGTGTATGGTGTTTCCTGAAATATCCAAAAAACAAAGCAACAGAGCCACGGCACTTCCAATTATGGTCCTATTGTTTAGGGAAATTAAAATCAAAAAGACACAGCCACCCCAAAGTTTGGGACGGCTCTGTTTACAAGAACCTCGTTTATGGTACAAGTTCAATATCGCAGAAAGCGAAAAATGGATAAAGAAGTTGTGGTACTTACGTACAATGCAATATCACTCAGCAATGAAATCTATGTCATCACGCCCGTAGCAGCATAATGAGTGGATTCAGGTACGATGATTCTAAGTGAAATAAGTCACACAGAAAAAGAAACATCATAAGATATCACTACTACACGGAATGTAAACTTGGCTACACAGGAACTGAATTACAAAACAGAACAGGGTCTCAAATGTAGAAAACCAACTTATGCTTGCTTAAGGGGAAAGGTGAGTAGGGGTGCGGTATAAAACCAGAGATTGAAATTAGCACAGATACCGTTCCATAAGCCAAATATGTAATAGACAAGAGCTACTCCTTGCTCAACGATGTGGACACAACACCCCATATTAAACGCCTAAGAATATACCTGACTAGTAAGAATCTTAAAACCTATGGATTGCTATGTCTCTGAAAGAGAATGAAGTGTGTGTACAGCGGCGTAAACGCAGCAGTGATAGGATTGGTGAGGTTCGGTGAGCAAATGCAGACCCTTTGAAGTCATATTGCATGGTACCCATTCCATGGGTCTCAACTCTCCAGGTTTAAGGGATTCTTCCTTCAGCTAAAACATGCATGAGGTACGCAGAGTATGATCCACCGTGTGATCGGGAAACGTGTTCAAATGTGTCTCAATTTTCGTCCTTGGTACTCGGGTGCAACATTCCAGATGCTTTACTAACACTCTCCCCACTTGGAGAGTCAGGGCCTTTAACCTCCTGTTTGGCCCAGTTTGCAATTTCTGCGGAAAATGAACAGGAATAGGGAGAACCAATGAGAGACTAGCTGGAGGTGTCTGGACGGGCAAATTTAACTCTCATTTCCCACCAGGAAGAGGAATTAACCAAAGGCTCAGACTGCCATGCCGGAACCACACTAGGGTCTGAAGCAATCCTGCGGTGTTGCGGCCAGCTCACAAGAAAGCGAGTTGAAGAAAGGAGATCAGGGGCACTGTCATTCACAAACCTGCAGAGTTATAAATGACAGCTATCGTCCAAAAATATATTGAAGTAAGGCTGCCAAGAGGACTTGAAAGCGGGGCAGAATTGCAGGAAACCGATTTCAGGAGGTAGACTGGAATTGCATGTAAAGCATAGGAAAAGAGGCAGAACGTCCACAATGATGCTCTTGGCCAAAAAGGGCGTATGCGTTTTTTTCAGAATATATTCAGGAAAAAACGCATACGCACTTTTTGGCCAACCAAGAAAGCTTGCAAAGGAAATCTGCACTACAATGAAGTCTCACTGCCCTCCGGTCAAAAGGGCCATCTGAAAAAAGTGTAAAAACCAGAAAGGCAGGACAGGCCATGGAGAACTGGGAGCCTTGTTATGCTGATGGGCTGGATGTAAATTGCCAACAGCCACTCTGGAGAAGTGTATGGTGTTTCCTGAAACATCTAAAAAACAAAGCAACAGAGCCTAGGGTACTTCCACTTATGGTCCTATAGCTTAGGGAAATTAAAATTAAAAAGACACAGCCACCCCAAAGTTTGGGACGGCTCTGTTTACAAGAACCTCGTTTACGGTACAAGTTCAATATCACAGAAAGCGAAAAATGGATAAAGAAGTTGTGGTACTTACGTACAATGCAATATCACTCAGGAATGAAATCTAAGTCATCAGGCCCGTAGCAGCATAATGAGTGGGTTCAGGTACGACGATTCTACGTGAAATAAGTCACACAGAAAAAGAAACATCATAAGATATCACTACTACACAGAATGTAAACTTGGCTACACAGGAACTGAATTACAAAACAGAACACGGTCTCAAATGTAGAAAAACAACTTATGCTTGCTTAAGGGGAATGGTGAGTTGGGGTGCTGAATGAAATCAGAGATTGCAATTGGCAAAGATACCGTTTCATAAGCCAAATATGTAATAGACAAGAGATACTCCTTGCTCAACGAAGTGGACTCAACACCCCATATTAAACGCCTAAGAATATACCTGACTAGTAAGAATCTTAAAACCTATGGATTTATATGTCTCTGAAAGAGAATCAAGCGTGTGTACAGCGGCATAAACGCAGCTGTGATAGGATTGGTGAGGTTCAGTGACCAAATGCAGACCCTTTGAAGTCATATTGCATGGTACCCATTTCATGGGTCTCAACTCTCCAGGTTTAAGGGATTCTTCCTTCAGCTAAAACATGCATGTGGAACCCAGAGTATGATCCACCGTGTGATCGGGAAACGTGTTCAAATGTGTCTCAGTTTTCGTCCCCTGGTACTCGGGTGCAACATTCCAGATGCTTTACTAAAACTCTCCCCATTTGGAGAGTCAGTGCCTTTAACCTCCTGTTTGGCCCAGTTTGCAATTTCTGCGGAAGATGAACAGGAATAGGGAGAACCCATGAGAGACTAGCTGGAGGTGTCTGGACGGGCAAATTTAACTCTCATTTCCCACCAGGAAGAGGAATTAACCAAAGGCTCAGACTGCCATGCCGGAACCACACTAGGGTCTGAAGCAATCCTGCGGTGTTGCGGCCAGCTCACAAGAAAGCGAGTTGAAGAAAGGAGATCAGGGGCACTGTCATTCACAAACCTGCAGAGTTATAAATGACAGCTATCGTCCAAAAATATATTGAAGTAAGGCTGCCAAGAGGACTTGAAAGCGGGGCAGAATTGCAGGAAACCGATTTCAGGAGGTAGACTGGAATTGCATTTAAAGCATAGGAAAAGAGGCAGAACGTCCACAAAGATGCTCTTGGCCAAAAAGTGCGTATGCGTTTTTTTCAGAATATATTCAGGAAAAAACGCATACGCACTTTTTGGCCAACCAAGAAAGCTTGCAAAGGAAATCTGCACTACAATGAAGTCTCACTGCCCCCGGTCAAAAGGGCCATCTGAAAAAAGTGTAAAAACCAGAAAGGCAGGACAGGCCATGGAGAACTGGGAGCCTTGTTATGCTGATGGGCTGGATGTAAATTGCCAACAGCCACTCTGGAGAAGTGTATGGTGTTTCTTGAAACATCTAAAAAACAAAGCAACACAGCCTAGGGTACTTCCACTTATGGTCCTATAGCTTAGGGAAATTAAAATTAAAAAGACACAGCCACCCCAAAGTTTGGGACGGCTCTGTTTACAAGAACCTCGTTTATGGTACAAGTTCAATATCACAGAAAGAGAAAAACGGATAAAGAAGTTGTGGTACATATGTACAATGCAATATCACTCAGCAATGAAATCTATGTCATCAGGCCAGTAGCAGCATAATGACTGGATTCAGGTACGATGATTCCAAGTGAAATAAGTCACACAGAAAAAGAAACATCATAAGATATCACTAATACACGGAATGTAAACTTGGCTACACAGGAACTGAATTACAAAACAGAACAGGGTCTCAAATGTAGAAAACCAACTTATGCTTGCTTAAGGGGAAAGGTGAGTTGGGGTGCGGCATAAAACCAGAGATTGAAATGAGCACAGATACCGTTCCATAAGCCAAATATGTAATAGACAAGAGCTACTCCTTGCTCAACGAAATGGACTCAACAACTCATATTAAACGCCTAAGAATATACCTGACTAGTAAGAATATTAAAACCTATGGATTTATATGTCTCCGAAAGAGAATCAAGCATGTGTACAGCTGTATAAATGCAGCAGTGATAGGATTGGTGAGGATCGTTGAGCAAATGCAGACCCTTTGAAGTCATATTGCATGGTACCCATTCCATGGGTGTCAACTCTCCAGGTTTAAGGGATTCTTTCTTCAGCTACAACATGCATGTGGAACCCAGAGTATGATCCACCATGTGATCTGGAAACGTGTTCAAATGTGTCTCAGTTTTCGTCCCCTGGTACTCGGGTGCAACATTCCAGATGCTTTACTAACACTCTCCCAACTTGGAGAGTCACTGCCTTTAACCCCCTGTTTGGCCCAGTTTGCAATTTCTGCGGAAAATGAACAGGAATAGGGAGAACCAATGAGAGACCAGCTGGAGGTGTCTGGACGGGCAAATTTAACTCTCATTTCCCACCAGGAAGAGGAATTAACCAAAGGCTCAGCGTGCCGTGCCGGAACCACACTAGGGCCTGAAGCAATCCTCCGGTGTTGCGGCCAGCTCACAAGAAAGCGAGTTGAAGAAAGGAGCTCAGGGGCACTGTCATTCACAAACCTGCAGAGTTATAAATGACAGGTATCGTCCAAGAATATATTGAAGTAAGGCTGCCAAGAGGACTTGAAAGTGGGGCAGAATTGCAGGAAACCGATTTCAGAAGGAAGACTAGAATTGCATGTAAAGCATAGGAAAAGAGGCAGAACGTCCTCAATGATGCACTTGGCCAAAAAGGGCGTATGCGTTTTTTCCTGAATATATTCAGGAAAAAATGCATACGCACTTTTTGGCCAACCAAGCAAGCTTGCAAAGGAAATCTGCACTACAATGAAGTCTCACTGCCCCCCGGTCAAAAGGGCCATCTGAAAAAAGTGTAAAATCCATAAAGGCAGGACAGACCATGGAGAACTGGGAGCCTTGCTATGCTGATGGGCGGGATGTAAATTGCCAACAGCCACTCTGGAGAAGTGTATGGTGTTTCCTGAAATATCCAAAAAACAAAGCAACAGAGCCACGGCACTTCCAATTATGGTCCTATTGTTTAGGGAAATTAAAATCAAAAAGACACAGCCACCCCAAAGTTTGGGACGGCTCTGTTTACAAGAACCTCGTTTATGGTACAAGTTCAATATCGCAGAAAGCGAAAAATGGATAAAGAAGTTGTGGTACTTACGTACAATGCAATATCACTCAGCAATGAAATCTATGTCATCACGCCCGTAGCAGCATAATGAGTGGATTCAGGTACGATGATTCTAAGTGAAATAAGTCACACAGAAAAAGAAACATCATAAGATATCACTACTACACGGAATGTAAACTTGGCTACACAGGAACTGAATTACAAAACAGAACAGGGTCTCAAATGTAGAAAACCAACTTATGCTTGCTTAAGGGGAAAGGTGAGTAGGGGTGCGGTATAAAACCAGAGATTGAAATTAGCACAGATACCGTTCCATAAGCCAAATATGTAATAGACAAGAGCTACTCCTTGCTCAACGATGTGGACACAACACCCCATATTAAACGCCTAAGAATATACCTGACTAGTAAGAATCTTAAAACCTATGGATTGCTATGTCTCTGAAAGAGAATGAAGTGTGTGTACAGCGGCGTAAACGCAGCAGTGATAGGATTGGTGAGGTTCGGTGAGCAAATGCAGACCCTTTGAAGTCATATTGCATGGTACCCATTCCATGGGTCTCAACTCTCCAGGTTTAAGGGATTCTTCCTTCAGCTAAAACATGCATGAGGTACGCAGAGTATGATCCACCGTGTGATCGGGAAACGTGTTCAAATGTGTCTCAATTTTCGTCCTTGGTACTCGGGTGCAACATTCCAGATGCTTTACTAACACTCTCCCCACTTGGAGAGTCAGGGCCTTTAACCTCCTGTTTGGCCCAGTTTGCAATTTCTGCGGAAAATGAACAGGAATAGGGAGAACCAATGAGAGACTAGCTGGAGGTGTCTGGACGGGCAAATTTAACTCTCATTTCCCACCAGGAAGAGGAATTAACCAAAGGCTCAGACTGCCATGCCGGAACCACACTAGGGTCTGAAGCAATCCTGCGGTGTTGCGGCCAGCTCACAAGAAAGCGAGTTGAAGAAAGGAGATCAGGGGCACTGTCATTCACAAACCTGCAGAGTTATAAATGACAGCTATCGTCCAAAAATATATTGAAGTAAGGCTGCCAAGAGGACTTGAAAGCGGGGCAGAATTGCAGGAAACCGATTTCAGGAGGTAGACTGGAATTGCATGTAAAGCATAGGAAAAGAGGCAGAACGTCCACAATGATGCTCTTGGCCAAAAAGTGCGTATGCGTTTTTTTCAGAATATATTCAGGAAAAAACGCATACGCACTTTTTGGCCAACCAAGAAAGCTTGCAAAGGAAATCTGCACTACAATGAAGTCTCACTGCCCTCCGGTCAAAAGGGCCATCTGAAAAAAGTGTAAAAACCAGAAAGGCAGGACAGGCAATGGAGAACTGGGAGCCTTGCTATGCTGATGGGCGGGATGTAAATTGCCAACAGCCACTCTGGAGAAGTGTATGGTATTTCCTGAAATATCCAAAAAACAAAGCAACAGAGCCACAGCACTTCCAATTATGGTCCTATTGTTTAGGGAAATTAAAATCAAAAAGACACAGCCACCCCAAAGTTTGGGACGGCTCTGTTTACAAGAACCTCGTTTATGGTACAAGTTCAATATCGCAGAAAGCGAAAAATGGATAAAGAAGTTGTGGTACTTACGTACAATGCAATATCACTCAGCAATGAAATCTATGTCATCACGCCCGTAGCAGCATAATGAGTGGATTCAGGTACGATGATTCTAAGTGAAATAAGTCACACAGAAAAAGAAACATCATAAGATATCACTACTACACGGAATGTAAACTTGGCTACACAGGAACTGAATTACAAAACAGAACAGGGTCTCAAATGTAGAAAACCAACTTATGCTTGCTTAAGGGGAAAGGTGAGTAGGGGTGCGGCATAAAACCAGAGATTGAAATTAGCACAGATACCGTTCCATAAGCCAAATATGTAATAGACAAGAGCTACTCCTTGCTCAACGATGTGGACACAACACCCCATATTAAACGCCTAAGAATATACCTGACTAGTAAGAATCTTAAAACCTATGGATTGCTATGTCTCTGAAAGAGAATGAAGTGTGTGTACAGCGGCGTAAACGCAGCAGTGATAGGATTGGTGAGGTTCGGTGAGCAAATGCAGACCCTTTGAAGTCATATTGCATGGTACCCATTCCATGGGTCTCAACTCTCCAGGTTTAAGGGATTCTTCCTTCAGCTAAAACATGCATGAGGTACGCAGAGTATGATCCACCGTGTGATCGGGAAACGTGTTCAAATGTGTCTCAATTTTCGTCCTTGGTACTCGGGTGCAACATTCCAGATGCTTTACTAACACTCTCCCCACTTGGAGAGTCAGGGCCTTTAACCTCCTGTTTGGCCCAGTTTGCAATTTCTGCGGAAAATGAACAGGAATAGGGAGAACCAATGAGAGACCAGCTGGAGGTGTCTGGACGGGCAAATTTAACTCTCATTTCCCACCAGGAAGAGGAATTAACCAAAGGCTCAGACTGCCATGCCGGAACCACACTAGGGTCTGAAGCAATCCTGCGGTGTTGCGGCCAGCTCACAAGAAAGCGAGTTGAAGAAAGGAGATCAGGGACACTGTCATTCACAAACCTGCAGAGTTATAAATGACAGCTATCGTCCAAAAATATATTGAAGTAAGGCTGCCAAGAGGACTTGAAAGCGGGGCAGAATTGCAGGAAACCGATTTCAGGAGGTAGACTGGAATTGCATGTAAAGCATAGGAAAAGAGGCAGAACGTCCACAATGATGCTCTTGGCCAAAAAGTGCGTATGCGTTTTTTTCAGAATATATTCAGGAAAAAACGCATACACACTTTTTGGCCAACCAAGAAAGCTTGCAAAGGAAATCTGCACTACAATGAAGTCTCACTGCCCTCCGGTCAAAAGGGCCATCTGAAAAAAGTGTAAAAACCAGAAAGGCAGGACAGGCCATGGAGAACTGGGAGCCTTGTTATGCTGATGGGCTGGATGTAAATTGCCAACAGCCACTCTGGAGAAGTGTATGGTGTTTCCTGAAACATCTAAAAAACAAAGCAACAGAGCCTAGGGTACTTCCACTTATGGTCCTATAGCTTAGGGAAATTAAAATTAAAAAGACACAGCCACCCCAAAGTTTGGGACGGCTCTGTTTACAAGAACCTCGTTTATGGTACAAGTTCAATATCACAGAAAGAGAAAAACGGATAAAGAATTTGTGGTACATATGTACAATGCAATATCACTCAGCAATGAAATCTATGTCATCAGGCCAGTAGCAGCATAATGAGTGGATTCAGGTACGATGATTCCAAGTGAAATAAGTCACACAGAAAAGAAACATCATAAGATATCACTAATACACGGAAAGTAAACTTGGCTACACAGGAACTGAATTACAAAACAGAACAGGGTCTCAAATGTAGAAAACCAACTTATGCTTGCTTAAGGGGAAAGGTGAGTTGGGGTGCGGCATAAAACCAGAGATTGAAATTAGCACAGATACCGTTCCATAAGCCAAATATGTAATAGACAAGAGCTACTCCTTGCTCAATGAAGTGGACTCAACACCACATATTAAACGCCTAAGAATATACCTGACTGGTAAGAATCTTAATACGTATGGATTTATATGTCTCCGAAAGAAAATCAAGCGTGTGTACAGCAGCATAAACGCAGCAGTGATAGGATTGGTGAAGTTCGGTGAGCAAATGCAGACCCTTTGAAGTCATATTGCATGGTACCCATTCCATGGGTGTCAACTCTCCAGGTTTAAGGGATTCTTTCTTCAGCTACAACATGCATGTGGAACCCAGAGTATGATCCACCATGTGATCTGGAAACGTGTTCAAATGTGTCTCAGTTTTCGTCCCCTGGTACTCGGGTGCAACATTCCAGATGCTTTACTAACACTCTCCCCACTTGGAGAGTCACTGCCTTTAACTCCCTGTTTGGTCCAGTTTGCAATTTCTGTGGAAAATGAACAGGAATAGGGAGAACCAATGAGAGACCAGCTGGAGGTGTCTGGACGGGCAAATTTAACTCTCATTTCCCACCAGGAAGAGGAATTAACCAAAGGCTCAGCGTGCCGTGCCGGAACCACACTAGGGCCTGAAGCAATCCTCCGGTGTTGCGGCCAGCTCACAAGAAAGCGAGTTGAAGAAAGGAGCTCAGGGGCACTGTCATTCACAAACCTGCAGAGTTATAAATGACAGGTATCGTCCAAGAATATATTGAAGTAAGGCTGCCAAGAGGACTTGAAAGTGGGGCAGAATTGCAGGAAACCGATTTCAGAAGGAAGACTAGAATTGCATGTAAAGCATAGGAAAAGAGGCAGAACGTCCTCAATGATGCACTTGGCCAAAAAGGGCGTATGCGTTTTTTCCTGAATATATTCAGGAAAAAATGCATACGCACTTTTTGGCCAACCAAGAAAGCTTGCAAAGGAAATCTGCACTACACTGAAGTCTCACTGCCCTCCGGTCAAAAGGGCCATCTGAAAAAAGTGTAAAAACCAGAAAGGCAGGACAGGCCATGGAGAACTGGGAGCCTTGCTATGCTGATGGGCGGGATGTAAATTGCCAACAGCCACTCTGGAGAAGTGTATGGTATTTCCTGAAATATCCAAAAAACAAAGCAACAGAGCCACGGCACTTCCAATTATGGTCCTATTGTTTAGGGAAATTAAAATCAAAAAGACACAGCCACCCCAAAGTTTGGGACGGCTCTGTTTACAAGAACCTCGTTTATGGTACAAGTTCAATATCGCAGAAAGCGAAAAATGGATAAAGAAGTTGTGGTACTTACGTACAATGCAATATCACTCAGCAATGAAATCTATGTCATCACGCCCGTAGCAGCATAATGAGTGGATTCAGGTACGATGATTCTAAGTGAAATAAGTCACACAGAAAAAGAAACATCATAAGATATCACTACTACACGGAATGTAAACTTGGCTACACAGGAACTGAATTACAAAACAGAACAGGGTCTCAAATGTAGAAAACCAACTTATGCTTGCTTAAGGGGAAAGGTGAGTAGGGGTGCGGCATAAAACCAGAGATTGAAATTAGCACAGATACCGTTCCATAAGCCAAATATGTAATAGACAAGAGCTACTCCTTGCTCAACGATGTGGACACAACACCCCATATTAAACGCCTAAGAATATACCTGACTAGTAAGAATCTTAAAACCTATGGATTGCTATGTCTCTGAAAGAGAATGAAGTGTGTGTACAGCGGCGTAAACGCAGCAGTGATAGGATTGGTGAGGTTCGGTGAGCAAATGCAGACCCTTTGAAGTCATATTGCATGGTACCCATTCCATGGGTCTCAACTCTCCAGGTTTAAGGGATTCTTCCTTCAGCTAAAACATGCATGAGGTACGCAGTGTATGATCCACCGTGTGATCGGGAAACGTGTTCAAATGTGTCTCAATTTTCGTCCTTGGTACTCGGGTGCAACATTCCAGATGCTTTACTAACACTCTCCCCACTTGGAGAGTCAGGGCCTTTAACCTCCTGTTTGGCCCAGTTTGCAATTTCTGCGGAAAATGAACAGGAATAGGGAGAACCAATGAGAGACCAGCTGGAGGTGTCTGGACGGGCAAATTTAACTCTCATTTCCCACCAGGAAGAGGAATTAACCAAAGGCTCAGACTGCCATGCCGGAACCACACTAGGGTCTGAAGCAATCCTGCGGTGTTGCGGCCAGCTCACAAGAAAGCGAGTTGAAGAAAGGAGATCAGGGGCACTGTCATTCACAAACCTGCAGAGTTATAAATGACAGCTATCGTCCAAAAATATATTGAAGTAAGGCTGCCAAGAGGACTTGAAAGCGGGGCAGAATTGCAGGAAACCGATTTCAGGAGGTAGACTGGAATTGCATGTAAAGCATAGGAAAAGAGGCAGAACGTCCACAATGATGCTCTTGGCCAAAAAGTGCGTATGCGTTTTTTTCAGAATATATTCAGGAAAAAACGCATACACACTTTTTGGCCAACCAAGAAAGCTTGCAAAGGAAATCTGCACTACAATGAAGTCTCACTGCCCTCCGGTCAAAAGGGCCATCTGAAAAAAGTGTAAAAACCAGAAAGGCAGGACAGGCCATGGAGAACTGGGAGCCTTGTTATGCTGATGGGCTGGATGTAAATTGCCAACAGCCACTCTGGAGAAGTGTATGGTGTTTCCTGAAACATCTAAAAAACAAAGCAACAGAGCCTAGGGTACTTCCACTTATGGTCCTATAGCTTAGGGAAATTAAAATTAAAAAGACACAGCCACCCCAAAGTTTGGGACGGCTCTGTTTACAAGAACCTCGTTTATGGTACAAGTTCAATATCACAGAAAGAGAAAAACGGATAAAGAAGTTGTGGTACATATGTACAATGCAATATCACTCAGCAATGAAATCTATGTCATCAGGCCAGTAGCAGCATAATGAGTGGATTCAGGTACGATGATTCCAAGTGAAATAAGTCACACAGAAAAGAAACATCATAAGATATCACTAATACACGGAAAGTAAACTTGGCTACACAGGAACTGAATTACAAAACAGAACAGGGTCTCAAATGTAGAAAACCAACTTATGCTTGCTTAAGGGGAAAGGTGAGTTGGGGTGCGGCATAAAACCAGAGATTGAAATTAGCACAGATATCGTTCCATAAGCCAAATATGTAATAGACAAGAGCTACTCCTTGCTCAATGAAGTGGACTCAACACCACATATTAAACGCCTAAGAATATACCTGACTGGTAAGAATCTTAATACGTATGGATTTATATGTCTCCGAAAGAAAATCAAGCGTGTGTACAGCAGCATAAACGCAGCAGTGATAGGATTGGTGAAGTTCGGTGAGCAAATGCAGACCCTTTGAAGTCATATTGCATGGTACCCATTCCATGGGTGTCAACTCTCCAGGTTTAAGGGATTCTTTCTTCAGCTACAACATGCATGTGGAACCCAGAGTATGATCCACCATGTGATCTGGAAACGTGTTCAAATGTGTCTCAGTTTTCGTCCCCTGGTACTCGGGTGCAACATTCCAGATGCTTTACTAACACTCTCCCCACTTGGAGAGTCACTGCCTTTAACTCCCTGTTTGGTCCAGTTTGCAATTTCTGTGGAAAATGAACAGGAATAGGGAGAACCAATGAGAGACCAGCTGGAGGTGTCTGGACGGGCAAATTTAACTCTCATTTCCCACCAGGAAGAGGAATTAACCAAAGGCTCAGCGTGCCGTGCCGGAACCACACTAGGGCCTGAAGCAATCCTCCGGTGTTGCGGCCAGCTCACAAGAAAGCGAGTTGAAGAAAGGAGCTCAGGGGCACTGTCATTCACAAACCTGCAGAGTTATAAATGACAGGTATCGTCCAAAAATATATTGAAGTAAGGCTGCCAAGAGGACTTGAAAGTGGGGCAGAATTGAAGGAAACCGATTTCAGAAGGAAGACTAGAATTGCATGTAAAGCATAGGAAAAGAGGCAGAACGTCCTCAATGATGCACTTGGCCAAAAAGCGCGTATGCGTTTTTTCCTGAATATATTCAGGAAAAAATGCATACGCACTTTTTGGCCAACCAAGCAAGCTTGCAAAGGAAATCTGCACTACAATGAAGTCTCACTGCCCCCCGGTCAAAAGGGCCATCTGAAAAAAGTGTAAAATCCATAAAGGCAGGACAGGCCATGGAGAACTGGGAGCCTTGCTATGCTGATGGGCGGGATGTAAATTGCCAACAGCCACTCTGGAGAAGTGTATGGTATTTCCTGAAATATCCAAAAAACAAAGCAACAGAGCCACGGCACTTCCAATTATGGTCCTATTGTTTAGGGAAATTAAAATCAAAAAGACACAGCCACCCCAAAGTTTGGGACGGCTCTGTTTACAAGAACCTCGTTTATGGTACAAGTTCAATATCGCAGAAAGCGAAAAATGGATAAAGAAGTTGTGGTACTTACGTACAATGCAATATCACTCAGCAATGAAATCTATGTCATCACGCCCGTAGCAGCATAATGAGTGGATTCAGGTACGATGATTCTAAGTGAAATAAGTCACACAGAAAAAGAAACATCATAAGATATCACTACTACACGGAATGTAAACTTGGCTACACAGGAACTGAATTACAAAACAGAACAGGGTCTCAAATGTAGAAAACCAACTTATGCTTGCTTAAGGGGAAAGGTGAGTAGGGGTGCGGCATAAAACCAGAGATTGAAATTAGCACAGATACCGTTCCATAAGCCAAATATGTAATAGACAAGAGCTACTCCTTGCTCAACGATGTGGACACAACACCCCATATTAAACGCCTAAGAATATACCTGACTAGTAAGAATCTTAAAACCTATGGATTGCTATGTCTCTGAAAGAGAATGAAGTGTGTGTACAGCGGCGTAAACGCAGCAGTGATAGGATTGGTGAGGTTCGGTGAGCAAATGCAGACCCTTTGAAGTCATATTGCATGGTACCCATTCCATGGGTCTCAACTCTCCAGGTTTAAGGGATTCTTCCTTCAGCTAAAACATGCATGAGGTACGCAGAGTATGATCCACCGTGTGATCGGGAAACGTGTTCAAATGTGTCTCAATTTTCGTCCTTGGTACTCGGGTGCAACATTCCAGATGCTTTACTAACACTCTCCCCACTTGGAGAGTCAGGGCCTTTAACCTCCTGTTTGGCCCAGTTTGCAATTTCTGCGGAAAATGAACAGGAATAGGGAGAACCAATGAGAGACTAGATGGAGGTGTCTGGACGGGCAAATTTAACTCTCATTTCCCACCAGGAAGAGGAATTAACCAAAGGCTCAGACTGCCATGCCGGAACCACACTAGGGTCTGAAGCAATCCTGCGGTGTTGCGGCCAGCTCACAAGAAAGCGAGTTGAAGAAAGGAGATCAGGGGCACTGTCATTCACAAACCTGCAGAGTTATAAATGACAGCTATCGTCCAAAAATATATTGAAGTAAGGCTGCCAAGAGGACTTGAAAGCGGGGCAGAATTGCAGGAAACCGATTTCAGGAGGTAGACTGGAATTGCATGTAAAGCATAGGAAAAGAGGCAGAACGTCCACAATGATGCTCTTGGCCAAAAAGTGCGTATGCGTTTTTTTCAGAATATATTCAGGAAAAAACGCATACACACTTTTTGGCCAACCAAGAAAGCTTGCAAAGGAAATCTGCACTACAATGAAGTCTCACTGCCCTCTGGTCAAAAGGGCCATCTGAAAAAAGTGTAAAAACCAGAAAGGCAGGACAGGCCATGGAGAACTGGGAGCCTTGTTATGCTGATGGGCTGGATGTAAATTGCCAACAGCCACTCTGGAGAAGTGTATGGTGTTTCCTGAAACATCTAAAAAACAAAGCAACAGAGCCTAGGGTACTTCCACTTATGGTCCTATAGCTTAGGGAAATTAAAATTAAAAAGACACAGCCACCCCAAAGTTTGGGACGGCTCTGTTTACAAGAACCTCGTTTATGGTACAAGTTCAATATCACAGAAAGAGAAAAACGGATAAAGAAGTTGTGGTACATATGTACAATGCAATATCACTCAGCAATGAAATCTATGTCATCAGGCCAGTAGCAGCATAATGAGTGGATTCAGGTACGATGATTCCAAGTGAAATAAGTCACACAGAAAAGAAACATCATAAGATATCACTAATACACGGAAAGTAAACTTGGCTACACAGGAACTGAATTACAAAACAGAACAGGGTCTCAAATGTAGAAAACCAACTTATGCTTGCTTAAGGGGAAAGGTGAGTTGGGGTGCGGCATAAAACCAGAGATTGAAATTAGCACAGATACCGTTCCATAAGCCAAATATGTAATAGACAAGAGCTACTCCTTGCTCAATGAAGTGGACTCAACACCCCATATTAAACGCCTAAGAATATACCTGACTGGTAAGAATCTTAATACGTATGGATTTATATGTCTCCGAAAGAAAATCAAGCGTGTGTACAGCAGCATAAACGCAGCAGTGATAGGATTGGTGAAGTTCGGTGAGCAAATGCAGACCCTTTGAAGTCATATTGCATGGTACCCATTCCATGGGTGTCAACTCTCCAGGTTTAAGGGATTCTTTCTTCAGCTACAACATGCATGTGGAACCCAGAGTATGATCCACCATGTGATCTGGAAACGTGTTCAAATGTGTCTCAGTTTTCGTCCCCTGGTACTCGGGTGCAACATTCCAGATGCTTTACTAACACTCTCCCCACTTGGAGAGTCACTGCCTTTAACTCCCTGTTTGGCCCAGTTTGCAATTTCTGCGGAAAATGAACAGGAATAGGGAGAACCAATGAGAGACCAGCTGGAGGTGTCTGGACGGGCAAATTTAACTCTCATTTCCCACCAGGAAGAGGAATTAACCAAAGGCTCAGCGTGCCGTGCCGGAACCACACTAGGGTCTGAAGCAATCCTGCGGTGTTGCGGCCAGCTCACAAGAAAGCGAGTTGAAGAAAGGAGCTCAGGGGCACTGTCATTCACAAACCTGCAGAGTTATAAATGACAGGTATCGTCCAAGAATATATTGAAGTAAGGCTGCCAAGAGGACTTGAAAGTGGGGCAGAATTGCAGGAAACCGATTTCAGAAGGAAGACTAGAATTAAATGTAAAGCATAGGAAAAGAGGCAGAACGTCCTCAATGATGCACTTGGCCAAAAAGGGCGTATGCGTTTTTTTCAGAATATATTCAGGAAAAAACGCATACACACTTTTTGGCCAACCAAGAAAGCTTGCAAAGGA
The DNA here is from genome assembly GCF_937001465.1 of Orcinus orca. Taxonomy (NCBI): domain Eukaryota; kingdom Metazoa; phylum Chordata; class Mammalia; order Artiodactyla; family Delphinidae; genus Orcinus; species Orcinus orca. The sequence continues at coordinate 40,563,994 of NC_064561.1, forward strand.
AATCTGCACTACAATGAAGTCTCACTGCCCTCTGGTCAAAAGGGCCATCTGAAAAAAGTGTAAAAACCAGAAAGGCAGGACAGGCCATGGAGAACTGGGAGCCTTGTTATGCTGATGGGCTGGATGTAAATTGCCAACAGCCACTCTGGAGAAGTGTATGGTGTTTCCTGAAACATCTAAAAAACAAAGCAACAGAGCCTAGGGTACTTCCACTTATGGTCCTATAGCTTAGGGAAATTAAAATTAAAAAGACACAGCCACCCCAAAGTTTGGGACGGCTCTGTTTACAAGAACCTCGTTTATGGTACAAGTTCAATATCACAGAAAGAGAAAAACGGATAAAGAAGTTGTGGTACATATGTACAATGCAATATCACTCAGCAATGAAATCTATGTCATCAGGCCAGTAGCAGCATAATGAGTGGATTCAGGTACGATGATTCCAAGTGAAATAAGTCACACAGAAAAGAAACATCATAAGATATCACTAATACACGGAAAGTAAACTTGGCTACACAGGAACTGAATTACAAAACAGAACAGGGTCTCAAATGTAGAAAACCAACTTATGCTTGCTTAAGGGGAAAGGTGAGTTGGGGTGCGGCATAAAACCAGAGATTGAAATTAGCACAGATACCGTTCCATAAGCCAAATATGTAATAGACAAGAGCTACTCCTTGCTCAATGAAGTGGACTCAACACCCCATATTAAACGCCTAAGAATATACCTGACTGGTAAGAATCTTAATACGTATGGATTTATATGTCTCCGAAAGAAAATCAAGCGTGTGTACAGCAGCATAAACGCAGCAGTGATAGGATTGGTGAAGTTCGGTGAGCAAATGCAGACCCTTTGAAGTCATATTGCATGGTACCCATTCCATGGGTGTCAACTCTCCAGGTTTAAGGGATTCTTTCTTCAGCTACAACATGCATGTGGAACCCAGAGTATGATCCACCATGTGATCTGGAAACGTGTTCAAATGTGTCTCAGTTTTCGTCCCCTGGTACTCGGGTGCAACATTCCAGATGCTTTACTAACACTCTCCCCACTTGGATAGTCACTGCCTTTAAATCCCTGTTTGGCCCAGTTTGCAATTTCTGCGGAAAATGAACAGGAATAGGGAGAACCAATGAGAGACCAGCTGGAGGTGTCTGGACGGGCAAATTTAACTCTCATTTCCCACCAGGAAGAGGAATTAACCAAAGGCTCAGCGTGCCGTGCCGGAACCACACTAGGGCCTGAAGCAATCCTCCGGTGTTGCGGCCAGCTCACAAGAAAGCGAGTTGAAGAAAGGAGCTCAGGGGCACTGTCATTCACAAACCTGCAGAGTTATAAATGACAGGTATCGTCCAAGAATATATTGAAGTAAGGCTGCCAAGAGGACTTGAAAGTGGGGCAGAATTGCAGGAAACCGAGTTCAGAAGGAAGACTAGAATTAAATGTAAAGCATAGGAAAAGAGGCAGAACGTCCTCAATGATGCACTTGGCCAAAAAGGGCGTATGCGTTTTTTCCTGAATATATTCAGGAAAAAATGCATACGCACTTTTTGGCCAACCAAGCAAGCTTGCAAAGGAAATCTGCACTACAATGAAGTCTCACTGCCCCCCGGTCAAAAGGGCCATCTGAAAAAAGTGTAAAATCCATAAAGGCAGGACAGGCCATGGAGAACTGGGAGCCTTGTTATGCTGAGAGGCGGGATGTAAATTGCCAACAGCCACTCTGGAGAAGTGTATGGTGTTTCCTGAAATATCCAAAAAACAAAGCAACAGAGCCACAGCACTTCCAATTATGGTCCTATTGTTTAGGGAAATTAAAATCAAAAAGACACAGCCACCCCAAAGTTTGGGACGGCTCTGTTTATAAGAACCTCGTTTATGGTACAAGTTCAATATCGCAGAAAGCGAAAAATGGATAAAGAAGTTGTGGTACTTACGTACAATGCAATATCACTCAGCAATGAAATCTATGTCATCACGCCCGTAGCAGCATAATGAGTGGATTCAGGTACGATGATTCTAAGTGAAATAAGTCACACAGAAAAAGAAACATCATAAGATGTCACTAATACACGGAATGTAAACTTGGCTACACAGGAACTGAATTACAAAACAGAACAGGGTCTCAAATGTAGAAAACCAACATATGCTTGCTTAAGGGGAAAGGTGAGTAGGGGTGCAGCATAAAACCAGAGATTGAAATTAGCACAGATACCGTTCCATAAGCCAAATATGTAATAGACAAGAGCTACTCCTTGCTCAACGATGTGGACACAACACCCCATATTAAATGCCTAAGAATATACCTGACTAGTAAGAATCTTAAAACCTATGGATTTATATGTCTCTGAAAGAGAATGAAGTGTGTGTACAGCGGCGTAAACGCTGCAGTGATAGGATTGGTGAGGTTAGGTGAGCAAATGCAGACCCTTTGAAGTCATATTGCATGGTACCCATTCCATGGGTCTCAACTCTCCAGGTTTAAGGGATTCTTCCTTCAGCTAGAACATGCATGAGGTACGCAGAGTATGATCCACCGTGTGATCGGGAAACGTGTTCAAATGTGTCTCAATTTTCGTCCTTGGTACTCGGGTGCAACATTCCAGATGCTTTACTAACACTCTCCCCACTTGGAGAGTCAGGGCCTTTAACCTCCTGTTTGGCCCAGTTTGCAATTTCTGCGGAAAATGAACAGGAATAGGGAAAACCAATGAGAGACTAGCTGGAGGTGTCTGGGCGGGCAAATTTAACTCTCATTTCCCAAGAGGAAGAGGAATTAACCAAAGGCTTAGCATGCCGTGCCGGAACCACACTAGGGTCTGAAGCAATCCTGCGGTGTTGCGGCCAGCTCACAAGAAAGCGAGTTGAAGAAAGGAGCTCAGGGGCACTGTAATTCACAAACCTGCAGAGTTATAAATGACAGCTATCGTCCAAAAATATATTGAAGTAAGGCTGCCAAGAGGACTTGAAAGCGGGGCAGAATTGCAGGAAACCGATTTCAGGAGGTAGACTGGAATTGCATGTAAAGCATAGGAAAAGAGGCAGAACGTCCACAATGATGCTCTTGGCCAAAAAGTGCGTATGCGTTTTTTTCAGAATATATTCAGGAAAAAACGCATACGCACTTTTTGGCCAACCAAGGAAGCTTGCAAAGGAAATCTGCACTACAATGAAGTCTCACTGCCCCCCGGTCAAAAGGGCCATCTGAAAAAAGTGTAAAATCCAGAAAGGCAGGACAGGCCATGGAGAACTGGGAGCCTTGTTATGCTGATGGGCGGGATGTAAATTGCCAACAGCCACTCTGGAGAAGTGTATGGTGTTTCCTGAAACATCTAAAAAACAGAGCAACAGAGCCTAGGGTACTTCCACTTATGGTCCTATAGTTTAGGGAAATTAAAATCAAAAAGACACAGCCACCCCAAAGTTTGGGATGGCTCTGTTTACAAGAACCTCGTTTACGGTACAAGTTCAATATCACAGAAAGCAAAAAATGGATAAAGATGTTGTGGTACTTACGTACAATGCAATATCACTCAGCAATGAAATCTATGTCATCAGGTCCGTCGCAGCATAATGAGTGGATTCAGGTACGATGATTCTAAGTGAAATAAGTCACACGGAAAAAGAAACATCATAAGATATCACTAATACACGGTATGTAAACTTGGCTACACAGGAACTGAATTACAAAACAGAACACGGTCTCAAATGTAGAACACCAACTTATGCTTGCTTAAGGGGAAAGGTGAGTTGGGGTGATGCATAAAACCAGAGATTGAAATTAGCACAGATACCGTTCCATAAGCCATATATGTAATAGACAAGAGCTACTCCTTGCTCAATGAAGTGGACTCAACACCCCGTATTAAACGCCTAAGAATATACCTGACTAGTAAGAATCTTAAAACCTATGGATTTCTATGTCTCCGAAAGAGAATCAACCGTGTGTACAGCAGCATAAACGCAGCAGTGATAGGATTGGTGAGGTTCAGTGAGCAAATGCAGACCCTTTGAAGTCATATTGCATGGTACCCATTCCATGGGTCTCAACTCTCCAGGTTTAAGGGATTCTTCCTTCAGCTAAAACATGCATGTGGAACCCAGAGTATGATCCACCGTGTGATCGGGAAATGTTTTCAAATGTGTCTCAGTTTTCGTCGCCTGGTACTCGGGTGCAACATTCCAAACGCTTTACTAACACTCTCCCCACTTGGAGAGTCAGTGCCTTTAACTTCCTGTTTGGCCCAGTTTGCAATTTCTGCGGAAAATGAACAGGAATAGGGAGAACCAATGAGAGACTAGCTGGAGGTGTCTGGATGGGCAAATTTAACTCTCATTTCCCACCAGGAAGAGGAATTAACCAAAGGCTCAGTGTGCCATGCCGGAACCACTCTAGGGCCTGAAGCAATCCTGTGGTTTTGCAGCCAGCTCACAACAAAGCGAGTTGAAGAAAGGAGATCAGGGGCACTGTAATTCACAAACCTGCAGAGTTATAAATGACAGCTATCGTCCAAAAATATATTGAAATAAGGCTGCCAAGAGGACTTGAAAGCAGGGCAGAATTGCAGGAAACCGATTTCAGGAGGTAGACTGGAATTGCATGTAAAGCATAGGAAAAGAGGCAGAACGTCCACAATGATGCACTTGGCCAAAAAGGGCGTATGAGTTTTTTCCTGAATATATTCAGGAAAAAACGGATACGCCCTTTTTGGCCAACCAAGCAAGCTTGCAAAGGAAATCTGCACTACAATGAAGTCTCACTGCCACCCAGTCAAAAGGGCCATCTTAACAAAGTGTAAAATCCAGAAAGGCAGGACAGGCCATGGAGAACTGGGAGCCTTGTTATGCTGATGGGCGGGATGTAAATTGTCAACAGCCACTCTGGAGAAGTGTATGGTGTTTCCTGAAACATCCAAAAAACAAAGCAACAGAGCCTAGGGCACTTCCACTTATGGTCCTATAGATTAGGGACATTAAAATCAAAAAGACACAGCCACCCCAAAGTTTGGGACGGCTCTGTACACAAGAACTTCGTTTATGGTACAAGTTCAATATCACAGAAAGCGAAAAATGGATAAAGAAGTTGTGGTAATTACGTACAATGCAATATCACTCAGCAATAAAATCTATGTCATCAGGCCCGTAGCAGCATAATGAGTGGGTTCAGGTACGACGATTCTACGTGAAATAAGTCACACAGAAAAAGAAACATCATAAGATATCACTACTACACAGAATGTAAACTTGGCTACACAGGAACTGAATTACAAAGCAGAACACGGTCTCAAATGTAGAAAAACAACTTATGCTTGCTTAAGGGGAATGGTGAGTTGGGGTGCTGAATGAAATCAGAAATTGAAATTGGCAAAGATACCATTTCATAAGCCAAATATGTAATACACAAGAGGTACTCCTTGCTCAACGAAGTGGTCTCAAGATGCCATATTAAACGCCTAAGAATATACCTGACTAGTAAGAATCTTAAAACCTATGGATTTATATGTCTCCGAAAGAGAATCAAGCATGTGTACAGCGGCATAAGCGCAGCTGTGATAGGATTGGTGAGGTTCAGTGAGCAAATGCAGACCCTTTGTAGTCATATTGCATGGTACCCATTCCATGGGTCTCAACTCTCCAGGTTTAAGGGATTCTTCCTTCAGCTAAAACATGCATGTGGAACCCACAGTATGATCTACCGTGTGATCGGGAAACGTGTTCAAATGTGTCTCAGTTTTCATCCCCTGGTACTCGGGTGCAACATTCCAGATGCTTTACTAAAACTCTCCCCATTTGGAGAGTCAGTGCCTTTAACCTCCTTTTTGGCCCAGTTTGCAATTTCTGCGGAAGATGAACAGGAATAGGGAGAACCAATGAGAGACTAGCTGGAGGTGTCTGCACGGGCAAATTTAACTCTCATTTCCCACCAGGAAGAGGAATTAACCAAAGGTTCAGTGTGCCATGCCGGAACCACACTAGGGCCTGAAGCAATCCTCCGGTGTTGCGGCCAGCTCAGAAGAAAGCGAGTTGAAGAAAGGAGCTCAGGGGCACTGTAATTCACAAACCTGCAGAGTTATAAATGACAGCTATCGTCCAAAATTATATTGAAGTAAGGCTGCCAAGAGGACTTGAAAACGGGACAGAATTGCAGGAAACCAATTTCAGGAGGTAGACTGGAATTGCATGTAAAGCATAGGAAAAGAGGCAGAACGTCGACAATGATGCACTTGGCCAAAGAGGGCATATGCGTTTTTTCCTGAATATATTCAGGAAAAAACGCATACGCACTTTTTGGCCAACCAAGCAAGCTTGCAAAGGAAATCTGCACTACAATGAAGTCTCACTGCCCCCGGGTCAAAAGGGCCATGTGAAAAAAGTGTAAAATCCAGAAAGGCAGGACAGGCCATGGAGAACTGGGAGCCTTGTTATGCTGATGGGTGGGATGTAAATTGCCAACATCCACTCTGGAGAAGTGTATCCTGTTTCCTGAAACATCTAAGAAACAAAACAACAGAGCCTAGGGCACTTCCACTTATGGTCTTACAGCTTAGGGAAATTAAAATCAAAAAGACACAGCCACCCCAAAGTTTGGGACGACTCTGTTTACAAAAACCTCGTTTACGGTACAAGTTCAATATCACAGAATGCGAAAAATGGATAAAGAAGTTGTGGTACTTACGTACAATGCAATATCACTCAGCAATGAAATCTATGTCATCAAGCCCATAGCAGCGTAATGAGTGGATTCAGGTACGATGATTCTAAGTGAAATAAGTCACACAGAAAAAGAAACATCATAAGATATCACTACTACACGCAATGTAAACTTGGCTACACAGGAACTGAATTACAAAACAGAAGAGGTTCTCGAATGTAGAAAACCAACTTATGCTTGCTTAAGGGGAAAGGTGAGTTGGGGTGCTGCATAAAACCAGAGATTGAAATGAGCACAGATACCGTTCCATAAGCCAAATATGTAATAGACAAGAGCTACTCCTTGCTCAACGAAGTGGACTCAACACCTCATATTAAACGCCTAAGAATATACCTGACTAGTAACAATCTTAAAACCAATGGATTTATATGTCTCCGAAAGAGAATCAAGCGTGTGTACAGCGGCATAAACGCAGCAGTGATAGGATTGGTGAGGTTCGGTGAGCAAATGCACACCCTTTGAAGTCATATTGCATGGTACCCATTCCATGGGTCTCAACTCTCCAGGTTTAAGGGATTCTTCCTTCAGCTAAAACATGCATGACGAACCCAGAGTATGATCCAGCGTGTGACCGGGAAACGTGTTCAAATGTGTCTCAGTTTTCGTCGCCTGGTACTCGGGTGCAACATTCCAGACGCTTCACTAACACTCTCCCCACTTGGAGAGTCAGTGCCTTTAACCTCCTGTTTGGCCCAGTTTGCAATTTCTGCGGAAAATGAACAGGAATACGGAGAACCCATGAGAGACTAGCTGGAGGTGTCTGGACGGTCAAATTTAACTCTCATTTCCCACCAGGAAGAGGAATTAACCAGAGGCTCTGCGTGCCATGCTGGAAACACACTGGGGCCTAAAGCAATCCTGCGGTGTTGCGGCCAGCTCACAAGAAAGCGAGTTGAGGAAAGGAGCTCAGGGACATTGTAATTCACAAACCTGCAGAGTTATAAATGACAGCTATCGTCCAAAAATATATTGAAGTAAGGCTGCCAAGAGGACTTGAAAGTGGGGCAGAATTGCAGGAAACCGATTTCAGGAGGTAGACTGCAATTGCATGTAAAGCATAGGAAAAGAGGCAGAACACCCACAATGATGCACTTGGCCAAAAAGGGCATATGCGTTTTTTCCTGAATATATTCAGGAAAAAACGCATATGCCCTTTTTGGCCAACCAAGCAAGCTTGCAAAGGAAATCTGCACTACAATGAAGTCTCACTGCCCCCCGGTCAAAAGGGCCATCTGAAAAAAGTGTAAAATCCAGAAAGGCAGGACAGGCCATGGAGAACTGGGAGCCTTGTTATGCTGATGGGCGGGATGTCAACTGCCAACAGTCACTCTGGATAAGTGTATGGTGTTTCCTGAAACATCTAAAAAACAAAGCAACAGAGTCTAGGGCACTTCCACTTATGGTCTTATAGCTTAGGGAAATTAAACTCAAAAAGACACAGCCACCCCAAAGTTTGGGACGGCTTTGTTTACAGGAACCTCGTTTACGGTACACGTTCAATATTGCAGAGAGCGAAAAATGGATAAAGAAGTTGTGGTACTTACGTACAATGCAATATCACTCAGCAATGAAATCTATGTCATCAGGCCCATAGCAGCATAATGAGTGGATTCAGTTACGATGATTCTAAGTGAAATATGTCACACAGAAAAAGAAACATCATAAGATATCTCTAATACACAGAATGTAAACTTCGCTAAACAGGAACTGAACTACAAAACAGAACAGGGTCTCAAATGTAGAAAACCGACTTATGCTTGCTTCAGGGGAAAGGTGAGTTGGGGTGCTGCATAAAACCAGAGATTGAAATTAGCACAGATACCGTTCCATAAGCCAAACACTTAACAGACAAGAGCTACACCTTGCTCAACGAAATGGACTCAACACCTCATATTAAACGCCTAAGAATATACCTGACTAGTAAGAATCTTAAAACCTATGGATTGATATGTCTCTGAAAGAGAATCAAGCGTGTGTACAGCAGCATAAACGCAGCAGTGATAGGATTGGTGAGGTTCGGTGAGCAAATGCAGACCGTTTGAAGTCATGTTGCATGGCACCCATTCCATGGGTCTCAACTCTCCAGGTTTAAGGGATTCTTCCTTCACCTAACACATGCATGTGGAACCCAGAGTATTATCCACCGGGTGATCGGGAAAGGTGCTCAAATGTGTCTCAGTTTTCTTCCCCTGGTACTCGGGTGCAACATTCCAGACGCTTTACTAAAACTCTCCCCACTTGGAGAGTCAGTGCCTTTAACCTCCTGTTTGGCCCAGTTTGCAATTTCTGTGGAAGATGAACAGGAATAGGGAGAACCAATGAGAGACAAGCTGGAGGTGTCTGGACGGGCAAATTACACTCTCATTTCCCAACAGGAAGAGGAATTAACCAAAGGCTCAGCATGCTGTGCCTGAAACAGATTAGGACCTGAAGCAATCCTGCGGTGTTGCGGCCAGCTCACAAGAAAGCGAGTTGAAGAAAGGAGCTCAGGGGCACTGTAATTCACAAACCTGCAGAGTTATAAATGACAGCTATCGTCCAAAAATATACTGAAGTAAGGCTGCCAAGAGGACGTGAAAGCGGGGCAGAATTGCAGGAAACCGATTTCAGGATATAGACTGGAATTGCATTTAAAGCATAGGAAAAGCAGCAGAACATCGACAATCATGCACTTGGCCAAAAAGGGCTTATGCGTTTTTTCCTGAATATATTCAGGAAAAAACGCATAAGCCCTTTTTGGCCAACCAAGCAAGTTTGAAATGGAAATCTGCACTACAATGAAGTCTCACTTCCCCCTGGTCAAAAGGGCCATCTGAAAAAAGTGTAAAATCCAGAAAGTCAGGACAGGCCATGGAGAACTGGGAGCCTTGTTATGCTGATGGGCGGGATGTAAATTGCCAACAGCCACTCTGGAGAAGTGTATGGTGTTTCCTGAAACATCTAAAAAACAAAGCAACAGAGCCTCGGGCACTTCCAGTTATTGTCCTATAGCTTAGGGAAATTAAAATCAAAAAGACACAGCCACCCCAAAGCTTGACACGGTTCTGTTTACAAGAACCTCGTTTACGGTACAAGTTCAATATCGCAGAAAGTGAAAAATGGATAAAGAAGTTGTGGTACTTACGTACAATGCAATATCACTCAGCAATGAAATCTATGTCATCAGGCCCGTAGCAGCATAATGCGTGGATTCAGGTATGATGATTCTAACTGAAATAAGTCACACAGAAAAAGAAACATCATAAGATATCAATAATACACGGAATGTAAACTTGGCTCCACAGGAACTGAATTACAAAACCGAACAGGTTCTCAAATTTAGAAAACTAACTTATGCTTGCTTAAGGAGAAAGGTGAGTTGGGGTGCTGCATAAATCCAGAGATTGAAATGAGCACAGATGAAGTTCCTTAAGCCAAATATGTAATAGACAAGAGCTACTCCTTGCTCAACGAAATGGATTCAAAGACCCATATTAAACGCCTAAGAATGTACCTGACTAGTAAGTATCTTAAAACCTATGGATTGCTATGTCTCCGAAAGAGAATCAAGCGTCTGTACAGGGGCATAAACGCAGCAGTGATAGGATTGGAGAGGTTTGGTGAGCAAATGAAGACCCTTTGAAGTCATATTGCATGGTACCCTTTCGACGGATCTCAACTCTAAAGGTTTAAGGGATTCTTCCTTCAGCTAAAACATACATGTGGAACCCAGAGTATGATCCACCGTGTGATCGGGAGACGTGTTCAAATATGTCTCAGTTCTCGTCCCCTGGTACTCGGGTGCAACATTCCAGACGCTTTACTAACACTCTGCCGACTTGGAGAGTCAGTGCCTTTAACCTCCTGTTTGGCCCAGTTTGCAATTTCTGTGGAAGATGAACAGGAATAGGGAGAACCAATGCGAGACTACCTGGAGGTGTCTGGACGGGCAAATTTAAGTCTCATTTCCCACCAGGAAGAGGAATTAACCAAAGGATCAGCGTGCCGTGCTGGAACCAGATTAGGGCCTGAAGCAATCTTGCGGTGTTGTGGCCAGCTCACAAAAAAGCGAGTTGAAGAAAGGAGCTCAGGGACACTGTAATTCACAAACCTGCTGAGTTATAAATGACAGCTATCGTCCAAAAATATATTGAAGTAAGGCTGCCAAAAGGACTTGAAACCGGGCCAGAATTGCAGGAAACCGATTTCAGGAGGTAGACTGTAATTGCATTTAAAGCATAGGAAAAGACGCAGAACGACCACAATGACGCACTTGGCCAAAAAGGGCATATGCGTTTTTTCCTGAATATATTCAGGAAAAAAAGCATACGCCCTTTTTGGCCAACCAAGCAAGCTTGCAAAGACATCTGCACTCCAATGAAGTCTCACTTCCCCCCGGTCAAAAGGGCCATCTGAAAAAAGTGTACAATCCAGAAAGGCAGGACAGGCCATGGAGAACTGGGAGCCTTGTTATGCTGATGGGTGAGATGTAAATTGCCAACAACCACTCTGGAGAAGTGTATGGTGTTTCCTGAAACATCTAAAAAACAAAGCAACAGAGCCTAGGGCACTTCCACTTATGCTCCTATAGCTTAGGGAAATTAAAATGAAAAAGACACACCCACCCCAAAGTTTAGGACTTCTCTGTTTACAAGAACCTCGTTTACGGTACAAGTTCAATATCACAGAAAGTGAAAAATGGATAAAGAAGTTGTGGTACTTACACACAATGCAATATCACTAAGCAATGAAATCTATGTCATCAGGCCCAAAGCAGCATAATGAGTAGATTCAGGTATGATGATTCTAACTGAAATAAGTCACACAGAAAAAGAAACATCATAAGATATCACTAATACACGGAATGTAAACTTGGCTACACAGGAACTGAATTACAAAACAGAACAGGGTCTCAAATTTAGAAAACCAACTTATGCTTGCTTAAGGGGAAAGGGGATTTGGGGTGCTGCATAAAACCAGGGATTGAAATGAGCACAGATAAACTTTCTTAGCCAAATATGTAATAGATAAGAGCTACTTCTTGCTCAACGATATGGACTCAACACCCCATATTAAACGCCTAAGAATGTACCTGACTAGTAAGTATCTTAAAACCTATGGATTGCTATGTCTCTGAAAGAGAATGAAGCGTGTGTACAGGGGCATAAACGCAGCAGTGATAGGATTGGAGTGGTTCAGTGAGCAAATGAAGACCCTTTGAAGTCATATTGCATGGTACCCATTCCTCGGGTCTCAACTCTCCAGGTTTAAGGGATTCTTTCTTCAGCTAAAGCATGCATGTGGAACCCAGAGTATGATCAACCATGTGATCGGGAGACGTATTCAAATATGTCTCAGTTCTTGTACCCTGGTACTCGGGTGCAACATTCCAGACGCTTTACTAACACTCTCCCGACTTGGAGAATCAGTGCCTTTAAACTCCTGTTTGGCCCAGTTTGCAATTTCTGCGGAAGATGAACAGGAATAGGGAGAACCAATGCGAGACTACCTGGAGGTGTCTGGACGGGCAAATTTCACTCTCATTTCCCACCAGGAAGAGGAATTAACCAAAGGCTCAGCGTGCCGTGCCGGAAGAACATTAGGGCCTGAAGCAATCCGGCGGTGTTGCGGCCAGCTCACAAGAAACTAGTTGAAGAAAGGAGCTCAGGGGCACTGTAATTCACAAACCTGCAGAGTTATAAATGACAGCTATCGTCCAAAAATATACTGAAGTAAGGCTGCCAAGAGGACTTGAAAGCGGGGCAGAATTGCAGGAAGCCGATTTCAGGAGGTAGAGTTGAATTGCATTTAAAACATAGGAAAAGCGGCAGAACGTCCACAATGATGCACGTGGCCAAAAAGGGCGTATGCGTTTCTTCCTGAATATATTCAGGAAAAAACGCATACGCACTTTTTGGCCAACCAAGCAAGCTTGCAAAGGAAATCTGCACTCTAATGAAGTCACTTCCCCCGGGTCAAAAGGGCCATCTGAAAAAGGTGTAAAATCCAGAAAGGCAGGACAGGCCATGGAGAACTGGGAGCCTTGTTATGCTGATGGGTGGGAAGTAAATTGCCAACAGCCACTCGGGAGAAGTGTATGGTGTTTCCTGAAACATCTAAAAAACAAAGCAACAGAGCCTAGGGCACTTCCACTTATGCTCCTATAGCTTAGGGAAATTAAAATGAAAAAGACACACCCACCCCAAAGTTTGGGACGGCTCTGTTTACAAGAACCTCGTTTACGGTACAAGTTCAATATCGCAGAAAGTGATAAATGGATAAAGAAGTTGTGGTACTTACGTACAATGCAATATCACTCAGCAATGAAATCTATGTCAACAGGCCCGTAGCAGCATAATGAGTGGATTCAGGTATGATGATTCTAACTGAAATAAGTCACACAGAAAAAGAAACATCATAAGATATCACTAATACACGGAATGTAAACTTGGCTCCACAGGAAATGAATTACAAAACAGAACAGGGTCTCAAATTTAGAAAACCAACGTATGCTTGCTTAAGGGGAAAGGTGAGTTGGGGTGCTGCATAAAACCAGAGATTTAAATGAGCACAGATAATGTTCCTTCAGCCAAATATGTAAAAGACAAGAGCTACTCCTTGCTCAACGAAATGGACTCAACACCCCATATTCAACGCCTAAGAATGTACCTGACTAGTAAGTATCTTAAAACCTATGGATTGCTACGTCTCCGAAAGAGAATCAAGCATGTGTACAGGTGCATAAATGCAGCAGTGATAGGATTGGAGAGGTTCGGTGAGCAAATGAAGACCCTTTGAAGTCATATTGCATGGTACCCATTCCACGGGTCTCAACTGTCCAGGTTTAAGGGATTCTTCCTTCAGCTAAAACATGCATGTGGAACCCAGAGTATGACCAACCATGTGACCGGGAGACGTGTTCAAATATGTCTCAGTTTTCGTCCCCTGGTACTCGGGTGCAACATTTCAGATGCTTTACTAACACTCTGCCGACTTGGAGAGTCAGTGCCTTTAACCTCCTGTTTGGCCCAGTTTGCAGTTTCTGTGGAAGATGAACAGGAATAGGGAGAACCAATGAGAGACTAGCTGGAGGTGTCTGGACGGGCAAATTTAACTCTCATTTCCACCAGGAAGAGGAATTAACCAAAGACTCAGCGTGCCATGCCGGAACCAGATTAGGGCCTGAAGCAATCCTGCGGTGTTGCGGCCAGCTCACAAGAAAGCGAGTTGAAGAAAGGAGCTCAGGGACACTGTAATTCACAAACCTGCAGAGTTATAAATGACAGCTATCGTCCAAAAATATACTGAAGTAAGGCTGCCAAGAGGACTTGAAAGCGGGGCAGAATTGCAGGAACCCGATTTCAGGAGGTAGAGTTGAATTGCATTTAAAGCATAGAAAAAGAGGCAGAACGTCCACAATGATGCACTTGGCCAAAAAGGGCGTATGCGTGTTTTCCTGAATATATTCAGGAAAAAACGCATACGCCCTTTTTGGCCAACCAAGCAAGCTTGCAAAGGAAATCTGCACTACAATGAAGTCTCACTATCCCCCGGTCAAAAGGGTCATCTGAAAAAACTGTAAAATCCAGAATGGCAGGACAGGCCATGGAGAACTGGGAGCCTTGTTATGCAGATGGGCGGGATGTAAATTGGCAACAGCCACTTGGGAGAAGTGTATGATGTTTCCTGAAATATCTAAAAAACAAAGCAACAGAGCCTAGGGCACTTCCACTTATGGTCCTATAGCTTAGGGAAATTAAAATAAAAAAGACACAGCCACCCCAATGTTTGGGACGGCTCTGTTTACAAGAACCTCGTTTACGGTACAAGTTCAATATCGCAGAAAGTGAAAAATGGATACAGAATTGGTGGTACTTACGTACAATTCAATATCAGTCAGCAATGAAATCTATGTCATCAGGCCCATAGCAGCATAATGAGTGGATTCAGGTATGATGATTCTAACTGAAATAAGTCACACAGAAAAAGAAACATCATAAGATATCACTAATACATGGAATGTAAACTTGGCTCCACAGGAACTGAATTACAAAACAGAACAGGGTCTCAAATTTAGAAAACCAACTTATGCTTGCTTAAGGGGAAAGGTGAGTTGGGGTGCTGCATAAAACCAGAGATTGAAATTAGCACAGAAAAACTTCCTTAAGCCAAATATGCAATAGACAAGAGCTACTCCATGCTCAACGAAATGGACTCAACACCCCATATTCAACGCCTAAGAATGTACCTGACTAGTAAATATCTTAAAACCTATGGATTGCTATGTCTCCGAAAGAGAATCAAGCGTGTGTACAGGGGCATAAACGCAGCAGTGATAGGATTGTAGAGGTACGGTGAGCAAAAGAAGACCCTTTGAAGGCATATTGCATGGTACCCATTCCACGGGTCTCAACTCTCCGTGTTTAAGGAATTCTTCCTTCAGCTAAAACATGCATGTGGAACCCAGAGTATGATCAGCCGTGTGACCAGGAGACGTGTTCAAATATGTCTCAGTTCTCGTCCCCTCGTACTCAGGTGCAACATTCCAGACGCTTTAATAACACTCTCCCGACTTGGAGAGTCAGTGCTTTTAACCTCCTGTTTGGCCCAGTTTGCAATTTCTACAGAAGATGAAAAGGAAAACGGAGAACCAATGAGAGACTAGCTGGAGGTGTCTGGACGGCAAATTTAAGTCTCATTTCCCACCAGGAAGAGGAATTAACCAAAGGATCAGCGTGCCGTGCTGGAACCAGATTAGGGCCTGAAGCAATCTTGCGGTGTTGTGGCCAGCTCACAAAAAAGCG
Source organism: Orcinus orca (assembly GCF_937001465.1). Classification (NCBI taxonomy): domain Eukaryota; kingdom Metazoa; phylum Chordata; class Mammalia; order Artiodactyla; family Delphinidae; genus Orcinus; species Orcinus orca. The sequence continues at coordinate 40,579,490 of NC_064561.1, forward strand.
AGTTGAAGAAAGGAGCTCAGGGACACTGTAATTCACAAACCTGCTGAGTTATAAATGACAGCTATCGTCCAAAAATATATTGAAGTAAGGCTGCCAAAAGGACTTGAAACCGGGCCAGAATTGCAGGAAACCGATTTCAGGAGGTAGACTGTAATTGCATTTAAAGCATAGGAAAAGACGCAGAACGACCACAATGACGCACTTGGCCAAAAAGGGCATATGCGTTTTTTCCTGAATATATTCAGGAAAAAAAGCATACGCCCTTTTTGGCCAACCAAGCAAGCTTGCAAAGACATCTGCACTCCAATGAAGTCTCACTTCCCCCCGGTCAAAAGGGCCATCTGAAAAAAGTGTACAATCCAGAAAGGCAGGACAGGCCATGGAGAACTGGGAGCCTTGTTATGCTGATGGGTGAGATGTAAATTGCCAACAACCACTCTGGAGAAGTGTATGGTGTTTCCTGAAACATCTAAAAAACAAAGCAACAGAGCCTAGGGCACTTCCACTTATGCTCCTATAGCTTAGGGAAATTAAAATGAAAAAGACACACCCACCCCAAAGTTTAGGACTTCTCTGTTTACAAGAACCTCGTTTACGGTACAAGTTCAATATCACAGAAAGTGAAAAATGGATAAAGAAGTTGTGGTACTTACACACAATGCAATATCACTAAGCAATGAAATCTATGTCATCAGGCCCAAAGCAGCATAATGAGTAGATTCAGGTATGATGATTCTAACTGAAATAAGTCACACAGAAAAAGAAACATCATAAGATATCACTAATACACGGAATGTAAACTTGGCTACACAGGAACTGAATTACAAAACAGAACAGGGTCTCAAATTTAGAAAACCAACTTATGCTTGCTTAAGGGGAAAGGGGATTTGGGGTGCTGCATAAAACCAGGGATTGAAATGAGCACAGATAAACTTTCTTAGCCAAATATGTAATAGATAAGAGCTACTTCTTGCTCAACGATATGGACTCAACACCCCATATTAAACGCCTAAGAATGTACCTGACTAGTAAGTATCTTAAAACCTATGGATTGCTATGTCTCTGAAAGAGAATGAAGCGTGTGTACAGGGGCATAAACGCAGCAGTGATAGGATTGGAGTGGTTCAGTGAGCAAATGAAGACCCTTTGAAGTCATATTGCATGGTACCCATTCCTCGGGTCTCAACTCTCCAGGTTTAAGGGATTCTTTCTTCAGCTAAAGCATGCATGTGGAACCCAGAGTATGATCAACCATGTGATCGGGAGACGTATTCAAATATGTCTCAGTTCTTGTACCCTGGTACTCGGGTGCAACATTCCAGACGCTTTACTAACACTCTCCCGACTTGGAGAATCAGTGCCTTTAAACTCCTGTTTGGCCCAGTTTGCAATTTCTGCGGAAGATGAACAGGAATAGGGAGAACCAATGCGAGACTACCTGGAGGTGTCTGGACGGGCAAATTTCACTCTCATTTCCCACCAGGAAGAGGAATTAACCAAAGGCTCAGCGTGCCGTGCCGGAAGAACATTAGGGCCTGAAGCAATCCGGCGGTGTTGCGGCCAGCTCACAAGAAACTAGTTGAAGAAAGGAGCTCAGGGGCACTGTAATTCACAAACCTGCAGAGTTATAAATGACAGCTATCGTCCAAAAATATACTGAAGTAAGGCTGCCAAGAGGACTTGAAAGCGGGGCAGAATTGCAGGAAGCCGATTTCAGGAGGTAGAGTTGAATTGCATTTAAAACATAGGAAAAGCGGCAGAACGTCCACAATGATGCACGTGGCCAAAAAGGGCGTATGCGTTTCTTCCTGAATATATTCAGGAAAAAACGCATACGCACTTTTTGGCCAACCAAGCAAGCTTGCAAAGGAAATCTGCACTCTAATGAAGTCACTTCCCCCGGGTCAAAAGGGCCATCTGAAAAAGGTGTAAAATCCAGAAAGGCAGGACAGGCCATGGAGAACTGGGAGCCTTGTTATGCTGATGGGTGGGAAGTAAATTGCCAACAGCCACTCGGGAGAAGTGTATGGTGTTTCCTGAAACATCTAAAAAACAAAGCAACAGAGCCTAGGGCACTTCCACTTATGCTCCTATAGCTTAGGGAAATTAAAATGAAAAAGACACACCCACCCCAAAGTTTGGGACGGCTCTGTTTACAAGAACCTCGTTTACGGTACAAGTTCAATATCGCAGAAAGTGATAAATGGATAAAGAAGTTGTGGTACTTACGTACAATGCAATATCACTCAGCAATGAAATCTATGTCAACAGGCCCGTAGCAGCATAATGAGTGGATTCAGGTATGATGATTCTAACTGAAATAAGTCACACAGAAAAAGAAACATCATAAGATATCACTAATACACGGAATGTAAACTTGGCTCCACAGGAAATGAATTACAAAACAGAACAGGGTCTCAAATTTAGAAAACCAACGTATGCTTGCTTAAGGGGAAAGGTGAGTTGGGGTGCTGCATAAAACCAGAGATTTAAATGAGCACAGATAATGTTCCTTCAGCCAAATATGTAAAAGACAAGAGCTACTCCTTGCTCAACGAAATGGACTCAACACCCCATATTCAACGCCTAAGAATGTACCTGACTAGTAAGTATCTTAAAACCTATGGATTGCTACGTCTCCGAAAGAGAATCAAGCATGTGTACAGGTGCATAAATGCAGCAGTGATAGGATTGGAGAGGTTCGGTGAGCAAATGAAGACCCTTTGAAGTCATATTGCATGGTACCCATTCCACGGGTCTCAACTGTCCAGGTTTAAGGGATTCTTCCTTCAGCTAAAACATGCATGTGGAACCCAGAGTATGACCAACCATGTGACCGGGAGACGTGTTCAAATATGTCTCAGTTTTCGTCCCCTGGTACTCGGGTGCAACATTTCAGATGCTTTACTAACACTCTGCCGACTTGGAGAGTCAGTGCCTTTAACCTCCTGTTTGGCCCAGTTTGCAGTTTCTGTGGAAGATGAACAGGAATAGGGAGAACCAATGAGAGACTAGCTGGAGGTGTCTGGACGGGCAAATTTAACTCTCATTTCCACCAGGAAGAGGAATTAACCAAAGACTCAGCGTGCCATGCCGGAACCAGATTAGGGCCTGAAGCAATCCTGCGGTGTTGCGGCCAGCTCACAAGAAAGCGAGTTGAAGAAAGGAGCTCAGGGACACTGTAATTCACAAACCTGCAGAGTTATAAATGACAGCTATCGTCCAAAAATATACTGAAGTAAGGCTGCCAAGAGGACTTGAAAGCGGGGCAGAATTGCAGGAACCCGATTTCAGGAGGTAGAGTTGAATTGCATTTAAAGCATAGAAAAAGAGGCAGAACGTCCACAATGATGCACTTGGCCAAAAAGGGCGTATGCGTGTTTTCCTGAATATATTCAGGAAAAAACGCATACGCCCTTTTTGGCCAACCAAGCAAGCTTGCAAAGGAAATCTGCACTACAATGAAGTCTCACTATCCCCCGGTCAAAAGGGTCATCTGAAAAAACTGTAAAATCCAGAATGGCAGGACAGGCCATGGAGAACTGGGAGCCTTGTTATGCAGATGGGCGGGATGTAAATTGGCAACAGCCACTTGGGAGAAGTGTATGATGTTTCCTGAAATATCTAAAAAACAAAGCAACAGAGCCTAGGGCACTTCCACTTATGGTCCTATAGCTTAGGGAAATTAAAATAAAAAAGACACAGCCACCCCAATGTTTGGGACGGCTCTGTTTACAAGAACCTCGTTTACGGTACAAGTTCAATATCGCAGAAAGTGAAAAATGGATACAGAATTGGTGGTACTTACGTACAATTCAATATCAGTCAGCAATGAAATCTATGTCATCAGGCCCATAGCAGCATAATGAGTGGATTCAGGTATGATGATTCTAACTGAAATAAGTCACACAGAAAAAGAAACATCATAAGATATCACTAATACATGGAATGTAAACTTGGCTCCACAGGAACTGAATTACAAAACAGAACAGGGTCTCAAATTTAGAAAACCAACTTATGCTTGCTTAAGGGGAAAGGTGAGTTGGGGTGCTGCATAAAACCAGAGATTGAAATTAGCACAGAAAAACTTCCTTAAGCCAAATATGCAATAGACAAGAGCTACTCCATGCTCAACGAAATGGACTCAACACCCCATATTCAACGCCTAAGAATGTACCTGACTAGTAAATATCTTAAAACCTATGGATTGCTATGTCTCCGAAAGAGAATCAAGCGTGTGTACAGGGGCATAAACGCAGCAGTGATAGGATTGTAGAGGTACGGTGAGCAAAAGAAGACCCTTTGAAGGCATATTGCATGGTACCCATTCCACGGGTCTCAACTCTCCGTGTTTAAGGAATTCTTCCTTCAGCTAAAACATGCATGTGGAACCCAGAGTATGATCAGCCGTGTGACCAGGAGACGTGTTCAAATATGTCTCAGTTCTCGTCCCCTCGTACTCAGGTGCAACATTCCAGACGCTTTAATAACACTCTCCCGACTTGGAGAGTCAGTGCTTTTAACCTCCTGTTTGGCCCAGTTTGCAATTTCTACAGAAGATGAAAAGGAAAACGGAGAACAAATGAGAGACTAGCTGGAGGTGTCTGGACGGCAAATTTAACTCTCATTTCCAACCAGGAAGAGGAATTAACCAAAGGATCATCATGCCGTGTTGGAACCAGATTAGGGCCTGAAGCAATCCTGCGGTATTGCAGCCAGCTCACAAGAAAGCGAGTTGAAGAAAGGAGCTCAGGGGCACTGTAATTCACAAACCTGCAGAGTTATAAATGACAGCTATCGTCCAAAAATATACTGAAGTAAGCCTGCCAAGAGGACTTGAAAGCGGGGCAGAATTGCAGGAAACCGATTTCAGGAGGTAGACTGGAATTGCATTTAAAGCATAGGAAAAGAGGCAGAACGTCCACAATGATGCACTTGGCCAAAAAGAGCATATGCGTCTTTTCCTGAATATATTCAGGAAGAAACACATACGCACTTTTTGGCCAACCAAGCAAGCTTGCAAAGGAAATCTGCACTACAATGAAGTCTCACTTCCCCCCAGTCAAAAGGGCCATCTGAAAAAAGTGTAAAATCCAGAAAGGCAGGACAGGCCACGGAGAACTGGGAGCCTTGTTATGCTGATGGATGGGAAGTAAATAGCCAACAGCCACTCAGGAGAAGTGTATGGTGTTTCCTGAAACATCTAAAAAACAAAGCAACAGAGCCTAGGGCACTTCCACTTATGGTCCTATAGCTTAGGGAAATTAAAATAAAAAAGACACAGCCACCCAAAAGTTTGGGCCGGCTCTGTTTACAAGAACCTTGTTTACGGTACAAGTTCAATATCGCAGAAAGTGAAAAATGGATAAAGAAGTTGTGGTACTTATGTACAGTGCAATATCACTCAGCAATGAAATCTATGTCATCAGGCCCGTAGCAGCATAATGAGTGGATTCAGGTATCATGATTCTAACTGAAATAAGTCACACAGAAAAAGAAACATCATAAGATATCACTAATACATGGAATGTAAACTTGGCTCCACAGGAACTGAATTACGAAACAGAACAGGGTCTCAAATTTAGAAAACCAACTTATGCCTGCTTAAGGGGAAAGGTGAGTTGGGGTGCTGCATAAAACCAGAGATTGAAATGAGCACAGATAAATTTCCTTAAGCCAAATATGAAATAGACAAGAGCTACTCCTTGCTCAACGAAATGGACTCAACATCCCATACTAAAAGCCTAAGAATGTACCTGACTTGTAAGTATGTTAAAACCTATGGATTGCTATGTCTCCGAAAGAGAATCAAGCGTGTGTACAGGGGCATAAACGCAGCAGTGATAGGATTGGAGAGGTTCGGTGAGCAAATGGAGATCCTTTGAAGTCATATTGCATGGTACCCATTCCTCGGGTCTCAACTCTCCAGGTTTAAGGGATTCTTCCTTCAGCTAAAACATGCATGTGGAACCCAGAGTATGATCAACCATGTGATCAGGAGACGTGTTCAAATATGTCTCAGTTCTCGTCCCCTGGTACTCTGGTGCAACATTCCAGACGCTTTACTAACACTCTCCTGACCTGGAGAGTCAGTGCCTTTAACCTCCTGTTTGGCCCAGTTTGGAATTTCTGTGGAAGATGAACAGGAATAGGGAGAACCAATGAGAGACTAGCTGGAGGTGTCTGGACGGGCAAATTTAACTCTCATTTCCCACCAGGAAGAGGAATTAACCAAAGGCTCAGCGTGCCGTGCCAGAACCACATTAGGGCCTGAAGCAATCCTGCGGTGTTGCGGCCAGCTCACAAGAAAGCGAGTTGAAGAAAGGAGCTCAGGGACACTGTAATTCACAAACCTGCAGAGTTATAAATGACAGCTATCATCCAAAAATATACTGAAGTAAGGCTGCCAAGAGGACTTGAAAGTGGGGCAGAATTGCAGGAAACCGATTTCAGGAGGTAGACTGGATTTGCATTTAAAGCATAAGAAAAGAGGTAGAACGTCCACAATGATGCACTTGGCCAAAAAGGGCGTATGCGTTTCTTCCTGAATATATTCAGGAAAAAACGCATACGCCCTTTTTGGCCAACCAAGCAAGCTTGCAAAGGAAATGTGCACTACAATGAAGTCTCTCTTCTCCCCGGTCAAAAGGGCCATCTGAAAAAAGTGTAAAATCCAGAAAGGCAGGACAGGCCATGGAGAACTGGGAGCCTTGTTATACTGATGGGCGGGATGTAAATTGGCAACAGCCATTCGGGAGAACTGTATGGTGTTTCCGGAAATATCTAAAAAACAAAGCAACAGAGCCTAGGGCACTTCCACTTATGGTCCTATAGCTTAGGGAAATTAAAATCAAAAAGGCACAGCCACCCCAATGTTTAGGACGGCTCTGTTTACAAGAACCTCATTTACGGTACAAGTTCAATATTGCAGAAAGTGAAAAATGGATACAGAAGTGGTGGTACTTACGTACAATTCAATATCAGTCAGCAATGAAATCTATGTCATCAGGCCCATAGCAGCATAATGAGTGGATTCAGGTATGATGATTCTAACTGAAATAAGTCACACAGAAAAAGAAACATCATAAGATATCACTAATACATGGAATGTAAACTTGGCTCCACAGGAACTGAATTACAAAACAGAACAGGGTCTCAAATTTAGAAAACCAACTTATGCTTGCTTAAGGGGAAAGGTGAGTTGGGGTTCTGCATAAAACCAGAGATTGAAATTAGCACAGATAAACTTCCTTAAGCCAAATATGCAATAGACTAGAGCTACTCCTTGCTCAACGAAATGGACTCAACACCCCATATTCAACGCCTAAGAATGTACCTGACTAGTAAGTATCTTAAAACCTATGGATTGCTACGTCTCCGAAAGAGAATCAAGCATGTGTACAGGGGCATAAATGCAGCAGTGATAGGATTGGAGAGGTTCGGTGAGCAAATGGAGATCATTTGAAGGCATATTGCATGGTACCCATTCCTCGGGTCTCAACTCTCCAGGTTTAAGGGATTCTTCCTTCAGCTAAAACATGCATGTGGAACCCAGAGTATGATCAACCGTGTGATCAGGAGACGTGTTCAAATATGTCTCAGTTCTCGTCCCCAGGTACTCTGGTGCAACATTCCAGACGCTTTACTAACACTCTCCTGACCTGGAGAGTCAGTGCCTTTAACCTCCTGTTTGGCCCAGTTTGCAATTTCTGTGGAAGATGAACAGGAATAGGGAGAACCAATGAGAGACTAGCTGGAGGTTTCTGGACGGGCAAATTTACCTCTCATTTCCCACCAGGAAGAGGAATTAACCGAAGGCTCAGCGTGCCGTGCCGGAACAACATTAGGGCCTGAAGCAATCCTGCGGTGTTGCGGCCAGTTCACAAGAAAGCGAGTTGAAGAAAGGAGCTCAGGGGCACTGTAATTCACAAACCTGCAGAGTTATAAATGACAGCTATCGTCCAAAAATATTCTGAAGTAAGGCTGCCAAGAGGACTTGAAAGCGGGGCAGAATTGCAGGAAACCGATTTCAGGAGGTAGACTGGAATTGCATTTAAAGCATAAGAAAAGAGGCAGAACGTCCACAATGATGCACTTGGCCAAAAAGGGCGTATGCATTTCTTCCTGAATATATTCAGGAAAAAACGCATACGCCCTTTTTGGCCAACCAAGCAAGCTTGCAAAGGAAATGTGCACTACAATGATGTCTCTCTTCCCCCCGGTCAAAAGGGCCATCTGAAAAAAGTGTAAAATCCAGAAAGGCAGGACAGGCCATGGAGAACTGGGAGCCTTGTTATGCTGATGGGCGGGATGTAAATTGCCAACAGCCATTCGGGAGAAGTGTATGGTGTTTCCGGAAATATCTAAAAAACAAAGCAAGAGAGCCTAGGGCACTTCCACTTATGGTCCTATAGCTTAGGGAAATTAAAATCAAAAAGACACAGCCACCCCAATGTTTGGGACGGCTCTGTTTACAAGAACCTCGTTTACGGTACAAGTTCAATATCGCAGAAAGTGAAAAATGGATACAGAAATGGTGGTACTTACGTACAATTCAATATCACTCAGCAATGAAATCTATGTCATCAGGCCCATAGCAGCATAATGAGTGGATTCAGGTATGATGATTCTAACTGAAATAAGTCACACAGAAAAAGAAACATCATAAGATATCACTAATACATGGAATGTAAACTTGGCTCCACAGGAACTGAATTACAAAACAGAACAGGGTATCAAATTTAGAAAACCAACTTATGCTTGCTTAAGGGGAAAGGTGAGTTGGGGTGCTGCATAATACCAGAGATTGAAATTAGCACAGATAAACTTCCTTAAGCCAAATATGCAATAGACAAGAGCTACTCCTTGCTCAACGAAATGGACTCAACACCCCATATTAAACGCCTAAGAATGTACCTGACTAGTAAGTATCTTAAAACCTATGGATTGCTATGTCTCCGAAAGAGAATCAAGCGTGTGTACAGGGGCATAAACGCAGCAGTGATAGGATTGTAGAGGTACGGTGAGCAAATGAAGACCCTTTGAAGGCATATTGCATGGTACCCATTCCACGGGTCTCAACTCTCCGTGTTTAAGGAATTCTTCCTTCAGCTAAAACATGCATGTGGAACCCAGAGTATGATCAACCATGTGACGAGGAGACGTGTTCAAATATGTCTCAGTTCTCGTCCCCTCGTACTCAGGTGCAACATTCCAGACGCTTTACTAACACTCTCCCGACTTGGAGAGTCAGTGCTTTTAACCTCCTGTTTGGCCCAGTTTGCAATTTCTACAGAAGATGACCAGGAATAGGGAGAATCAATGAGAGACTAGCTGGAGGTGTCTGGACGGCATATTTAACTCTCATTTCCCACCAGGAAGAGGAATTAAAGGCTCAGTGTGCCGTGCCCGAACCAGATTATGGCCTGAAGCAATCCTGCAGTGTTGCGGCCAGCTCACAAGAAAGCGAGTTGAAGAAAGGAGCTCAGGGACACTGTAATTCACAAAACTGCAGAGTTATAAATGACAGCTATCGTCCAAAAATATACTGAAGTAAGGCTGCCAAGAGGACTTGAAAGCGGGGCAGAATTGCAGGAAACCGATTTCAGGAGGTAGACAGGAATTGCATGTAAAGCATAGGAAAAGAGGCACAACGTCCACAATGATGCACTTGGCCAAAAAGGGCGTATGCATTTTTTCCTGAATACATTCAGGAAAAAACGCATACGCACTTTTTGGCCAACCAAGCAAGCTTGCAAAGGAAATCTGCACTCCAATGAAGTCTCACTTCCCCCCGGTCAAAAGGGCCATCTGAAAAAAGTGTAAAATCCAGAAAGGCAGGACAGGCCATGGAGAACTGGGAGACTTGTTATGCTGATGGGCACGATGTAAATTGCCAACAGCCACTCGGGAGAAGTGTATGGTGTTTCCTGAAACATCTAAAAAACAAAGCAACAGAGCCTAGGGCACTTCCACTTATGGTCCTATAGCTTAGGGAAATTAAAATCAAAAAGACACAGCCACCCAAAAGTTTGGGACGGCTCTGTTTACAAGAACTTCGTTTATGGTACAAGTTCAATATCGCAGAAAATGAAAAATGGATAAAGAAGCTGTGGTACTTACGTACAATGCAATATCACTCAGCAATGAAATCTATGTCATCAGGTCCGTAGCAGCATAATGAGTGGATTCAGGTATGATGATTCTAACTGAAATAAGTCACACAGAAACAGAAACATCATAAGATATCACTAATACACGGAATGTAAACTTGGCTACAGAGGAACTGAATTACAAAACAGAACAGGGTCTCAAATTTAGAAAACCAACTTATGCTTGCTTAAGGGGAAAGGTTAGTTGGGGTGCTGCATTAAACCAGAGACTGAAATGAGCACAGATAAAGTTCCTTAAGCCAAATATGTAATAGACAAGAGCTACTCCTTGCTCAACGAAATGGACTCAACACCCCATATTAAACGCCTAAGAATGTACCTGACTAGTAAGTATCTTAAAACCTATGGATTGCCATGTCTCCGAAAGAGAATCAAGCGTGTGTAAAGGGGCATAAACGCAGCAGTGATAGGATTGGAGAAGTTTGGTGAGCAAATGAAGACCCTTTGAAGGCATATTACATGGTACCCATTCCATGGGTCTCAACTCTCCAGGTTTAAGGGATTCTTCCTTCAGCTAAAACATGCATGTGGAACCCAGAGTATGATCAACCATGTGATCGGGAGACGTGTTCAAATATGTCTCAGTTCTCATCCCCTGGTACTCAGGTGCAACTTTCCAGACGCTTTACTAACACTCTCCCGACTTGGAGAGTCAGTGCCTTTAACCTCCTGTTTGGCCCAGTTTGCAATTTCTGCGGAAGATGAACAGGAATAGGGAGAACCAATGAGAGACTAGCTGGAGGTGTCTGGACGGGCAAATTTATCTCTCATTTCCCACCAGGAAGAGGAATTAACCAAAGGCTCAGCATGCCGTGCCGGAACCAGATTAGGGCCTGAAGCAATCCTGCAGTGTTGCGGCCAGCTCACAAGAATGCGACTTGAAGAAAGGAGCTCAGGGACACTGTAATTCACAAACCTGCAGAGTTATAAATGACAGCTATCGTCCAAAAATATACTGAAGTAAGGCTGCCAAGAGGACTTGAAAGCGGGGCAGAATTGCAGAAAACCGATTTCACGAAGTAGACTGGAATTGCATTTAAAGCATAGGAAAAGAGGCAGAAAGTCCACAATGATGCACTTGGCCAAAAAGGGCATATGCGTTTTTTCCTGAATGTATTCAGGAAAAAACGCATACGCCCTTTTTGGCCAACCAAGCAAGCTTGCAAAGGAAATCTGCACTCCAATGAAGTCTCCCTTCAACCCGGTCAAAAGGTCCATGGGAAAAAAGTGTAAAATCCAGAAAGGCAGGAAAGGCCATGGAGAACTGGGAGCCTTGTTATGCTGATGGGTGGGAAGTAAATTGCCAACAGCCACTCTGGAGAAGTGTATGGTGTTTCCTGAAACATCTAAAAAACAAAGCAACAGAGCCTAGGGCACTTCCACTTATGCTCCTATAGCTTAGGGAAATGAAAATGAAAAAGACACACCCACCCCAAAGTTTGGGACGGCTCTGTTCACAAGAACCTCGTTTACGGTACAAGTTCAATATCGCAGAAAGTGAAAAATGGATAAAGAAGTTGTGGTACTTATGTACAATGCAATATCACTCAGCGATGAAATCTATGTCAACAGGCCCGTAGCAGCATAATGAGTGGATTCAGGTATGATGATTCTAACTGAAATAAGTCACACAGAAAATGAAACATCATAAGATATCACTAATACACGGAATGTAAACTTGGCTACACAGGAACTGAATTACGAAACAGAACAGGGTCTCAAATTTAGAAAAGCAACTTATGCTTCCTTAAGGGGAAAGGTGAGTTGGGGTGCTGCATAAAACCAGAGATTGAAATGAGCACAGATAAACTTCCTTAAGCCAAATATGTAATAGACAAGAGCTACTCCTTGCTCAACGAAATGGACTCAACACCCCATATTCAACGCCTAAGAATGTACCTGACTAGTAAGTATCTTAAAACCTATGGATTGCTACGTCTCCGAAAGAGAATCAAGCATGTGTACAGGGGCATAAACGCAGCAGTGATAGGATTGGAGAGGTTCGGTGAGCAAATGGAGATCCTTTGAAGGCATATTGCATGGTACCCATTCCTCGGGTCTCAACTCTCCAGGTTTAAGGGATTCTTCCTTCAGCTAAAACATGCATGTGGAACCCAGAGTATGATCAACCGTGTGATCAGGAGACGTGTTCAAATATGTCTCAGTTCTCGTCCCCAGGTACTCTGGTGCAACATTCCAGACGCTTTACTAACACTCTCCTGACCTGGAGAGTCAGTGCCTTTAACATCCTGTTTGGCCCAGTTTGCAATTTCTGTGGAAGATGAACAGGAATAGGGAGAACCAACGAGAGACTAGCTGGAGGTTTCTGGACGGGCAAATTTACCTCTCATTTCCCACCAGGAAGAGGAATTAACCGAAGGCTCAGCGTGCCGTGCCGGAACAACATTAGGGCCTGAAGCAATCCTGCGGTGTTGCGGCCAGTTCACAAGAAAGCGAGTTGAAGAAAGGAGCTCAGGGGCACTGTAATTCACAAACCTGCAGAGTTATAAATGACAGCTATCGTCCAAAAATATTCTGAAGTAAGGCTGCCAAGAGGACTTGAAAGCGGGGCAGAATTGCAGGAAACCGATTTCAGGAGGTAGACTGGAATTGCATTTAAAGCATAAGAAAAGAGGCAGAACGTCCACAATGATGCACTTGGCCAAAAAGGGCGTATGCATTTCTTCCTGAATATATTCAGGAAAAAACGCATACGCCCTTTTTGGCCAACCAAGCAAGCTTGCAAAGGAAATGTGCACTACAATGATGTCTCTCTTCCCCCCGGTCAAAAGGGCCATCTGAAAAAAGTGTAAAATCCAGAAAGGCAGGACAGGCCATGGAGAACTGGGAGCCTTGTTATGCTGATGGGCGGGATGTAAATTGCCAACAGCCATTCGGGAGAAGTGTATGGTGTTTCCGGAAATATCTAAAAAACAAAGCAACAGAGCCTAGGGCACTTCCACTTATGGTCCTATAGCTTAGGGAAATTAAAATCAAAAAGACACAGCCACCCCAATGTTTGGGACAGCTCTGTTTACAAGAACCTCGTTTACGGTACAAGTTCAATATCGCAGAAAGTGAAAAATGGATACAGAAATGGTGGTACTTACGTACAATTCAATATCACTCAGCAATGAAATCTATGTCATCAGGCCCATAGCAGCATAATGAGTGGATTCAGGTATGATGATTCTAACTGAAATAAGTCACACAGAAAAAGAAACATCATAAGATATCACTAATACATGGAATGTAAACTTGGCTCCACAGGAACTGAATTACAAAACAGAACAGGGTCTCAAATTTAGAAAACCAACTTATGCTTGCTTAAGGGGAAAGGTGAGTTGGGGTGATGCATAATACCAGAGATTGAAATTAGCACAGATAAACTTCCTTAAGCCAAATATGCAATAGACAAGAGCTACTCCTTGCTCAACGAAATGGACTCAACACCCCATATTAAACGCCTAAGAATGTACCTGACTAGTAAGTATCTTAAAACCTATGGATTGCTATGTCTCCGAAAGAGAATCAAGCGTGTGTACAGGGGCATAAACGCAGCAGTGATAGGATTGTAGAGGTACGGTGAGCAAATGAAGACCCTTTGAAGGCATATTGCATGGTACCCATTCCACGGGTCTCAACTCTCCGTGTTTAAGGAATTCTTCCTTCAGCTAAAACATGCATGTGGAACCCAGAGTATGATCAACCATGTGACGAGGAGACGTGTTCAAATATGTCTCAGTTCTCGTCCCCTCGTACTCAGGTGCAACATTCCAGACGCTTTACTAACACTCTCCCGACTTGGAGAGTCAGTGCTTTTAACCTCCTGTTTGGCCCAGTTTGCAATTTCTACAGAAGATGACCAGGAATAGGGAGAATCAATGAGAGACTAGCTGGAGGTGTCTGGACGGCATATTTAACTCTCATTTCCAACCAGGAAGAGGAATTAACCAAAGGATCATCGTGCCGTGTCGGAACCACATTAGGGCCTGAAGCAATCCTGCGGTGTTGCAGCCAGCTCACAAGAAAGCGAGTTGAAGAAAGGAGCTCAGGGGCACTGTAATTCACAAACCTGCAGAGTTATAAATGACAGCTATCGTCCAAAAATATATTGAAGTAAGCCTGCCAAGAGGACTTGAAAGTGGGGCAGAATTGCAGGAAACCGATTTCAGGAGGTAGACTGGAATTGCATTTAAAGCATAGGAAAAGAGGCAGAACGTCCACAATGATGCACTTGGCCAAAAAGAGCGTATGCGTCTTTTCCTGAATATATTCAGGAAAAAACACATACGCACTTTTTGGCCAACCAAGCAAGCTTGCAAAGGAAATCTGCACTACAATGAAGTCTCACTTCCCCCCAGTCAAAAGGGCCATCTGAAAAAAGTGTAAAATCCAGAAAGGCAGGACAGGCCATGGAGAACTGGGAGCCTTGTTATGCTGATGGATGGGAAGTAAATAGCCAACAGCCACTGGGGAGAAGTGTATGGTGTTTCCTGAAACATCTAAAAAACAAAGCAACAGAGCCTAGGGCACTTCCACTTATGGTTCTATAGCTTAGGGAAATTAAAATCAAAAAGACACAGCCACCCCAAAGTTTGGGATGGCTCTGTTTACAAGAACCTCGTTTACGGTACAAGTTCAATATCGCAGAAAGTGAAAAATGGATAAAGAAGTTGTGGTACTTACGTACAATTCAATATCACTCAGCAATGAAATCTATGTCATCAGGCCCGTAGCAGCATAATGAGTGGATTCAGGTATGATGATTCTAACTGAAATAAGTCACACAGAAAAAGAAACATCATAAGATATCACTAATACATGGAATGTAAACTTGGCTCCACAGGAACTGAATTACAAAACAGAACAGGGTCTCAAATTTAGAAAACCAACTTATGCTTGCTTAAGGGGAAAGGTGAGTTGGGGTGATGCATAATACCAGAGATTGAAATTAGCACAGATAAACTTCCTTAAGCCAAATATGCAATAGACAAGAGCTACTCCTTGCTCAACGAAATGGACTCAACACCCCATATTAAACGCCTAAGAATGTACCTGACTAGTAAGTATCTTAAAACCTATGGATTGCTATGTCTCCGAAAGAGAATCAAGCGTGTGTACAGGGGCATAAACGCAGCAGTGATAGGATTGTAGAGGTACGGTGAGCAAATGAAGACCCTTTGAAGGCATATTGCATGGTACCCATTCCACGGGTCTCAACTCTCCGTGTTTAAGGAATTCTTCCTTCAGCTAAAACATGCATGTGGAACCCAGAGTATGATCAACCATGTGACGAGGAGACGTGTTCAAATATGTCTCAGTTCTCGTCCCCTCGTACTCAGGTGCAACATTCCAGACGCTTTACTAACACTCTCCCGACTTGGAGAGTCAGTGCTTTTAACCTCCTGTTTGGCCCAGTTTGCAATTTCTACAGAAGATGACCAGGAATAGGGAGAATCAATGAGAGACTAGCTGGAGGTGTCTGGACGGCATATTTAACTCTCATTTCCAACCAGGAAGAGGAATTAACCAAAGGATCATCGTGCCGTGTCGGAACCACATTAGGGCCTGAAGCAATCCTGCGGTGTTGCAGCCAGCTCACAAGAAAGCGAGTTGAAGAAAGGAGCTCAGGGGCACTGTAATTCACAAACCTGCAGAGTTATAAATGACAGCTATCGTCCAAAAATATATTGAAGTAAGCCTGCCAAGAGGACTTGAAAGTGGGGCAGAATTGCAGGAAACCGATTTCAGGAGGTAGACTGGAATTGCATTTAAAGCATAGGAAAAGAGGCAGAACGTCCACAATGATGCACTTGGCCAAAAAGAGCGTATGCGTCTTTTCCTGAATATATTCAGGAAAAAACACATACGCACTTTTTGGCCAACCAAGCAAGCTTGCAAAGGAAATCTGCACTACAATGAAGTCTCACTTCCCCCCAGTCAAAAGGGCCATCTGAAAAAAGTGTAAAATCCAGAAAGGCAGGACAGGCCATGGAGAACTGGGAGCCTTGTTATGCTGATGGATGGGAAGTAAATAGCCAACAGCCACTGGGGAGAAGTGTATGGTGTTTCCTGAAACATCTAAAAAACAAAGCAACAGAGCCTAGGGCACTTCCACTTATGGTTCTATAGCTTAGGGAAATTAAAATCAAAAAGACACAGCCACCCCAAAGTTTGGGATGGCTCTGTTTACAAGAACCTCGTTTACGGTACAAGTTCAATATCGCAGAAAGTGAAAAATGGATAAAGAAGTTGTGGTACTTACGTACAATTCAATATCACTCAGCAATGAAATCTATGTCATCAGGCCCGTAGCAGCATAATGAGTGGATTCAGGTATGATGATTCTAACTGAAATAAGTCACACAGAAAAAGAAACATCATAAGATATCACTAATACATGGAATGTAAACTTGGCTCCACAGGAACTGAATTACAAAACAGAACAGGGTCTCAAATTTAGAAAACCAACTTATGCTTGCTTAAGGGGAAAGGTGAGTTGGGGTGATGCATAAAACCAGAGATTGAAATTAGCACAGATAAACTTCCTTAAGCCAAATATGTAATAGACAAGAGCTACTCCTTGCTCAACGAAATGGACTCAACACCCCATATTAAACGCCTAAGAATGTACCTGACTAGTCAGTATCTTAAAACCTATGGATTGCTATGTCTCCGAAAGAGAATCAAGCGTGTGTACAGGGGCATAAACGCAACAGTGATAGGATTGTAGAGGTACGGTGAGCAAATGAAGACCCTTTGAAGGCATATTGCATGGTACCCATTCCACGGGTCTCAACTCTCCAGGTTTAAGGAATTCTTCCTTCAGCTAAAACATGCATGTGGAACCCAGAGTATGATCAACCATGTGATCAGGAGACGTGTTCAAATATGTCTCAGTTCTCGTCCCCTGGTACTGGGGTGCAAGATTCCAAACGCTTTACTAACACTCTCCCGACTTGGAGAGTCAGTGCCTTTAACCTCCTGTTTGGCCCAGTTTGCAATTTCTGCGGAAGATGAACAGTAATAGAGAGAACCAATGAGCGACTCGCTGGAGGTGTCTGGACAGGCAAATTTAACTCTCATTTCCCACCAGAAAGAGGAATTAAAGGCTCAGTGCGCCGTGCCGGAACCAGATTAGGGCCTGAAGCAATCCTGCAGTGTTGCGGCCAGCTCACAAGAAAGCGAGTTGAAGAAAGGAGCTCAGGGACAATGTAATTCACAAAACTGCAGAGTTATAAATGACAGCTATCGTCCAAAAATATACTGAAGTAAGGCTGCCAAGAGGACTTGAAAGCGGGGCAGAATTGCAGGAAACCGATTTCAGGAGGTAGACAGGAATTGCATGTAAAGCATAGGAAAAGAGGCACAACGTCCACAATGATGCACCTGGCCAAAAAGGGCATATGCGTTTTTTCCTGAATGTATTCAGGAAAAAACGCATACGCCCTTTTTGGCCAACCAAGCAAGCTTGCAAAGGAAATCTGCACTCCAATGAAGTCTCCCTTCAACCCGGTCAAAAGGTCCATGTGAAAAAAGTGTAAAATCCAGAAAGGCAGGAAAGGCCATGGAGAACTGGGAGCCTTGTTATGCTGATGGGCGGGATGTAAATTGCCAACAGCCACTCGGGAGAAGTTTATGGTGTTTCCTAAAACATCCATAAAACAAAGCAACAGAGCCTAGGGCACTCCCACTTATGGTCCCATAGCTTAGGGAAATTAAAATCAAAAAGACACTGCCACCTCAAAGTTTGAGACGGCTCTGTTTACAAGAACCTCGTTTATGGTACAAATTCAATATCGCAGAAAGTGAAAAATGGATAAAGAAGTTGTGGTACTTACGTACAATGCAATATCACTCAGCAATGAAATCTATGTCATCAGGTCCGTAGCAGCATAATGAGTGGATTCAGGTATGATGATTCTAACTGAAATAAGTCACACAGAAAAAGAAACATCATAAGATATCACTAATACACGGAATGTAAAGTTGGCTCCACAGGAACTGAATTACAAAACAGAACAGGGTCTCAAATTTAGAAAACCAACTTATGCTTGCTTAAGGGGAAAGGTGAGTTGGGGTGCTGCATAAAACCAGAGATTGAAATGAGCACAGATAAATTTCCTTAAGCCAAATATGTAATAGACAAGAGCTACTCCTTGCTCAACGAAATGGACTCAACACACCATATTAAACGCCTAAGAATGTACCTGAGTAGTAAGTATCTTAAAACCTATGGATTGCTATGTCTCCGAAAGAGAATCAAGCGTGTGTACAGTGGCATAAATGCAGCAGTGATAGGATTGGAGAGGTTCGGTGAGCAAATGAAGACCCTTTGAAGTCATATTGCATGGTACCCATTCCACGGGTCTCAACTCTCCAGGTTTAAGGGATTCTTCCTTCAGCTAAAACATGCATGTGGAACCCAGAGTATGATCAACCATGTGATCGGGAGACCTGTTCCAATATGTCTCAGTTCTCGTCCCCTGGTACTCGGGTGCAACATTCCAGATGCTTTACTAACACTCTCCCGACTTGGAGAGTAAGTGCCTTTAACCTCCTGTTTGGCCCAGTTTGCAATTTCTGCGGAAGATGAACAGGAAGAGGGAGAACCAATGCAAGACTACCTGGAGGTGTCCGGACAGGCAAATTTATCTCTCATTACCCACCAGAAAGAGGAATTAACCAAAGGCTCAGCATGCCGTGCCGGAACCAGATTGGGGCCTGAAGCAATCCTGCGGTGTTGCGGCCAGCTCACAAGAAAGCGAGTTGAAGAAAGGAGCTCAGGGGCACTGTAATTCACAAACCTGCAGAGTTATAAATGACAGCTATCATCCAAAAATATACTGAAGTAAGGCTGCCAAGAGGACTTGAAAGCGGGGCAGAATTCAGGAAACCGATTTCAGGAGGTAGACTGGAATTGCATTTAAAGCATAGGAAAAGAGGCAGAACGTCCACAATGATGCACTTGGCCAAAATGGGCGTATGCGTTTTTTCCTGAATATATTCAGGAAAAAACGCATACGCCCTTTTTGGCCAACCAAGCAAGCTTGCAAAGGAAATCTGCACTCCAATGAAATCTCACTTCCCCCCGGTCAAAAGCACCATCTGAAAAAAGTGTAAAATCCAGAAAGGCAGGACAGGCCATGGAGAACTGGGAGCCTTGTTATGCTGATGGGTGGGATGTAAATTGCCAACAGCCACTTCGGAGAAGTGTATGGTGTTTCCTGAAACATCTAAAAAACAAAGCAACAGAGCCTAGGGCACTTCCACTTATGGTCCTATAGCTTAGGGAAATTAAAATCAAAAAGACACAGCCACCCCAAAGTTTGGGACGGCTCTGTTTACAAGAACCTCGTTTATGGTACAAGTTCAATATCGCAGAAAGTGAAAAATGGATAAAGAAGTTGTGGTACTTACGTACAATGCAATATCACTCAGCAATGAAATCTATGTCATCAGGCCCATAGCAGCATAATGAGTGGATTCAGGTATGATGATTCTAACTGAAATAAGTCACACAGAAAAAGAAACATCATAAGATATCACTAATACACGGAATGTAAACTTGGCTACACAGGAACTGGATTACAAAACAGAACAGTGTCTCAAATTTAGAAAACCAACTTATGCTTACTTAAGGGGATAGGGGAGTTGGGGTGCTGCATAAAACCAGAGACTGAAATGAGCACAGATAAGTTCCTTAAGCGAAATATGTAATAGACAAGAACTACTCCTTGCTCAAAGAAATGGACTCAACACCCCATATTAAACACCTAAGAATGTACCTGACTAGAAATTATCTTAAAACCTATGGATTGCTATGTCTCCGAAACAGAATCAAGCGTGTGTACAGGGGCATAAACGCAGCAGTGATAGGATTGGAGAGGTTAAGTGAGCAATTGAAGACCCTTTGAAGTCATATTGCATGGTACCCATTCCACGGGTCTCAACTCTCCAGGTTTAAGGGATTCTTCCTTCAGCTAAAACATGCATGTGGAACCCAGAGTATGATCAACCATGTGATCGGGAGACCTGTTCAAATATGTCTCAGTTCTCGTCCCTCGGTACTCGGGTGCAACATTCCAGACGCTTTACTAACACTCTCCCGACTTGGAGAGTAAGTGCCTTTAACCTCCTGTTTGGCCCAGTTTGCAATTTCTGCGGAAAATGAACAGGAATAGGGAGAACCAATGAGAGACAAGCTGGAGGTGTCTGGACGGGCAAATTTCACTCTCATTTCCCACCAGGAAGAGGAATTAACCAAAGGCTCAGCGTCCCGTGCCGGAACCACATTAGGGCCTGAAGCAATCCTGCGGTGTTGTGACCAGCTCACAAGAAAGCGAGTTAAAGAAAGGAGCTCAGGGGCACTGTAATTCACAATCCTGCAGAGTTATAAATGACAGCTATCGTCCAAAAATATACTGAAGTAAGGCTGCCAAGAGGACTTGAAAGCGGGCCAGGATTGCAGGAAACCGATTTCAGGAGGTAGACTGGAATTGCATTTAAAGCATAGGAAAAGAGGCAGAAGGTCCACAATTATGCACTTGACCAAAAAGTGCGTCTGCGTTTTTTCCTGAATATATTCAGGAAAAAACGCATACGCCCTTTTTGGCCAACCAAGCAAGCTTGCAAAGGAAATCTGCACTCCAATGAAATCTCACTTCCCCCTGGTCAAAAGCGCCATCTGAAAAAAGTGTAAAATCCAGAAAGGCAGGACAGGCCATGGAGAACTGTGAGCCTTGTTATGCTGATGGGCGGGATGTAAATTGCCAACAGCCACTTAGGAGAAGTGTATGGTGTTTCCTGAAACATCTAAAAAACAAAGCAACAGAGCCTAGGGCACTGCCACTTATGGTCCTATAGCTTAGGGAAATTAAAATCAAAAAGACACAGCCACCCCAAAGTTTGGGATGGCTCTGTTTACAAGAACCTCGTTTATGGTACAAGTTCAATATCGCAGAAAGGGAAAAATGGATAAAGACGTTGTGGTACTTACGTACAATGCAATATCACTCAGCAATGAAATCTAAGTCATCAGGCCCGTAGCAGCATAATGAGTGGATTCAGGTATGATGATTCTAACTGAAATAAGTCACACAGAAAAAGAAACATCATAAGATATCACTAATACATGGAATGTAAACTTGGCTCCACAGGAACTGAATTACGAAACAGAACAGGGTCTCAAATTTAGAAAACCAACTTATGCCTGCTTAAGGGGAAAGGTGAGTTGGGGTGCTGCATAAAACCAGAGATTGAAATGAGCACAGATAAATTTCCTTAAGCCAAATATGAAATAGACAAGAGCTACTCCTTGCTCAACGAAATGGACTCAACATCCCATATTAAAAGCCTAAGAATGTACCTGATTTGTAAGTATGTTAAAACCTATGGATTGCTATGTCTCCGAAAGAGAATCAAGCGTGTGTACAGGGGCATAAACGCAGCAGTGATAGGATTGGAGAGGTTCGGTGAGCAAATGGAGATCCTTTGAAGTCATATTGCATGGTACCCATTCCTCGGGTCTCAACTCTCCAGGTTTAAGGGATTCTTCCTTCAGCTAAAACATGCATGTGGAACCCAGAGTATGATCAACCGTGTGATCAGGAGACGTGTTCAAATATGTCTCAGTTCTCGTCCCCTGGTACTCTGGTGCAACATTCCAGACGCTTTACTAACACTCTCCTGACCTGGAGAGTCAGTGCCTTTAACCTCCTGTTTAGCCCAGTTTTCAATTTCTGTGGAAGATGAACAGGAATAGGGAGAACCAATGAGAGACTAGCTGGAGGTTTCTGGACGGGCAAATTTAACTCTCATTTCCCACCAGGAAGTGGAATTAACCAAAGGCTCAGCGTGCCGTGCCGGAACCACATTAGGGCCTGAAGCAATCCTGCGGTGTTGCGGCCAGCTCACAAGAAAGCGAGTTGAAGAAAGGAGCTCAGGGGCACTGTAATTCACAAACCTGCAGAGTTATAAATGACAGCTATCGTCCAAAAATATACTGAAGTAAGGCTGCCAAGAGGACTTGAAAGCGGGGCAGAATTGCAGGAAACCGATTTCAGGAGGTAGACTGGAATTGCATTTAAAGCATAAGAAAAGAGGCAGAACGTCCACAATGATGCACTTGGCCAAAAAGTGCGTATGCATTTCTTCCTGAATATATTCAGGAAAAAACGCATACGCCCTTTTTGGCCAACCAAGCAAGCTTGCAAAGGAAATGTGCACTACAATGATGTCTCTCTTCCCCCCGGTCAAAAGGGCCATCTGAAAAAAGTGTAAAATCCAGAAAGGCAGGACAGGCCATGGAGAACTGGGAGCCTTGTTATGCTGATGGGCGGGATGTAAATTGCCAACAGCCATTGGAGAGAAGTGTATGGTGTTTCCGGAAATATCTAAAAAACAAAGCAACAGAGCCTAGGGCACTTCCACTTATGGTCCTATAGCTTAGGGAAATTAAAATCAAAAAGACACAGCCACCCCAATGTTTGGGACAGCTCTGTTTACAAGAACCTCGTTTACGGTACAAGTTCAATATCGCAGAAAGTGAAAAATGGATACAGAAATGGTGGTACTTACGTACAATTCAATATCACTCAGCAATGAAATCTATGTCATCAGTCCCGTAGCAGCATAATGAGTGGATTCAGGTATGATGATTCTAACTGAAATAAGTCACACAGAAAAAGAAACATCATAAGATTGTCGGGAGCCACATAGGAAGTGCCTTTGAGTTACAGCACAGACGAGACCCGTAGTGTCAAGCAAAGTTGATGCTATCGGGTACAAATATGGAGAGGCAAAGTTCTCCTCTACAAAGCTGATGCTGTCAGACACATATATGGAAAAGCAAAGCTTCCTGAACATAGGGTTTTTTACACTCCCCCTACCCTGTTGAGGCCTCCTGGTGGCTGGTGCCTTGCAATCGGTCTCTCTTGCCCAGTGTTGTAAGCTGGGCCCTCCCTGGAGGAGAAACCTGGGTTCCCGAAGACATGTGACCAGAGCCGGGGCCCCGCCAGTTGGCGAGGGAATCCCAGGGCAGGTGCTGGGCGTGGAGGCCACGGGGGCATAGGCTACCAAGGTGACAGAGAACTGACCTTCTCTGGGGGCACTGCACCTCGCACACCTCACATCTCCCTGCTTGGCCCCGGAGGATGGCTGGTTAGCCAGAGACGGGTAAGATTCCTCAGGGAAGGAACAACCTAAGACAGGCACAGTCGCAGAGGGGCCATCAGGAGAGAACTTGGGGGCCAACAGAGGTGGGGCATAGACCCTCACTCCCCAACTTTGCAGGAGCCTGAACCCTGTCCCCATGGCTGCTTCGCTTCCCACGCCCAGCTCAGATGGGAACCCAGGTAGCAGACAAGAGACCTGGCCAATGGCAACTGCTCTCCCGCCGCAGCAGGGCTTTGTTTCCCATTTCCTCCGTGGACCACAGCTTTCCTCTGTGTGGTAGCAAGGCTTTGCTCTGTGTGGTTCCCCTTGTCTCCCCCTGCCTTTGCCTAAAGTGATTTTGTAGGATTGCTATTGGGGCTGGGAAATATTCCCAGTTCCGATGGAGGGTTTGAGGAAAGATCCCAACTAGGGAAAAGCCAAGAAGGATTGTAATCACTCCGGCTCCCTTGATGACTACACCTGAGATCCCCACTCCCAGGCCAGGGCATTGGGCTCGGGGAAGTACGACAGGAATGTTTTTGTGGCAAGAACCTACTTTACAAAGTAAATTGGATGAGTTATGGCCTCCCTGGGGAGTTAAAGATATACTAGGAAATTCTTGGGTTTGGTGGCGGGGAAGGTTTTTATTACAATGGGTATATGCGAAATTAGATAGGGTAAGCTTTAAGGCAAATATATATAAGCTTTACTGCTCTTTTTATAAGAATAGATATAAGGGACAAATTATATTTTGTAAATATTTTGCAAAGGACCTTGGTGACAGATTTAAGGTACAATGCCCTCCACAAAGACCCCCTAGGGTTAGTACGTTTATAGCACCTTGTTTTGATGTTAAAGGTAAAATGTTACGGCCTGAAGGCATTTACAGATTGTAAAAGAGTAATGTGTTTGAGTTTGTGTTTTGTGTAACCAGCTAACTAAACAGAACATACAGGTATAAGAACATTTACTTCTGGGAAGAATAATGGAACCGCAGATAAAGTTCCTGACCTAGATGTGACCAAGATGTACCTAACCACAGGGGATGAAAGAGACTATAGAGATCAGAAGACTACTTGACCATAAAAACCTGTTTAACCTGTTGATGTAATCTGCTGACGAAAACGACCTTTGTTTTATGGCTTTGTACCTTTGTTTTTGATCTTTGTTTTATGGCTTGTAAGGGGTTTTTGGCTAGGGAACTAAATTGTTAAGATTGAAAGTGAGATTGCCTCACAGTATAAAAGCTTCGGAATTATGAAAATAAATTTGGCAGATCCTTGCATCCTCTGAGGTGTCTTGTGTTCTGTCCACGCCGACTCCGTCTCCCCTTTCGGTGAAACCTGTTCAGCTGGGGCTGGTCCCCGGCAAGTGGCGCCCGAACAGGGACCTGAAGGGGTAAGTATAATTTTTTTTTCTCGGACGGATAGGAGTCTCACCGTAGGGTGCTGCAGACCCCCAGTTAGGAATACTGGTTAGGAAGGTGAGTAAGGCGGTGTCAAGATGGGACACACTGAGTCCAAAGAGAGGCTCTTATTTATTGATATAGTTAAACATATGATAAATGGAAGAGGAATTAAGGTAGCTAGTAAGCAACTAACTCAGTTTTTTCAGTTTGTACAGGAACAATGCCCATGGTTTCCAGAACAGGGAACAGTTAATATAGAAACCTGGCAAAAGGTGGGACAAACTTTGCAAGTATATTACAGTCATTTTGGACCTGAGAAGGTTCCAGTAGATACTTTTACTTTATGGAACCTTATTAGAGAGAGCATTGCTCCTTTGCCTGAAGGTCAAAAGAATCCATATAAAAATCCTGTAGAAGTAATGGATGAATGTACTCCGTTACTTTCTCCAAAAACATCAAAAGAAACTGAGGTTATGGCTGCAGCTTTAAAAGATTGTAACCTCAAGGATGATGATTCAGAGGAGGAAATTGACTCACCTATTGATAATAAGTCTAATTTGTTAAAGAATCCTCCTTTTGATGATGAATTGCCTCCTGCAGATCAGGATGATTTAGATGCTGCTGCATATGATTATGAAAGAAGGAAATATGAACCCCATGGTGCTTTTTCACTGCAAGAAACTAAGAAAAATAGGCCTAATTTACAGGATATGCGCCCTTTGGGTCGTTTACCGACCGCCCCACCGGCACCTTTAAGTTCTTCATTTCTCCCTTTAAAGAGATTAGGACATTCAACTTTAAATGTTAAGGGCCTACCACCTCCACCGCCTTTAAAGGCTAGGGGCCCACCACCTTCGCCACCTTTTAATAAAAGCCAAGGTAAAAATAAAAAGCATAGGAGAATAAAAGGTGACGATGATGATTATGCTTTTGCTGCCTGCTTTCCAGTCATTTATGAGGATGGTTTTGATGATGATGATGTATATTGGGATCCTTTGCCTTTAAAACTTTTAAAAGAACTTAAAAAGGCCTGTGTAGATTATGGACCGTTGGCACCTTATACCATGACTCTTATAGATGCCTTGGCAAATAGATGGATGACTCCATATGACTAGATTCAGGTTACGAAGGCCTGTTTATCTGGAGGACAATATTTGCTTTGGAAGACAGAAATATAAAGAAATATATTTAATACATTATATGGACGATATATTATTGGCTCATAAAGATAAGGCCTACTTACATCAGGCATTGCAGGATATGATGGAAGCTTTACAGGAGTATGGATTAAAAGTTGCTCCAGAAAAAATTCAAACTGAACCTCCTTATAATTATTTGGGCAGATTAATACAGGAATTTTCCATTCAGCATATACCTTTTCAGCTAAGAACTGATCATTTGGTTACTTTAAATGATTTTCAAAAGTTTTTAGGAGATATAAATTGGATAAGGCCTTTGTTAAAAATTACTACTATGGAATTAAAACCTTTGTTTTTGATATTACAAGGAGATTCTAACCCCTTATCCCCTAGAGAGTTAACTGCAGAAGGAAAACTAGCCATAGAAAAAATAGAAAAAGCTTTAAAAAATGTTTTTATTAAAAGATTGGATTATACCAAACCTTGGGATTTAATTATTTTAAGGACTCCAGTTATTCCTACAGGATTATTATGGCAAAATGGACCACTAGAATGGATACATTTGGCTGCTAGTCCAAAAAAGATTGTTGCCTCATACCCTTTTATGGTTAGTTTGTTAATTATTAAAGGTAGAAAGAGAAGTAGAGAGTTATTTGGAAAAGATATGGATAACATAATTATACCTTATAATAAAGATCAATTAGAGGCCTTACTGCTGTTAGAAGATTCATTAGGAATAGCTCTGGCCTCATTTAGAGGTCAAATTTTATTTCATTTGCCTAAAAGTGTATTGCTACAGTTTTTTAAGGAACATATGGTGGTTTTTCCTACATATTATAAGATAAAACCTTTGGAAGAGGCTATATTAGTATTTACTGATGGATCCTCTTCAGGGAGGGCAGCCTATATTATTAATAATGAAAAGAAAGTATTAAATACAGAAAATTGCTCAGCACAGCAATCAGAAATTATGGCAGTTATAGAAGTAATGAAATTAACCAGGGATAAAAAGATTAATTTATATACTGATTCCTTATATATAGTTAAATTATTTCCAGCAATAGAAACAGCGGCCTTTCCTGAGAATAAGAGTACAATAATTAAATTGCTTAAGAGATTACAAAAAAGTATATGGGAAAGAACACAGCCTTATTATATAGGCCACATTAGAGCTCATTCTGGATTGCCAGGGCCTTTAGCAGAAGGCAATGCCTCTGCTGATGCCCTGACTAAAATTTTTATAGTAGATGAAAATAAAGTACAAGAAGCAATAAAATCTCATCAGCTGCATCATCAAAATGCTAATGCCTTAAGATATCAGTTTGGCCTAACCAGAGAAGCGGCAAGGGAAATAGTAAAAAATTGCTCTGTGTGTCCTACACAAACTAATGTACCTCAGCAAGGAGTAAATCCTCGAGGTTTACGAGCTAATGATCTATGGCAAATGGATGTGACTCATATACCTAGTTTTGGAAAGCTGTCCTATGTACATGTTTGTGTGGATACCTTTTCACATGTAATTGTAGCCTCAACTAGGACCGGAGAGGCCTTTAAGGATGTGTGCCAACACTTGATGTTTTGTTTTAGTTATTTGGGAATTCCCCGAAAGTTAAAAACTGATAATGGCCCTGCTTATGTTTCTAAGTCTTTTCAGCAATTATGCCAACAGTTTGGCATAGCCCATAGTACAGGAATTCCTTATAATCCACAAGGGCAAGCTATAATTGAAAGAACCAATCAGGTATTAAAAAATATGATTTATAAATTGCAAAATGGAGATTTAAAATATTTTTCTCCTCATCATTTACTTAACCATTCCATGTTTGTATTAAATTATTTAAATATGAATGATAAAGAGAAAACTCCTATGATAAGACATTGGGAAATAAATGAAGAAAATGTGAAACCAAAGGTATTATGGAAGGATGTTTTAACAGGAAAATGGAATGGACCAAATACATTATTAACTAGTGGTAGAGGATACGCTTGTATTTTTCCCCAGAATTTTGATTCACCAATTTGGATTCCTGATCGATTAATCAGACACCCTGAGGTGGGGAACTTATCAAAGCGTCTTTCAGAAAAGAACTTTCACTGCCGAGATGGCGGAACTGCATGCACAAAAAGTGAAACCAGATAATCTTGTGGCTGCGAGGTTAATTCCCCAGATGAAACAGCTGTCACTTAAATCATCTTGTGATAAAGAGGTACAAGCCTCTCCAGAATTATCGGAGAGAAAGCCTTCATTGCCTTCTCGTTCACGAAAAAGAAGGTATGCTGTCTCCACCACTGAAGCGGCTCCGATTACCTGGGGAGCAATTAAAAAGCTTTGCCTGAATGCTGAAAATGCTGTAAATGCTCAAGGATTGCCTTTGACGACTGCTAATTTTTTTATGGCTATGCTTAGCTTGCTTTCAGTTCAGGTAAGTGCCAACGGTACGTATTGGGCTTACTTCCCTGATCCTCCTATTTTGCATGCATGTACTTGGACAGATCCCATTATTCCAGTAACCTCCTCATTCCCTGAATTAACCGATGGTAGTCGAGGAATACAAGATTATAAACAATTTGTAGTCAATTTTAATTATTCATTTACAGGTCAGACTGACTTTCCTCCAATATGTTTTTTTGTTGGCTCAGGGTCAATAGAAAATAATCAAACAAAGAATGGATGTTTGTCAGTAGTTGATGCAGGATTCTTGACAGACTCTCCTAAAGAGCCAGTAGGAAGAGATAAAACCACAAGATATTTATGGTCATTATTAGGGAAAGTTGTAAGACAAAATCAAGTTTATGTTAATAAATCTTTGCCTAAAGTTGTTCATCCTCCTAAATATGATGATTGTGATGAGGCTGCAGGGGAAGCTACAAATGAATGGATTTGGATAAATATTAAAACTGGATATCCTTCATGGATATATTGTATGTATAATAAAGAGAATAAAATAATCATTCCTGGAACCAGATATTATATTTCAGATTGGAGTATTAATCTTCCTGAGGGAGATTATAAAATATATTTAAAAAGCGGCTTGATATACCCATGGAATGATTCCTATATTCCCCGTCCATTGAAGGTAAATAGATGGAATAGTCATGGATGGGTGGCTCCTATTTATACCTTTGTTCATGAAAATAAAACCTATTATCAATCTCAGCTATGGAGATTACCTTTAACCACTCATAAAATAACGCTAATTAGAGCTACTACCCATGTGGAAGAGTATTATGTTCAAACCTGTGTGTCATCTCCGTATTCCTTATTGCTTTCTAATGATAGTAAAAAGTTACAAATTATGCAGTATAATATGAGATTTTATATTACCTGTCAGCAATGCATACTGACCACTTGCATTGTTCCTAAAATGAATGTATCAACCATAATGGTGTTAAAAAGACCAACTTATATTGTGCTGCCAGTAGCGCTTAATGAATCTTGGTATACAGATATAGGGGCAGAAATTATAAGACAGGTTGGAGAGCTCATACGGCCAAAAAGATTTGTAGCTACTTTGATTTTGGGAATTTCCGCCTTAATAGGAATATTAAGCTCTTTTACTGTTGCAACATATGCTTTAGTGAAGGAAGTGCAAACAGCACAATATGCTAATGATTTATCAAAGAATATATCCTTGGCTTTAGCAACCCAGGAAGCAATAGATAGAAAGTTAGAAACTAAAGTTGATGCCCTTGAAGAAGCAGTTTTACATATTGGTCAAGAACTTACCGCTTTAAAAATTCGCTTATCTTTAACATGCCATAAAAAATATTCTTGGATATGTGTTACTCCCTTAAAAGTAAATCATTCTGAATATTCCTGGGAAAAAATTCAGATGCATATTTTAAATATATGGAATTCTAGTGATCTAGGAATTGATTTGGAACATTTACATAAACAAATTCATGATATTGCGGCCTCTCAATATGATATGAATCCCTCTAAGGCTGCTGCAGAATTTTTACAAAATTTACAAAGTTATTTTAAAAATAATTCCTTTATGCATATTTTAATAAATTATGGGGCTGCCGGAGTGGTTATAATTTTGCTTCTTATTTCTTTTCCAGTCATTATCCGATTAATTCAAACTGCCCTTCAAAGTGTATACAGAACCAAAGTGGAATTACATACTGCCTTTTTAAAAAATAAAAAAGGGGGAGATGTCGGGAGCCACATAGGAAGTGCCTTTGAGTTACAGCACAGACGAGACCCGTAGTGTCAAGCAAAGTTGATGCTATCGGGTACAAATATGGAGAGGCAAAGTTCTCCTCTACAAAGCTGATGCTGTCAGACACATATATGGAAAAGCAAAGCTTCCTGAACATAGGGTTTTTTACACTCCCCCTACCCTGTTGAGGCCTCCTGGTGGCTGGTGCCTTGCAATCGGTCTCTCTTGCCCAGTGTTGTAAGCTGGGCCCTCCCTGGAGGAGAAACCTGGGTTCCCGAAGACATGTGACCAGAGCCGGGGCCCCGCCAGTTGGCGAGGGAATCCCAGGGCAGGTGCTGGGCGTGGAGGCCACGGGGGCATAGGCTACCAAGGTGACAGAGAACTGACCTTCTCTGGGGGCACTGCACCTCGCACACCTCACATCTCCCTGCTTGGCCCCGGAGGATGGCTGGTTAGCCAGAGACGGGTAAGATTCCTCAGGGAAGGAACAACCTAAGACAGGCACAGTCGCAGAGGGGCCATCAGGAGAGAACTTGGGGGCCAACAGAGGTGGGGCATAGACCCTCACTCCCCAACTTTGCAGGAGCCTGAACCCTGTCCCCATGGCTGCTTCGCTTCCCACGCCCAGCTCAGATGGGAACCCAGGTAGCAGACAAGAGACCTGGCCAATGGCAACTGCTCTCCCGCCGCAGCAGGGCTTTGTTTCCCATTTCCTCCGTGGACCACAGCTTTCCTCTGTGTGGTAGCAAGGCTTTGCTCTGTGTGGTTCCCCTTGTCTCCCCCTGCCTTTGCCTAAAGTGATTTTGTAGGATTGCTATTGGGGCTGGGAAATATTCCCAGTTCCGATGGAGGGTTTGAGGAAAGATCCCAACTAGGGAAAAGCCAAGAAGGATTGTAATCACTCCGGCTCCCTTGATGACTACACCTGAGATCCCCACTCCCAGGCCAGGGCATTGGGCTCGGGGAAGTACGACAGGAATGTTTTTGTGGCAAGAACCTACTTTACAAAGTAAATTGGATGAGTTATGGCCTCCCTGGGGAGTTAAAGATATACTAGGAAATTCTTGGGTTTGGTGGCGGGGAAGGTTTTTATTACAATGGGTATATGCGAAATTAGATAGGGTAAGCTTTAAGGCAAATATATATAAGCTTTACTGCTCTTTTTATAAGAATAGATATAAGGGACAAATTATATTTTGTAAATATTTTGCAAAGGACCTTGGTGACAGATTTAAGGTACAATGCCCTCCACAAAGACCCCCTAGGGTTAGTACGTTTATAGCACCTTGTTTTGATGTTAAAGGTAAAATGTTACGGCCTGAAGGCATTTACAGATTGTAAAAGAGTAATGTGTTTGAGTTTGTGTTTTGTGTAACCAGCTAACTAAACAGAACATACAGGTATAAGAACATTTACTTCTGGGAAGAATAATGGAACCGCAGATAAAGTTCCTGACCTAGATGTGACCAAGATGTACCTAACCACAGGGGATGAAAGAGACTATAGAGATCAGAAGACTACTTGACCATAAAAACCTGTTTAACCTGTTGATGTAATCTGCTGACGAAAACGACCTTTGTTTTATGGCTTTGTACCTTTGTTTTTGATCTTTGTTTTATGGCTTGTAAGGGGTTTTTGGCTAGGGAACTAAATTGTTAAGATTGAAAGTGAGATTGCCTCACAGTATAAAAGCTTCGGAATTATGAAAATAAATTTGGCAGATCCTTGCATCCTCTGAGGTGTCTTGTGTTCTGTCCACGCCGACTCCGTCTCCCCTTTCGGTGAAACCTGTTCAGCTGGGGCTGGTCCCCGGCATAAGATATCACTAATACACGGAATGTAAACTTGGCTCCACAGGAACTGAATTACAAAACAGAACAGGGTATCAAATTTAGAAAACCAACTTATGCTTGCTTAAGGGGAAAGGTGAGTTGGGGTGCTGCATAATACCAGAGATTGAAATTAGCACAGATAAACTTCCTTAAGCCAAATATGCAATAGACAAGAGCTACTCCTTGCTCAACGAAATGGACTCAACACCCCATATTAAACGCCTAAGAATGTACCTGACTAATAAGTATCTTAAAACCTATGGATTGCTATGTCTCCGAAAGAGAATCAAGCGTGTGTACAGGGGCATAAACGCAGCAGTGATAGGATTGTAGAGGTACGGTGAGCAAATGAAGACCCTTTGAAGGCATATTTCATGGTACCCATTCCACGGGTCTCAACTCTCCGTGTTTAAGGAATTCTTCCTTCAGCTAAAACATGCATGTGGAACCCAGAGTATGATCAACCGTGTGACGAGGAGACGTGTTCAAATATGTCTCAGTTCTCGTCCCCTCGTACTCAGGTGCAACATTCCAGACGCTTTACTAACACTCTCCCGACTTGGAGAGTCAGTGCTTTTAACCTCCTGTTTGGCCCAGTTTGCAATTTCTACAGAAGATGACCAGGAATAGGGAGAATCAATGAGAGACTAGCTGGAGGTGTCTGGACGGCATATTTAACTCTCATTTCCAACCAGGAAGAGGAATTAACCAAAGGATCATCGTGCCGTGTCGGAACCAGATTAGGGCCTGAAGCAATCCTGCGGTGTTGCAGCCAGCTCACAAGAAAGCGAGTTGAAGAAAGGAGCTCAGGGGCACTGTAATTCACAAACCTGCAGAGTTATAAATGACACCTATCGTCCAAAAATATATTGAAGTAAGCCTGCCAAGAGGACTTGAAAGTGGGGCAGAATTGCAGGAAACCGATTTCAGGAGGTAGACTGGAATTGCATTTAAAGCATAGGAAAAGAGGCAGAACGTCCACAATGATGCACTTGGCCAAAAAGAGCGTATGCGTCTTTTCCTGAATATATTCAGGAAAAAACACATACGCACTTTTTGGCCAACCAAGCAAGCTTGCAAAGGAAATCTGCACTACAATGAAGTCTCACTTCCCCCAGGTCAAAAGGGCCATCTGAAAAAATTGTAAAATCCAGAAAGTCAGGACAGGCCATGGAGAACTGGGAGCCTTGTTATGCTGATGGATGGGAAGTAAATAGCCAACAACCACTGGGGAGAAGTGTATGGTGTTTCCTGAAATATCTAAAAAACAAAGCAACAGAGCCTAGGGCACTTCCACTTATGGTTCTATAGCTTAGGGAAATTAAAATCAAAAAGACACAGCCACCCCAAAGTTTGGGATGGCTCTGTTTACAAGAACCTCGTTTCCGGTACAAGTTCAATATCGCAGAAAGTGAAAAATGGATAAAGAAGTTGTGGTACTTACGTACAATTCAATATCACTCAGCAATGAAATCTATGTCATCAGGCCCGTAGCAGCATAATGAGTGGATTCAGGTATGATGATTCTAAGTGAAATAAGTCACACAGAAAAAGAAACATCATAAGATATCACTAATACATGGAATGTAAACTTGGCTCCACAGGAACTGAATTACAAAACAGAACAGGGTCTCAAATTTAGAAAACCAACTAATGCTTGCTTAAGGGGAAAGGTGAGTTGGGGTGCTGCATAAAACCAGAGATTGAAATTAGCACAGATAAACTTCCTTAAGCCAAATATGTAATAGACAAGAGCTACTCCTTGCTCAACGAAATGGACTCAACACCCCATATTAAACGCCTACGAATGTACCTGACTAGTAAGTATCTTAAAACCTATGGATTGCTATGTCTCTGAAAGAGAATCAAGCGTGTGTACAGGGGCATAAACGCAGCAGTGATAGGATTGGAGAGGTTCACTGAGCAAATGAAGACCCTTTGAAGTCATATTGCATGGTACCCATTCCACGGGTCTCAACTCTCCAGGTCAAGGGATTCTTCCTTCAGCTAAAACATGCATGTGGAACCCAGAGTATGATCAACCATGTGATCAGGAGACGTGTTCCAATATGTCTCAGTTCTCATCACCTGGTACTCGGGTGCAACATTCCAGATGCTTTACTAACACTCTCCCGACTTGGAGAGTCAGTGCCTTTAACCTCCTGTTTGGCCCAGTTTGCAATTTCTGCGGAAGATGAACAGGAATAGGGAGAACCAATGAGAGACTAGCTGGAGGTGTCTGGACGGGCAAATTTCACTCTCATTTCCCACCAGGAAGAGGAATTAATCAAAGGCTCAGTGTGCTGTGCCGGAACCACAGTAGGGCCTGAAGCAATCCTGCGGTGTTGCGGCCAGCTCACAAGAAAGCGAGTTGAAGAAAGGAGCTCAGGGGCACTGTAATTCACAAACCTGCAGAGTTATAAATGACAGCTATCGTCCAAAAATATACTGAAGTAAGGCTGCCAAGAGGACTTGAAAGCGGGGCAGAATTGCAGGAAACCGATTTCAGGAGGTAGACTGGAATTGCATTTAAAGCATAGGAAAACAGGCAGAACGTCCACAATGATGCACTTGGCCAAAAAGGGCGTATGCGTTTTTTCCTGAATATATTCAGGAAAAAACGCATACGCCCTTTTTGACCAACCAAGCAAGCTTGCAAAGGAAATCTGCACTCCAATGAAGTCTCACTTCCCCCCGGTCAAAAGGGCCATCTGAAAAAAGTGTAAAATCCAGAAAGGCAGGACAGGCCATGGAGAACGGGGAGCCTGGTTATGCTGAGGGGCGGGATGTAAATTGCCAACAGCCACTCAGGAGAAGTGTATGGTGTTTCCTGAAACACCTAAAAAACAAAGCAACAGAGCCTAGGGCACTTCCACTTATGGTCCTATAGCTTAGGGAAATTAAAATCAAAAAGACACAGCCACCCCAAAATTTGGGACGGCTCTGTTTACAAGAACCTCGTTTACGGTACAAGTTCAATATCGCAGAAAGTGAAAAATGGATAAAGAAGTTGTGGTACTTACGTACTATGCAATATCACTCAGCAAAGAAATCTATGTCATCAGGCCCGTAGCAGCATAATGAATGGATTCAGGTATGATGATTCTAACTGAAGTAAGTCACACAGAAAAAGAAACATCATAAGATATCACTAATACACGGAATGTAAACTTGGCTACACAGGAACTGAATTACAAAACAGAAAAGGGTCTCAAATTTAGAAAACCAACTTATGCTTGCTTAAGGGGAAAGGGGAGTTGGGGTGCTGCATAAAACCACAGATTGAAATGAGCACAAATAAAGTTCCTTAAGCCAAATATGTAATAGACAAGAGCTACTCCTTGCTCAACGAAATGGACTCAACACCCCATATTCAACGCCTAGAATGTACCTGACTAGTAAGTATCTTAAAACCTATGGATTGCTATTTCTCCGAAAGAGAATCAAGCATGTGTACACGGGTATAAACGCAGCAGTGATAGGATTGGAGAGGTTCGGGGAGCAAATGAAGACCCTTTGAAGTCATATTGCATGGTACCCATTCCACGGGTCTCAACTCTCCAGGTTTAAGGGATTCTTCCTTCAGCTAAAACATGCATGTGGAACCCAGAGTATGATCAACCGTGTGATCGTGAGACGTGTTCAAATATGTCTCAGTTCTCATCCCCAGGTACTCGGGTGCAACATTCCAGAGGCTTTACTAACACTCTCCCGACTTGGAGAGTCAGTGCCTTTAACCTCCTGTTTGGCCCAGTTTGCAATTTCTGTGGAAGATGAACAGGAATAGGGAGAACCAATGAGAGACTAGCTGGAGGTGTCTGGACAGGCAAATTTCACTCTCATTTCCCGCCAGCAAGAGGAATTAACCAAAGGCTCACCGTGCTGTGCCGGAACCAGATTAGGGCCTGAAGCAATCCTGCGGTGTTGCGGCCAGCTCACAAGAAAGCGAGTTGAAGAAAGGAGCTCAGGGGCACTGTAATTCACAAACCTGCAGAGTTATAAATGACAGCTATCGTCCAAAAATATACTGAAGTAAGGCTGCCAAGAGGACTTGAAAGCGGGGCAGAATTGCAGGAAACCGATTTCAGGAGGTAGACTGGAATTGCATTTAAAGCATAGGAAAAGAGGCAGAACGTCCAGAATGATGCACTTGGCCAAAAAGGGCGTATGCGTTTTTTCCTGAATATATTCAGGAAAAAACGCATACGCCCTTTTTGGCCAACCAAGCAAGCTTGCAAAGGAAATCTGCACTCCAATGAAGTCTCACTTCCCCCCGGTCAAAAGGGCCATCTGAAAAAAGTGTAAAATCCAGAAAGGCAGGACAGGCCATGGAGAACTGGGAGCCTTTTTATGCTGATGGGCGGGATGTAAATTGCCAACAGCCACTCCGGAGAAGTGCATGATGTTTCCTGAAACATCTAAAAAACAAAGCAACAGAGCCTAGGGCACTTCCACTTATGGTCCTATAGATTAGGGAAATTAAAATCAAAAAGACACAGCCACCCCAAAGTTTGGGACGGCTCTGTTTACAAGAACCTCATTTACAGTACAAGTTCAATATTGCAGAAAGTGAAAAATGGATAAAGAAGTTGTGGTACTTACGTACAATGCAGTATCACTCAGCAATGAAATCTATGTCATCAGGCCCGTAGCAGCATAATGAGTGGATTCAGGTATGATGATTCTAACTGAAATAAGTCACACAGAAAAAGAAACATCATAAGATATCACTAATACACGGAATGTAAACTTGGCTACACAGGACCTGAATTACAAAACAGAACAGGGTCTCAAATTTAGAAAACCAACTTATGCTTGCTTAAGGGGAAAGGGGAGCTGGGGTGCTGCGAAAAACCAGAGATTGAAATGAGCACAGATAATGTTCCTTAAGCCAAATATGTAATAGACAAGAGGTACTCCTTGGTGAACGAAATGGACTCAACACCCCATATTAAACGCTTAAGAATGTACCTGACTAGTAAGTATCTTAAAACCTATGGATTGCTATGTCTCTGAAAGAGAATCAAGCGTGTGTACAGGGGCATAAACGAAGCAGCGATAGGATTGGAGAGGTTCGGTGAGCAAATGAAGACCCTTTGAAGTCATATTGCATGGTACCCATTCCACGGGTCTCAACTCTCCAGGTTTAAGGGATTCTTCCTTCAGCTAAAACATGCATGTGGAACCCAGAGTATGATCCACCGTGTGATCGGGAGATGTGTTCAAATGTGTCTCAGTTTTCGTCCCCTGGTACTCGGGTGCAACATTCCAGACGCTTTACTAACACTCTCCCCACTTGGATAGTCAGTGCCTTTAACCTCCTGTTTGGCCCAGTTTGCAGTTTCTGCGGAAGATGAACAGGAATAGGGAGAACCAATGAGAGACTAGCTGGAGGTGTCTGGACGGGCAAATTTATCTCTCATTTCCCACCAGGAAGAGGAATTAACCAAAGGCTCAGCGTGCCATGCCGGAACCATACTAGGGCCTGAAGCAATCCTGTGGTGTTGCGGCCAGCTCACAAGAAAGCGAGTTGAAGAAAGGAGCCCAGGGACACTGTAATTCAGAAACTTGAAGAGTTATAAATGACAGCTATCGTCCAAAAATATATTGAAGTAAGGCTGCCAAGAGGACTTGAATGTGGGGCAGAATTGCAGGAAACCGATTTCAGAAGCTACACGGTAGTCGCTCTTAAAGCATAGGAAAAGAGACAGAACTGGAAAATAATGCACTTGGCAAAAAAGTGCATATGTGTTTTATCCAGAGCTCTCATAACCGAGGGGAGGAGATTCCCAGCAGGCTCCAACTGCCACCTGAGGGCTCACATTGCCAAGGCAACGTGAGCAAGCCAGGCAGGAGTTACCTCACAGCAGAGGTCCCACCTCACAGAAGGGTGAGAAACCCAGCCAACATCAGACTCTCACCAGAGGGCCCACATCACCAAGGGGATGGGAACCAGGCAGGAGTGTCTTCACACCAGTGGGGCCACATCATCGAAAGGTGAGGTACTCAGCACATGTGTCCTCAAACCAGAGGACCCACATCACCAAGGGCCTCGGAGTGAGGCAGGCAGGAGTAGCCTCACAACACTGGGCCCATAGAATAAAAAAGTGAGGAATCCAGCATTTGGAACCTCACAGCAGGTGGCCTAGAGCACCGAGGCTATGGGATCCAGGCCACAGTGAACTCACAGAAGAGGGCCCATGTCATGAAACTGAGCAACCCAGCCATTGGGACCTCAGAGCAGGAGGCCCACATCCCCATGGGGATGGAAATCTGGTAGGAGTGTCCTCGCACCACTGAGAACGTATCAGAAAATTGTGGGCGACCAGCAGTTAGGGCCTGACGCCAGAGGACCCTCATCACCAAGGGAAGGAGGCTCCCAGCAGGCTCCAACTGCCACCAGAGGGCTGACGTCGCCAAGGCGATGTGTGCCAACCAGGCACGAATGACCTCACAGCAGAGGGCCCACCTCAGAGAAGTGTGACGAACCCAGTCAGGATCAGACTTGCACCAGAGGGCCCACATCACCAAATGGATTGGAACCAGGCAGGAGTGTCCTCACATGAGTAGGGCCACATCATCTAAAGGTGAGGAACCCAGAACATGTGGCTTCAAACCATAGGACACCCATCACCAAGGGGCTGGGAGTGAGGCAGGCAGGAGGAGCCTCACAACAGAGGGCTCAAAAATAAGAAAGGTGAGGAATCCAGCAGTTGGAACCTCCCAGCAGGCGGCCCAGAGCACAGAGGCTAGGGGATCCAGGCCGGAGTGAACTAACACCAGACAGCCCACATCATGAAACTGTGAGCAACCCAGACATTGGGACCTCAGAGCAGAAGGCCCACATCCCCATGGTGATGGGAACCTGGCAGGAGTGGCTTCGCACCACTTAGGACATATCAGAAAATGTTAGGAGCCCAGCAGTTAGGGCCTGACGCCAGGGGTCCCTCATAACTGAGGGGAGGAGACTCCCAGCAGGTTCCAACTGCCAACAGAGGGCCCACGTCTACAAGGTGGCATGCGCCAGCCAGGCAGTAGTGACCTCACAGCAGAGGGCCTATCTAACAGAAGGGTGAGGAACCGAGGCAGGATGAGACTCTCGCCAGAGGGCCCACAACACCAAGGGGATGGGAACCAGTCAGGACTGTCCTCCCACCAGTGGGGCCACATCATCGAAAGGTGAGGAACCCAGCACATGTGGCCTCATATCAGAGGACATACATCACAAAGGGGATGGGATTGAGGCAGGTAGGAGTAGCCTAAAAACAGAGGGCCCAAAGAATAAAAAAGGTGAGGAATCCAGCATTTGGAACCTCCCAGCAGGCGGCCGAGAGCACAGAAGCTATGGGATGCAGGCAGGAGTGAACTAACAGCAGAGAGCCCACATCATGAAACTGTGAGCAACCCAGGCGTTGGGACCTCAGAGCAGAAAGCCCACATCCCCATGGGGATGGGAACCTGACAGGAGTGTCCTGGCATCACTGAGCTCACATCAGAAAACGTGGGGAGCCCAGCAGTTAGGGCCTGATGCTAGAGGGCCATCATCACCGAGGGCAGGAGGCTCCCAGCAGGTTCCATGTGCCAACAGAGGGCCCACGTCGCCAAAGTGATGTGTGCAAGTCAGGCAGGATTGACCTCACAGCAGAGGGCCTACCTCACAGATGAGTGAGGAACCCAGCCAGGATAAGACTGTCACCAGAAGGCCCACATCACCAAGGGGATGGGAACCAGGCAGGAGCGTCCTCACACCAGTGGGGCCACATCACTGAAAGTTGCGGAACCCAGCACATGTGGCCTCAAACCAGAACACCCACATCACGAAGGGGTTGCGAGTGAGGCAGGCTGGAGGAGCATCACAACACAGGACCCATAGAATACAAAAGTTGAGGAATCGAGCAGTTGGAACCTCCCAGCAGGCGGCCAAGAGCACAGAGGCTATGGGATCCAGGCCACAGTGAACTAACACCAGAGAGCGCACATCATGAAATTGTGATCAACCCAGCCGTTGGAACCTCAGAGCAGAAGGCCCACATCTCCATGGAGATGGGAACCTAAGAGGAGTGCCCGAGCATCACTGGGCTCACTAAGAAAAGTTGGGGAGCCCAGCAGTTAGGGCCTGACGTCAGAGGACCCTCATCACAGAGGTGAGGAGGCTCCCAGCAGTGTCCAAGTGCCACCAGAGGGCTCATGTCCACAAGGCGAGGTGAGCAAGCCAGGCAAGAGTTACCTGATAGTAGAGGGCCCACCTCACAGATGGGTGAGGAACCCAGCCAGGATCAGACTCTCACCAGAGGGCCCATATCACAAAGGGGATGGGAACCAGTCAGGATTATCCTCACACCAGTGGGGCCTCCTCATCTTAAGGTGAGGAACCCAGCACATGTGTCCTCAAACCAGAGGACCCACATCACCAAGGGCCTTGGAGTGAGGCAGGCAGGAGTAGCCTCACAACACAGGGCACATAATATAAAAAACGTGAGGATTCCAGCATTTAGACCTTCCAGCAGGCGGCCCAGAACACCGAGGCTATGGGATCCAGGCCACAGTGAACTCACAGCAGAAGGCCCACATCATAAAACTGTGAGCAACCCAGGCGTTGGGACCTCAGCGCAGAAGGCCCACATCCCCATGGGAATGGGAACCTGGCTGGAGTGTCCTCGCACCACTGGGCGCACATCAGAAAATGTGGGGAGCCCACCATTTAGGGCCTGACACCACAGGGCCGTCATCACCGAGAGGAGGAGGCACCCTGCACGCTCCAACTGCCACCAGAGGGCTAACGTCTCCAAGGTGACGTGTGCCAGCCAGGCAGGAGTGACCTCACAGCAGAGGGCCTACCTCACAGAACGTTGAGGAACCCAGCCAGGATTAGACTCTCGCCAGAGGGCCCACCTCACCAAGGGGATGGGAACCAGGCAGGAGTGTCCTCACACGAGTGGGGCCACATCATCGAAAGGTGAGGAACGCAGCACATGTGGCCTCAAGCCATAGGACAGTCATCACCAAGGGGCTGGCAGTGAGGCAGGCAGGAGGAGCCTCACAACAGAGGGCACATAGAATAAAAAAGTTGAGGATTCCAGCAGTTGGAACCTCCCAGCAGGCGGCTCAGAGCACCGATGATAAGGGATCCTTGCCGGAGTGAACTCACAGCAGAGGGCCCACATCATGGTACTGTGAGCAAGCCAGCCGTTTTGACCTCAGAGCAGAAGGCCCATATCCCCATGGGGATGGGAACCTGGCAAGAGTGTCCTCACTCACTTGGCGCACATTAGAAAATGTGGGGAGCCCAGCAGTTATGGCCTAAGGCAAGAGGCCCTCATCACCGAGGGGAGGAGGATCTCAGCACACTCCAACTGCCACCAGAGGGTCCACGTCGCCAAGGTGACGTGTGCCAGACAGGCATGATTGACCTCACAGCAGAGGGCCCAACTCACAGAAGGGTGAGGAACCCAGCCAGGATCAGACTCTCACCTGAGGGCCCACATCAGCAAGGGGATGGGAACCAGTCAGGACTGTCTTCCCTCCAGTGGGGCCACATCATCGAAAGGTGCGGAACCCAGCACATGTGGCCTCAAATCAGAGGACACATATCAAAAATGGAATAGGAGTGAGGCAGGCAGGAGTAGCCTAAAAACAGAGGGCCCAAAGAATCAGAAAGGTGAGGAATCCAGCAGTTGGAACCTCCCAGCAGGCGGCCGAGAGCACAGAAGCTATGGGATGCAGGCAGGAGTGAACTAACAGCAGAGAGCCCACATCATGAAACTGTGAGCAACCCAGGCGTTGGGACCTCAGAGCAGAAGGCCCACATCCCAATGGGGATGTGAACCTGGCTGGAGTGTCCTCGCACCACTGGGCGCACATCACAAAATGTGGGGAGCCCAGCAGTTAGGGCCTGACGCCAGAGGGCCCTCATCACCGAGGGGAGGAGGCTCCCAGCAGGCTCCAAGTGCCACCAGAGGGCTCATGTCCACAAGGCGAGGTGAGCAAGCCAGGCAGGAGTGACCTCACAGCAGACGGCCCACCTCACAGATGGGTGAGGAACCCAGCCAGGATCAGACTCTCAACAGAGGGCCCACATCACCAAGGGGATGTGAACCAGGCAGGAGTCTCCTAAGACCATTGGTCCCACATCATCGAAAGGTGACGAACCCAGCACATGTGGCCTCAAACCAGACGACACACATCACGAAGGGGCTGAGAGTGAGGCAGGCAGGAGGATCCTCACAACAGAGGGCCCAAAAAATTAAAAAAGTGAGGAATCCAGCAATTGGAACCTCCCAGCAGGCGGCCAAGAGCACAGAGGCTATGGGATCCAGGCCTCTGTGAACTAACACCAGAGAGCCCACATCATGAAAATGTGAACAAACCAGCCGTTGGTACCTCAGAGCAGAAGGCCCACATCCCCATGGAGATGGGATCCTAAGAGGCCTGCCAAAGCATCACTGGGCTCACTAAGAAAAGTTGGTGAGCCCAGCAGTTAGGGCCTGACGCAAGAGGGCCCTCATCACCGGGGGGAGGAGATTCCCAGCACGTTCCAACTGCCACCACACAGCTGACTTCACCAAGGCAATGTGTGCCAGCCATGCAGGAGTGACCTATCAGCAGAGGGTCTCCATCACAGAAGGGTGAGGAACACAGCCAGGAACAGACTCTCACCAGGGAGTCCACATAACCACGTGGATGAGAACCAGACAGGAGTGTCCTCACACTAGTGGGGCCACATCATCGAAAGGTGAGGAACCCAGCAAAGGTGGCCACAAACCAGAGGACCCACATCACCAAGGGGTTGAGAGTGAGGTAGGTGTCTCTACGGGCATATTTAACACTCATTTCCCACAAGGAAGAGGAATTAACCAAAGGCTCAGCGTGCCCTGCCAGAAGCAGATTAGGGCCTGAAGCAGTCTTGCGGGTTTGCGGCCAGCTCACAAGAAAGCGAGTTGAAGAAAGGAACTCAGGGACCCTGTAATTCACAAACCTGCAGAGTTATAAATGACAGATAACGTCCAAAAATATATTGAAGTAAGGCTGCCAAGAGGACATGAAAGCGGGGCAGAATTTCAGGAAACCAATTTCAGGAGGTAGACTGGATTTGCATTTAAAGCATAGGAAAAGAGGCAGAACATAGACAATGATTCACTTGGCAAAAATGGGCGCATGAGTTTGTTCCTGAATATATTCAGGAAAAACCACATACGCCCATTTTGGCAAACCAAGCAAGCTTGCAATGGAAATCTGCACTACAATGAAGTCTCACTTCACACTGGTCAAAAGGGCCATCTGAAAAAAGTGGAAAATCCAGAAAGGCAGGACAGGCCATGGAGAATTGGGAGCCTTGTTATGCTGATGGGCAGGATGTAAATTGCCAACAGCCACTCTGGAGAAGTGTATGGTGTTTCCTGAAACATCTAAAAAACAAAGCAACAGAGCCTAGGGCACTTCCACTTATGGTCCTATAGCTTAGGGAAATTAAAATCAAAAAGACACAGTACCCCAAAGTTTGGGACGGCTCTGTTTAAAAGAACCCTGTTTACAGTACAAGTTCAATATCGCAGAAAGCGAAAAATGGATAAAGAGTTTGTGGTACTTACGTACAATGCAATATCATTCAGCAATGAAATCTATGTCATCAGGCCCATAGCAGCATAATGAGTGGATTCAGGTACAATGATTCTTAGTGAAATAAGTCACACAGAAAAAGAAACATCATAAGTTATCACTACTACACGGAATGTAAA
Source organism: Orcinus orca (assembly GCF_937001465.1). Lineage (NCBI taxonomy): Eukaryota > Metazoa > Chordata > Mammalia > Artiodactyla > Delphinidae > Orcinus > Orcinus orca. Next base: position 40,623,100 of record NC_064561.1, read on the forward strand.
CTTGGCTACACAGGAACTGAATTACAAAACAGAACAGGGTCTCAAATGTAGAAAACCAACTTATGCTTGCTTAAGGGGAAAGGTGAGTTGGGGTGCTGCATAAAACCAGAGATTGAAATTAGTACAGATACCGTTCCATAAGCCAAATATGTAATAGACAAGAGCTACTCCTTGCTCAACGAAGTGGACTCAACACCCCATATTAAACGCCTAAGAATATACCTGACTAGTAAGAATCTTAAAACCTATGGATTTCTATGTCTCTGAAAGAGAATCAAGCATTTGTACAGCGGTATAAACGCAGCAGTGATAGGACTGGTGAGGTTCAGTGAGCAAATGCACACCATTTGAAGTCATATTGCATGGTACCCATTCCATGGGGCTGAACTCTCCAGGTTTAAGGGCTTCTTCCTTCAGCTAAAACATGCATGTGGAACCCAGAGTATGATCCACCGTGTGATCGGGAAACGTGTTCAAATGTGTCTCAGTTTTCGTCCCCTCATACTCGGGTGCAACTTCCAGACGCTTTACTAACACTCTCCCCACTTGGAGAGTCAGTGCCTTTAAACTCCTGTTTGGCCCAGTTTGCAATTTCTGCAGAAGATGAACAGAAATAGGGAGAACCAATGAGAGACTAGCTGGAGGTGTCTGGACGGGCAAATTTAACTCTCATTTCCCACCAGGAAGACGAATTAACCAAAGGCAGAGAGTGCCATGCCGGAACCACACTAGGGCCTGAAGCAATCCTGCGGTGTTGCAGCCAGCTCACAAGAAAGCGAGTTGAAGGAAGGAGCTCATGGGCACTGTAATTCACAAACCTGCAGAGTTATATACGACAGCTATCGTCCAAAAATATATTGAAGTAAGGCTGCCAAGAGGACTTGAAAGTGGGGCAGAATTGCAGGAAACCGATTTCAGGAGGTAGACTGGAATTGCATTTAAAGCATAGGAAAAGAGGCAGAACGTCCACAATGATGCACTTGGCCAAAAATGGCGTTTGCGTTTTTTCCTGAATATATTCAGGAAAAAACGCAAACGCCCTTTTTGGCCAACCAAGCAAGCTTGCAAAGGAAATCTGCAATAGAATGAAGTCTCACTTCCCGCGGTCAAAAGGGCTCTCTGAAAAAAGTGTAAAATACAGAAAGGCAGGACAGGCCATGGAGAACTGGAGCCTTGTAATGCTGATGGGCGGGATGTAAATTGCCAACAGCCACTCTGGAGAAGTGTATGGTGTTTCCTGAAACACCAAAGAAACAAAGCAACAGAGCCTAGGGCACTTCCACTTATGGTCCTATAGCTTAGGGAAATTAAAATCAAAAAGACACAGCCACCCCAAGGTTTTGGACGGCTCTGTTTACATGAACCTCATTTATGGTACAAGTTCAATATCGCAGAAAGTGAAAAATGGATAAAGAAGTTGTGGTACTTACGTACAATGCAATATCACTCAGCAATGAAATCTATGTCATCAGGCCTGTAGCAGCATAATGAGTGGATTCAGGTATGATGATTCTAAGCGAAATAAGTCACACAGAAAAAGAAACATCATAAGATATCACTAATACACGGAATGTAAACTTGGCTACACAGGAACTGAATTACAAAACAGAACAGTGTCTCAAATGTAGAAAACCAACATATGCTTGCTTAAGGGGAAAGGTGAGTTGGGGTGCTGCATAAAACCAGAGATTGAAATTAGCACAGATACAGTTCCATAAGCCAAATATGTAATAGACAAGAGCTACTCCTTGCTCAACGAAGTGGACTCAACACCCCATATAAAACACCTAAGAATATACCTGACTAGTAAGAATCTTAAAACCTATGGATTTATATGTCTCCGAAAGAGAATCAAACGTGTGTACAGCGGTATAAACGCAACAGTGATAGGATTGGTGAGGTTCAGTGAGCAAATGCAGACCCTTTGAAGTCATATTACATGGTACCCATTCCATGGGTCTCAACTCTCCAGGTTTAAGGGATTCTTCCTTCAGCTAAAACATGCATGTGGAACCCAGAGTATGATCCACCGTGTGATTGGGAAACATGTTCAAATGTGTCTCAGTTTTCGTCCTCTGGTACTTGGCTGCAACATTCCAGATGCTTTACTAACACTCTGCCCACTTGAAGAGTCAGTGGCTTTAACCTCCTGTTTGGTCCAGTTGCAATTTCTGCGGAAGATGAACAGGAATAGGGAGAACCAATGAGACACTAGCTGGAGGTGTCTGGACGGGCAAATTTAACTCTCATTTCCCACGAGGAAGAGGAATTAATCAAAGACTCAGCGTGCCATACAGGAATCACACTAGGGCCTGAAGCAATCCTGCAGTGTTGCGGCCAGCTCACAAGAAAGCGAGTTGAAGAAAGGAGCTCAGGGGATCTGTAATTCACAAACCTGCAGAGTTATATATGACAGCTATCGTCCAATAATATATTGAAGTAAGGCTGCCAAGAGGACTTGAAAGCGGGGCAGAATTGCAGGAAACCGATTTTAGGAGGTAGTCTGGAATTGCATTTAAAGCATAGGAAAGGAGGCAGAACGTCCACAATGATGCACTTGGCCAAAAAGGGTGTTTGCGTTTTTTCCTGAATATATTCAGGAAAAAACGCATACGCACTTTTCGGCCAACCAAGTAAGCTTGCAAAGGAAATCTCCACTATAATGAAGTCTCACATCCCCCTGGTCAAAAGGGCCATCTGAAAAAAGTGTAAAATACAGAAAGGCAGGACAGGCCATGGATAACTGGGAGCCTTATTATGCTGATGGGCGGGATGTAAATTGCCAACAGCCATTCTGGAGAAGTGTATGGTGTTTCTTGAAACACCTAGGAAACCAAGCAACAGAGCCTAGGGCAATTCCACTTATGGTCTTACAGCTTAGGGAAATTAAAATCAAAAAGAAAAAGCCACCCCAAAGTTTGGGACGGCTCTGTTTACAACAACCTCGTTTACGGTACAAGTTCAATATCGCAGAAAGCAAAAAATGGATAAAGACGTTGTGGTACTTAAGTACAATGCAATATCACTCAGCAATGAAATCTATGTCATCAGACCCTTAGCAGCATAATGAGTGGATTCAGGTATGATGATTCTAAGTGAAATAAGTCACACAGAAAAAGAAACATCATAAGATATCACTAATACATGGAATGTAAACTTGGCTACACAGGAACTGAATTACAAAACAGAACAGGGTCTCAAATGTAGAAAACCAACTTATGCTTCCTTAAGGGGAAAGGTGAGTTGGGGTGCTGCATAAAACCAGAGATTGAAATTAGCACAGATACCGTTCCATAAGCCAAATATGTATCAGACAAGAGCTACTCCTTGCTCAAAGAAGTGGACACAACACCCAATATTAAACGCCTAAGAATATATCTGACTACTAAGAATCGTAAAACCTATGGATTGATATGTCTCCGAAAGAGAATCAAGCGTGTGTACAGCGGCATAAACGCAGCAGTGATAGGATTGGTGAGGTTCGGTGAGCAAATGCAGACCCTTTGAAGTCATATTGCATGGTACCCATTCCATGGGTCTCAACTTCAGATTTAAGGGATTCTTCCTTCAGCTAAAACATGCATGTGGAACCCAGAGTATGATCCACCGTGTGATTGGGAAACGTGTTCAAATGTGTCTCAGTTTTCGTCCCCTGGTACTCGGGTGCAACATTCCAGACGCTTTACTAACACTCTCCCCACTTGGAGAGTCAGTGCCTTTAACCTCCTGTTTGGCCCAGTTTGCAATTTCTGTGGAAAATGAACAGGAATAGGGAGAACTAATGAGAGACAAGCTGGAGGTGTCTGGACGGGCAAATTTAACTCTCATTTCCCACGAGGAAGAGGAATTAACCAAAGGCTCAGTGTGCCATGCGGGAACCACACTAGGGCCTGAAGCAATCCTGCGGTGTTGCAGCCAGCTCACAAGAAAGCGAGTTGAAGAAAGGAGCTCAGGGGCACTGTAATTCACAAACTTGCAGAGTTATAAATGACAGCTATCGTCCAAAAATATATTGAAGTAAGGCTGCCAAGAGGACTTGAAAGCGGGGCAGAATTGCAGGAAACCGACTTCAGGAGGTAGACTGGAGTTGCATGTAAAGCATAGGAAAAGAGGCAGAACGTCCACAATGATACACTTGGTCAAAAGGGGCGTATGCCTTTTTTCCTCAGGAAAAAACGCATACGCCCTTTTTGGCCAACCAAGCAAGCTTGCAAAGGAAATCTGCACTACAATGAAGTCTCACTGCCCCCCGGTCAAAAGGGCCATCTGAAAAAAGTGTAAAATCCAGAAAGGCAGGACAGGCCATGGAGAACTGGGAGCCTTGTTATGCTGATGGGCGGAATGTAAATTGCCAACAGCCACTCTGGAGAAGTGTATGGTGTTTCCTGAAACATCTAAAAAACAAAGCAACAGAGCCTAGGGCACTTCCACTTATGGTCCTATAGCCTAGGGAAATTAAAATCAAAAAGACACAGGCACCCAAAGTTTGGGCCGGCTCTGTTTACAAGAACCTTGTTTACGGTACAAGTTCAATATTGCAGAAAGTGAAAAATAGATAAAGAAGTTGTGGTACATACGTACAATAGAATATCACTCAGCAATGAAATCTATGTCATCAGGCCCATAGCAGCATAATCAGTGGATTCAGGTACGATGATTCTAAGTGAAATAAGTCACACAGAAAAAGAAACATCATAAGATATCACTAATACACGGAATGTAAACTTGGCTACACAGGAACTGAATTACAAAACAGAACAGGGTCTCAAACGTAGAAAATCACCTTATGCTTCCTTAAGGGGAAAGGTGAGTTGGGGTGCAGCATAAAACCAGAGATTGAAATTAGCACAGATACCGTTCCATAAGCCAAATATGTAATAGACAAGAGCTACTCCTTGCTCAACGAAGTGGACTCAACACCCCATATTAAACGCCTAATAATATACCTGACTAGTAAGAATCTTAAAACCTATGGATTTATATGTCTCCGAAAGAGAATCAAGCGTGTGTACAGCGGCATAAATGCAGCAGTGATAGGATTGTAGAGGTTCAGTGAGCAAATGCAGACCCTTTGACATCATATTGCATGGTATCCATTCCATGGGTCTCAACTCTCCAGGTTTAAGGGATACTTCCTTAAGCTAAAACATGCATGTGGAACCCAGAGTATGATCCACCATGTGATCGAGAAACGTGTTCAAATGTGTCTCAGTTTTCGTCCCCTGGTACTCGGGTGCAACATTCCAGAGGCTTTACTAACACTCTCCTCACTTGGAGAGTCAGTGCCTTTAACCTCCTGTTTGGCCCAGTTTGCAATTTCTGCGGAAAATGAACAGGAATAGGGAGAACCAATGAGAGACTAGCTAGAGGTGTCTGGACGGGCAAATTTAACTCTAATTTCCCACCAGGAAGTGGAATTTACCAAAGGCTCAGCGTGCCATACCGGAACCACACTAGGGCCTGAAGCAATCCTGCGGTGTTGCGGCCAGCTCACAAGAAAGCGAGTTGAAGAAAGGAGCTCAGGGGCACTGTCAATCACAAACTTGCAGAGTTATAAATGACAGCTATCGTCCAAAAATATATTGAAGTAAGGCTGCCAAGAGGACTTGAAAGCGGGGCAGAATTGCAGGAAACCGATTTCAGGAGGTAGACTGGAATTGCATGTAAAGCATAGGAAAAGAGGCAGAACGTCCACAATGATGCACCTGGCCAAAAAGGGTGTATGCGTTTTTTTCTGAATATATTCAGGAAAACAGACATACGCCCTTTTTGGCCAACCAAGCAAGCATGCAAAGGAAATCTGCACTACAATGAAGTCTCACTATCCCCCGGTCAAAAGGGCCATCTGAAAAATGTGTAAAGTCCAGAAAGGCAGGACAGGCCATGGAGAACTGGGAGCCTTGTTATGCTGATGGGCGGAATGTAAATTGCCAACAGCCACTCTGGAGAAGTGTATGGTGTTTCCTGAAACATCTAAAAAACAAAGCAACAGAGCCTAGGGCACTTCCACTTATGGTCCTATAGCTTAGGGAAATTAAAATCAAAAAGACACAGCCACCCCAATGTTTGGGATGGCTCTGTTTACAAGAACGTCGTTTACGGTACAAGTTCAATATCACAGAAAGCGAAAAATGGATAAAGAAGTTGTGGTACTTACGTACAATGCAATATCACTCAGCAATGAAATCTATGTCATCAGGCCCGTAGCAGCATACTGAGTGGATTTAGGTACGATGATTCTAAGTGAAATAAGTCACACACAAAAAGAAACATCATAAGATATCACTAATACATGGAATGTAAACTTGGCTACACAGGAACTGAATTACAAAACAGAAAAGGGTCTGAAATGTAGAACACCAACTTATGCTTGCTTAAGAGGAAAGGTGAGTTGGGGTGCTGCATAAAACAAGAGATTGAAATTAGCACAGATACCATTCCATAAGCCAAATATGTAATATACAAGACCTACTCCTTGCTCAACGAAGTGGACTCAACACCCCATATTAAACGCCTAAGAATATACCTGACTAGTACGAATCTTAAAACCTATGTATTTATATGTCTCCGAAAGAGAATCAAGTGTGTGTACAGCGGCATAAACGCAGCAGTGATAGGATGGGTGAGGTTCGGTGAGCAAATGCAGACCCTTTGAAGTCATATTGCATGGTACCCATTTCATGGGTCTCAACTCTCCAGGTTTAAGGGATTCTTCCTTCAGCTAAAACATGCATGTGGAACCCAGAGTATGATCCACCGTGTGATCGGGAAACGTGTTCAAATGTGTCTCAGTTTCGTCCCCTGGTACTCGGGTGCAACATTCCAGACGCTTTACTAACACTCTCCCCACTTGGAGAGTCAGTGCCTTTAATCTCCTGTTTGGCCCAGTTTGCAATTTCTGCGGAAAATGAACAGGAAAAGGGAGAGCCAATGAGAGACTAGCTGGAGGTGTCTGGACGGGCAAATTAAACTCTCATTTCCCACCAGGAAGAGGAATTAACCAAAGGCTCAGCGTGCCGTGCCGGAACCACACTAGGGCCTGAAGCAATCCTGCGGTGTTGCGGCCAGCTCAAAAGAAAGCGAGTTGAAGAAAGGAGCTCACGGGCACTGTAATTCACAAACCTGCAGAGTTATAAAGGACAGCTATCGCCAAAAATATATTGAAGTAAGGCTGCCAAGAGGACTTGAAAGCCGGGCAGAATTGCAGGAAACCGATTTCAGGAGGTAGACTGGAATTGCATGTAAAGCATAGGAAAAGGGGCAGAACTTCCACAATGATGCTGTTGACCTAAAAGGGCGTATGCGTTTTTTCCTGAATATATTCAGGAAAAAACGCATACGCACTTTTTGGCCAACCAAGCAAGCTTGCAAAGGAAATCTGCACTACAATGAAGTCTCACTGCCACCTGGTCAAAAGGGCCATCTGAAAAAAGTGTAAAGTCCAGAAAGGCAGGACAGGCCATGGAGAACTGGGAGCCTTGTTATGCTGATGGGCGGGATGTAAATTGCCAACAGCCACTCTGGAGAAGTGTATGGTGTTTCCTGAAACATCTAAAAAACAAAGCAACAGAGCCTAGGGCACTTCCACTTATGGTCCTATAGCCTAGGGAAATTAAAATCAAAAAGACACAGGCACCCAAAGTTTGGGCCGGCTCTGTTTACAAGAACCTTGTTTACGGTACAAGTTCAATATTGCAGAAAGTGAAAAATAGATAAAGAAGTTGTGGTACATACGTACAATACAATATCACTCAGCAATGAAATCTATGTCATCAGGCCCATAGCAGCATAATCAGTGGATTCAGGTACGATGATTCTAAGTGAAATAAGTCACACAGAAAAAGAAACATCATAAGATATCACTAATACACGGAATGTAAACTTGGCTACACAGGAACTGAATTACAAAACAGAACAGGGTCTCAAACGTAGAAAATCACCTTATGCTTCCTTAAGGGGAAAGGTGAGTTGGGGTGCAGCATAAAACCAGAGATTGAAATTAGCACAGATACCGTTCCATAAGCCAAATATGTAATAGACAAGAGCTACTCCTTGCTCAACGAAGTGGACTCAACACCCCATATTAAACGCCTAATAATATACCTGACTAGTAAGAATCTTAAAACCTATGGATTTATATGTCTCCGAAAGAGAATCAAGCGTGTGTACAGCGGCATAAATGCAGCAGTGATAGGATTGTAGAGGTTCAGTGAGCAAATGCAGACCCTTTGACATCATATTGCATGGTATCCATTCCATGGGTCTCAACTCTCCAGGTTTAAGGGATACTTCCTTAAGCTAAAACATGCATGTGGAACCCAGAGTATGATCCACCATGTGATCGAGAAACGTGTTCAAATGTGTCTCAGTTTTCATCCCCTGGTACTCGGGTGCAACATTCCAGAGGCTTTACTAACACTCTCCTCACTTGGAGAGTCAGTGCCTTTAACCTCCTGTTTGGCCCAGTTTGCAATTTCTGCGGAAAATGAACAGGAATAGGGAGAACCAATGAGAGACTAGCTAGAGGTGTCTGGACGGGCAAATTTAACTCTAATTTCCCACCAGGAAGTGGAATTTACCAAAGGCTCAGCGTGCCATACCGGAACCACACTAGGGCCTGAAGCAATCCTGCGGTGTTGCGGCCAGCTCACAAGAAAGCGAGTTGAAGAAAGGAGCTCAGGGGCACTGTCAATCACAAACTTGCAGAGTTATAAATGACAGCTATCGTCCAAAAATATATTGAAGTAAGGCTGCCAAGAGGACTTGAAAGCGGGGCAGAATTGCAGGAAACCGATTTCAGGAGGTAGACTGGAATTGCATGTAAAGCATAGGAAAAGAGGCAGAACGTCCACAATGATGCACCTGGCCAAAAAGGGTGTATGCGTTTTTTTCTGAATATATTCAGGAAAACAGACATACGCCCTTTTTGGCCAACCAAGCAAGCATGCAAAGGAAATCTGCACTACAATGAAGTCTCACTATCCCCCGGTCAAAAGGGCCATCTGAAAAATGTGTAAAGTCCAGAAAGGCAGGACAGGCCATAGAGAAATGGGAGCCTTGTTATGCTGATGGGCGGAATGTAAATTGCCAACAGCCACTCTGGAGAAGTGTATGGTGTTTCCTGAAACATCTAAAAAACAAAGCAACAGAGCCTAGGGCACTTCCACTTATGGTCCTATAGCTTAGGGAAATTAAAATCAAAAAGACACAGCCACCCCAATGTTTGGGATGGCTCTGTTTACAAGAACGTCGTTTACGGTACAAGTTCAATATCACAGAAAGCGAAAAATGGATAAAGAAGTTGTGGTACTTACGTACAATACAATATCACTCAGCAATGAAATCTATGTCATCAGGCCCGTAGCAGCATAATGAGTGGATTCAGGTATGATGATTCTAACTGAAATAAGTCACACAGAAAAAGAAACATCGTAAGATATCACTAATACACGGAATGTAAACTTGGCTACACAGGAACTGAATTACAAAACAGAACAGGGTCTCAAATGTAGAAAACCAACTTATGCTTGCTTAAGGGGAAAGGTGAGTTGGGGTGCTGCATAAAACCAGAGATTGAAATTAGCACAGATACCGTTCCATAAGCCAAATATGTAATAGACAAGAGCTACTCCTTGCTCAACGAAGTGGACTCAACACCCCATATTAAACGCCTAAGAATATGCCTGACTAGTAAGAATCTGAAAACCTATGGATTGATATGTCTCCAAAAGAGAATCAAGCATGTGTACAGCAGCATAAACGCAGCAGTGATAGGATTGGTGAGGTTCGGTGAGCAAATGCAGACCCTTTGAAGTCATATTGCATGGTACCCATTCCATGGGTCTCAACTCTCCAGGTTTAAGGGATTCTTCCTTCAGCTAAAACATGCATGTGGAACCCAGAGTATGATCCACCATGTGATCGGAAGACGTGTTCAAATGCGTCTCAGTTTTCTTCCCCTGGTACTCGGTTGCAACATTCCAGACGCTTTACTAACACTCTCCCCACTTGGAGAGTCAGTGCCTTTAACCTCCTGTTTGGCCCAGTTTGCAATTTCTGCAGAAAATGAACAGGAATAGGGAGAAGCAATGATAGACTAGCTGGAGGAGTCTGGACGGGCAAATTTAACTCTCATTTCCCAGGTGGAAGAGGAATTAACCAAAGGGCAATGTGCCTTGCCGGAACCACACTAGGGCCTGAAGCAATCCTGCGGTGTTGCGACCAGCTCGCAAGAAAGCGAGTTGAAGAAAGGAGCTCAGGGGCACTGTCATTCACAAACCTGCAGAGTTATAAATGACAGCTATCATCCAAAAATATATTGAAGTAAGGCTGCCAAGAGGACTTGAAATCGGGGCAGAATTGCAGGAAACCGATTTCAGGAGGTAGACTGGAATTGCATGTAAAGCATAGGAAAAGAGGCAGAACGTCCACAATGATGCACTTGGCCAAAGAGGGCGTATGCGTTTTTTCCTGAATATATTCAGGAAAAAACGCATACGCTCTTTTTGGCCAACCAAGCAAGCTTGCAAAGGAAATCTGCACTAAAATGGAGTCTCACTGGCCCCCGGTCAAAAGGGCCATCTGAAAAAAGTGTAAAATGCAGAAAGGCAGTACAGGCTATGGAGAACTGGGAGCCTTGTTATGCTGATGGGCGGGATGTAAATTGCCAACAACCACTCTGGAGAAGTGTATGGTGTTTCCTGAAACATCTAAAAAAGAAAGCAACAGAGCCTAGGGCACTTCCACTTATGGTCCTATAGCTTAGGGAAATTAAGATCAAATAGACACAGCCACCCCAAAGTTTCGGACGGCTCTGTTTAGAAGAACCTCGTTTACGGTACAAGTTCAATATCACAGAAAGCGAAAAATGGATAAAGAAGTTGTGGTAATTACGTACAATGCAATATCACTCAGCAATGAAATCTATGTCATCAGGCCCGTAGCAGCATAATGAGTGGACTCAGGTACGATGATTCTCAGTGAAATAAGTCACACAGAAAAAGAAACATCATAAGATATCACTAATACATGGAACGTAAACTTGGCTACACAGGAACTGAATTACAAAACAGAACAGGGACTCAAATGTAGAAAACCAACTTATGATTGCTTAAGGGGAAAGGTGAGTTGGGGTGCTGCATAAAACCAGAGATTAAAATGAGCACAGATACCGTTCCATAAGCCAAATATGTAATAGACAAGAGCTAATCCTTGCTCAACAAAGTGGACTGAACACCCCATATTAAACACCTAAGAATATACCTGACTAGTAAGACTCTTAAAACCTATGGATTGATATGTCTCCGAAAGAGAATCAGTTGTGTGTACAGTGGCATAAACGCAGCAGTGATAGGACTGGTGAGGTTAGGTGAGCAAATGCAGACCATGTGAAGTCATATTGCATGGTACCCATTCCATGGGTCTCAAGTCTCCAGGTTTAAGGGATTCTTCCTTCAGCTAAAACATGCATGTGGAGCACAGAGTATGATCCACCGTGTGATCGGAAACGTGTTCAAATGTGTCTCAGTTTTCGTCCCCTGGTACTCGCGTGCAACATTCCAGACGCTTTACTAACAGTCTCCCCACTTGGAGAGTCAGTGCCTTTAACCTCCTGTTTGGCCCAGTTTGCAATTTCTGCGGAAGATGTACAGCAATAGGGAGAACCAATGAGAGACTAGCTGGAAGTGTCTGGACGGGCAAATTTATCTCTCATTTTCCACCGGGAAGAGGAATTAACCAACGGCTCTGCGTGCCATGCCAGAACCACACTAGGGCCTGAAGCAATCCTGCGGTGTTGTGGCCAGCTCACAAGAAAGCGAGTTGAAGAAAGGAGCTCAGGGGCACTGTCATTCACAAACCTGCAGAGTTATAAATGACAGCTATCATCCAAAAATATATTGAAGTGAGGCTGCCAAGAGGACTTGAAAGCGGGGCAGAATTGCAGGAAACCGATTTCAGGAGGGTGACTGGAATTGCATTTAAGCATAGGAAAAGAGGCAGAACGTCCACAATGATGCACTTGGCCAAAAAGGGCGTTTGCGTTTTTTCCTGAATATATTCAGGAAAAAAGGCAAACGCACTTTTTGGCCAACCAAGCAAGCTTGCAAAGGAAATCTGCACTCCAATGAAGTCTCACTTCTCCCCGGTCAAAAGGGCCATCTGAAAAAAGTGTAAAATCCAGAAAGGCAGGACAGGCCATGAAGAACTGGGAGACTTGTTATGCTGATGGGAGGGATGTAAATTGCCAACAGCCTCTCTGGAGAAGTGTATGGTGTTTCCTGCAACACCTAAGAAACAAAGCAACAGAGCCTAGGGCACTTCCACTTATGGTCCTATAACTTAGGGAAATTAAAATCTAAAAGACACTGCCACCCCAAACTTTGGGACGGCTCTGTTTACAAGAACCTCGTTTACGGTACAAGTTCAATATCGCAGAAAGCAAAAAATGGATAAAGAAGTTGTGGTACTTACCTACAATACAATATCACTCAGCAATGAAATCTATGTCATCAGGCCCGTAGCAGCATAATGAGTGGATTCAGGTACGATGATTCTAAGTGAAATAAGTCACACAGAAAAAGAAACATTATAAGATATCACTAATACACAGAATGTAAACTTGGCTACACAGGAACTGAATTACAAAACAGAACAGGGTCTCAAACGTAGAAAATCACCTTATGCTTCCTTAAGGGGAAAGGTGAGTTGGGGTGCTGCATAAAACCAGAGATTGAAATTAGCACAGATACCGTTCCATAAGCCAAATATGTAATAGACAAGAGCTACTCCTTGCTCAATGAAGTGGACACAACACCCCATATTAAACGCTAAGAATATACCTGACTAGTAAGAATCTAAAACCTATGGATTTTTATATCTCCGAAAGAGAATCAAGGATGTGTACAGCGGCATAAACGCAGCAGTGATAGGATGGGTGAGGTTCGGTGAGCAAATGCAGACCCTTTGAAGTCATATTGCATGGTATCCATTCCATGGGTCTCAACTCTCCAGGTTTAAGGGATTCTTCCTTAAGCTAAAACATGCATGTGGAACCCAGAGTATGATCCACCATGTGATCGAGAAACGTGTTCAAATGTGTCTCAGTTTTCGTCCCCTGGTACTCGGGTGCAACATTCCAGAGGCTTTACTAACACTCTCGCCACTTGGAGAGTCAGTGCCTTTAACCTCCTGTTTGTCCCAGTTTGCAATTTCTGCGGAAAATGAACAGGAATAGGGAGAACCAATGAGAGACTAGCTAGAGGTGTCTGGACGGGCAAATTTAACTCTAATTTCCCACCAGGAAGTGGAATTAACCAAAGGCTCAGCGTGCCATACCGGAACCACACTAGGGCCTGAAGTAATCCTGCGGTGTTGCGGCCAGCTCACAAGAAAGCGAGTTGAAGAAAGGAGCTCAGGGGCACTGTCATTCACAAACTTGCAGAGTTATAAATGACAGCTATCGTCCAAAAATATACTGAAGTAAGGCTGCCAAGAGGACTTGAAAGCGGGGCAGAATTGCAGGAAACCGATTTCAGGAGGTAGACTGGAATTGCATGTAAAGCATAGGAAAGGAGGCAGAACGTCCACAATGATGCACCTGGCCAAAAAGGGTGTATGCGTTTTTTTCTGAATATATTCAGGAAAACATGCATACGCCCTTTTTGGCTAACCAACCAAGCATGCAAAGGAAATCTGCACTACAATGAAGTCTCACTGCCCTCTGGTCAAAAGGGCTATCTAAAAAAAGTGTAAAATCCAGAAAGTCAGGACAGGCCATGGAGAACTGGGAGCCTTTTTATGCTGATGGGTGGGATGTCAATTGCCAACTGCCACTCTGGAGAAGTGTATGGTGTTTCCTGAAACATCTAAAAAACAAAGCAACAGAGCCTAGGGCACTTCCACTTATGGTCCTATAGCCTAGGGAAATTAAAATCAAAAAGACACAGCCACCCAAAAGTTTGGGCCAGCTCTGTTTACAAGAACCTCGTTTACGGTACAAGTTCAATATTGCAGAAAGCGAAAAATGGATAAAGAAGTTGTGGTACTTACGTACAATGCAATATCACTCAGCAATGAAATCTATGTCATCAGGCCCGTAGCAGCATAGTGAGTGGATTTAGGTACGATGATTCTAAGTGAAATAAGTCACACACAAAAAGAAACATCATAAGATATCACTAATACATGGAATGTAAACTTGGCTACACAGGAACTGAATTACAAAACAGAAAAGGGTCTGAAATGTAGAACACCAACTTATGCTTGCTTAAGAGGAAAGGTGAGTTGGGGTGCTGCATAAAACCAGAGATTGAAATTAGCACAGATACCGTTCCATAAGCCAAATATGTAATAGACAAGACCTACTCCTTGCTCAACGAAGTGGACTCAACACCCCATATTAAATGCCTAAGAATATACCTGACTAGTACGAATCTTAAAACCTTTGGATTTATATGTCTCCGAAAGAGAATCAAGTGTGTGTACAGCGGCATAAATGCAGCAGTGATAGGATGGGTGAGGTTCGGTGAGCAAATGCAAACCGTTTGAAGTCATATTGCATGGTACCCATTCCATGGGTCTCAACTCTCCAGGTTTAAGGGATTATTCCTTCAGCTAAAACATGCATGTGGAACCCAGAGTATGATCCACCGTGTGATCGGGAAACGTGTTCAAATGTGTCTCAGTTTTCGTCCCCTGGTACTCGGGTGCAACATTCCAGACGCTTTACTAACACTCTCCCCACTTGGAGAGTCAGTGCCTTTAATCTCCTGTTTGGCCCAGTTTGCAATTTCTGCGGAAAATGAACAGGAATAGGGAGAACCAATGAGAGACTAGCTGGAGGTGTCTGGACGGGCAAATTAAACTCTCATTTCCCACCAGGAAGAGGAATTAACCAAAGGCTCCGCGTGCCGTGCCGGAAACACACTAGGGCCTGAAGCAATCCTGCGGTGTTGCGGCCAGCTCACAAGAAAGCGAGTTGAAGAAAGGAGCTCAGGGGCACTGTAATTCACAAACCTGCAGAGTTATAAATGACAGCTATCGTCCAAAAATATATTGAAGTAAGGCTGCCAAGAGGACTTGAAAGCGGGGCAGAAATGCAGGAAACCGATTTCAGGAGGTAGACTGGAATTGCATGTAAAGCATAGGAAAAGAGGCAGAACGTCCACAATGATGCACTTGGCCAAAAAGGGCGTATGTGTTTTTATCTGAATATATTCAGGAAAAAACGCATAGGCCCTTTTTGGCCAACCAAGCAAGCTTGCAAAGAAATCTGCACCAAAATGAAGTCTCACTGCCCCCCGGTCAAAAGCGCCATCTGAAAAAAGTGTGAAATCCAGAAAGGCAGGACAGGCCATGGAGAACTGGGAGCCTTGTTATGCTGCTGGGCAGGATGTAAATTGCCAACAGCCACTCTGGAGAAGTGTATGGTGTTTCCTGAAACATCTAAAACACAAAGCAACAGAGCCTAGGGCACTTCCACTTATGGTCCTATAGCTTAGGGAAATTAAAATCTAAAAGACACTGCCACCCCAAACGTTGGGACGGCTCTGTTTACAAGAACCTCGTTTACGGTACAAGATCAATATCGCAGAAAGCAAAAAATGGATAAAGAATTTGTGGTACTTACGTACAATGCAATATCACTCAGCAATGAAATCTATGTCATCAGGCCCATAGCAGCATAATGAGTGGATTCAGGTATGATGATTCTAAGTGAAATAAGTCACAGAGAAAAAGAAACATCATAAGATATCACTAATACATGGAATGTAAACTTGGCTACACAGGAACTAAATTACAAAACAGAACAGGATCCCAAATGTAGAAAACCAACTTATGCTTGCTTAAGGGGAAAGGTGAGTTGGGGTGCTGCATAAAACAAGAGATTGAAATTAGCACAGATACCGTTCCATAAGCCAAATATGTAATATACAAGACCTACTCCTTGCTCAACGAAGTGGACTCAACACCCCATATTAAACGCCTAAGAATATACCTGACTAGTAAGAATCTTAAAACCTATGGATTTATATGTCTCCGAAAGAGAATCAAGCGTGTGTACAGTGGCATAAACGCAGCAGTGATAGGACTGGTGAGGTTAGGTGAGCAAATGCAGACCATGTGAAGTCATATTGCATGGTACCCATTCCATGGGTCTCAAGTCTCCAGGTTTAAGGGATTCTTCCTTCAGCTAAAACATGCATGTGGAACACAGAGTATGATCCACCGTGTGATCGGAAACGTGTTCAAATGTGTCTCAGTTTTCGTCCCCTGGTACTCGCGTGCAACATTCCAGACGCTTTACTAACAGTCTCCCCACTTGGAGAGTCAGTGCCTTTAACCTCCTGTTTGGCCCAGTTTGCAATTTCTGCGGAAGATGTACAGCAATAGGGAGAACCAATGAGAGACTAGCTGGAAGTGTCTGCACGGGCAAATTTATCTCTCATTTTCCACCGGGAAGAGGAATTAACCAACGGCTCTGCGTGCCATGCCAGAACCACACTAGGGCCTGAAGCAATCCTGCGGTGTTGTGGCCAGCTCACAAGAAAGCGAGTTGAAGAAAGGAGCTCAGGGGCACTGTCATTCACAAACCTGCAGAGTTATAAATGACAGCTATCATCCAAAAATATATTGAAGTGAGGCTGCCAAGAGGACTTGAAAGCGGGGCAGAATTGCAGGAAACCGATTTCAGGAGGGTGACTGGAATTGCATTTAAGCATAGGAAAAGAGGCAGAACGTCCACAATGATGCACTTGGCCAAAAAGGGCGTTTGCGTTTTTTCCTGAATATATTCAGGAAAAAACGCAAACGCACTTTTTGGCCAACCAAGCAAGCTTGCAAAGGAAATCTGCACTACAATGAAGTCTCACTTCTCCCTGGTCAAAAGGGCCATCTGAAAAAAGTGTAAAATCCAGAAAGGCAGGACAGGCCATGAAGAACTGGGAGACTTGTTATGCTGATGGGAGGGATGTAAATTGCCAACAGCCTCTCTGGAGAAATGTATGGTGTTTCCTGAAACACCTAAGAAACAAAGCAACAGAGCCTAGGGCACTTCCACTTATGGTCCTATAGCTTAGGGAAATTAAAATCTAAAAGACACTGCCACCCCAAACTTTGGGACGGCTCTGTTTACAAGAACCTCGTTTACGGTACAAGTTCAATATCGCAGAAAGCAAAAAATGGATAAAGAAGTTGTGGTACTTACCTACAATACAATATCACTCAGCAATGAAATCTATGTCATCAGGCCCGTAGCAGCATAATGAGTGGATTCAGGTACGATGATTCTAAGTGAAATAAGTCACACAGAAAAAGAAACATTATAAGATATCACTAATACACAGAATGTAAACTTGGCTACACAGGAACTGAATTACAAAACAGAACAGGGTCTCAAACGTAGAAAATCACCTTATGCTTCCTTAAGGGGAAAGGTGAGTTGGGGTGCTGCATAAAACCAGAGATTGAAATTAGCACAGATACCGTTCCATAAGCCAAATATGTAATAGACAAGAGCTACTCCTTGCTCAATGAAGTGGACACAACACCCCATATTAAACGCTAAGAATATACCTGACTAGTAAGAATCTAAAACCTATGGATTTTTATATCTCCGAAAGAGAATCAAGGATGTGTACAGCGGCATAAACGCAGCAGTGATAGGATGGGTGAGGTTCGGTGAGCAAATGCAGACCCTTTGAAGTCATATTGCATGGTATCCATTCCATGGGTCTCAACTCTCCAGGTTTAAGGGATTCTTCCTTAAGCTAAAACATGCATGTGGAACCCAGAGTATGATCCACCATGTGATCGAGAAACGTGTTCAAATGTGTCTCAGTTTTCGTCCCCTGGTACTCGGGTGCAACATTCCAGAGGCTTTACTAACACTCTCGCCACTTGGAGAGTCAGTGCCTTTAACCTCCTGTTTGTCCCAGTTTGCAATTTCTGCGGAAAATGAACAGGAATAGGGAGAACCAATGAGAGACTAGCTAGAGGTGTCTGGACGGGCAAATTTAACTCTAATTTCCCACCAGGAAGTGGAATTAACCAAAGGCTCAGCGTGCCATACCGGAACCACACTAGGGCCTGAAGTAATCCTGCGGTGTTGCGGCCAGCTCACAAGAAAGCGAGTTGAAGAAAGGAGCTCAGGGGCACTGTCATTCACAAACTTGCAGAGTTATAAATGACAGCTATCGTCCAAAAATATACTGAAGTAAGGCTGCCAAGAGGACTTGAAAGCGGGGCAGAATTGCAGGAAACCGATTTCAGGAGGTAGACTGGAATTGCATGTAAAGCATAGGAAAGGAGGCAGAACGTCCACAATGATGCACCTGGCCAAAAAGGGTGTATGCGTTTTTTTCTGAATATATTCAGGAAAACATGCATACGCCCTTTTTGGCTAACCAACCAAGCATGCAAAGGAAATCTGCACTACAATGAAGTCTCACTGCCCTCCGGTCAAATGGGCTATCTAAAAAAAGTGTAAAATCCAGAAAGGCAGGACAGGCCATGGAGAACTGGGAGCCTTGTTATGCTGATGGGTGGGATGTCAATTGCCAACTGCCACTCTGGAGAAGTGTATGGTGTTTCCTGAAACATCTAAAAAACAAAGCAACAGAGCCTAGGGCACTTCCACTTATGGTCCTATAGCCTAGGGAAATTAAAATCAAAAAGACACAGCCACCCAAAAGTTTGGGCCAGCTCTGTTTACAAGAACCTCGTTTACGGTACAAGTTCAATATTGCAGAAAGCGAAAAATGGATAAAGAAGTTGTGGTACATACGTACAATGCAATATCACTCAGCAATGAAATCTATGTCATCAGGCCCGTAGCAGCATAGTGAGTGGATTTAGGTACGATGATTCTAAGTGAAATAAGTCACACACAAAAAGAAACATCATAAGATATCACTAATACATGGAATGTAAACTTGGCTACACAGGAACTGAATTACAAAACAGAAAAGGGTCTGAAATGTAGAACACCAACTTATGCTTGCTTAAGAGGAAAGGTGAGTTGGGGTGCTGCATAAAACCAGAGATTGAAATTAGCACAGATACCGTTCCATAAGCCAAATATGTAATAGACAAGACCTACTCCTTGCTCAACGAAGTGGACTCAACACCCCATATTAAATGCCTAAGAATATACCTGACTAGTACGAATCTTAAAACCTTTGGATTTATATGTCTCCGAAAGAGAATCAAGTGTGTGTACAGCGGCATAAATGCAGCAGTGATAGGATGGGTGAGGTTCGGTGAGCAAATGCAAACCGTTTGAAGTCATATTGCATGGTACCCATTCCATGGGTCTCAACTCTCCAGGTTTAAGGGATTATTCCTTCAGCTAAAACATGCATGTGGAACCCAGAGTATGATCCACCGTGTGATCGGGAAACGTGTTCAAATGTGTCTCAGTTTTCGTCCCCTGGTACTCGGGTGCAACATTCCAGACGCTTTACTAACACTCTCCCCACTTGGAGAGTCAGTGCCTTTAATCTCCTGTTTGGCCCAGTTTGCAATTTCTGCGGAAAATGAACAGGAATAGGGAGAACCAATGAGAGACTAGCTGGAGGTGTCTGGACGGGCAAATTAAACTCTCATTTCCCACCAGGAAGAGGAATTAACCAAAGGCTCCGCGTGCCGTGCCGGAAACACACTAGGGCCTGAAGCAATCCTGCGGTGTTGCGGCCAGCTCACAAGAAAGCGAGTTGAAGAAAGGAGCTCAGGGGCACTGTAATTCACAAACCTGCAGAGTTATAAATGACAGCTATCGTCCAAAAATATATTGAAGTGAGGCTGCCAAGAGGACTTGAAAGCGGGGCAGAATTGCAGGAAACCGATTTCAGGAGGGTGACTGGAATTGCATTTAAGCATAGGAAAAGAGGCAGAACGTCCACAATGATGCACTTGGCCAAAAAGGGCGTTTGCGTTTTTTCCTGAATATATTCAGGAAAAAACGCAAACGCACTTTTTGGCCAACCAAGCAAGCTTGCAAAGGAAATCTGCACTACAATGAAGTCTCACTTCTCCCCGGTCAAAAGGGCCATCTGAGAAAAGTCTAAAATCCAGAAAGGCAGGACAGGCCATGAAGAACTGGGAGACTTGTTATGCTGATGGGAGGGATGTAAATTGCCAACAGCCTCTCTGGAGAAGTGTATGGTGTTTCCTGAAACATCTAAGAAACAAAGCAACAGAGCCTAGGGCACTTCCACTTATGGTCCTATAGCTTAGGGAAATTAAAATCTAAAAGACACTGCCACCCCAAACTTTGGGATGCCTCTGTTTACAAGAACCTCGTTTACGGTACAAGTTCAATATCGCAGAAAGCAAAAAATGGATAAAGAAGTTGTGGTACTTACCTACAATACAATATCACTCAGCAATGAAATCTATGTCATCAGGCCCGTAGCAGCATAATGAGTGGATTCAGGTACGATGATTCTAAGTGAAATAAGTCACACAGAAAAAGAAACATTATAAGATATCACTAATACACAGAATGTAAACTTGGCTACACAGGAACTGAATTACAAAACAGAACAGGGTCTCAAACGTAGAAAATCACCTTATGCTTCCTTAAGGGGAAAGGTGAGTTGGGGTGCTGCATAAAACCAGAGATTGAAATTAGCACAGATACCGTTCCATAAGCCAAATATGTAATAGACAAGAGCTACTCCTTGCTCAATGAAGTGGACACAACACCCCATATTAAACGCTAAGAATATACCTGACTAGTAAGAATCTAAAACCTATGGATTTTTATATCTCCGAAAGAGAATCAAGGATGTGTACAGCGGCATAAACGCAGCAGTGATAGGATGGGTGAGGTTCGGTGAGCAAATGCAGACCCTTTGAAGTCATATTGCATGGTATCCATTCCATGGGTCTCAACTCTCCAGGTTTAAGGGATTCTTCCTTAAGCTAAAACATGCATGTGGAACCCAGAGTATGATCCACCATGTGATCGAGAAACGTGTTCAAATGTGTCTCAGTTTTCGTCCCCTGGTACTCGGGTGCAACATTCCAGAGGCTTTACTAACACTCTCCCCACTTGGAGAGTCAGTGCCTTTAACCTCCTGTTTGTCCCAGTTTGCAATTTCTGCGGAAAATGAACAGGAATAGGGAGAACCAATGAGAGACTAGCTAGAGGTGTCTGGACGGGCAAATTTAACTCTAATTTCCCACCAGGAAGTGGAATTAACCAAAGGCTCAGCGTGCCATGCGGGAACCACACTAGGGCCTGAAGTAATCCTGCGGTGTTGCGGCCAGCTCACAAGAAAGCGAGTTGAAGAAAGGAGCTCAGGGGCACTGTCATTCACAAACTTGCAGAGTTATAAATGACAGCTATCGTCCAAAAATATACTGAAGTAAGGCTGCCAAGAGGACTTGAAAGCGGGGCAGAATTGCAGGAAACCGATTTCAGGAGGTAGACTGGAATTGCATGTAAAGCATAGGAAAGGAGGCAGAACGTCCACAATGATGCACCTGGCCAAAAAGGGTGTATGCGTTTTTTTCTGAATATATTCAGGAAAACATGCATACGCCCTTTTTGGCTAACCAACCAAGCATGGAAAGGAAATCTGCACTACAATGAAGTCTCACTGCCCTCCGGTCAAAAGGGTTATCTAAAAAAAGTGTAAAATCCAGAAAGGCAGGACAGGCCATGGAGAACTGGGAGCCTTGTTATGCTGATGGGTGGGATGTCAATTGCCAACTGCCACTCTGGAGAAGTGTATGGTGTTTCCTGAAACATCTAAAAAACAAAGCAACAGAGCCTAGGGCACTTCCACTTATGGTCCTATAGCCTAGGGAAATTAAAATCAAAAAGACACAGCCACCCAAAAGTTTGGGCCAGCTCTGTTTACAAGAACCTCGTTTACGGTACAAGTTCAATATTGCAGAAAGCGAAAAATGGATAAAGAAGTTGTGGTACATACGTACAATGCAATATCACTCAGCAATGAAATCTATGTCATCAGGCCCGTAGCAGCATAGTGAGTGGATTTAGGTACGATGATTCTAAGTGAAATAAGTCACACACAAAAAGAAACATCATAAGATATCACTAATACATGGAATGTAAACTTGGCTACACAGGAACTGAATTACAAAACAGAAAAGGGTCTGAAATGTAGAACACCAACTTATGCTTGCTTAAGAGGAAAGGTGAGTTGGGGTTCTGCATAAAACCAGAGATTGAAATTAGCACAGATACCGTTCCATAAGCCAAATATGTAATAGACAAGACCTACTCCTTGCTCAACGAAGTGGACTCAACACCCCATATTAAACGCCTAAGAATATACCTGACTAGTACGAATCTTAAAACCTTTGGATTTATATGTCTCCGAAAGAGAATCAAGTGTGTGTACAGCGGCATAAACGCAGCAGTGATAGGATGGCTGAGGTTCGGTGAGCAAATGCAAACCGTTTGAAGTCATATTGCATGGTACCCATTCCATGGGTCTCAACTCTCCAGGTTTAAGGGATTATTCCTTCAGCTAAAACATGCATGTGGAACCCAGAGTATGATCCACCGTGTGATCGGGAAACGTGTTCAAATGTGTCTCAGTTTTCGTCCCCTGGTACTCGGGTGCAACATTCCAGACGCTTTACTAACACTCTCCCCACTTGGAGAGTCACTGCCTTTAATCTCCTGTTTGGCCCAGTTTGCAATTTCTGCGGAAAATGAACAGGAATAGGGAGAACCAATGAGAGACTAGCTGGAGGTGTCAGGACGGGCAAATTAAACTCTCATTTCCCACCAGGAAGAGGAATTAACCAAAGGCTCCGCGTGCCGTGCCGGAAACACACTAGGGCCTGAAGCAATCCTGCAGTGTTGCGGGCAGCTCAAAAGAAAGCGAGTTGAAGAAAGGAGCTCAGGGGCACTGTAATTCACAAACCTGCAGAGTTATAAAGGACAGCTATCGCCAAAAATATATTGAAGTAAGGCTGCCAAGAGGACTTGAAAGCCAGGCAGAATTGCAGGAAACTGATTTCAGGAGGTAGACTGGAATTGCATGTAAAGCATAGGAAAAGAGGCAGAACTTCCACAATGATGCAGTTGGCCTAAAAGGGCATATGAGTTTTTTCCTGAATATATTCAGGAAAAAACGCATATGCCCTTTTTGGCCAACCAAGCAAGCTTGCAAAGTAAATCTGCACTACAATGAAGTCTCACTGCCCCCTGGTCAAAAGGGCCATCTGAAAAAAGTGTAAAGTCCAGAAAGGCAGGACAGGCCATGGAGAACTGGGAGCCTTGTTATGCTGATGAGCGGGATGTAAATTGCCAACAGCCACTCTGGAGAAGTGTATGGTGTTTCCTGAAACATCTAAAAAACAAAGCAACAGAGCCTAGGGCACTTCCACTTATGGTCCTATAGCTTAGGGAAATTAAAATCAAAAAGACACAGCCACCCCAAAGTTTGGGACGGCTCTGTTTACAAGAACCTCGTTTAGGGTACAAGTTCAATAACACAGAAAGCGAAAAATGGATAAAGAAGTTTTGGTACTTACGTACAATGCAATATCATTCAGCAATGAAATCTATGTCATCAGGCCCATAGCAGCATAATGAGTGGATTCAGGTACGATGATTCTAACTGAAATAAGTCACACAGAAAAAGAAACATCATAAGATATCACTAATACACGGAATGTAAACTTGGCTACACAGGAACTGAATTACAAAACAGAACAGGGTCTCAAATGTACAAAACAAACTTATGCTTGCTTAAGGAGAAAGGGGATTTGGGGTGCTGCATAAAACCAGAGATTGAAATTAGAACAGTTACCGTTCCATAAGCCAAATATGTAATAGACAAGAGCTACTCCTGGCTCAACGAAGTGGACTCAACACCCCATATTAAACGCCTAAGAATATACCTGACTAGTAAGAATCTTAAAACCTATGGATTTATATGTCTCCAAAAGAGAATCAAGCGTATGTACAGCGGCATAAATGCAGCAGTGATAGGATTGGTGAAGTTCGGTGAGCAAGTGCAGACCCATGAAGTCATACTGCATGGTACTCATTCCATGTGTCTGAACTCTCCAGGTTTAAGTATTCTTCCTTCAGCTAAAACATGAATGTGGAACCCAGAGTATGATCTACCGTGTTATCGGGAAACGTGTTCAAATGTGCCTCAGTTTTCGTCCCCTGGTAGTCGGGTGCAACATTCCAGACGCTTTACTAACACTCTCCCCACTTGGAGAGTCAGTGCCTTTAACCTCCTGTTTGACCCAGTTTGCAATTTCTGCAGAAAATGAACAGGAATAGGGAGAACCAATGAGAGACTAGCTGGAGGTGTCTGGACGGGCAAATTAAACTCTCATTTCCCACCAGGAAGAGGAATTAATGAAAGGCTCCGCGTGCCATGCCCGAACCACACTAGGGCCTGAAGCAATCCTGCGGTGTTGCAGCCAGCTCACAAGAAAGCGAGTTGAAGAAAGGAGCTCAGGGGCACTGTCTTTCACAAAGCTGCAGAGTTATAAAGGACAGCTATCGTCCAAAAATATATTAAAGTAAGGCTGCCAAGAGGACTTGAAAGCGGGGCAGAATTGCAGGAAACCGATTTCAGGAGGTAGACTGGAATTGCATGTAAAGCATAGGAAAAGAGGCAGAGCAGCCACAATGATGCACTTGGCCAAAAAGGGCGTATGCATTTTTTCCTGAATATATTCAGGAAAAAACGCATACGCCCTTTTTGGCCAACCAAGCAAGCTTGCAAAGGTAATCTGCATTACAATGAAGTCTCACTGCCCCCCCGTCAAAGGGGCCATCTGAAAAAAGTGTAAAATCCAGAAAGGCAGGACAGGCCATGGAGAACTGAGAGCCTTGTTATGCTGATGGGTGGGATGTAAATTGCCAACAGCCACTCTGGAGAAGTGTATGGTGTTTCCTGAAACATCTAAAAAACAAAGCAACAGAGCCTAGGGCACTTCCACTTATGGTCCTATAGCTTAGGGAAATTAAAATCAAAAAGACACAGCCACCCCAAAGTTTGGGACTGCTCTGTTTAGAAGAACCTCGTTTACGGTACAAGTTCAATATCACAGAAAGCGAAAAATGGATAAAGAAGTTGTGGTAATTACGTACAATGCAATATCACTCAGCAATGAAATCTATGTCATCAGGCCCATAGCAGCATAATGAGTGGACTCAGGTACGATGATTCTCAGTGAAATAAGTCACACAGAAAAAGAAACCTCATAAGATATCACTAATACATGGAATGTAAACTTGGCTACACAGGAACTGAATTACAAAACAGAACAGGGACTCAAATGTAGAAAACCAACATATGATTGCTTAAGGGGAAAGGTGAGTTGGGGTGCTGCATAAAACCAGAGATTGAAATTAGCACAGATACCGTTCCAAAAGCCAAATATGTAATAGACAAGAGCTACTCCTTGTTCAACGAAGTGGACTCAACACCCCATATTAAACGCTTAAGAATATACCTGACTAGTAAGAATCTTAAAACCTATGGATTTATATGTCTCCGAAAGAGAATCAAGCGTGTGTACAGCGGCATAAACGCAGCAGTGATAGGATTGGTGAGGTTCGGTAAGCAAAGGCAGACCCTTTGAAGTCATATTGCATGGTACCCATTCCATGGATCTCAACTCTCCAGGTTTAAGGGATTCTTCCTTCAGCTAAAACATGCATGTGGAACCCAGAGTTTGATCCACCATGTGATCGGGAAACGTGTTCAAATGTGTCTCAGTTTTCGTCCCCTGGTACTTGGGTGCAACACTCCAGACGCTTTATCTAACACTCTCCCAACTTGGAGAGCCAGTGCCTTTAACCTCCTGTTTGGCCCAGTTTGCAATTTCTGCGTAAGATGAACAGCTGTCGGGAGAATCAATGAGAGACTAGTTGGAGGTGTATGGACAGGCAAATTTAACTCCCATTTCCCACCAGGAAGAGGAATTAACCAAAGGCTCAGCGTGCCGTGCTGGAACCACACTAGGGCCTGAAGCAATCCTGCGGTGTTGCGGCTAGCTCAAAAGAAAGCGAGTTGAAGAAAGGAGCTCAGGGGCACTGTAATTCACAAACCCGCAGAGTTATAAATGACAGCTATCGTCCAAAAATATATTGAAGTAAGGCTGCCAAGAGGACTTGAAAGCGGGGCAGAATTGCAGGAAACCGATTTCAGGAGGTAGACTGGAATTGCATGTAAAGCATAGGAAAAGAGGCAGAACGTCCACAATGATGCACTTGGCCAAAAAGGGTGTATGCGTTATTTCCTGAATATATTCAGGAAAAAACGCATACGCCCTTTTTGCCAACGAAGCAAGCCTTCAAAGGAAATCTGCACTACAATGAAGTCTCACTTCCCCCCGGTAAAAAGGGCCATCTGAAAAAAGTGTAAAATCCAGAAAGGCAGGACAGGCCATGGAGAACTGGGAGCCTTGTTATGCTGATGGGCGGGATGTAAATTGCCAACAGACACTCTGGAGAACTGTATGGTGTTTCCTGAAACATCCAAACAACAAAGCAACAGAGCCTAGGGCACTTCCACTTATGGTGCTATAGCTTAAGGAAATTAAAATCAAAAAGACACAGCCACCCCAAAGTTTGGGACGGCTCTGTTTACAAGAACCTCATTTACGGTACAAGTTCAATATCGCAGAAAGCAAAATATGGATAAAGAAGTTGTGGTACTTACGTACAATGCAATATCACTCAGCAATGAAATCTACGTCATCAGGCCCGTAGCAGCATAATGAGTGGATTCAGGTATGATGATTCTAAGTGAAATAAGTCACACAGAAAAAGAAACATCATAAGATATCACTACTACACGGAATGTAAACTTGGCTACACAGGAACTGAATTACAAAACAGAAAAGGGTCTCAAATGTAGAAAACCAACTTATGCTTGTTTAAGGGGAAAGGTGAGTTGGGGTGCTGCATGAAACCAGAGATTGAAATTAGCACAGATACCGTTCCATAAGCCAAATATGTAATAGACAAGAGCTACTCCTTGCTCAACAAAGTGGACTCAACACCCCATATTAAACATCTAAGAATATACCTGACTAGTAAAATCTTAAAACCTATGGATTTCTATGTCTCCGAAAGAGAAGCAAGCGTGTGTACAGTGGCATAAGCGCAGCAGTGACAGGATTGGTGAGGTTCGGTGAGCAAATGCAGACCCTTTGAAGTCATATTGCATGGTACCCATTCCATTGGTCTCAACCCTCCAGGTTTAAGGGATTCTTCCTTCAGCTAAAACATGCATGTGGAACCCAGAGTATGATCCACCATGTGATCGGGAAACGTGTTCAAATGTGTCTCAGTCTTCGTCCCATGGTACTCGGGTGCAACATTCCAGACGCTTTACTAACACTCTCCCCACTTGGAGAGTCAGTGCCTTTAACCTCCTGTTTGTCCCAGTTTGCAATTTCTGCGGAAGATGTACAGGAATAGGGAGAACCCATGAGAGACTAGCTGGAGGTGTCTAGACGGGCAAATTTAACTCTCATTTCCCAACAAGTAGAGGAATTAACCAAAGGCTCAGCCTGCCGTGCCGGAACCACACTAGGGCCTGAAGCAATCCTGCGGTGTTGCGGCCAGCTCACAAGAAAGCGAGTTGAAGAAAGGAGCTCAGGGGCACTGTCATTCACAAACCTGCAGAGTTATAAATGACAGCTATCGTCCAAAAATATATTGAAGTAAGGCTGCCAAGAGGACTTGAAAGCAGGGCAGAATTGCAGGAAACCGATTTCAGGAGGTAGACTGGAATTGCATGTAAAGCATAGCAAAAGAGGCAGAACGTCCACAATGATGCATTTGGCCAAAAAGGGCGTATGCGTTTTTTCCTCAATATATTCAGGAAAAAATGCATACGCACTTTTTGTCCAACCAAGCAAGCTTGCAAAGGAAATCTGCACTACAATGAAGTCTCACTGCCCCCTGGTCAAAAGGGCCATCTGAAAAAAGTGTAAAGTCCAGAAAGGCAGGACAGGCCATGGAGAACTGGGAGCCTTGTTATGCTGATGGGCGGGATGTAAATTGCCAACAGCTACTCTGGAGAAGTGTATGGTGTTTCCTGAAACATCTAAAAAACAAAACGACAGAGCCTAGGGCACTTCCACTTATGGTCCTATAGTTTACGGAAATTAAAATCTAAAAGACACAGCCACCCCAAAGTTTGGGACAGCTGTGTTTACAAGAACCTCGTTTACGGTAGAAGTTCAATATTGCAGAAAGTGAAAAATGGATAAAGAAGTTGTGGTACTTACGTACAATGCAATATCACTCAGCAATGAAATCTATGTCATCAGGCCCATAGCACCATAATGAGTGGATTCATGTACGATGATTCTAAGTGAAATAAGTCACACAGAAAAAGAAACATCATAAGATATCTCTAATACACGGAATGTAAACTTGGCTACACAGGAACTGAATTACAAAACAGAACAGGGTCTCAAATGCAGATAACCAACTTATGCTTGCTTAAGGGGAAAGGTGAGTTGGGGTGCTGCATAAAACCAGAGATTGAAATGAGCACTGATAAACTTCCTTAAGCCAAATATGTAATAGACAAGAGCTACTCCTTGCTCAATGAAATGGACTCAACACCCTATATTAAACGCCTAAAAATGTACCTGACTAGTAAGTATCTTAAAACCTATGGATTGCTATGTCTCCGAAAGAGAATCAAGCGTGTGTACAGGGGCATAAACGCAGCAGTGATAGGATAGGAGAGGTTCGGTGAGCAAATGAAGACCCTTTGAAGTCATATTGCATGGTACCCATTCCATGGGTCTCAACTATCCAGGTTTAAGGGATTATTCCTTCAGCTAAAACATGCATGTGGAACCCAGAGTATGATCAACCGTGTGATCGGGAGACGTGTTCAAATATGTCTCAGTTCTCGTCCCCTGGTACTCGGGTGCAACATTGCAGATGCTTTACTAACACTCTCCCGACTTGGAGAGTCAGTGCCTTTAAGCTCCTGTTTGGCCCAGTTTGCAATTTCTGCGGAAGATGAACAGGAATAGGGAGAACCAATGAGAGACTAGCTGGAGGTGTCTGGACGGGCAAATTTAACTCTCATTTCCCACCAGGAAGAGGAATTAACCAAAGGCTCAGCGTGCCGTGCCAGAACAACATTACGGCCTGAAGCAATCCTGTGGTGTTGCGGCCAGCTCACAAGAAAGGAAGTTGAAGAAAGGAGCTCAGGGGCACTGTAATTCACAAACCTGCAGAGTTATAAATGACAGCTATCGTCCAAAAATATACTGAAGTAAGGTTGCCAACAGGACTTGAAAGCGGGGCAGAATTGCAGGAAACCGATTTCACGAGGAGGACTGGAATTGCATTTAAAGCATAGGAAAAGAGGCAGAACGTCCACAATGATGCACTTGGCCAAAAAGGGCGTATGCGTTTTTTCCTGAATATATTCAGGAAAAAACGCATACGCACTTTTTGGCCAACCAAGCAAGATTGCAAAGGAAATATGCACTCCAATGAAGTCTCACTTCCCCTCGGTCAAAAGGGCCATCTGAAAAAAGTGTAAAATCCAGAAAGGCAGGACAGGCCATGGAGAACTGGGAGCCTTGTTATGCTGATGGGTGGGATGTAAATTGCCAACAGCCACTGGGGAGAAGTGTATGGTGTTTCCTGAAACATCTAAAAAACAAAGCAACAGAGCCTAGGGCACTTCCACTTATGGTCCTATAGCTTAGGGAAATTAAAATCAAAAAGACACAGCCACCCCAAAGTTTCAGACGGCTCTGTTTACAAGAACCTTGTTTACGGTACAAGTTCAATATCTCAGAAAGTGAAAAATGGATAAAGAAGTTGTGATACTTACGTACAATGCAATATCACTCAGCAATGAAATCTATGTCATCAGGTCCGAAGCAGCATAATGAGTGGATTCAGGTATGACGATTCTAACTGAAATAAGTCACACAGAAAAAGAAACATCATAAGATATCACTAATACACGGAATGTAAACTTGGCTACACAGGAACTGAATTACAAAACAGAACAAGGTCTCAAACTTAGAAAACCAACTTATGCTTGCTTAAGGGGAAAGGGGAGTTGGGGTGCTGCATAAAACCAGAGATTGAAATGAGCACAGATAAATTTGCTTAAGCCAAATATGTAATAGAGAAGAGCTACTCCTTGCTCAACAAAATGGACTCAACACCCCATATTAAACGCCTCAGAATGTACCTGACTAGTAAGTATCTTAAAACCTATGGATTGCTATGTCTCTGAAAGAGAATCAAGCGTGTGTACAGGGGCATAAACGCAGCAGTGATAGGATTGGAGAGGTTCGGTGAGCAAATGAAGACCCTTTGAAGTCATATTGCATGGTACCCATTCCACGGGTCTCAACTCTCCAGGTTTAAGGGATTCTTCCTTCAGCTAAAAATGCATGTGGAACCCAGAGTATGATCAACCGTGTGATCCGGAGACGTGTTCAAATATGTGTCAGTTTTCGTCCCCTGGTAATCGGGTGCAACATTCCAGATGCTTTACTAACACTGTCCCGACTTGGAGAGTCAGTGCCTTTAACCTCCTGTTTGGCCCAGTTTGCAAATTCTGCGGAAGATGAACAGGAATAGGGCGAACCAATGAGAGACTAGCTGGAGGTGTCTGGACGGGCAAATTTCACGCTCATTTCCCACCAGGAAGAGGAATTAACCACAAGCTCTGCATGCCGTGCCGGAACCAGATTAGGGCCTGAAGCAATCCTGCGGTGTTGCGGCCAGTTCACAAGAAAGCGAGTTGAAGAAAGGAGCTCAGGGGCACTGTAATTCACAAACCTGCAGAGTTATAAATGACAGCTATTGTCCAAAAATACACTGAAGTAAGGCTGCCAAGAGTTCTTGAAAGCGGGGCAGAATTGCAGGAAACTGATTTCAGGAGGTAGACTGGAACTGCATTTAAAGCATAGGAAAAGAGGCAGAACGTCCACAATGATGCACTTGGCCAAAAAGGGCGTATGCGTTTTTTCCTGAATATATTCAGGAAAAAACGCATACGCCCTTTTTGGCCAACCAAGCAAGCTTGCAAAGGAAATCTGCACTACAATGAAGTCTCACTTCCCCCCGGTCAAAAGGGCCAATTGAAAAAAGTGTAAAATCCAGAAGGCAGGACAGGCCATGGAGAACTGGGAGCCTTCTTATGCTAATGGGTGGGATGTAAATTGCCAACAGCCACTCGGGATAACTGTATGGTGTTTCCTGAAACATCTAAAAAACAAAGCAAGAGAGCCTAGGGCACTTCCACTTATGGTCCTCTAGCTTAGAGAAATTAAAATCAAAAAGACACAGCCAACCCAAAGTTTGGGACAGCTGTGTTTACAAGAATCTCGTTTACGGTACAAGTTCAATATCGCAGAAAGTGAAAAATGGATAAAGAAGTTGTGGTACTTACGTACAATGCAATATCACTCACCAATGAAATCTATGTCATCAGGCCCATAGCAGCATAATGAGTGGATTCAGGTATGATGATTCTAACTGAAATAAGTCACACAGAAAAGAAACATCATAAGATATCACTAATACACGAATGTAAACTTGGCTTCACAGGAACTGAATTACAAAACAGAACAGGGTCTCAAATTTAGAAAACCAACTTTTGCTTGCTTAAGGGGAACGGTGAGTTGGGGTGCTGCATAAAACCAGAGATTGAAATGAGCACTGATAAACTTCCTTAAGCCAAATATGTGATAGACAAGAGCTACTCCTTGCTCAATGAAATGGACTCAACACCCTATATTAAACGCCTAAAAATATACCTGACTAGTAAGTATGTTAAAACCTATGGATTGCTATGTCTCCGAAAGAGAATCAAGCATGTGTACAGGGGCATAAACGCAGCAGTGATAGGATAGGAGAGGTTCGGAGAGCAAATGAAGACCCTTTGAAGTCATATTGCATGGTACCCATTCCATGGGTCTCAACTATCCAGGTTTAAGGGATTATTCCTTCAGCTAAAACATGCATGTGGAACCCAGAGTATGATCAACCGTGTGATCGGGAGACGTGTTCAAATATGTCTCAGTTCTCGTCCCCTGGTACTCGGGTGCAACATTGCAGATGCTTTACTAACACTCTCCCGACTTGGAGAGTCAGTGCCTTTAAACTCCTGTTTGGCCCAGTTTGCAATTTCTGTGGAAGATGAACAGGAATAGGGAGAACAAATGAGAGACTAGCTGGAGGTGTCTGGACGGGCAAATTTCACTCTCATTTACCACCAGGAAGAGGAGTTAACCAAAGGCTCAGCGTGCCGTGCCAGGACAACATTACGGCCTGAAGCAATCCTGTGGTGCTGCGGCCAGCTCACAAGAAAGGAAGTTGAAGAAAGGAGCTCAGGGGCACTGTAATTCACAAACCTGCAGAGTTATAAATGACAGCTATCGTTCAAAAATACACTGAAGTAATGCTGCCAAGAGGACTTGAAAGCGGGGCAGAATTGCAGGAAACCGATTTCAGGAGGAGGACAGGAATTGCATTTAAAGCATAGGAAAAGAGGCAGAACGTCCACAATGATGCACTTGGCCAAAAAGGGCGTATGCGTTTTTTCCTGAATATATTCAGGAAAAAACGCATACGCACTTTTTGGTCAACCAAGCAAGCTTGCAAAGGAAATCTGCACTCCAATGAAGTCTCACTTCCCCTCGGTCAAAAGGGCCATCTGAAAAAAGTGTAAAATCCAGAAAGGCAGGACAGGCCATGGAGAACTGGGAGCCTTGTTATGCTGATGGGCGGGATGTAAATTGCCAACAGCCACTCAGGAGAAGTGTACGGTGTTTCCTGAAACATCTAAAAAACAAAGCCACAGAGCTTAGGGCACTTCCAAGTATGGTCCTATAGCTTAGGGAAATTAAAATCAAAAAGACACAGCCACCCCAAAGTTTGGGACAGCTGTGTTTACAAGAACCTCGTTTACGGTACAAGTTCAATATCGCAGAAAGTGAAAAATGGATAAAGAAGTTGTGGTACTTACGTAATGCAATATCACTCAGCAATGAAATCTATGTCATCAGGCCTGTAGCAGCATAATGAGTGGATTCAGGTATGATGATTCTAACTGAAATAAGTCACACAGAAAAAGAAACATCATAAGATATCACTAATACATGGAATGTAAACTTGGCTACACAGGAACTGAATTACAAAACACAGCAGTGTCTCAAATTTAGAAAACCAACTTATGCTTGCTTAACGGGAAAGGTGAGTTGGGGTGCTGCATAAAACCAGAGTTTGAAATGAGCACAGATAAAGTTCTTTAAGCCAAATATCGAATAGACAAGAGCTACTCCTTGCTCAACGAAATGGACTCAACACCCCATATTAAACGCCTAAGAATGTACCTGACTAGTAAGTATCTTAAAACCTATGGATTGCTATGTCTCCAAAAGAGAATCAAGCATGTGTACAGGGGCATGAACGCAGCAGTGATAGGATTGGAGAGGTTTGGTGAGCAAATGAAGACCCTTTGAAGGCCTATTGCATGCTACCCATTCCACGGGTCTCAACTCTCCAGGTTTAAGGGATTCTTCCTTCAGCTAAAGCATGCATGTGGAACCCAGAGTATGATCAACCATGTGATCGGGAGACGTGTTCAAATATGTCTCAGTTCTTGTCCGCTGGTACTCGGGTGCATCATTCCAGATGCTTTACTAACACTCTCCCGACTTTGAAAGTCGGGCCTTTAACTTACTGTTTCGCCCAGTTTGCAATTTCTGCGGAAGATGAACAGGAATAGTGAGAACCAATGAGAGACTAGCTGTAGGTGTCTGGACGGGCAAATTTAACTCTCATTTACCACCAGGAAGAGGAATTAACCAAAGGCTCAGCGTGCCATGCCAGAACAAGATTAGGGCCTGAAGCAATCCTTCGGTTTTGCGGCCAGCTCACAAGAAAGCGAGTTGAAGAAAGGAGCTCAGGGGCTCTGAAATTCAGAAACCTGCAGAGTTATAAATGACAGCTATCGTCCAAAAATGTACTGAAGTAAGGCTGCCAAGAGGACTTGAAAGCGGGGCAGAATTGCAGGAAACCAATTTCAGGAGGTAGACTGGAATTGCATTTAGAAAATAGGAAAAGAGGCAGAACGTCCACAATGATGCACTTGGCCAAGAAGGGCGTATGCGTTTTTTCCTGAATATATTCAGGAAAAAATTCATACGCACTTTTTGGCCAACCAAGCAAGCTTGCAAAGGAAATCTGCACTACAATGAAGTCTCAATTCCCCCCAGTCAAAAGGGCCATCTGAAAAAAGTGTAAAATCCAGAAAGGCAGGACAGGCCCTGGAGAACTGGGAGCCTTGTTATGCTGATGGGCGGGATGTAAATTGCCAACAGCCACTCGGCAGAAGTGTACGGTGTTTCCTGAAACATCTAAAAAACAAATCCACAGAGATTAGGGCACTTCCAAGTATGGTCCTATAGCTTAGGGAAATTAAAATCCAAAAGACACAGCCACCCCAAATTTTGGGATGGCTCTGTTTACAAGAACCTCATTTACGGTACAAGTTCAATATCGCAGAAAGTGAAAAATGGATAAAGAAGTTGTGGTACTTACGTAATGCAATATCACTCAGCAATGAAATCGATGTCATCACGCCCGTAGCAGCATAATGCGTGGATTCAGGTATGATGATTCTAACTGAAATAAGTCACACAGAAAAAGAAACATCATAAGATATCTCTAATACACGGAATGTAAACTTGGCTACACAGGAACTGAATTATAAAACAGAACAGGGTCTCAAATTTAGAAAACCAACTTTTGCTTGCTTAAGGGGAAAGGTGAGTTGGGGTGCTGCATAAAACCAGAGATTGAAATGAGCACTGATAAACTTCCTTAAGCCAAATATGTAATAGACAATCGCTACTCCTTGCTCAATGAAATGGACTTAACACCCTATATTAAATGCCTAAAAATGTACCTGACTAGTAAGTATCTTAAAACCTATGGATTGCTATGTCTCCGAAAGAGAATCAAGCATGTGTACAGGGGCATAAATGCAGCAGTGATAGGAATGGAGAGGTTCGGTGAGCAAATGAAGACCCTTTGAAGTCATATTGCATGGTACCCATTCCACGGGTCTCAACTATCCAGGTTTAAGGGATTCTTCCTTCAGCTAAAACATGCATGTGGAACCCAGAGTATGATCAACCGTGTGATCGGGAGACGTGTTCAAATATGTCTCAGTTCTCGTCCCCTGGTACTCAGGTGCAACATTGCAGATGCTTTACTAACACTCTCCCGACTTGGAGAGTCAGTGCCTTTAACCTCCTGTTTGGCCCAGTTTGCAATTTCTGCGGAAGATGAACAGGAATAGGGAGAACCAATGAGACACTAGCTGTAGGTGTCTGGACGGGCAAATTTAACTCTCATTTCCCACCAGGAAGAGGAATTAACCAAAGGCTCAGCGTGCCATGCCAGAACCAGATTAGGCCTGAAGCAATCCTGTGGTGTTGCGGCCAGCTCACAAGAAAGCGAGTTGAAGAAAGGAGCTCAGGGGCACTGTAATTCACAAACCTGCAGAGTTATAAATGACAGTTATGGTCCAAAAATATATTGAAGTAAGGCTGCCAAGAGGACTTGAAAGTGGGGCAGAAATGCAGGAAACCTATTTCAGAAGGTACACGGGAGTCGCTCTTAAAGCATAGGAAAAGAGACAGAACTTGGAAAATAATGCACTTGGCAAAAAAGGGCATATGTGTTTTATCCAGAGCTCTCATAACTGAGGGGAGGAGATTCCCAGCAGGCTCCCACTGCCACCTGAGGGATCACGTTGCCAAGGCAACGTGATCAATCCAGGCAGGAATTATCTCACAGCAGAGATCCCACCTCACAGAAGGGTGAGAAACCCAGCCAAAATCAGACTCTCACCAGAGGGCCCACATCACCAAGGGGATGGGAACCAGGCAGGAGTGTCTTCACACCAGTGGGGCCACATCATCGAAAGGTGAGGTACTCAGCACATGTGTCCTCAAACCAGAGGACCCACATCACCAAGGGCCTTGGAGTGAGGCAGGCAGGAGTAGCCTCACAACACTGGGCCCATAGAATAAAAAAGTGAGGAATCCAGCAGTTGGAACCTCCCAGCAGGCGGCCCAGAGCACCGAGGCTATGGGATCCAGGCCACAGTGAACTCACAGAAGAGGGCTCATGTCATGAAACTGAGCAACCCAGCCATTGGGACCTCAGAGCAGGAGGCCCACATCCCCATAGAGATGAGATCCTAAGAGGAGTGCCAAAGCATCACTCGACTGACTAAGAAAAGTTGGTGAGCCCAGCAGTTAGGGCCTGACCCAAGAGGGCCCTCATCACCGGTGGGAGGAGATTCCCAGCACGCTCCAACTGCCACCACACGGCTGACTTCACCAAGGCAATGTGTGCCAGCCATGCAGGAGTGACCTATCAGCAGAGGGTCTCCCTCACAGAAGGGTGACGAACACTGCCAGGAACAGACTCTCACCAGGGGGTCCACATAACCACGTGGATGAGAACCAGACAGGAGTGTCCTCACACTAGTGGGGCCACATCATCGAAAGGTGAGGAACCCAGGAAAGGTGGCCACAAACCAGAGGACCCACATCACCAAGGGGTTGAGAGTGAGGTAGGTGTCTGGACGGGCATATTTAACACTCATTTCCCACCAGGAAGAGGAATTAACCAAAGGCTCAGCGTGCCCTGCCAGAAGCAGATTAGGGCCTGAAGTAGTCTTGCGGGTTTGCGGACAGCTCACAAGAAAGCGAGTTGAAGAAAGGAGCTCAGGGGCCCTGTAATACACAAACCTGCAGAGTTATAAATGACAGATAACGTCCAAAAATATATTGAAGTAAGGCTGCGAAGAGGACTTGAAAGCGGGGCAGAATTTCAGGAAACCGATTTCAGGAGGTAGACTGGATTTGCATTTAAAGCATAGGAAAAGAGGCAGAACATCGACAATGATGCACTTGGCAAAAAAGGGCGTATGAGTTTGTTCCTGAATATATTCAGGAAAAAACACATACGCCCTTTTTGGCAAACCAAGCAAGCTTGCAATGGAAATCCGAACTACTATGAAGTGTCACTTCCCCCCGGTCTAAAGGGCCATCTGAAAAAAGTGTAAAATCCAGAAAGGCAAGATAGGCCATGGGGAATAAGGAGCCTTGTTATACTGATGGGCGGGATGTAAATTGCCAACAGCCACTCTGGAGAAGTGTATGGTGTTTCCTGATACATCTGAAAAACAAAGCAACAGAGTCTAGGGCATTTCCACTTATGGTCCTATAGCTTAGGGAAATTAAAATAAAAAAGACACAGCCACCCCAAAATTTGGGGCGGCTCTGTTTACAGGAACCTCTTCTACGGTACAAGTTAAATATCCCAGAGAACAAATAATTGATAAAGAAGTTGCAGTACTTACGTACAACAGAACACCACTCAGCAATGAAATCTGTGTCACCAGGCCTGTACCAGCATAATGAGTGGATTGAGGCATGATGATTCTAAGTGAAATAAGTCACACAGAAAAAGAAACATCATAAGGTATCACTAATACACGGAATGTAAACTTGGCTACACATGAACTGTATTACAAAACAGAACAGGGTCTCAAGTTTAGAAAACCAACTTATGCTTGCTTAAGGGGAAAGGTGAATTGGGGTGCTGCATAAAACCAGAGATTGAAATTAGCACAGATACCGTTCCATAAGCCAAATATGTAATAGACAAGACCTACTCCTTGCTCAACGAAGTGGACTCAACACCCCATATTAAATGCCTAAGAATATACCTGACTAGTACGAATCTTAAAACCTTTGGATTTATATGTCTCCGAAAGAGAATCAAGTGTGTGTACAGCGGCATAAATGCAGCAGTGATAGGATGGGTGAGGTTCGGTGAGCAAATGCAAACCGTTTGAAGTCATATTGCATGGTACCCATTCCATGGGTCTCAACTCTCCAGGTTTAAGGGATTCTTCCTTCAGCTAAAACATGCATGTGGAACCCAGAGTATGATCCACCGTGTGATCGGGAAACGTGTTCAAATGTGTTTCAGTTTTCGTACCCTGTTACTCGGGTGCAACATACCAGACGCTTTACTAACACTCTCCCCACTTGGAGAGTCAAGGTTTTAATCTCCTGTTAGGCCCAGTTTGCAATTTATGTGGAAAATGAACAGGAATAGGGAGAACCAATGAGAGACTAGCTGGAGGTGTCTGGACGGGCAAATTTAACTCTCATTTCCCACCAGGAAGAGGAATTAACCAAAGGCTCAGTGTGCCATGCTGGAACCACACTAGGGCCTGAAGCAATCCTGCAGTGTTGCGGCCAGCTCACAAGAAAGCGAGTTGAAGAAAGGAGCTCAGGGGCACTGTAATTCACAAACCTGCAGAGGTATAAATGACAGCTATCGTCCAAAAATATATTGAAGATAGGCTGCCAAGAGGACTTGAAAGCGGGGCAGAATTGCAGGAAACCGACTTCAGGAGGTAGACTGGAATTGCATGTAAAGCATAGGAAAAGAGGCAGAACGTCCACAATGATGCACTTGGCCAAAAAGGGCGTATGCGTTTTTTCCTGAATATATTCAGGAAAAAGCGCATACGCACTTTTTGGCCAACTAAGCAAGCTTGCAAGGGAAATCTGCACTACAATGAAGTCTCACTGCCCCCCGGTCAAAAGGACCATCTGAAAAAAGTGTAAAATCCAGAAAGGCAGGACAGGCCATGGAGAACTGGGAGCCTTGTTATGCTGATGGGCGGGATGTAAATTGTCAACAGCCACTCTGGAGAAGTGTATGGTGTTTCCTGAAACATCTAAAAAACAAAGCAACAGAGCCTAGGGCACTTCCACTTATGGTCCTATAGCATAGGGAAATTAAAATCAAAAAGACACAGCCACCCCAAACTTTGGGACCGGTCTGTTTACAAGAACCTCGGTTACGGTACAAGTTCAATATCACAGAAAGCGAAAAATGGATAAAGAAGTTGTGGTACTTACGTACAATGCAATATCACTCAGCAATGAAATCTATGTCATCAGGCCCGTAGCAGCATAATGAGTGGATTCAGGTACGATGATTCTAAGTGAAATAAGTCACAGAGAAAAAGAAACATCATAAGATATCACTACTACATGGAATGTAAACTTGGCTACACAGGAACTGAATTACAAACCAGAACAGTGTCTCAAATGTAGAAAACAAACTTATGCTTGCTTAAGGGGAAAGGTGAGTTGGGGTGCTGCATAAAACCAGAGATTGAAATTAGCACAGATACCGTTCCATAAGCCAAATATGTAATAGACAAGACCTACCCCTTGCTCAACGAAATGGACTCAACAATGAGGTATCACCTCACACCTGTTAGAATGGGCATCATCTGAAAATCTACAAACAACAAATGCTGGAAAGGTTGTGGAGAAAAGGAAGCCTCTTCCACTATTTTTGGGAATATAAATTGATACAGTCACTATGGAGAACAATATGGAGTTTCTTAAGAAACTAATAATAGAATTACCATATGATACAGCAATCCCAGTACTGGACATATACCCAGACAAAACCATAAATCAAAAAGAGACATTCACCGCAATGTTCATTGCATCACTATTTACAATATTGAGGTAATGGAAGCAACCTAAATGCCCACAGACAGACGAATGCATAAAGATGTGGTACATATATAAAATGGAATATTACCAAGCCATGAAAGGAATGAAATTGGGTCATTTGTAGAGACGTCGATGGATCTAGAGACTGTCATACAGAGTGAAGTAAGTCAGAAAGAGAAAAACAAATCTTGTATATTCATGCATATATGTGGAACCTAGAAAAACTGTACAGATTAACCGTTTTGCAAGGCATAAATAGAGCAACAGATGTAGACAACAATCGTATGGACAACAAGGGGGAAAAGCTCTTCGGGGGGTGGTGGTGGGAGGAGTTGAGAGATTGGGATTGGCATGTAAACATTTATATGTATAAAATAGATAACCAATAAGAACCTGGTGTATAAAAATATAAAATAAAATTCAAAATTAAAAAGAAATAAAATTTAAAAAATAAAACAGAAAAAAAAATTATTCCCTTCACATACATGTATTTATATGAATAAATTATTTCCATGCTTATATCTGTAAATACAAAAAAGAGGAATAAAATCTACCTTGAACCAAAAACGAAAAAGAGAAAAAAAAAAACAGAACCCACCAGTTACTCAGAGGAAAACCGTATCAGGGCACTTGCTCCAGTTGTAAACAATTCTGAAGTTGGTCAGTGGTGGGGAATCGTCTCCCATTCAGCCAGCAGCCCCCACACAACAAGCGACCTCATTGCAAAGCTGGGGCACAGTGCCGAGGCATCTGTGAGTAAACGTGAGCTGAGCCCCAGGCCAGTTGCTGCTGAACTGTTCCCACCCTTCCCAGGTAGAACACCTGAATATATACAAGGACTTGAAAGCCTAGAGGAAGGGCCATGGAGCCACACGAGTGACAGCATGCCAGCTGACTTGGTGCCTGCAGGCCAGCCAGGATGGTCCTGGCACTGGGTGCTCTTCTGGAAGATTTCCATTTCCCTGCCTGAGATACTCATCCTGTCCCTGCCCCCACTGCTTTTTTCCTTCCTCACCTCTGCCCAGGGAGAAATTCCAGCAGCAGGTATGGGTGACACATTCTCTTCTTTAGCAGGTGGCAGCCTGGCAACTGCTGCAGAAAGTCCAACAGAGCCCCACTCACACTGGGCCACCCACAAAGCCGTGGCCTCTCACTCCCTCCCACCAGCCCAGCCCCGAGACTGCTGACAGGGCAGAGAAAATGGCGTCAGGCACAGCTGCAGGGGCTCTTGCTGCCTGGAGTGGTATTTATATTGATCTCAACCCAGGCACACCTGGGGAGGGCTGGCCGGCACGGTAAGGCTGCCCAGGTCAGCCAATCATCACCCCTCAGGGGCTCACAGTTGCAGAAAATGGAACTTGCTGAACCGGCCAGGTCCAAGGAACAGGTGTGGGCTCCTGAGAGTCAGGATAGACAAGGGGCTGCAGCTTTGGCTTGTTTTCTAATCATTTTATCTGGCCCATGAGTGGGAGACAACTTCAAGAAAACCCTCTCCTAATGAGAGGAACCCAGGAGTCAGGGAGAGGAGGGGTGGGTGGTGGTTGGAGACAGAGGCCTGGTGCCCTGGGTGCAGTGGAAGTCTCTGGAAGACCAGGTGGAGGGAGGCCACACAGAGTGATGCCCAGGGTCACAGACCTGTCGGAGCTGCTGTTTGTTAGTTCAAGTCCTGCTCTGAGGTGCTCTGTGTCAGCTCTGAGCGACAGGTGAGCTGGGGGTGCTCTTCAATAAGGGCTATGTGCACGGTTCCTGTGTGCCCAGCCCTGCCACGGTACCTGCAAGGGTAGCTCTGTATCCTGGGAGGGGCCTGACCATGAGAGCCCCGTGGGCTGGGTTGGGGGTGGGGTACCTGCCCAGGAGAGCTCCATATCCTGGGATTGGCCTGACCACGAGAGCCCCATGGGCTGCTGGGGACCTGGTAAAGGATGTCAGGACAGTCAGTGAAGCCACCGAGGATATACCTCCAGTTGCTCCTGATTCCTACACCCTGCTGGTCATTCTACCAACCACCAGGACATGGTATTCTGTATTAGTCTTCAATGATGCCTTCTTTTGTATTCCATTAGTCCCAGAGTCACAAGAAATTTTGGCTTGTGAGTGGCAGGACTCAACATACAACTAAAACAATACTTCCGGGCCGTCTTGCCCCAAGGGTTCAAAAATTCCCACACCATCTTTGGGGAAAGCTTAGCTAAAGACCGAAAAGTTCTACCTCTGGAAAAGGAAACCCTCCTTCAATATGCAGACGACATTCTGATCGCCAGCCCTACTAAGGAGGCCTCTGAACTACCAAGCCAATAAAGGATAGAAGTTGTCCAAGAAAAAGCTCAAATATCACAGACTGCGGTGACCTGCCTGGGCTTCATTCTCACACAAGGTCAGAGAAGCCCATCCCAGGAAAGGGAAGAAACCATTTGCAGCCTTACCCCTTTCTAAAACTACAAGACAGCTTAGGGGTTCCTGGGGAGGCCAGGGTTTGCTGCTTCTGGATCCCTAACTACAGTCTACTAGCTGGGCCTCTATATGAAACACTGAAAGGAAAAGGTGATGATCCTTTTGAACAGAATCCAGAAGTGGCCTTTCAAGAATGGAAAGAGCAGTCAATTCAGACCCTTGCCCTGGAACTCCCTAATTGAGCTAAACCCTTTGACCTTTACATTCCCAGTGAAAGGTGAATCGCCATTGGAGAATTAGTGCAAAAACTGGGACCACTTGAAATGGAACAACGCAAGAATGCCATCCAGGTAGGATAAACTACAGTCACCAAGGGGCTTGGCCCACTGCCACATCTGGCCAAGATACTGGCAGTATCTAAAAACCTGGAAATCAGCAGCCCAAAAGACCACCTCCCTCCTAAGGGAAAAGGACCCCACGTGGTGATCCTAATCACCAACCATGCCCTGAAGTTGCAGGGTTCGCTCCGTGGGCACACCGACCTCGAGTGAGGAGGCCCTCCAACTCCAACATCCAGAGAGATAACCGGGGGCAACAGGGCACCATGACGACTCGTGTGAACATCACTTGACCTGGAGTTTCTCTCATAAAACAACAATAGTGTGTCCCGAAGGAGTAGACTACTGCTTGCAGGACTTACTGCACCCAGAGGGGAGCTAATAATCTTGGCGGGAGAACCGTATATCACACTGTCACCATAGAAAAGCCTACAGACACTGTGATGATGGTGGCCAATAAGACTGGCTGGACTCCTGTTTACTTCAAAAGGCTGTTGACTCAGTGGCCATCATGGTCCTTGATCACCACTGACCCTGGACTGTCTGGGAGTTGAGCGGGCAGGGCTCTGACACCTGGTGCTGTTTTTACGTTAATTCAGGGGCCTAATTGAAGAAAGAGCAGACTAGTGGTCAGAACATCTAGGCTGGCAGAAACGGTCAGCCTAAGGTGGCCGAACAAATGTGGGGCGGGGTGAAACCGGCCCCCACAGCGTCTCTGCACATCTCTTTCCTGGACCCTGAAAGGTCATTAGAATCTATAACACTTCCAATGCTGGTGCTCAGGCGGACGAGCAGGGAGGCAGGGGTCCTGGGGCCAATCAACGTCACCTGGAGGCTGCTGGGGAGAAGTTCTGACCCTCGTCCCCTGGTATGAGGGCTCCCAACTCAGCACTCAGCAGTTACAGAAGAAGGGTCTGCACCCTCAGCACTCCAAGAATGAGGAACGGGACAAAAGG
Source organism: Orcinus orca (assembly GCF_937001465.1). Taxonomy (NCBI): domain Eukaryota; kingdom Metazoa; phylum Chordata; class Mammalia; order Artiodactyla; family Delphinidae; genus Orcinus; species Orcinus orca. The sequence continues at coordinate 40,666,385 of NC_064561.1, forward strand.
CAGAGGAGGGGTTTGTCCCCAGCAAAGCCCATTAAAAATCCCTGGGAGATAAAAATAGAATCTGGGCAATAAAGTCAAGTCTGACCTTTTTTATCCTTTGTGCTTTGTCTAATTTCACGTGCTCCTAGGGTCCCGCATGCAGAGGTTCCACACCCGGCACTTCAGACCAGATTTCCTAGTGCAGAATGGCTGGGTCGACATCTCAGCTCCTGGGGCCCAGTGCAGACTCCGAGATATAGAGCCTGAGCTGCAGCCAACCCGGCCCTCGAGAGCTCCGCCCCCTCCCTCCCACTGACTCTCACAGGATCTCTACACAGCAGCCCAGCCCACAGCCCACGGGGTAGTGCATGCTCTCACCTCTCCATTCTCTGATCAAAATATAAAGTTTCCTTTGCTTGTGAACCAAACTCAGTCTCGATCTGTTGGCCCCAATGACACTGGGCATGGGGACACTTGTTGGGGTCCACTCTGGAGGATCAGTAACAGAAATTGAGACTATTGTATCTTCAATGAACAGATGTGTGAGCCAAACGGTAGTTAACATGGAACAGTTTATAAGGCTCGGGTAAAATAAGATGTTTCTAACACTTCCATTTGATATTTCCATCACTTTATTATAAGCAAGTTCGGTGAAAAGGTTTGTCTTATTTGTCAGGTCAATATTAGAGAAATGAAGTGATTTCTTTCCAAGGATGTACATCTAATAATCTTGGTTAAAGCTTCAATCTTGTTTTAAATGCTTTTCCATTGAAAATGATACCTCTCTTTCAGCTCCCCCATTTCCGAGAAGAATAAAATCTTATAATTTATTATTACCAAAGGGGAAAGGTGGGAGGAGGGATAAATTAACAGTTTGGAATTAACACATACACACTGCTATGTATAAAATAGATCATCAACAAGGAACTACTGTATAGCACAGGGAACTACACTCAATATTTTGCAATAACCTATAAGGGGAAATAATCGGAAAAAGAATAGATATTTTTATTGACATCATCTATCAATGACAGTTAAAGTGTAACCTAAGGGAAGCCGGTGGTGAGTGCTTCTGACCCTGAAGACTTCAATCATCTAAAGTTTGGACTCTGCCTACTTCCCAAGGCCCTTAATGAACATATGTGTAGCTGTAGCTTAGAAAACTCCCCAGTTTGGGTTTCGGGGAGACACTGATTTTGAAAAAGCCCTGGTGTTCTCCTTACATGAATGGGACTCTTCCTACTGCTAAAACATGTCTGTCACACCCAGAGGATGGTATACCGTCTGATCGGGAAGAGTTTGGAAAAGGCATCTCATCTCCTCATCTCCTGGTGCTTGGGTTCACCCGTCCAGCGTCTTTACTAACAGTCTCCCCACTTGGAGATGTCAGCACTGTCAACATCCTGTTGTGTACAGTTTGGAATTTGTCCAGAGGATGAAGCGGAAGGATGAGGAACAATGAGAGACAAGTCCTAGGTGTTCAGACAGGCACATGTCACTCTAATTTCCAATCAAGAAGATGAATTGACCAAAGGCTAGGGTTGCCCATGGAAACAGTATAGGGCTTGAGGAAATCCCACTGCTTTGTGGCCAGTTCCCATAAACACAAGTTGAACAATGGAACTCAGGGGCAGTAAAATTCATGAAACTGCAGAGTTGAAAATATCTATCACTGAAAAATGTCTTGAGGAAAGTCAGAGAAAAGGATTGGTAAGCAAGGGAGAATGGCAGGAAAGGGATTTGAGGAGGTAGAAAGGACTCGCCATTAAGCACAAGAAAAGGGGCTGAACATTGCCAACATTGCAGTTGGCCAAAAAGGCTGTATGCGTTTTTTTCTGTATATATTCAAGAAAAGGGCATACACTTTTTTAGCCAACCAAACAGGTGGGCACTGGAAATCAATACTACAAAAGATATCACTTCACATCAGTCAGAAGAGCCATCCTCATAAAGTGTAAACGCCAGAAATGCAGGACAGGGCAAGGAGAAGAGGGAGCCCTGTGAGGCTTATAGTGGAAATGTATATTGCCAACGGCCATTCTGGAGAAGTGTATTGTGTTTACTAAAGCATCTAAAAAATGAGCTACAGAGCATAGGGCACTTGCACTCATGGGCGTATATCTTGGGAAAAACAAAAATCGAGAGGACACAGGCACCCTAATGTTTACTGCCTCTCTGTTTAAAAGATCCTCGACTAGGATATAACTTAAATGTCTCTGGAGGGAAAAAATGGTTAGAGATGTGGTACTTATGTAGAGTGGAATATTACTCAGCCTGGAAATCAATGAAATATGGCCAGTTGTAACAACTCCGGAGGAGTTACGTATGATCATTCTAAGTGACATAATTCAAAAAGAAAAAGACACATATCATAAGATATCACTTAAAGGTGGAATCCAAAATGGCTACACATGAAATAAATTACAAAACAAAAACATAGTCAAATATGTAGAAAACACACATAAGGCTGCTAAACGGGAAAGGTGGGGAGGGGTGAGGCATCATCCAGGAGGTTGAAATTAGCAAAGATACCATTCCAAATACCAAACTGATAATCAACAAGGCCTACATGGTAGCTAAAAGAACTGCACTCAGCACACTCAAGTCACCGGAAAAGAATATCTATGACTGGTAAGAATCTGAAAAAGAATTTATTGATGTCTCTCTGTACGTGAATCAAGTGGATGTACAGCAGCAAGAAACAGAGCTTTGAAAATCAGCTGTAACCAATATAGTAATAAATTGAAAAAAATAAATGACAGAGAGACAGAGCAAACCTCTTACAACTTTTCCTCAGGGACGGTGATGCAACATGGATTGAACACATCTAGACCCACAGCAGGATGAGACATAAGGCTGGAAACTGTTCGCACTAAGAGAAATGTGAGGTTGGGTGAGGAAATGCACACCCTTTAAAGTAATACTACCTGGTACCCATTCAATGGGTCCCAAATCTGCAGGTTCAAGGAATCTTCCTACAGCTAAAACATGCATGGAAAACCCAGAGGACTGTACACCATGTGATCGGGAGATGTGTCTAAAATGCACCTCATTTATCCTCTCCTGGTGCTCCTGTTCATCATTCCAGCCACGTTACTTAGAATCTCCCCACTTAGAGAATCAGCACATTTAAACTTCTGTTTCACACATTTTGCAAATTGTGAGGAGGATGAACGGGAAGAGGGGGAACCAATGAGAGAATAGTTGTAGGGGTTTGGACGGGCACATGTCACTCTAATTTCCCATTAAGAATAAGAATTAAAAAAAGGCTCAGCCCGCCTCGCCGGAGCCAAAATAAGGCCTGAAGCAATCCTGCGGCTTTGAGGCCAGCTCACAAAAGAGCAACTTCAAAAATGGAGCTCAGGGTCACTGCAATTCACAAACCTGCAGAGTTATAAATGAAAACTAACGTCCAAAAATATGTTGAGGTAAGGCAAAGAAGAGGATCTGAATGCAAGACAGAATTGCAAGAAACAGATTTCAAGCGATAGATTGGACTCATCTTTAAAGCACATGAAAAGCGGCAGAATTTCGACAATGATGCAGTTGGCCCAAAAGGGAGTATGCGTTTTTTCCTGAATATATCCAGGAAAAAACGCATACGCACTTTATGGGCAACCAAGCAAGCAAGCAATGCAAATGTGCACAACAAAGAAGTCTCATTCCCCACCGGTCAAAAGGGCCATCCGAAAAAATTGTAAAAACCAGAAATGCAGGACAGGCCATGGAGAACAGGGAGCCTTTATACGCTGATGGACAGTGTGTGAACTGCCGAGAGCCACTCCGGAGAAGTGTATGGTGGTTCCTAAATCAACTAAAAAACAGAGCTACAGAGCATAGGGCACTTCCAATCACGGGAGTATATCTAGGGAAGTCTAAAAATCAACAAGACACAAGCACACCACAGTTTAGGGCTACTCTGTTTACAAGAACCTCAACTTCAGTACACCTTAAATATCCCAGGAAAGAGAACAATGGATAAAGAAAATGTGGTACTTATGTACAATGGAATATCTCTTCACCATGAAATCAATGTAATAAGGCTAGTAGAAGGATAAAGAGTGGATTTAGGTCCGATAATACTACTTGAAATAAGTCAAACAGAAAAAGAAACATATCATAAGATATCACTTATAGAGGGAGGATAAATATGGCTGCACAAAAAATGAATTACAAAACAGAACAGTGTCTCACATTTAGAAAACACACTTATGTCAGCTTAAGGGGAAAGGAGAGGTGGGGTGATGCATAAAACCAGAGTTTGAAATTAGCACAGATACCGTTCAATAAACCAAATAGGTATTAGACAAGATCTACACCTTGCTCAATGAACTGGCCTCAACACACCCTATACACCGCAGAGAAATATATATGAGTAATAAGAATCTTAAAACCCATGTATTGATATATCTCCATAAGGGAATCAAGTGTGTGCAGAGCGGCACAAACACAGCAGTGAAAATGAGCTAAACCCCATTATAGAAATAAATTTTAAAACCAAAACGCAGAAACAATGAAAGAGAGAAAAATTCTTACAAAATTCGCTCAGGGGCTGTGATGCAACCTGGAATGACCACATATAAACACACAGCTGGATAAGACATAAGGCTGGACACTTGGGGCTGAGAGGATTGGTGAGCTTTGGTGAGCAACTGCCGAAAGTTTAATGCAATACTTCATGCTACTCATTCCAAGGGTCCCAACACTCCAGGTTGAAGGGAATCTTCCTACAGCTAAACCATGCATGGGAAATCCAGCAGATGGTATACCATATGATCAGGAAGGGTTTCTAAAACGCACCTCATTTTCCTCTCTTGGGGCTCCGGATCAACATTCCAGCCACTTTACTAACAACATCCCCACATGGAGAGTCAATGCCTTTAAGTTCCGGTATCGCACAGTCTGCAGTTAGTGCGGAGGATGAATGGGAATAGGGGGAACCACTGAGAAAATAGCTGTAGCGGTTTCAATGGCCACATGTCACTCTAATTTCACATAGGAAGAAGAATTAACCAAAAGCACAGCAAGGAGCCCCAGAAGAAGAATAGGGCCTGAAGAAATCCTGTGGATATGAGGCAAGATCACAAAAATAAGAGCTGAAAAATGGAACTAAGGGAAACTGCAATTCAAAAACCTGCAGAGTTATACAGGCCAACTATTTTCCAAAAGTATATTGAGGTAAGGCTATGAAGAGGCACTGACAGCAAGGCAGAATTGCAGGAAACCGATTTCAGGAGGTAGACTGGAATTGCATCGAAAACATATGAATAGACTCAGAACATCGACAATCATGCACTTGGCCAAAAAGGGCGCATGCGTTTCTTCCTGAATATATTCAGGAACAAATGCATACGCCCTTTCTGGCCAACCAAGCAAGCTTGCAAAGGATATCTGCACTACAATGAAGTCTCACTGCCCCCCAGTCAAAAGGACCATCTGAAAAAAGTGTAAAATCCAGAAAGGCAGGACAGGCCATGGAGAACTGGGAGCCTTGTTATGCTGATGGGCGGAATGTAAATTGCCAACAGCCACTCTGGAGAAGTGTATGGTGTTTCCTGAAACATCTAAAAAACAAAGCAACAGAGCCTAGGCCACTTCCACTTATGGTCCTATAGCTTAGGGAAATTAATATCAAAAAGACACAGCCACCCCAAATTTTGGGTCGGCTCTCTTTACAAGAACCTCGTTTATGGTACAAGTTCAATATCACAGCAAGCGAAAAATGGATAAAGAAGTTGTGGTACTTACGTACAATGCAATATCACTCAGCAAAGAAATCTATGTCATCAGGCCCACAGCAGCATAATGAGTGGATTCAGGTACGATGATTCTAAGTGAAATAAGTCACACAGAAAAAGAAACATCATAAGATATCACTAATACACGGAATGTAAACTTGGCTACACAGGAACTGAATTACAAAACACAACAGGGTCTCAAATGTAGAAAACCAACTTATGCTTGCTTAAGAGGAAAGGTGAGTTGGGGTGCTGCATAAAACAAGAGATTGAAATTAGCACAGATACCGTTCCATAAGCCAAATATGTAATAGACAAGAGCTACTCCTTGCTCGACGAAGTGGACTCAACACCCCATATTAAACGTCTAGGAATATACCTGACTAGTAAGAATCTTAATACCTATGGATTTATATGTCTCCGAAAGAGAATCAAGAGTGTATACAGCGGCATAAATGCAACAGTGATAGGATTGGTGAGGTTCGGTGAGCAAATGCAGACCATTTGAAGTCATATTGCACATTACCCATTCCATGGGTCTCAACTCTCCAGGTTTAAGGGATTCTTCCTTCAGCAAAAACATGCATGTGTAACCTAGAGTATGATCCACCGTGTGATCAGGAAACGTGTTCAAATGTGTCTCAGTTATCGTCCCCTGGTACTCGGGTGCAAAATTCCAGACGCTTTACTAACACTCTCCCCACTTGGAGAGTCAGTGCCTTTAACCTCCTGTTTGGCCCAGTTTGCAATTTCTGCGGAAAATGAATAGGAATAGGGAGAACCCATGAGAGACTATCTGGAGGTGTCTGGACGGGCAAATTTAACTCTCATTTCCCACCAGGAAGAGGAATTAACCAAAGGCTCAGCGTGCCATGCCGGAACCACACTAGGGCCTGAAGCAATCCTGCGGTGTTGCGGCCAGCTCACAAGAAAGCGAGTTGAAGAAAGGAGCTCAGGGGCACTGTAATTCACAACCTGCAGAGTTATAAATGACAGCTATCATCCAAAAATATATTGAAGTAAGGCTGCCAAGAGGACTTGAAAGCGGGGCAGAATTGCAGGAAACCGATTTCAGGAGGTAGACTGGAATTGCATGTAAAGCATAGGAAAAGAGGCAGAACGTCCACAATGATGCACTTGGACAAAAAGGGCATATGCGTTTTTTCCTGAATATGTTCAGGAAAGAATGCATACGCCCTTTTTGGCCAACCAAGCAAGCTTGCAAAGGAAATCTGCACTACAATGAAGTCTCACTGCCCCCTGTTCAAAAGGGCCATCTGAAAAAAGTGTAAAATCCAGAAAGGCAGGACAGGCCATGGAGAACTGGGAGCCTTTTTATGCTGATGGGCGGGATGAAAATTGCCAACAGCCACTCTGAAGAAGTGTATTGTGTTTCCGGAAACATCCAAAAAACAAAGCAACAGAGCCTAGGGCACTACCACTTATGGATCAATAGCTTAGGGAAATTAAAATCAAAAAGACACAGCCACCCCAAAGTTTGGGACGGCTCTGTTTACAAGAACCTCGTTTACGGTACAAGTTCAATATCACAGAAAGCGAAAAATGGATAAAGAAGTTGTGATACTTACGTACCATGCAATATCAGTCAGCAAAGAAATCTATGTCATCAGGCCCATAGCAGCATAATGAGTGGATTCAGGTACGATTATTCTAAGTGAAATAAGTCACACAGAAAAAGAAACATCATAAGATATCACTAATACACGGAATGTAAACTTGGCTACACAGGAACTGAATTACAAAACAGAACAGGGTCTCAAATGTAGAAAATCAACATATGCTTGCTTAAGGGGAAAGGTGAGTTGGGGTGCTGCATAAAACCAGAGATTGAAAGGAGCACAGATACCGTTCCATAAGCCAAATATGTAATAGACAAGAGCTACTCCTTGCTCAACGAAGTAGACTCAACACCTCATATTACGCGTCTAAGAATATACCTGACTAGTAAGAATCTTAAAACCTATGGATTTATATGTCTCCGAAAGAGAATCAAGCGTGTGTACAGCGGCATAAACGCAGCAGTGATAGGATTGGTGAGGTTCGGTGAGCAAATACAGACCCTTTGAAGTCATATTTCATGGTACCCATTCCATGGGTCTCAACTCTCCAGGTTTAAGGCATTCTTCCGTCAGCTAAAACATGCATGTGGAATCCAGAGTATGATCCACCATGTGATCGGGTAACGTGTTCAAATGTGTCTCAGTTTTCGTCCCCTGGTACTCAGGTGCAACATTCCAGATGCTTTACTAACACTCTCCCCACTTGGAGAGTCCGTGCCTTTAACATCCTGTTTGGCCCAGTTTGCAATTTCTGCGGAAGATGAACAGGAATAGGGAGAACAAATGAGAGACTAGCTGGAAGTGTCTGGACGGGCAAACTGAACTCTCATTTCCCACCAGGAAGAGGAATTAACCAAAGGCTCAGTGGGCCGTGCCGGAACCACACTAGGGCCTGAAGCAATGCTGCGGTTTTGCCGCAAGCTCACAAGAAAGCGAGTTGAAGAAAGGAGCTCAGGGGCACTGTAATTCACAAACCTGCAGAGTTATAAATGACAGTTATGGTCCAAAAATATATTGAAGTAAGGCTGCCAAGAGGACTTGAAAGTGGGGCAGAAATGCAGGAAACCTATTTCAGAAGGTACACGGGAGTCGCTCTTAAAGCATAGGAAAAGAGACAGAACTTGGAAAATAATGCACTTGGCAAAAAAGGGCATATGTGTTTTATCCAGAGCTCTCATAACTGAGGGGAGGAGATTCCCAGCAGGCTCCCACTGCCACCTGAGGGATCACGTTGCCAAGGCAACGTGATCAATCCAGGCAGGAATTATCTCACAGCAGAGATCCCACCTCACAGAAGGGTGAGAAACCCAGCCAAAATCAGACTCTCACCAGAGGGCCCACATCACCAAGGGGATGGGAACCAGGCAGGAGTGTCTTCACACCAGTGGGGCCACATCATCGAAAGGTGAGGTACTCAGCACATGTGTCCTCAAACCAGAGGACCCACATCACCAAGGGCCTTGGAGTGAGGCAGGCAGGAGTAGCCTCACAACACTGGGCCCATAGAATAAAAAAGTGAGGAATCCAGCAGTTGGAACCTCCCAGCAGGCGGCCCAGAGCACCGAGGCTATGGGATCCAGGCCACAGTGAACTCACAGAAGAGGGCTCATGTCATGAAACTGAGCAACCCAGCCATTGGGACCTCAGAGCAGGAGGCCCACATCCCCATAGAGATGAGATCCTAAGAGGAGTGCCAAAGCATCACTCGACTGACTAAGAAAAGTTGGTGAGCCCAGCAGTTAGGGCCTGACCCAAGAGGGCCCTCATCACCGGTGGGAGGAGATTCCCAGCACGCTCCAACTGCCACCACACGGCTGACTTCACCAAGGCAATGTGTGCCAGCCATGCAGGAGTGACCTATCAGCAGAGGGTCTCCCTCACAGAAGGGTGACGAACACTGCCAGGAACAGACTCTCACCAGGGGGTCCACATAACCACGTGGATGAGAACCAGACAGGAGTGTCCTCACACTAGTGGGGCCACATCATCGAAAGGTGAGGAACCCAGGAAAGGTGGCCACAAACCAGAGGACCCACATCACCAAGGGGTTGAGAGTGAGGTAGGTGTCTGGACGGGCATATTTAACACTCATTTCCCACCAGGAAGAGGAATTAACCAAAGGCTCAGCGTGCCCTGCCAGAAGCAGATTAGGGCCTGAAGTAGTCTTGCGGGTTTGCGGACAGCTCACAAGAAAGCGAGTTGAAGAAAGGAGCTCAGGGGCCCTGTAATACACAAACCTGCAGAGTTATAAATGACAGATAACGTCCAAAAATATATTGAAGTAAGGCTGCGAAGAGGACTTGAAAGCGGGGCAGAATTTCAGGAAACCGATTTCAGGAGGTAGACTGGATTTGCATTTAAAGCATAGGAAAAGAGGCAGAACATCGACAATGATGCACTTGGCAAAAAAGGGCGTATGAGTTTGTTCCTGAATATATTCAGGAAAAAACACATACGCCCTTTTTGGCAAACCAAGCAAGCTTGCAATGGAAATCCGAACTACTATGAAGTGTCACTTCCCCCCGGTCTAAAGGGCCATCTGAAAAAAGTGTAAAATCCAGAAAGGCAAGATAGGCCATGGGGAATAAGGAGCCTTGTTATACTGATGGGCGGGATGTAAATTGCCAACAGCCACTCTGGAGAAGTGTATGGTGTTTCCTGATACATCTGAAAAACAAAGCAACAGAGTCTAGGGCATTTCCACTTATGGTCCTATAGCTTAGGGAAATTAAAATAAAAAAGACACAGCCACCCCAAAATTTGGGGCGGCTCTGTTTACAGGAACCTCTTCTACGGTACAAGTTAAATATCCCAGAGAACAAATAATTGATAAAGAAGTTGCAGTACTTACGTACAACAGAACACCACTCAGCAATGAAATCTGTGTCACCAGGCCTGTACCAGCATAATGAGTGGATTGAGGCATGATGATTCTAAGTGAAATAAGTCACACAGAAAAAGAAACATCATAAGGTATCACTAATACACGGAATGTAAACTTGGCTACACATGAACTGTATTACAAAACAGAACAGGGTCTCAAGTTTAGAAAACCAACTTATGCTTGCTTAAGGGGAAAGGTGAGTTGGGGTGCTGCATAAAACCAGAGATTGAAATTAGCACAGATACCGTTCCATAAGCCAAATATGTAATAGAAAAGACCTACTCCTTGCTCAACGAAGTGGACTCAACACCCCATATTAAATGCCTAAGAATATACCTGACTAGTACGAATCTTAAAACCTTTGGATTTATATGTCTCCGAAAGAGAATCAAGTGTGTGTACAGCGGCATAAATGCAGCAGTGATAGGATGGGTGAGGTTCGGTGAGCAAATGCAAACCGTTTGAAGTCATATTGCATGGTACCCATTCCATGGGTCTCAACTCTCCAGGTTTAAGGGATTCTTCCTTCAGCTAAAACATGCATGTGGAACCCAGAGTATGATCCACCGTGTGATCGGGAAACGTGTTCAAATGTGTTTCAGTTTTCGTACCCTGTTACTCGGGTGCAACATACCAGACGCTTTACTAACACTCTCCCCACTTGGAGAGTCAAGGTTTTAATCTCCTGTTAGGCCCAGTTTGCAATTTATGTGGAAAATGAACAGGAATAGGGAGAACCAATGAGAGACTAGCTGGAGGTGTCTGGACGGGCAAATTTAACTCTCATTTCCCACCAGGAAGAGGAATTAACCAAAGGCTCAGTGTGCCATGCTGGAACCACACTAGGGCCTGAAGCAATCCTGCAGTGTTGCGGCCAGCTCACAAGAAAGCGAGTTGAAGAAAGGAGCTCAGGGGCACTGTAATTCACAAACCTGCAGAGTTATAAATGACAGCTATCGTCCAAAAATATATTGAAGATAGGCTGCCAAGAGGACTTGAAAGCGGGGCAGAATTGCAGGAAACCGACTTCAGGAGGTAGACTGGAATTGCATGTAAAGCATAGGAAAAGAGGCAGAACGTCCACAATGATGCACTTGGCCAAAAAGGGCGTATGCGTTTTTTCCTGAATATATTCAGGAAAAAGCGCATACGCACTTTTTGGCCAACTAAGCAAGCTTGCAAGGGAAATCTGCACTACAATGAAGTCTCACTGCCCCCCGGTCAAAAGGACCATCTGAAAAAAGTGTAAAATCCAGAAAGGCAGGACAGGCCATGGAGAACTGGGAGCCTTGTTATGCTGATGGGCGGGATGTAAATTGTCAACAGCCACTCTGGAGAAGTGTATGGTGTTTCCTGAAACATCTAAAAAACAAAGCAACAGAGCCTAGGGCACTTCCACTTATGGTCCTATAGCATAGGGAAATTAAAATCAAAAAGACACAGCCACCCCAAACTTTGGGACCGGTCTGTTTACAAGAACCTCGGTTACGGTACAAGTTCAATATCACAGAAAGCGAAAAATGGATAAAGAAGTTGTGGTACTTACGTACAATGCAATATCACTCAGCAATGAAATCTATGTCATCAGGCCCGTAGCAGCATAATGAGTGGATTCAGGTACGATGATTCTAAGTGAAATAAGTCACAGAGAAAAAGAAACATCATAAGATATCACTACTACACGGAATGTAAACTTGGCTACACAGGAACTGAATTACAAACCAGAACAGTGTCTCAAATGTAGAAAACAAACTTATGCTTGCTTAAGGGGAAAGGTGAGTTGGGGTGCTGCATAAAACCAGAGATTGAAATTAGCACAGATACCGTTCCATAAGCCAAATATGTAATAGACAAGACCTACCCCTTGCTCAACGAAATGGACTCAACAATGAGGTATCACCTCACACCTGTTAGAATGGGCATCATCTGAAAATCTACAAACAACAAATGCTGGAAAGGTTGTGGAGAAAAGGAAGCCTCTTCCACTATTTTTGGGAATATAAATTGATACAGTCACTATGGAGAACAATATGGAGTTTCTTAAGAAACTAATAATAGAATTACCATATGATACAGCAATCCCAGTACTGGACATATACCCAGACAAAACCATAAATCAAAAAGAGACATTCACCGCAATGTTCATTGCATCACTATTTACAATATTGAGGTAATGGAAGCAACCTAAATGCCCACAGACAGACGAATGCATAAAGATGTGGTACATATATAAAATGGAATATTACCAAGCCATGAAAGGAATGAAATTGGGTCATTTGTAGAGACGTCGATGGATCTAGAGACTGTCATACAGAGTGAAGTAAGTCAGAAAGAGAAAAACAAATCTTGTATATTCATGCATATATGTGGAACCTAGAAAAACTGTACAGATTAACCGTTTTGCAAGGCATAAATAGAGCAACAGATGTAGACAACAATCGTATGGACAACAAGGGGGAAAAGCTCTTCGGGGGGTGGTGGTGGGAGGAGTTGAGAGATTGGGATTGGCATGTAAACATTTATATGTATAAAATAGATAACCAATAAGAACCTGGTGTATAAAAATATAAAATAAAATTCAAAATTAAAAAGAAATAAAATTTAAAAAATAAAACAGAAAAAAAAATTATTCCCTTCACATACATGTATTTATATGAATAAATTATTTCCATGCTTATATCTGTAAATACAAAAAAGAGGAATAAAATCTACCTTGAACCAAAAACGAAAAAGAGAAAAAAAAAAACAGAACCCACCAGTTACTCAGAGGAAAACCGTATCAGGGCACTTGCTCCAGTTGTAAACAATTCTGAAGTTGGTCAGTGGTGGGGAATCGTCTCCCATTCAGCCAGCAGCCCCCACACAACAAGCGACCTCATTGCAAAGCTGGGGCACAGTGCCGAGGCATCTGTGAGTAAACGTGAGCTGAGCCCCAGGCCAGTTGCTGCTGAACTGTTCCCACCCTTCCCAGGTAGAACACCTGAATATATACAAGGACTTGAAAGCCTAGAGGAAGGGCCATGGAGCCACACGAGTGACAGCATGCCAGCTGACTTGGTGCCTGCAGGCCAGCCAGGATGGTCCTGGCACTGGGTGCTCTTCTGGAAGATTTCCATTTCCCTGCCTGAGATATTCATCCTGTCCCTGCCCCCACTGCTTTTTTCCTTCCTCACCTCTGCCCAGGGAGAAATTCCAGCAGCAGGTATGGGTGACACATTCTCTTCTTTAGCAGGTGGCAGCCTGGCAACTGCTGCAGAAAGTCCAACAGAGCCCCACTCACACTGGGCCACCCACAAAGCCGTGGCCTCTCACTCCCTCCCACCAGCCCAGCCCCGAGACTGCTGACAGGGCAGAGAAAATGGCGTCAGGCACAGCTGCAGGGGCTCTTGCTGCCTGGAGTGGTATTTATATTGATCTCAACCCAGGCACACCTGGGGAGGGCTGGCCGGCACGGTAAGGCTGCCCAGGTCAGCCAATCATCACCCCTCAGGGGCTCACAGTTGCAGAAAATGGAACTTGCTGAACCGGCCAGGTCCAAGGAACAGGTGTGGGCTCCTGAGAGTCAGGATAGACAAGGGGCTGCAGCTTTGGCTTGTTTTCTAATCATTTTATCTGGCCCATGAGTGGGAGACAACTTCAAGAAAACCCTCTCCTAATGAGAGGAACCCAGGAGTCAGGGAGAGGAGGGGTGGGTGGTGGTTGGAGACAGAGGCCTGGTGCCCTGGGTGCAGTGGAAGTCTCTGGAAGACCAGGTGGAGGGAGGCCACACAGAGTGATGCCCAGGGTCACAGACCTGTCGGAGCTGCTGTTTGTTAGTTCAAGTCCTGCTCTGAGGTGCTCTGTGTCAGCTCTGAGCGACAGGTGAGCTGGGGGTGCTCTTCAATAAGGGCTATGTGCACGGTTCCTGTGTGCCCAGCCCTGCCACGGTACCTGCAAGGGTAGCTCTGTATCCTGGGAGGGGCCTGACCATGAGAGCCCCGTGGGCTGGGTTGGGGGTGGGGTACCTGCCCAGGAGAGCTCCATATCCTGGGATTGGCCTGACCACGAGAGCCCCATGGGCTGCTGGGGACCTGGTAAAGGATGTCAGGACAGTCAGTGAAGCCACCGAGGATATACCTCCAGTTGCTCCTGATTCCTACACCCTGCTGGTCATTCTACCAACCACCAGGACATGGTATTCTGTATTAGTCTTCAATGATGCCTTCTTTTGTATTCCATTAGTCCCAGAGTCACAAGAAATTTTGGCTTGTGAGTGGCAGGACTCAACATACAACTAAAACAATACTTCCGGGCCGTCTTGCCCCAAGGGTTCAAAAATTCCCACACCATCTTTGGGGAAAGCTTAGCTAAAGACCGAAAAGTTCTACCTCTGGAAAAGGAAACCCTCCTTCAATATGCAGACGACATTCTGATCGCCAGCCCTACTAAGGAGGCCTCTGAACTACCAAGCCAATAAAGGATAGAAGTTGTCCAAGAAAAAGCTCAAATATCACAGACTGCGGTGACCTGCCTGGGCTTCATTCTCACACAAGGTCAGAGAAGCCCATCCCAGGAAAGGGAAGAAACCATTTGCAGCCTTACCCCTTTCTAAAACTACAAGACAGCTTAGGGGTTCCTGGGGAGGCCAGGGTTTGCTGCTTCTGGATCCCTAACTACAGTCTACTAGCTGGGCCTCTATATGAAACACTGAAAGGAAAAGGTGATGATCCTTTTGAACAGAATCCAGAAGTGGCCTTTCAAGAATGGAAAGAGCAGTCAATTCAGACCCTTGCCCTGGAACTCCCTAATTGAGCTAAACCCTTTGACCTTTACATTCCCAGTGAAAGGTGAATCGCCATTGGAGAATTAGTGCAAAAACTGGGACCACTTGAAATGGAACAACGCAAGAATGCCATCCAGGTAGGATAAACTACAGTCACCAAGGGGCTTGGCCCACTGCCACATCTGGCCAAGATACTGGCAGTATCTAAAAACCTGGAAATCAGCAGCCCAAAAGACCACCTCCCTCCTAAGGGAAAAGGACCCCACGTGGTGATCCTAATCACCAACCATGCCCTGAAGTTGCAGGGTTCGCTCCGTGGGCACACCGACCTCGAGTGAGGAGGCCCTCCAACTCCAACATCCAGAGAGATAACCGGGGGCAACAGGGCACCATGACGACTCGTGTGAACATCACTTGACCTGGAGTTTCTCTCATAAAACAACAATAGTGTGTCCCGAAGGAGTAGACTACTGCTTGCAGGACTTACTGCACCCAGAGGGGAGCTAATAATCTTGGCGGGAGAACCGTATATCACACTGTCACCATAGAAAAGCCTACAGACACTGTGATGATGGTGGCCAATAAGACTGGCTGGACTCCTGTTTACTTCAAAAGGCTGTTGACTCAGTGGCCATCATGGTCCTTGATCACCACTGACCCTGGACTGTCTGGGAGTTGAGCGGGCAGGGCTCTGACACCTGGTGCTGTTTTTACGTTAATTCAGGGGCCTAATTGAAGAAAGAGCAGACTAGTGGTCAGAACATCTAGGCTGGCAGAAACGGTCAGCCTAAGGTGGCCGAACAAATGTGGGGCGGGGTGAAACCGGCCCCCACAGCGTCTCTGCACATCTCTTTCCTGGACCCTGAAAGGTCATTAGAATCTATAACACTTCCAATGCTGGTGCTCAGGCGGACGAGCAGGGAGGCAGGGGTCCTGGGGCCAATCAACGTCACCTGGAGGCTGCTGGGGAGAAGTTCTGACCCTCGTCCCCTGGTATGAGGGCTCCCAACTCAGCACTCAGCAGTTACAGAAGAAGGGTCTGCACCCTCAGCACTCCAAGAATGAGGAACGGGACAAAAGGCAGAGGAGGGGTTTGTCCCCAGCAAAGCCCATTAAAAATCCCTGGGAGATAAAAATAGAATCTGGGCAATAAAGTCAAGTCTGACCTTTTTTATCCTTTGTGCTTTGTCTAATTTCACGTGCTCCTAGGGTCCCGCATGCAGAGGTTCCACACCCGGCACTTCAGACCAGATTTCCTAGTGCAGAATGGCTGGGTCGACACCTCAGCTCCTGGGGCCCAGTGCAGACTCCGAGATATAGAGCCTGAGCTGCAGCCAACCCGGCCCTCGAGAGCTCCGCCCCCTCCCTCCCACTGACTCTCACAGGATCTCTACACAGCAGCCCAGCCCACAGCCCACGGGGTAGTGCATGCTCTCACCTCTCCATTCTCTGATCAAAATATAAAGTTTCCTTTGCTTGTGAACCAAACTCAGTCTCGATCTGTTGGCCCCAATGACACTGGGCATGGGGACACTTGTTGGGGTCCACTCTGGAGGATCAGTAACAGAAATTGAGACTATTGTATCTTCAATGAACAGATGTGTGAGCCAAACGGTAGTTAACATGGAACAGTTTATAAGGCTCGGGTAAAATAAGATGTTTCTAACACTTCCATTTGATATTTCCATCACTTTATTATAAGCAAGTTCGGTGAAAAGGTTTGTCTTATTTGTCAGGTCAATATTAGAGAAATGAAGTGATTTCTTTCCAAGGATGTACATCTAATAATCTTGGTTAAAGCTTCAATCTTGTTTTAAATGCTTTTCCATTGAAAATGATACCTCTCTTTCAGCTCCCCCATTTCCGAGAAGAATAAAATCTTATAATTTATTATTACCAAAGGGGAAAGGTGGGAGGAGGGATAAATTAACAGTTTGGAATTAACACATACACACTGCTATGTATAAAATAGATCATCAACAAGGAACTACTGTATAGCACAGGGAACTACACTCAATATTTTGCAATAACCTATAAGGGGAAATAATCGGAAAAAGAATAGATATTTTTATTGACATCATCTATCAATGACAGTTAAAGTGTAACCTAAGGGAAGCCGGTGGTGAGTGCTTCTGACCCTGAAGACTTCAATCATCTAAAGTTTGGACTCTGCCTACTTCCCAAGGCCCTTAATGAACATATGTGTAGCTGTAGCTTAGAAAACTCCCCAGTTTGGGTTTCGGGGAGACACTGATTTTGAAAAAGCCCTGGTGTTCTCCTTACATGAATGGGACTCTTCCTACTGCTAAAACATGTCTGTCACACCCAGAGGATGGTATACCGTCTGATCGGGAAGAGTTTGGAAAAGGCATCTCATCTCCTCATCTCCTGGTGCTTGGGTTCACCCGTCCAGCGTCTTTACTAACAGTCTCCCCACTTGGAGATGTCAGCACTGTCAACATCCTGTTGTGTACAGTTTGGAATTTGTCCAGAGGATGAAGCGGAAGGATGAGGAACAATGAGAGACAAGTCCTAGGTGTTCAGACAGGCACATGTCACTCTAATTTCCAATCAAGAAGATGAATTGACCAAAGGCTAGGGTTGCCCATGGAAACAGTATAGGGCTTGAGGAAATCCCACTGCTTTGTGGCCAGTTCCCATAAACACAAGTTGAACAATGGAACTCAGGGGCAGTAAAATTCATGAAACTGCAGAGTTGAAAATATCTATCACTGAAAAATGTCTTGAGGAAAGTCAGAGAAAAGGATTGGTAAGCAAGGGAGAATGGCAGGAAAGGGATTTGAGGAGGTAGAAAGGACTCGCCATTAAGCACAAGAAAAGGGGCTGAACATTGCCAACATTGCAGTTGGCCAAAAAGGCTGTATGCGTTTTTTTCTGTATATATTCAAGAAAAGGGCATACACTTTTTTAGCCAACCAAACAGGTGGGCACTGGAAATCAATACTACAAAAGATATCACTTCACATCAGTCAGAAGAGCCATCCTCATAAAGTGTAAACGCCAGAAATGCAGGACAGGGCAAGGAGAAGAGGGAGCCCTGTGAGGCTTATAGTGGAAATGTATATTGCCAACGGCCATTCTGGAGAAGTGTATTGTGTTTACTAAAGCATCTAAAAAATGAGCTACAGAGCATAGGGCACTTGCACTCATGGGCGTATATCTTGGGAAAAACAAAAATCGAGAGGACACAGGCACCCTAATGTTTACTGCCTCTCTGTTTAAAAGATCCTCGACTAGGATATAACTTAAATGTCTCTGGAGGGAAAAAATGGTTAGAGATGTGGTACTTATGTAGAGTGGAATATTACTCAGCCTGGAAATCAATGAAATATGGCCAGTTGTAACAACTCCGGAGGAGTTACGTATGATCATTCTAAGTGACATAATTCAAAAAGAAAAAGACACATATCATAAGATATCACTTAAAGGTGGAATCCAAAATGGCTACACATGAAATAAATTACAAAACAAAAACATAGTCAAATATGTAGAAAACACACATAAGGCTGCTAAACGGGAAAGGTGGGGAGGGGTGAGGCATCATCCAGGAGGTTGAAATTAGCAAAGATACCATTCCAAATACCAAACTGATAATCAACAAGGCCTACATGGTAGCTAAAAGAACTGCACTCAGCACACTCAAGTCACCGGAAAAGAATATCTATGACTGGTAAGAATCTGAAAAAGAATTTATTGATGTCTCTCTGTACGTGAATCAAGTGGATGTACAGCAGCAAGAAACAGAGCTTTGAAAATCAGCTGTAACCAATATAGTAATAAATTGAAAAAAATAAATGACAGAGAGACAGAGCAAACCTCTTACAACTTTTCCTCAGGGACGGTGATGCAACATGGATTGAACACATCTAGACCCACAGCAGGATGAGACATAAGGCTGGAAACTGTTCGCACTAAGAGAAATGTGAGGTTGGGTGAGGAAATGCACACCCTTTAAAGTAATACTACCTGGTACCCATTCAATGGGTCCCAAATCTGCAGGTTCAAGGAATCTTCCTACAGCTAAAACATGCATGGAAAACCCAGAGGACTGTACACCATGTGATCGAGAGATGTGTCTAAAATGCACCTCATTTATCCTCTCCTGGTGCTCCTGTTCATCATTCCAGCCACGTTACTTAGAATCTCCCCACTTAGAGAATCAGCACATTTAAACTTCTGTTTCACACATTTTGCAAATTGTGAGGAGGATGAACGGGAAGAGGGGGAACCAATGAGAGAATAGTTGTAGGGGTTTGGACGGGCACATGTCACTCTAATTTCCCATTAAGAATAAGAATTAAAAAAAGGCTCAGCCCGCCTCGCCGGAGCCAAAATAAGGCCTGAAGCAATCCTGCGGCTTTGAGGCCAGCTCACAAAAGAGCAACTTCAAAAATGGAGCTCAGGGTCACTGCAATTCACAAACCTGCAGAGTTATAAATGAAAACTAACGTCCAAAAATATGTTGAGGTAAGGCAAAGAAGAGGATCTGAATGCAAGACAGAATTGCAAGAAACAGATTTCAAGCGATAGATTGGACTCATCTTTAAAGCACATGAAAAGCGGCAGAATTTCGACAATGATGCAGTTGGCCCAAAAGGGAGTATGCGTTTTTTCCTGAATATATCCAGGAAAAAACGCATACGCACTTTATGGGCAACCAAGCAAGCAAGCAATGCAAATGTGCACAACAAAGAAGTCTCATTCCCCACCGGTCAAAAGGGCCATCCGAAAAAATTGTAAAAACCAGAAATGCAGGACAGGCCATGGAGAACAGGGAGCCTTTATACGCTGATGGACAGTGTGTGAACTGCCGAGAGCCACTCCGGAGAAGTGTATGGTGGTTCCTAAATCAACTAAAAAACAGAGCTACAGAGCATAGGGCACTTCCAATCACGGGAGTATATCTAGGGAAGTCTAAAAATCAACAAGACACAAGCACACCACAGTTTAGGGCTACTCTGTTTACAAGAACCTCAACTTCAGTACACCTTAAATATCCCAGGAAAGAGAACAATGGATAAAGAAAATGTGGTACTTATGTACAATGGAATATCTCTTCACCATGAAATCAATGTAATAAGGCTAGTAGAAGGATAAAGAGTGGATTTAGGTCCGATAATACTACTTGAAATAAGTCAAACAGAAAAAGAAACATATCATAAGATATCACTTATAGAGGGAGGATAAATATGGCTGCACAAAAAATGAATTACAAAACAGAACAGTGTCTCACATTTAGAAAACACACTTATGTCAGCTTAAGGGGAAAGGAGAGGTGGGGTGATGCATAAAACCAGAGTTTGAAATTAGCACAGATACCGTTCAATAAACCAAATAGGTATTAGACAAGATCTACACCTTGCTCAATGAACTGGCCTCAACACACCCTATACACCGCAGAGAAATATATATGAGTAATAAGAATCTTAAAACCCATGTATTGATATATCTCCATAAGGGAATCAAGTGTGTGCAGAGCGGCACAAACACAGCAGTGAAAATGAGCTAAACCCCATTATAGAAATAAATTTTAAAACCAAAACGCAGAAACAATGAAAGAGAGAAAAATTCTTACAAAATTCGCTCAGGGGCTGTGATGCAACCTGGAATGACCACATATAAACACACAGCTGGATAAGACATAAGGCTGGACACTTGGGGCTGAGAGGATTGGTGAGCTTTGGTGAGCAACTGCCGAAAGTTTAATGCAATACTTCATGCTACTCATTCCAAGGGTCCCAACACTCCAGGTTGAAGGGAATCTTCCTACAGCTAAACCATGCATGGGAAATCCAGCAGATGGTATACCATATGATCAGGAAGGGTTTCTAAAACGCACCTCATTTTCCTCTCTTGGGGCTCCGGATCAACATTCCAGCCACTTTACTAACAACATCCCCACATGGAGAGTCAATGCCTTTAAGTTCCGGTATCGCACAGTCTGCAGTTAGTGCGGAGGATGAATGGGAATAGGGGGAACCACTGAGAAAATAGCTGTAGCGGTTTCAATGGCCACATGTCACTCTAATTTCACATAGGAAGAAGAATTAACCAAAAGCACAGCAAGGAGCCCCAGAAGAAGAATAGGGCCTGAAGAAATCCTGTGGATATGAGGCAAGATCACAAAAATAAGAGCTGAAAAATGGAACTAAGGGAAACTGCAATTCAAAAACCTGCAGAGTTATACAGGCCAACTATTTTCCAAAAGTATATTGAGGTAAGGCTATGAAGAGGCACTGACAGCAAGGCAGAATTGCAGGAAACCGATTTCAGGAGGTAGACTGGAATTGCATCGAAAACATATGAATAGACTCAGAACATCGACAATCATGCACTTGGCCAAAAAGGGCGCATGCGTTTCTTCCTGAATATATTCAGGAACAAATGCATACGCCCTTTCTGGCCAACCAAGCAAGCTTGCAAAGGATATCTGCACTACAATGAAGTCTCACTGCCCCCCAGTCAAAAGGACCATCTGAAAAAAGTGTAAAATCCAGAAAGGCAGGACAGGCCATGGAGAACTGGGAGCCTTGTTATGCTGATGGGCGGAATGTAAATTGCCAACAGCCACTCTGGAGAAGTGTATGGTGTTTCCTGAAACATCTAAAAAACAAAGCAACAGAGCCTAGGCCACTTCCACTTATGGTCCTATAGCTTAGGGAAATTAATATCAAAAAGACACAGCCACCCCAAATTTTGGGTCGGCTCTCTTTACAAGAACCTCGTTTATGGTACAAGTTCAATATCACAGCAAGCGAAAAATGGATAAAGAAGTTGTGGTACTTACGTACAATGCAATATCACTCAGCAAAGAAATCTATGTCATCAGGCCCACAGCAGCATAATGAGTGGATTCAGGTACGATGATTCTAAGTGAAATAAGTCACACAGAAAAAGAAACATCATAAGATATCACTAATACACGGAATGTAAACTTGGCTACACAGGAACTGAATTACAAAACACAACAGGGTCTCAAATGTAGAAAACCAACTTATGCTTGCTTAAGAGGAAAGGTGAGTTGGGGTGCTGCATAAAACAAGAGATTGAAATTAGCACAGATACCGTTCCATAAGCCAAATATGTAATAGACAAGAGCTACTCCTTGCTCGACGAAGTGGACTCAACACCCCATATTAAACGCCTAAGAATATACCTGACTAGTAAGAATCTTAATACCTATGGATTTATATGTCTCCGAAAGAGAATCAAGAGTGTATACAGCGGCATAAATGCAACAGTGATAGGATTGGTGAGGTTCGGTGAGCAAATGCAGACCATTTGAAGTCATATTGCACATTACCCATTCCATGGGTCTCAACTCTCCAGGTTTAAGGGATTCTTCCTTCAGCAAAAACATGCATGTGTAACCTAGAGTATGATCCACCGTGTGATCAGGAAACGTGTTCAAATGTGTCTCAGTTATCGTCCCCTGGTACTCGGGTGCAAAATTCCAGACGCTTTACTAACACTCTCCCCACTTGGAGAGTCAGTGCCTTTAACCTCCTGTTTGGCCCAGTTTGCAATTTCTGCGGAAAATGAATAGGAATAGGGAGAACCCATGAGAGACTATCTGGAGGTGTCTGGACGGGCAAATTTAACTCTCATTTCCCACCAGGAAGAGGAATTAACCAAAGGCTCAGCGTGCCATGCCGGAACCACACTAGGGCCTGAAGCAATCCTGCGGTGTTGCGGCCAGCTCACAAGAAAGCGAGTTGAAGAAAGGAGCTCAGGGGCACTGTAATTCACAACCTGCAGAGTTATAAATGACAGCTATCATCCAAAAATATATTGAAGTAAGGCTGCCAAGAGGACTTGAAAGCGGGGCAGAATTGCAGGAAACCGATTTCAGGAGGTAGACTGGAATTGCATGTAAAGCATAGGAAAAGAGGCAGAACGTCCACAATGATGCACTTGGACATAAAGGGCATATGCGTTTTTTCCTGAATATGTTCAGGAAAGAATGCATACGCCCTTTTTGGCCAACCAAGCAAGCTTGCAAAGGAAATCTGCACTACAATGAAGTCTCACTGCCCCCCACTCAAAAGGGCCATCTGAAAAAAGTGTAAAATCCTGAAAGGCAAGACAGGCCATGGAGAACTGGGAGCCTTGTTATGCTGATGGGCGGGATGTACATTGCCAACAGCCACTCTGGAGAAGTGTATGGTGTTTCCTGAAACATCTCAAAAACAAAGCAACAGAGCCTAGGGCACTTCCACTTATGGTCCTATAGCTTAGGGAAATTAAAATCAAAAAGACACAGCCACCCCAAAATTTGGGATGGCTCTGTTTACAAGAACCTCGTTTACGGTACAAGTTCAATATCACAGAAAGTGAAAAATGGATAAAGAAGTTGTGGTACTTACATACAATGCAATATCACTCAGCAATGAAATCTATGTCATCAGGCCCGTAGCAGCATAATAAGTGGATTCAGGTACGATGATTCTAAGTGAAATAAGTCACACAGAAAAAGAAACATCATAAGATATCACTAATACACGGAATGTAAACTTGGTTACACAGGAACTGAATTACAAAACAGAACAGGGTCTCAAATCTAGAAAACAAACTTATGCTTGCTTAAGGGGAAAGGTGAGTTGGGGTGCTGCATAAAACCAGAGATTGAAATGAGCACAGATACCATTCCATAAGACAAATATGTAATAGACAAGAGCTACTCCTTGCTCAACGAAGTGGACTCAACACCCCGTATTAAACGCCTAAGAATATACCTGACTAGTAAGAATATTAAAACCTATGGATTTATATGTCTCCGAAAGAGAATCAAGCGTGTGTACAGTGGCATAAACGCAGCAGTGATAGGATTGGTGAGGTTTGGTGAGCAAATGCAGACCCTTTGAAGTCATACTGCATGGTACCCATTCCATGGGTCTCAACTCTCCAAGTTTAAGGGATTCTTCCTTCAGCTAAAACATGCATGTGGAACCCAGACTATGATCCACCATGTGATCAGGAAAGGTGTTCAAATGTGTCTCAGTATTCGTCCCCTGGTACTCAGGTGCAACATTCCAGACGCTTTACTAACACTCTCCCCACTTGGAGAGTCAGTGCCTTTAACCTCCTGTTTGGCCCAGTTTGCAATTTCTGCGGAAAATGAAGAGGAATAGGGAGAACCAATGAGAGACTAGCTGGAGGTGTCTGGACGGGCAAATTTAACTCTCATTTCCCACCAGGAAGAGGAATTAACCAAAGGCTCAGCGTGCCATGCCAGAACCACACTAGGGCCTGAAGCAATCCTGCGGTGTTGCGGCCAGCTCACAAGAAAGCGAGTTGAAGAAACGAGCTCAGGGGCACTGTAATTCACAAACCTGCAGAGTTATAAATGACAGCTATCCTCCAAAAATATATTGAAGTAAGGCTGCCAAGAGGACTTGAAAGCGGGGCAGAATTGCAGGAAACCGATTTCAGGAGGTAGACTGGAATTGCATGTAAAGCATAGGAAAAGAGGCAGAACGTCCACAATGATGCACTTGGCCAGAAAGGGCGTATGCCTTTTTTCCTGAATATATTCAGGAAAAAACGCATACGCCCTTTTTGGCCAACCAAGCAAGCTTGCAAAGGAAATCTGCACTACAATGAAGTCTCACTGCCCCCCGGTCAAAAGGGCCATCTGAAAAAAGTGTAAAATCCAGAAAGGCAGGACAGGCCATGGAGAACTGGGAGCCTTGTTATGCTGATTGGCGGGATGTACATTGCCAACAGCCACTCTGGAGAAGTGTATGGTGTTTCCTGAAACATCTAAAAAACAAAGCAACAGAGCCTAGGGCACTTCCACTTATGGTCCTATAGCTTAGGGAAATTAAAATCAAAAAGACACAGCCACCCCAAAGTTTGGGATGGCTCTGTTTACAAGAACCTCGTTTACGGTACAAGTTCAATATCACAGAAAGTGAAAAATGGATAAAGAAGTTCTGGTACTTACGTACAATGCAATATCACTCAGCAATGAAATCTATGTCATCAGGCCCATAGCAGCATAATGAGTGGATTCAGGTACGATGATTCTAAGTGAAATAAGTCACACAGAAAAAGAAATATCATAAGATATCACTACTACACGGAATGTAAACTTGCCTACACAGGAACAGAATTACAAAAAGAACAGGGTCTCAAATGTAGAAAACCAACTTATGCTTGCTTAAGGGGAAAGGTGAGTTGGGGTGCTGCATAAAACCAGAGATTGAAATGAGCACAGATACCATTCCATAAGCCAAATATGTAATAGACAAGAGCTACTCCTTGCTCAACGAAGTAGACTCAACACCCCATATTAAACGCCTAAGAATATACCTGACTAGTAAATATCTTAAAACCTATGGATTTCTATGTCTCCGAAAGAGAATCAAGCATGTGTACAGTGGCATAAACGCAACAGTGATAGGATTGGTGAGGTTCGATGAGCAAATTCAAACCCTTTGAACTCATATTGCATGGTACCCATTCCAGGGGTCTCAACTCTCCAGGTTAAAGGGATTCTTCCTTCAGATAAAACATGCATGTGGAACCCAGAGTATGATCCACCGTGTGTTTGCGAAACGTGTTCAAATGTGTCTCAGTTTTGGTCCCGTGGTACTCGGGCACAACATTCCAGACGCTTTACTAACACTCTCCCCACTTCTAGAGTCAGTGCCTTTAACCTCCTGTTTGGCCCAGTTTGCAAATTCTGCGGAAAATGAACAGGAATAGGGAGAACCTATGAGAGACTAGCTGGAGGGGTCTGGACAAGCAAACTTAACTCTCATTTCCCACCAGGAAGAGGAATTATCCAAAGGCTCAGCGTGCCGTGCCGGAACCACACTAGGGCCTGAAGCAATCTTGCGGTGTTGCGGCCAGCTCACAAGAAAGTGAGTTGAAGAAAGGAGCTCAGGAGCACTGTAATTCACAAACCTGCAGACTTATAAATGACAGCTATCGTCCAAAAATATATTGAAGTAAGGCTGCCAAGATGACTTCCAAAAGGGGCAGAATTGCAGGAAACCAATTTCAGGAGGTAGACTGGAATTGCATGTAAAGCATAGGAAAAGAGGCAGAACGTCCACAATGATGCACTTGGCCAAAAGGGGTGTACGCGTTTTTTCTTTAATATATTCAGGAAGAATCGCATACGCCCTTTTTGGCCAACCAAGCAAGCTTGCAAAGGAAATCTGCACTACAATAAAGTCTCACTGCCCCCCGGTCAAAAGGGCCATCTGAAAAAAGTGTAAAATCCAGAAAGTCAGGACAGGCCATGGAGAACTGGGAGCCTTGTTATGCTGATGGGCGGGATGTAAATTGTCAACAGCCACTCTGGAGAAGTGTATGGTGTTTCCTGAAACATCTAAAAAACAAAGCAACAGCACCTAGGGCACTTCCACTTATGGTCCTATAGCTTAGGGAAATTAAAATCAAAAAGACACAGCCACCCCAAAGTTTGGGATGGCTCTGTTTACAAGAACCTCGTTTACGGTACAAGTTCAATATCACAGAAAGTGAAAAATGGATAAAGACGTTGTGGTACTTACGTACAATGCAATATCACTCAGCAATGAAATCTATGTCATCAGGCCCGTAGCACCATAATGAGTGGATTCAGGTACGATGATTCTAAGTGAAATAAGTCACACAGAAAAAGAAACATCATAAGATATCACTAATACACGGAATGTAAACTTGGCTACACAGGAACTGAATTACAAACCAGAACAGGGTCTCAAATGTAGAAAACCAACTTATGCTTGCTTAAGGGGAAAGGTGAGTTGGGGTGCTGCATAAAACCAGAGATTGAAATGAGCACAGATACCGTTCCATAAGCCAAATATGTAATAGACAAGAGCTACTCCTTGCTCAACGAAGTGGACTCAACACCCCATATTAAACACCTAACAATATATCTGACTAGTAAGAATCTTAAAACCTATGGATTTATATGTCTCCGATGAGAATCAAGCGTGTGTACAGCGGCATAAACGCAGCAGTGATAGGATTGGTGAGGTTCGGTGAGCAAATGCAGACCCTTTGAAGTCATATTACATGGTACCCATTCCATTGGTCTCAACTCTCCAGGATTAAGGGATTCTTCCTTCAGCTAAAACATGCATGTGGAACCCAGAGTATGATCCACCGTGTGATCGGGAAACGTGTTCAAATGTGTCTCAGTTTTCGTCCCCTGGTACTCGGTAGCAACATTCCAGACGCTTTACTAACACTCTCCCCACTTGGAGAGTCAGTGCCTTTAACCTGCTATTTGACCCAGTTTGCAATTTCTGCGGAAAATGAAGAGGAATTGGGAGAACCAATGAGAGACTAGCTGGAGGTGTCTGGACGGGCAAATTTAATTATCTTTTCCCACCAGGAAGAGGAATTAACCAAAGGCCCAGCATGCCATGCCGGAACCACACTAGGGCCTGAAGCAATCCTGCGGTGTTGCTGCCAGCTCACAAGAAAGCGAGTTGAAGAAACGAGCTCAGGGGCACTGTAATTCACAAAATTGCAGAGTTATAAATGACAGCTATCGTCCAAAAATATATTGAAGTAAGGCTGCCAAGAGGACTTGAAAGCGGGGCAGAATTGCAGGAAACCGATTTCAGGAGGTAGACTGGAATTGCATGTAAAGCATAGGAAAAGAGGCAGAACGTCCACAATGATGCACTTGGCCAAAAAGGGCGTATGCGTTTTTTCCTGAATATATTCAGGAAAAATCGCATACGCACTTTTTGGCCAACCAAGCAAGCCTGCAAAGGAAATCTGCACTACAATGAAGTCTCACTGCCCCCCGGTCAAAAGGGCCATCTGAAAAAAGTGTAAAATCCAGAAAGGCAGGACAGGCCATGGAGAACTGGGAGACTTGTTATGCTGATGGGCGGGATGTACATTGCCAACAGCCACTCTGGAGAAGTGTATGGTGTTTCCTGAAACATCTAAAAAACAAAGCAACAGAGCCTAGGGCACTTCCACTTATGGTCCTATAGCTTAGGGAAATTAAAGTCAAAAATACACAGCCACCCCAAATTTTGGGACGGCGCTGTTTACAAGAACCTCTTTTACGGTACAACTTCAATATCACAGAAACTGAAAAATGGATAAAGAAGTTGTGGTACTTACATACAATGTAGTATCACTCAGCAATGAAATCTATGTCATCAGGCCCGTAGCAGCATAATGAGTGGATTCAGGTACGATGATTCTAAGTGAAATAACTCACACAGAAAAAGAAACATCATAAGATATCACTAATACACGGAATGTAAACTTGGCTACACAGGAACTGAATTACAAAACAGAAAAGGGTCTCAAATGTAGAAAACCAACTTATGCTTGCTTAAGGGGAAAGGTGAGTTGGGGTGCTGCATAAAACCAGAGATTGAAATGAGCACAGATACCGTTCCATAAGCCAAATATGTAATACACAAGAGCTACTCCTTGCTCAACGAAGTGGACTTAACACCCCATATTAAATGCCTAAGAATATACCTGACTAGTAAGAATCTTAAAACCTATGGATTTATATGTCTCCGAAAGACAATCAAGCGTGTGTAGAGCGGCATAAACGCAGCAGTGATAGGATTGGTGAGGTTCAGTGAGCAAATGCAGACCCTTTGAAGTCATACTGCATAGTACCCTTTCCATGGGTCTCAACTCTCCAAGTTTAAGGGATTCTTCCTTCAGCTAAAACATGCATGTGGAACCCAGAGTATGATACACTGGGTGTTCGCGAAACGTGTTCAAATGTGTCTCAGTTTTGGTCCCCTGGTACTCGGGCACAACATTCCAGACGCTTTACTAACACTCTCCCCACTTCTAGAGTCGGTGACTTTAACCTCCTGTTTGGCCCAGTTTGCAATTTCTGCGGAAAATGAAGAGGAAAAGGGAGAACCAATGAGAGACAAGCTGGAGGTGTCTGGACGGCCAAATTTAACTCTCATTTCCCACCAGGAAGATGAATTAATCAAAGGCTCAGCGTGCCATGCCAGAACCGCATTAGGGCCTGAAGCAATCCTGCCGTGTTGCGGCCAGCTCACAAGAAAGCGAGTTGAAGAAACGAGCTCAGGGGCACTGTAATTCACAAACCTGCAGAGTTATAAATGACAGCTATCCTCCAAAAATATATTGAAGTAAGGCTGCCAAGAGGACTTGAAAGCGGGGCAGAATTGCAGGAAACCGATTTCAGGAGGTAGACTGGAATTGCATGTAAAGCATAGGAAAAGAGGCAGAACGTCCACAATGATGCACTTGGCCAGAAAGGGCGTATGCCTTTTTTCCTGAATATATTCAGGAAAAAACGCATACGCCCTTTTTGGCCAACCAAGCAAGCTTGCAATGGAAATCTGCACTACAATGAAGTCTCACTGCGCCCTGGTCAAAAGGGCCATCTGAAAAAAGTGTAAAATCCAGAAAGGCAGGACAGGCCATGGAGAACTGGGAGCCTTGTTATGCTGATGGGCGGGATGTACATTGCCAACAGCCACTCTGGAGAAGTGTATGGTGTTTCCTGAAACATCTAAAAAACAAAGCAACAGAGCCTAGGGCACTTCCACTTATGGTCCTATAGCTTAGGGAAATTAAAATCAAAAAGACACAGCCACCCCAAAATTTGGGATGGCTATGTTTACAAGAACCTCGTTTACGGTACAAGTTCAATATCACAGAAAGTGAAAAATGGATAAAGAAGTTGTGGTACTTACGTACAATGCAATATCACTCAGCAATGAAATCTATGTCATCAGGCCCGTAGCAGAATAATAAGTGGATTCAGGTACGATGATTCTAAGTGAAATAAGTCACACAGAAAAAGAAACATTATAAGATATCACTACTACACCGAATGTAAACTTGGCTACACAGGAACTGAATTACAAAACAGAACAGGGTCTCAATTGTAGAAAACCAACTTATGCTTCCTTAAGTGGAAAGGTGAGTTGGGGTGCTGCATAAAACCAGAGATTGAAATTAGCACAGATTCCGTTCCATAAGCCAAATATGTAATAGACAAGAGCTACTCCTTGCTCAACGAAGTGGACTCAACACCCCATATTAAACGCCTAAGAATACACCTGACTAGTAAGAATCTTAAAACCTATGGATTTATATGTCACCGAAAGTGAATCAAGCGTGTGTACAGTGGCATAAACGCAACAGTGATAGGATTGGTGAGGATCGGTGAGCAAATTCAAACCCTTTGAAGTCATACTGCATGGTACCCATTCCATGGGTCTCAACTCCCCAGGTTTAAGGGATTCTTCCTTCAGCTAAAACATGCATGTGGAACACAGGGTATGATCCACCGAGTGATCGGGAAACGTGTTCAATTTTGTCTCAGTTTTCGTTCCCTGGTACTTGGGTTCCACATTCCAGAGGCTTTACTAACACTCTCCCCACTTGGAGAGTCAGTGCCTTTAACCTCTTGTTTGGCCCAGTTTGCAATTTCTGCAGAAGATGAACAGGAATAGGGAGAACCAATTGGAGACTAGCTGGAGGTGTCTGGACGGGCAAATTTAACTCTCATTTCCCACCAGGAAGAGGAATTAACCAAAGGCTCAGCGTGCCGTGCCGGAACCACACTAGGGCCTGAAGCAATCCTGCGGTTATGCGACCAGCTCACAAGAAAGTGAGTTGAAGAAAGGAGCTCAGGGGCACTGTCATTCACAAACCTGCAGAGTTATAAATGACAGCTATCGTCCAAAAATATATTGAAGTAAGGCTGCCAAGAGGACTTGAAAGCAGGGCAGAATTGCAGGAAACAGATATCAGGAGGTAGACGGGAATTGCATTTAAAGCATAGGAAAAGAGGCAGAACGTCCACAATGATGCACTTGGCCAAAAAGGGCATATGCGTTTTTTCCTGAATATATTCAGGGAAAAACGCATATGACCTATTTGGCCAACCAAGCAAGCTTGCAAAGAAATCTGCACTACAATGAAGTCTCACTGCCCCCTTGTCAAAAGGGCCATCTGAAAAAAGTGTAAAATGCAGAAAGGCAGGACAGGCCATGGAGAACTGGGAGCCTTATTATGCTGATGGGCAGGATGGAAATTGCCAACAGCCACTCTGGTGAGGTGTATGGTGTTTCCTGAAACATCCAAAAAACCAAGCAACAGAGCCTAGGGCACTTCCACTTATGGTCCTATAGCTTAGGGAAATTAAAATCAAAAAGACACAGCCACCCCAAAGTTTGGGACGGCTCTGTTTACAAGAACCTCGTTTACGGTACAAGTTCAATATCGCAGAAAGCGAAAAATGGATAAAGAAGTTGTGGTACTTATGTACAATGCAATATCACACAGCAATGAAATCTATGTCATCAGGCCCGTAGCAGCATAATGAGTGGACTCAGGTACGATGATTCTAAGTGAAATAAGTGACACAGAAAAAGAAACATCATAAGATATCACTAATACATGGAATGTAAACTTGGCTACACAGGAACTGAATTACAAAACAAAACAGGGTCTCAAATGCAGAAAACCAACTTATGCTTGCTTAAGGGGAAAGGAGAGTTGGGGTGCTGCATAAAACCAGAGATTGAAATTAGCACAGATACCATTCCATAAGCCAAATATGTAATAGACAAGAGCTACTCCTTGCTCAACAAAGTGGACTCAACACCCCATATTAAACGCCTAAGAATATACCTGACTAGTAAGAATCTTAAAACCTATGGATTTATATGTCTCCGAAAGAGAATCAAGCGTGTGTACAGTGGCATAAACGCAGCAGTGATAGGATTGGTGAGGTTCGGTGAGCAAATGCAGACCCTTTGAAGTCATATTGCATGGTACCCATTCCATGGGTCTCAACTCTCCAGGTTTAAGGGATTCTTCCTTCAGCTAAAACATGCATGTGGAACCCAGAGTATGATACACTGGGTGTTCGCGAAACGTGTTCAAATGTGTCTCAGTTTTGGTCCCCTGGTACTCGGGCACAACATTCCAGACGCTTTACTAACACTCTCCCCACTTCTAGAGTCGGTGACTTTAACCTCCTGTTTGGCCCAGTTTGCAATTTCTGCGGAAAATGAAGAGGAAAAGGGAGAACCAATGAGAGACAAGCTGGAGGTGTCTGGACGGCCAAATTTAACTCTCATTTCCCACCAGGAAGATGAATTAACCAAAGACTCAGCGTGCCATGCCAGAACCGCATTAGGGCCTGAAGCAATCCTGCCGTGTTGCGGCCAGCTCACAAGAAAGCGAGTTGAAGAAACGAGCTCAGGGGCACTGTAATTCACAAACCTGCAGAGTTATAAATGACAGCTATCGTCCAAAAATATATTGAAGTAAGGCTGCCAAGAGGACTTGAAAGCGGGGCAGAATTGCAGGAAACCGATTTCAGGAGGTAGACTGGAATTGCATGTAAAGCATAGGAAAAGAGGCAGAACGTCCACAATGATGCACTTGGCCAAAAACGGCGTATGCGTTTTTTCCTGAATATATTCAGGAAAAAACGCATACGCCCTTTTTGGCCAACCAAGCAAGCTTGCAATGGAAATCTGCACTACAATGAAGTCTCACTGCGCCCTGGTCAAAAGGGCCATCTGAAAAAAGTGTAAAATCCAGAAAGGCAGGACAGGCCATGGAGAACTGGGAGCCTTGTTATGCTGATGGGCGGGATGTAC
The DNA here is from genome assembly GCF_937001465.1 of Orcinus orca. Classification (NCBI taxonomy): domain Eukaryota; kingdom Metazoa; phylum Chordata; class Mammalia; order Artiodactyla; family Delphinidae; genus Orcinus; species Orcinus orca. Next base: position 40,698,961 of record NC_064561.1, read on the forward strand.
ATTGCCAACAGCCACTCTGGAGAAGTGTATGGTGTTTCCTGAAACATCTAAAAAACAAAGCAACAGAGCCTAGGGCACTTCCACTTATGGTCCTATAGCTTAGGGAAATTAAAATCAAAAAGACACAGCCACCCCAAAATTTGGGATGGCTATGTTTACAAGAACCTCGTTTACGGTACAAGTTCAATATCACAGAAAGTGAAAAATGGATAAAGAAGTTGTGGTACTTACGTACAATGCAATATCACTCAGCAATGAAATCTATGTCATCAGGCCCGTAGCAGAATAATAAGTGGATTCAGGTACGATGATTCTAAGTGAAATAAGTCACACAGAAAAAGAAACATTATAAGATATCACTACTACACCGAATGTAAACTTGGCTACACAGGAACTGAATTACAAAACAGAACAGGGTCTCAATTGTAGAAAACCAACTTATGCTTCCTTAAGTGGAAAGGTGAGTTGGGGTGCTGCATAAAACCAGAGATTGAAATTAGCACAGATTCCGTTCCATAAGCCAAATATGTAATAGACAAGAGCTACTCCTTGCTCAACGAAGTGGACTCAACACCCCATATTAAACGCCTAAGAATACACCTGACTAGTAAGAATCTTAAAACCTATGGATTTATATGTCACCGAAAGTGAATCAAGCGTGTGTACAGTGGCATAAACGCAACAGTGATAGGATTGGTGAGGATCGGTGAGCAAATTCAAACCCTTTGAAGTCATACTGCATGGTACCCATTCCATGGGTCTCAACTCCCCAGGTTTAAGGGATTCTTCCTTCAGCTAAAACATGCATGTGGAACACAGGGTATGATCCACCGAGTGATCGGGAAACGTGTTCAATTTTGTCTCAGTTTTCGTTCCCTGGTACTTGGGTGCCACATTCCAGAGGCTTTACTAACACTCTCCCCACTTGGAGAGTCAGTGCCTTTAACCTCTTGTTTGGCCCAGTTTGCAATTTCTGCAGAAGATGAACAGGAATAGGGAGAACCAATTGGAGACTAGCTGGAGGTGTCTGGACGGGCAAATTTAACTCTCATTTCCCACCAGGAAGAGGAATTAACCAAAGGCTCAGCGTGCCGTGCCGGAACCACACTAGGGCCTGAAGCAATCCTGCGGTTATGCGACCAGCTCACAAGAAAGTGAGTTGAAGAAAGGAGCTCAGGGGCACTGTCATTCACAAACCTGCAGAGTTATAAATGACAGCTATCGTCCAAAAATATATTGAAGTAAGGCTGCCAAGAGGACTTGAAAGCAGGGCAGAATTGCAGGAAACAGATATCAGGAGGTAGACGGGAATTGCATTTAAAGCATAGGAAAAGAGGCAGAACGTCCACAATGATGCACTTGGCCAAAAAGGGCATATGCGTTTTTTCCTGAATATATTCAGGGAAAAACGCATATGACCTATTTGGCCAACCAAGCAAGCTTGCAAAGAAATCTGCACTACAATGAAGTCTCACTGCCCCCTTGTCAAAAGGGCCATCTGAAAAAAGTGTAAAATGCAGAAAGGCAGGACAGGCCATGGAGAACTGGGAGCCTTATTATGCTGATGGGCAGGATGGAAATTGCCAACAGCCACTCTGGTGAGGTGTATGGTGTTTCCTGAAACATCCAAAAAACCAAGCAACAGAGCCTAGGGCACTTCCACTTATGGTCCTATAGCTTAGGGAAATTAAAATCAAAAAGACACAGCCACCCCAAAGTTTGGGACGGCTCTGTTTACAAGAACCTCGTTTACGGTACAAGTTCAATATCGCAGAAAGCGAAAAATGGATAAAGAAGTTGTGGTACTTATGTACAATGCAATATCACACAGCAATGAAATCTATGTCATCAGGCCCGTAGCAGCATAATGAGTGGACTCAGGTACGATGATTCTAAGTGAAATAAGTGACACAGAAAAAGAAACATCATAAGATATCACTAATACATGGAATGTAAACTTGGCTACACAGGAACTGAATTACAAAACAAAACAGGGTCTCAAATGCAGAAAACCAACTTATGCTTGCTTAAGGGGAAAGGAGAGTTGGGGTGCTGCATAAAACCAGAGATTGAAATTAGCACAGATACCATTCCATAAGCCAAATATGTAATAGACAAGAGCTACTCCTTGCTCAACAAAGTGGACTCAACACCCCATATTAAACGCCTAAGAATATACCTGACTAGTAAGAATCTTAAAACCTATGGATTTATATGTCTCCGAAAGAGAATCAAGCGTGTGTACAGTGGCATAAACGCAGCAGTGATAGGATTGGTGAGGTTCGGTGAGCAAATGCAGACCCTTTGAAGTCATATTGCATGGTACCCATTCCATGGGTCTCAACTCTCCAGGTTTAAGGGATTCTTCCTTCAGCTAAAACATGCATTTGGAACCCAGAGTATGATCCACCGTTTGTTCGGGAAACGTGTTCAAATGTGTCTCAGTTTTCCTCCCCTGGTTTTCGGGTGCAACATTCCAGACGCTTTACTAACACTCTCCCCACTTGGAGAGTCACTGCCTTTAACCTCCTGTTTGGCCCAGTTTGCAACTTCTGCAGAAGATGAACAGGAATAGGGAGAACCCATGAGAGACTCGCTGGAGGTGTGTGGACGGGCAAATTTAACTCTCATTTCCCACGAGGAAGAGGAATTAACCAAAGGCTCAGCATGCCATGCCAGAACCACACGAGGGCCTGAAGCAATCCTGCGGTGTTGCGGCCAGCTCACAAGAAAGCGAGTTGAAGAAAGGAGCTCAGGAACACTGTCATTCAGAAACCTGCAGAGTTATAAATGACAGCTATCGTCCAAAAATATATTGAAGTAAGGCTGCCAAGAGGACTTGAAAGTGGGGCAGAATTGCAGGAAACCGATTTCAGGAGGTAGACTGGAATTGCATGTAAAGCATAGGAAAAGAGGCAGAACATCCACAATGATGCCCTTGGCCAAAAAGGGCGTATGCGTTTTTTCCTGAATATATTCAGGAAAAAACGCATACGCCCTTTTTGGCCAACCAAGCAAGCTTGCAAAGGAAATCTGCACTACAATGAAGTCTCACTGCCCCCTGTTCAAAAGGGCCATCTGAAAAAAGTGTAAAATCCAGAAAGGCAGGACAGGCCATGGAGAACTGGGAGCCTTTTTATGCTGATGGGCGGGATGAAAATTGCCAACAGCCACTCTGAAGAAGTGTATTGTGTTTCCGGAAACATCCAAAAAACAAAGCAACAGAGCCTAGGGCACTACCACTTATGGATCAATAGCTTAGGGAAATTAAAATCAAAAAGACACAGCCACCCCAAAGTTTGGGACGGCTCTGTTTACAAGAACCTCGTTTACGGTACAAGTTCAATATCACAGAAAGCGAAAAATGGATAAAGAAGTTGTGGTACTTACGTACCATGCAATATCAGTCAGCAAAGAAATCTATGTCATCAGGCCCATAGCAGCATAATGAGTGGATTCAGGTACGATTATTCTAAGTGAAATAAGTCACACAGAAAAAGAAACATCATAAGATATCACTAATACACGGAATGTAAACTTGGCTACACAGGAACTGAATTACAAAACAGAACAGGGTCTCAAATGTAGAAAATCAACATATGCTTGCTTAAGGGGAAAGGTGAGTTGGGGTGCTGCATAAAACCAGAGATTGAAAGGAGCACAGATACCGTTCCATAAGCCAAATATGTAATAGACAAGAGCTACTCCTTGCTCAACGAAGTAGACTCAACACCTCATATTACGCGTCTAAGAATATACCTGACTAGTAAGAATCTTAAAACCTATGGATTTATATGTCTCCGAAAGAGAATCAAGCGTGTGTACAGCGGCATAAACGCAGCAGTGATAGGATTGGTGAGGTTCGGTGAGCAAATACAGACCCTTTGAAGTCATATTTCATGGTACCCATTCCATGGGTCTCAACTCTCCAGGTTTAAGGCATTCTTCCGTCAGCTAAAACATGCATGTGGAATCCAGAGTATGATCCACTGTGTGATCGGGTAACGTGTTCAAATGTGTCTCAGTTTTCGTCCCCTGGTACTCAGGTGCAACATTCCAGATGCTTTACTAACACTCTCCCCACTTGGAGAGTCCGTGCCTTTAACATCCTGTTTGGCCCAGTTTGCAATTTCTGCGGAAGATGAACAGGAATAGGGAGAACAAATGAGAGACTAGCTGGAAGTGTCTGGACGGGCAAACTGAACTCTCATTTCCCACCAGGAAGAGGAATTAACCAAAGGCTCAGTGGGCCGTGCCGGAACCACACTAGGGCCTGAAGCAATGCTGCGGTTTTGCCGCAAGCTCACAAGAAAGCGAGTTGAAGAAAGGAGCTCAGGGGCACTGTAATTCACAAACCTGCAGAGTTATAAATGACAGTTATGGTCCAAAAATATATTGAAGTAAGGCTGCCAAGAGGACTTGAAAGTGGGGCAGAAATGCAGGAAACCTATTTCAGAAGGTACACGGGAGTCGCTCTTAAAGCATAGGAAAAGAGACAGAACTTGGAAAATAATGCACTTGGCAAAAAAGGGCATATGTGTTTTATCCAGAGCTCTCATAACTGAGGGGAGGAGATTCCCAGCAGGCTCCCACTGCCACCTGAGGGATCACGTTGCCAAGGCAACGTGATCAATCCAGGCAGGAATTATCTCACAGCAGAGATCCCACCTCACAGAAGGGTGAGAAACCCAGCCAAAATCAGACTCTCACCAGAGGGCCCACATCACCAAGGGGATGGGAACCAGGCAGGAGTGTCTTCACACCAGTGGGGCCACATCATCGAAAGGTGAGGTACTCAGCACATGTGTCCTCAAACCAGAGGACCCACATCACCAAGGGCCTTGGAGTGAGGCAGGCAGGAGTAGCCTCACAACACTGGGCCCATAGAATAAAAAAGTGAGGAATCCAGCAGTTGGAACCTCCCAGCAGGCGGCCCAGAGCACCGAGGCTATGGGATCCAGGCCACAGTGAACTCACAGAAGAGGGCTCATGTCATGAAACTGAGCAACCCAGCCATTGGGACCTCAGAGCAGGAGGCCCACATCCCCATAGAGATGAGATCCTAAGAGGAGTGCCAAAGCATCACTCGACTGACTAAGAAAAGTTGGTGAGCCCAGCAGTTAGGGCCTGACCCAAGAGGGCCCTCATCACCGGTGGGAGGAGATTCCCAGCACGCTCCAACTGCCACCACACGGCTGACTTCACCAAGGCAATGTGTGCCAGCCATGCAGGAGTGACCTATCAGCAGAGGGTCTCCCTCACAGAAGGGTGACGAACACTGCCAGGAACAGACTCTCACCAGGGGGTCCACATAACCACGTGGATGAGAACCAGACAGGAGTGTCCTCACACTAGTGGGGCCACATCATCGAAAGGTGAGGAACCCAGGAAAGGTGGCCACAAACCAGAGGACCCACATCACCAAGGGGTTGAGAGTGAGGTAGGTGTCTGGACGGGCATATTTAACACTCATTTCCCACCAGGAAGAGGAATTAACCAAAGGCTCAGCGTGCCCTGCCAGAAGCAGATTAGGGCCTGAAGTAGTCTTGCGGGTTTGCGGACAGCTCACAAGAAAGCGAGTTGAAGAAAGGAGCTCAGGGGCCCTGTAATACACAAACCTGCAGAGTTATAAATGACAGATAACGTCCAAAAATATATTGAAGTAAGGCTGCGAAGAGGACTTGAAAGCGGGGCAGAATTTCAGGAAACCGATTTCAGGAGGTAGACTGGATTTGCATTTAAAGCATAGGAAAAGAGGCAGAACATCGACAATGATGCACTTGGCAAAAAAGGGCGTATGAGTTTGTTCCTGAATATATTCAGGAAAAAACACATACGCCCTTTTTGGCAAACCAAGCAAGCTTGCAATGGAAATCCGAACTACTATGAAGTGTCACTTCCCCCCGGTCTAAAGGGCCATCTGAAAAAAGTGTAAAATCCAGAAAGGCAAGATAGGCCATGGGGAATAAGGAGCCTTGTTATACTGATGGGCGGGATGTAAATTGCCAACAGCCACTCTGGAGAAGTGTATGGTGTTTCCTGATACATCTGAAAAACAAAGCAACAGAGTCTAGGGCATTTCCACTTATGGTCCTATAGCTTAGGGAAATTAAAATAAAAAAGACACAGCCACCCCAAAATTTGGGGCGGCTCTGTTTACAGGAACCTCTTCTACGGTACAAGTTAAATATCCCAGAGAACAAATAATTGATAAAGAAGTTGCAGTACTTACGTACAACAGAACACCACTCAGCAATGAAATCTGTGTCACCAGGCCTGTACCAGCATAATGAGTGGATTGAGGCATGATGATTCTAAGTGAAATAAGTCACACAGAAAAAGAAACATCATAAGGTATCACTAATACACGGAATGTAAACTTGGCTACACATGAACTGTATTACAAAACAGAACAGGGTCTCAAGTTTAGAAAACCAACTTATGCTTGCTTAAGGGGAAAGGTGAGTTGGGGTGCTGCATAAAACCAGAGTTTGAAATTGGCACAGATACCATTCCATAAGCCAAATATGTAATAGACAAGACCTACCCCTTGCTCAACGAAATGGACTCAACAATGAGGTATCACCTCACACCTGTTAGAATGGGCATCATCTGAAAATCTACAAACAACAAATGCTGGAAAGGGTGTGGAGAAAAGGAAGCCTCTTCCACTATTGTTGGGAATATAAATTGATACAGTCACTATGGAGAACAATATGGAGTTTCTTAAGAAACTAATAATAGAATTACCATATGATACAGCAATCCCAGTACTGGACATATACCCAGACAAAGCCATAAATCAAAAAGAGACATTCACCGCAATGTTCATTGCATCACTATTTACAATATCGAGGTAATGGAAGCAACCTAAATGCCCACAGACAGACGAATGCATAAAGAAGTGGTACATATATAAAATGGAATATTACTAAGCCATGAAAGGAATGAAATTGGGTCATTTGTAGAGACGTCGATGGATCTAGAGACTGTCATACAGACTGAAGTAAGTCAGAAAGAGAAAAACAAATCTTGTATATTCATGCATATATGTGGAACCTAGAAAAACTGTACAGATTAACCGTTTTGCAAGGCATAAATAGAGCAACAGATGTAGACAACAATCGTATGGACAACAAGGGGGGATAGCTCTTGGGGGGGGTTGGTGGTGGGAGGAGTTGAGAGATTGGGATTGGCATGTAAACATTTATATGTATAAAATAGATAACCAATAAGAACCTGCTGTATAAAAATATAAAATAAAATTCAAAATTAAAAAGAAATAAAATTTAAAAAATAAAAGAGAAAAAACAATTATTCCCTTCACATACATGTATTTATATGAATAAATTATTTCCATGCTTATATCTGTAAATACGAAAAAGAGGAATAAAATCGACCTTGAACCAAAATGAAAAAGAGAAAAAAAAACAGAACCCACCAGTTACACAGAGGAAAACCGTATCAGGGCACTTGCTCCAGTTGTAAACAATTCTGAAGTTGGTCAGTGGTGAGGAATCGTCTCCCATTCAGCCAGCAGCCCCCACACAACAAGCATCCTCATTGCAAAGCTGGGGCACCGTGCCAAGGCATCTGTGAGTAAACGTGAGCTGAGCCCCAGGCCAGTTGCTGCTGAACTGTTCCCACCCTTCCCAGGTAGAACACCTGAATATATACAAGGACTTGAAAGCCTAGAGGAAGGGCCATGGAGCCACACGAGTGACAGCATGCCAGCTGACTTGGTGCCTGCAGGCCAGCCAGGATGGTCCTGGCACTGGGTGCTCTTCTGGAAGATTTCCATTTCCCTGCCTGAGATACTCATCCTGTCCCTGCCCCCACTGCTTTTTTCCTTCCTCACCTCTGCCCAGGGAGAAATTCCAGCAGCAGGTATGGGTGACACATTCTCTTCTTTAGCAGGTGGCAGCCTGGCAACTGCTGCAGAAAGTCCAACAGAGCCCCACTCACACTGGGCCACCCACAAAGCCGTGGCCTCTCACTCCCTCCCACCAGCCCAGCCCCGAGACTGCTGACAGGGCAGAGAAAATGGCGTCAGGCACAGCTGCAGGGGCTCTTGCTGCCTGGAGTGGTATTTATATTGATCTCAACCCAGGCACACCTGGGGAGGGCTGGCCGGCACGGTAAGGCTGCCCAGGTCAGCCAATCATCACCCCTCAGGGGCTCACAGTTGCAGAAAATGGAACTTGCTGAACCGGCCAGGTCCAAGGAACAGGTGTGGGCTCCTGAGAGTCAAGATAGACAAGGGGCTGCAGCTTTGGCTTGTTTTCTAATCATTTTATCTGGCCCATGAGTGGGAGACAACTTCAAGAAAACCCTCTCCTAATGAGAGGAACCCAGGAGTCAGGGAGAGGAGGGGTGGGTGGTGGTTGGAGACAGAGGCCTGGTGCCCTGGGTGCAGTGGAAGTCTCTGGAAGACCAGGTGGAGGGAGGCCACACAGAGTGATGCCCAGGGTCACAGACCTGTCGCAGCTGCTGGTTGTTAGTTCAAGTCCTGCTCTGAGGTGCTCTGTGTCAGCTCTGAGCGACAGGTGAGCTGGGAGTGCTCTTCAATGAGGGCTATGTGCACGGTTCCTGTGTGCTCAGCCCTGCCACGGTACCTGCAAGGGTAGCTCTGTATCCTGGGAGGGGCCTGACCATGAGAGCCCCGTGGGCTGGGTTGGGGGTGGGGTACCTGCCCAGGAGAGCTCCATATCCTGGGATTGGCCTGACCACGAGAGCCCCATGGGCTGCTGGGGACCTGGTAAAGGATGTCAGGACAGTCAGTGAAGCCACCGAGGATATACCTCCAGTTGCTCCTAATTACTATACCCTGCTGGTCATTCTACCAACCACCAGGACATGGTATTCTGTATTAGTCTTCAATGATGCCTTCTTTTGTATTCCATTCGTCCCAGAGTCACAAGAAATTTTGGTTTGTGAGTGGCAGGACTCAACATACAACTAAAACAATACTTCCGGGCCGTCTTGCCCCAAGGGTTCAAAAATTCCCACACCATCTTTGGGGAAAGCTTAGCTAAAGACCGAAAAGTTCTACCTCTGGAAAAGGAAACCCTCCTTCAATATGCAGACGACATTCTGATCGCCAGCCCTACTAAGGAGGCCTCTGAACTACCAAGCCAATAAAGGATAGAAGTTGTCCAAGAAAAAGCTCAAATATCACAGACTGCGGTGACCTGCCTGGGCTTCATTCTCACACAAGGTCGGAGAAGCCCATCCCAGGAAAGGGAAGAAACCATTTGCAGCCTTACCCCTTTCTAAAACTAGAAGACAGCTTAGGGGTTCCTGGGGAGGCCAGGGTTTGCTGCTTCTGGATCCCTAACTACAGTCTACTAGCTGGGCCTCTATATGAAACACTGAAAGGAAAAGGTGATGATCCTTTTGAACAGAATCCAGAAGTGGCCTTTCAAGAATGGAAAGAGCAGTCAATTCAGACCCTTGCCCTGGAACTCCCTAATTGAGCTAAACCCTTTGACCTTTACATTCCCAGTGAAAGGTGAATCGCCATTGGAGAATTAGTGCAAAAACTGGGACCACTTGAAATGGAACAACGCAAGAATGCCATCCAGGTAGGATAAACTACAGTCACCAAGGGGCTTGGCCCACTGCCACATCTGGCCAAGATACTGGCGGTATCTAAAAACCTGGAAATCAGCAGCCCAAAAGGCCACCTCCCTCCTAAGGGAAAAAGACCCCACGTGGTGATCCTAATCACCAACCATGCCCTGAAGTTTCAGGGTTCGCTCCGTGGGCACACCGACCTCGAGTGAGGAGGCCCTCCAACTCCAACATCCAGAGAGATAACCGGGGGCAACAGGGCACCATGACGACTCGTGTGAACATCACTTGACCTGGAGTTTCTCTCATAAAACAACAATAGTGTGTCCCGAAGGAGTAGACTACTGCTTGCAGGACTTACTGCACCCAGAGGGGAGCTAATAATCTTGGCAGGGGAACCGTATATCACACTGTCACCATAGAAAAGCCTACAGACACCGTGATGATGGTGGCCAATAAGACCGGCTGGACTCCTGTTTACTTCAAAAGGCTGTTGACTCAGTGGCCATCATGGTCCTTGATCACCACTGACCCTGGACTGTCTGGGAGTTGAGCAGGCAGGGCTCTGACACCTGGTGCTGTTTGTACGTTAATTCAGGGGCCTAATTGAAGAAAGAGCAGACTACTGGTCAGAGCATCTAGGCTGGCAGAAACAGTCAGCCTAAGGTGGCCGAACAAATGTGGGGCGGGGTGAAACCGGCCCCCACAGCGTCTCTGCACATCTCTTTCCTGGACCCTTAAAGGTCATTAGAATCTATAACACTTCCAATGCTGGTGCTCAGGTGGACGAGCAGGGAGGCAGGGGTCCTGGGGCCAATCAACGTCACCTGGAGGCTGCTGGAGAGAAGTTCTGACCCTCGTCCCCTGGTATGAGGGCTCCCAACTCAGCACTCAGCAGTTACAGAAGAAGGGTCTGCACCCTCAGCACTCCAAGAATGAGGAACGGGACAAAAGGCAGAGGAGGGGTTTGTCCCCAGCAAAGCCCATTAAAAATCCCTGGGAGATAAAAATAGAATCTGGGCAATAAAGTCAAGTCTGACCTTTTTTATCCTTTGTGCTTTGTCTAATTTCACGTGCTCCTAGGGTCCCGCATGCAGAGGTTCCACACCCGGCACTTCAGACCAGATTTCCTAGTGCAGAATGGCTGGGTCGACACCTCAGCTCCTGGGGCCCAGTGCAGACTCCGAGATATAGAGCCTGAGCTGCAGCCAACCCGGCCCTCGAGAGCTCCGCCCCCTCCCTCCCACTGACTCTCACAGGATCTCTACACAGCAGCCCAGCCCACAGCCCACGGGGTAGTGCATGCTCTCACCTCTCCATTCTCTGATCAAAATATAAAGTTTCCTTTGCTTGTGAACCAAACTCAGTCTCGATCTGTTGGCCCCAATGACACTGGGCAGGGAGACACTTGTTGGGGTCCACTCTGGAGGATCAGTTACAGAAATTGAGACTATTGTAACTTCAATGAACAGATGTGTGAGCCAAACTGTAGTTAACATAGAACAGTTTATAAGGCTCAGGTAAAATAAGATGTTTCTAACACTTCCATTTGATATTTCCATCACTTTATTATAAGCAAGTTCAGTGAAAAGGTTTGTCTTATTTGTCAGGTCAATATTAGAGAAATGAAGTGATTTCTTTCCAAGGATGTACATCTAATAATCTTGGTTAAAGCTTCAATCTTGTTTTAAATGCTTTTCCATTGAAAATGATACCTCTCTTTCAGCTCCCCCATTTCTGAGAAGTATAAAATCTTATAATTTATTATTACCAAAGGGGAAAGGTGGGAGGAGGGATAAATTAACAGTTTGGAATTAACACATACACACTGCTATGTATAAAATAGATCATCAACAGGGAACTACTGTATAGCACAGGGAACTACACTCAATATTTTGCAATAACCTATAAGGGGAAATAATCGGAAAAAGAATAGATATTTTTATTGACATCATCTATCAATGACAGTTAAAGTGTAACCTAAGGGAAGCCGGTGGTGAGTGCTTCTGACCCTGAAGACTTCAATCATCTAAAGTTTGGACTCTGCCTACTTCCCAAGGCCCTTAATGAACATATGTGTAGCCGTAGCTTAAAAAACTCCCCAGTTTGGGTTTCGGGGAGACACTGATTTTGAAAAAGCCCTGGTGTTCTCCTTACATGAATGGGACTCTTCCTACTGCTAAAACATGTCTGTCACATCCAGAGGATGGTATACCATCTGATCGGGAAGAGTTTGGAAAAGGCATCTCATCTCCTCATCTCCTGGTGCTCGGGTTCACCCCTCCAGCGTCTTTACTAACAGTCTCCCCACTTGGAGATGTCAGCACTGTCAACATCCTGTTGCGTACAGTTTGGAATTTGTCCAGAGGATGAAGCGGAAGGATGAGGAACAATGAGAGACAAGTCCTAGGTGTTCAGACAGGCACATGTCACTCTAATTTCCAATCAGGAAGACGAATTGACCAAAGGCTAGGGTTGCCCATGGAAACAGTATAGGGCTTGAGGAAATCCCACTGCTTTGTGGCCAGTTCCCATAAACACAAGTTGAACAATGGAACTCAGGGGCAGTAAAATTCACGAAACTGCAGAGTTGAAAATATCTATCACTGAAAAATGTCTTGAGGAAAGTCAGAGAAAAGGATTGGTAAGCAAGGGAGAATGGCAGGAAAGGGATTTGAGGAGGTAGAAAGGACTCGCCATTAAGCACAAGAAAAGGGGCTGAACATTGCCAACATTGCAGTTGGCCAAAAAGGCTGTATGCGTTTTTTTCTGTATATATTCAAGAAAAGGGCATACACTTTTTTAGCCAACCAAACAGGTGGGCACTGGAAATCAATACTACAAAAGATATCACTTCGCATCAGTCAGAAGAGCCATCCTCATAAAGTGTAAACACCAGAAATGCAGGACAGGGCAAGGAGAAGAGGGAGCCCTGTGAGGCTTATAGTGGAAATGTATATTGCCAACGGCCATTCTGGAGAAGTGTATTGTGTTTACTAAAGCATCTAAAAAATGAGCTACAGAGCATAGGGCACTTGCACTCATGGGCATATATCTTGGGAAAAACAAAAATCGAGAGGACACAGGCACCCTAATATTTACTGCCTCTCTGTTTAAAAGATCCTCGACTAGGATATAACTTAAATGTCTCTGGAGGGAAAAAATGGATAGAGATGTGGTACTTATGTAGAGTGGAATATTACTCAGCCTGGAAATCAATGAAATATGGCCAGTTGTAACAACTCCAGAGGAGTTACGTATGATCATTCTAAGTGACATAATTCAAAAAGAAAAAGACACATATCATAAGATATCACTTAAAGGTGGAATCCAAAATGGCTACACATGCAATAAATTACAAAACAAAAACATAGTCAAATATGTAGAAAACACGCGTAAGGCTGCTAAACGGGAAAGGTGGGGAGGGGTGAGGCATCATCCAGGAGGTTGAAATTAGCAAAGATACCATTCCAAATACCAAACTGATAATCAACAAGGCCTACACAGTAGCTAAAAGAACTGCACTCAGCACACTCAAGTCACCGGAAAAGAATATCTATGACTGGTAAGAATCTGAAAAAGAATTTATTGATGTCTCTCTGTACGTGAATCAAGTGGATGTACAGCAGCAAGAAACAGAGCTTTGAAAATCAGCTGTAACCAATATAGTAATAAATTGAAAAAAATAAATGACAGAGAGACAGAGAAAACCTCTTACAACTTTTCCTCAGGGACGGTGATGCAACATGGATTGAACACATCTAGACCCACAGCAGGATGAGACATAAGGCTGGAAACTGTTCGCGCTAAGAGAAATGTGAGGTTGGGTGAGGAAATGCACACCCTTTAAAGTAATACTACCTGGTACCCATTCAATGGGTCCCAAATCTGCAGGTTCAAGGAATCTTCCTACAGCTAAAACATGCATGGAAAACCCAGAGGACTGTACACCATGTGATCGGGAGATGTGTCTAAAATGCACCTCATTTATCCTCTCCTGGTGCTCCTGTTCATCATTCCAGCCACGTTACTTAGAATCTCCCCACTTAGAGAATCAGCACATTTAAACTTCTGTTTCACACATTTTGCAAATTGTGAGGAGGATGAACGGGAAGAGGGGGAACCAATGAGAGAATAGTTGTAGGGGTTTGGACGGGCACATGTCACTCTAATTTCCCATTAAGAATAAGAATTAAAAAAAGGCTCAGCCTGCCTCGCCGGAGCTAAAATAGGGCCTGAAGCAATCCTGCGGCTTTGAGGCCAGCTCACAAAAGAGCAACTTCAAAAATGGAGCTCAGGGTCACTGCAATTCACAAACCTGCAGAGTTATAAATGAAAACTAACGTCCAAAAATATGTTGAGGTAAGGCAAAGAAGAGGATCTGAATGCAAGACAGAATTGCAAGAAACAGATTTCAAGAGATAGATTGGACTCGTCTTTAAAGCACATGAAAAGCGGCAGAATTTCGACAATGATGCAGTTGGCCCAAAAGGGAGTATGCGTTTTTTCCTGAATATATCCAGGACAAAACGCATACGCACTTTATGGGCAACCAAGCAAGCAAGCAATGCAAATGTGCACAACAAAGAAGTCTCATTTCCCACCGGTCAAAAGGGCCATCTGAAAAAATTGTAAAAACCAGAAATGCAGGACAGGCCATGGAGAACAGGGAGCCTTTATACGCTGATGGACAGTGTGTGAACTGCCGAGAGCCACTCCGGAGAAGTGTATGGTGGTTCCTAAATCATCTAAAAAACAGAGCTACAGAGCATAGGGCACTTCCAATCACAGGAGTATATCTAGGGAAGTCTAAAAATCAACAAGACTCAAGCACACCACAGTTTAGGGCTACTCTGTTTACAAGAACCTCAACTTCAGTACACCTTAAATATCCCAGGAAAGAGAACAATGGATAAAGAAGATGTGGTACTTATGTACAATGGAATATCTCTTCACCATGAAATCAATGTAATAAGGCTAGTAGAAGGATAAAGAGTGGATTTAGGTCCGATAATACTACTTGAAATAAGTCAAACAGAAAAAGAAACATATCATAAGATATCACTTATAGAGGGAGGATAAATATGGCTGCACAAAAAATGAATTACAAAACAGAACAGTGTCTCACATTTAGAAAACACACTTATGTCAGCTTAAGGGGAAAGGAGAGGTGGGGTGATGCATAAAACCAGAGTTTGAAATTAGCACAGATACCGTTCAATAAACCAAATAGGTATTAGACAAGATCTACACCTTGCTCAATGAACTGGCCTCAACACACCCTATACACCGCAGAGAAATATATCTGAGTAATAAGAATCTTAAAACCCATGTATTGATATATCTCCATAAGGGAATCAAGTGTGTGCAGAGCGGCACAAACACAGCAGTGAAAATGAGCTAAACCCCATTATAGAAATAAATTTTAAAACTAAAACGCAGAAACAATGAAAGAGAGAAAAATTCTTACAAAATTCGCTCAGGGGCTGTGATGCAACCTGGAATGACCACATATAAACCCACAGCTGGATAAGACATAAGGCTGGACACTTGGGGCTGAGAGGATTGGTGAGCTTTGGTGAGCAACTGCCGAAAGTTTAATGCAATACTTCATGCTACTCATTCCAAGGGTCCCAACACTCCAGGTTGAAGGGAATCTTCCTACAGCTAAACCATGCATGGGAAATCCAGCAGATGGTATACCATATGATCGGGAAAGGTTTCTAAAACGCACCTCATTTTCCTCTCCTGGAGCTCCGGATCAACATTCCAGCCACTTTACTAACAACATCTCCACATGGAGAGTCAATGCCTTTAAGTTCCGGTATAGCACAGTCTGCAGTTAGTGCGGAGGATGAATGGAAAGAGGGGGAACCAGTGAGAAAATAGCTGTAGCGCTTTCAATGGCCACATGTCACTCTAATTTCACATCAGGAAGAAGAATTAACCAAAGGCAGAGCAAGGCGCCCCAGAAGAAGAATAGGGCCTGAAGAAATCCTGTGGATATGAGGCAAGATCAAAAAATAAGAGTTGAAAAAAAGAGCTAAGGAACACTGCAATTCAAAAACCTGCAGAGTTATAAGGCCAACTATTTTCCAAAAGTATATTGAGGTAAGGCTATGAAGAGGCACTGACAGCAAGGCAGAATTGCAGGAAACCGATTTCAGGAGGTAGACTGGAATTGCATGTAAAGCATAGGAAAAGAGGCAGAACGTCCACAATGATGCACTTGGCCGGAAAGGGCATATGCGTTTTTCCCTGAACATATTCAGGAAAAAACGGATACGCCCTTTTTGGACAAGCAAGCAAGCTTGCAAAGTAAATCTGCACTACAATGAAGTCTCACTGCCCCCCAGTCAAAAGGGACATCTGAAAAAAGTGTAAAATCCAGAAAGGCAGGACAGGCCATGGAGAACTGGGAGCCTTGTTATGCTGATGGGCGGGATGTAAATTGCCAACAGCCACTCTGGAGAAGTGTATGGTGTTTCCTGAAACATCCCAAAAACAAAGCAACAGAGCCTAGGGCACTTCCACTTATGGTCCTATAGCTTAGGGAAATTAAAATCAAAAAGACACAGCCACCCCAAAGTTTGGGACGGCTCTGTTTACAAGAAACTCGTTTACGGTACCAGTTCAATATCACAGAAAGTGAAAAATGGATAAAGAAGTTGTGGTACTTACGTACAATGCAATATCACTCAGCAATGAAATCTATGTCATCAGGCCCATAGCAGCATAATGAGTGGATTCAGGTACGATGATTCTAAGTGAAATAAGTCACACAGAAAAAGAAACATCATAAGATATCACTACTACACGGAATGTAAACTTGGCAACACAGGAACTGAATTACAAAACAGAACAGGGTCTCAAATGTAGAACACCAACTTATGCTTGCTTAAGGGGAAAGGTGAGTTGGGGTGCTGCATAAAACCAGAGATTGAAATGAGCACAGATACCGTTCCATAAGCCAAATATGTAATAGACAAGAGCTACTCCTTGCTCAACGAAGTGGACTCAACACCCTATATTAAACACCTAAGAATATACCTGACTAGTAAGAATCTTAAAACCTATGGATTTATATGTCTCCGAAAGAGAATCAAGCGTGTGTACAGCGGCATAAATGCAGCAGTGATAGGATTGGTGATGTTCGGTGAGAAAATGCAGACCCTTTGAAGTCATATTGCATAGTACCCATTCCATGGGTCTCAACTCTCCAGGTTTAAGGGATTCTTCTTTCAGCTAAAACATGCATGTGGAAGCCAGAGTATGATCCACCATGTGATCGGGAACGTGTTCAAATGTGTCTCAGTTTTCGTCCCCTGATACTCGGGTGCAACATTCCAGACGCTTTACTAACACTCTCCCCACTTGGAGAGTCAGTGCCTTTAACCTCCTGTTTGGCCCAGTTTGCAATTTCTGCTGAAAATGAACAGGAATAGTGAGAACCAATGAGAGACTAGCTGGAGGTGTCTGGACGGGTAAATTTAACTCTCATTTCCCACCAGGAAGAGGAATTGCCAAAGGCTCAGCGTGCCATGCCAGAACCACACTAGGGCCTGAAGCAATCTTGCGGTGTTTCGGCCAGCTCACAAGAAAGCGAGTTGAAGAAAGGAGCTCAGGGGCACTGTAATTCACAAACATGCAGAGTTATAAATGACAGCTATCGTCCAAAAATATATTGAAGTAAGGCTGCCAAGAGGACAAGAAACTGGGGCAGAATTGCAGGAAACCGATTTCAGGAGGTAGACTGGAATTGCATGTAAAGCATAGGAAAAGAGGCAGAACGTCCACAATGATGCACCTGGCCAAAAAGGGCGTATGCGTTTTTTCCTGAATATATTCAGGAAAAAACGCATACGCCCTTTTTGGCCAACCAAGCAAGCTTGCAAAGGAAATCTGCACTACAATGAAGTCTCACTGCCCCCGGTCAAAAGGGCCATCTGAAAAAAGTGTAAAATCCAGAAAGGCAGGATAGGCCATGGAGAACTGGGAGCCTTGTTATGCTGATGGGCGGGATGTAAATTGCCAACAGCCACTCTGGAGAAGTGTATGGTGTTTCCTGAAACATCCAAAAAACAAAGCAACAGAGCCTAGGGCATTTCCTCTTATGGTCCTATAGCATAGGGAAATTAAAATCAAAAAGACACGGCCACCCCAAAGTTTGGGACGGCTCTGTTTACAAGAACCTCGTTTACGGGACAAGTTCAATATCACAGAAAGCGAAAAATGGATAAAGAAGTTGTGGTACTTACGTACAATGCAATATCACTCAGCAATGAAATCTATGTCATCAGACCCGTAGCAGCATAATGAGTGGATTCAGGTACGATGATTCTAAGTGAAATAAGTCACACAGAAAAAGAAACATCATAAGATATCACTAATACATGGAATGTAAACTTGGCTACACAGGAACTGAATTACAAAACAGAACAGGGTCTCAAATGCAGAAAAACAACTTATGCTTGCTTAAGGGGAAAGGTGAGTTGGGGTGGTGCATAAACCAGAGCTTGAAAGTAGCACAGATACCGTTCCATAAGCCAAATATATAATAGACAAGAGCTACTCCTTGCTCAACGAAGTGGACTCAACACCCCATATTAAACGCCTAAGGATATACCTGACTAGTAAGAATCTTAAAACATATGGATTTATATGTCTCCGAAAGAGAATCAAGTGTGTGTACAGTGGCATAAACGCAGCAGTGATAGGACTGGTGAGGTTCGGTGAGCAAATGCAGACCCTTTGAAGTCATACTGCATGGTACTCATTCCATGGGTCTCAACTCTCCAGGTTTAAGGGATTCTTCCTTCAGCTAAAACATGCATGTGGATCCCAGAGTATGATCCACCGTGTGATCGGGAAACGTGTTGAAATGTGTCTAAGTTTTTGTCCCCTGATACTCGGGTACAAAATTCCAGATGCTTTACTAACACTCTCCCCACTTGGAGAGTCAGTGCCTTTAACCTCTTGTTTGGCCCAGTTTGCAATTTCTGCAGAAAATGAACAGGAATAGGGAGAACCCATGAGAGACTACCTGGAGGAGTCTGGACGGGCAAATTTAACTCTCATTTCCCACCTGGAAGAGGAATTAACCAAAGGCTCAGCGTGCCATGTCGGAACCACACTAGGGCCTGAAGCAATCCTGCGGTGTTGCGGCCAGCTCACAAGAAAGCGAGGTGAAGAAAGGAGCTCAGGGGCACTTTCATTCACAAACCTGCAGAGTTATAAATGACAGCTATCGTCCAAAAATATATTGAAGTAAGGCTGCCAAGAGGACTTGAAAGTGGGGCAGAATTGCAGGAAACCGATTTCATGAGGTAGACAGGAATTGCATGTAAAGCATAGGAAAAGAGGCAGAGCGTCCACAATGATTTACTTGGCCAGAAACGGCGTATGCGTTTTTCCCTAAACATATTCAGGAAAAAACGCATACGCCCTTTTTGGCCAACCAAGCAAGCTTGCAAAGTAAATCTGCACGAAATGAAGTCTCACTGCCCCCCGGTCAAAAGAGCCATCTGAAAAAAGTGTAAAATAGAGAAAGGCAGGACAGGCCACGGAGAACTGGGAGCCTTGTTATGCTGATGGGCGGGATGTAAATTGCCAACAGCCACTCTGGAGAAGTGTATGGTGTTTCATGAAACATCTACAAAACAAAGCAACAGAGCCTAGGGCACATCCACTTATGGTCCTATAGCTTAGGGAAATTAAAATCAAAAAGACGCAGCCACCCCAAAGTTTGGGACGGCTCTGTTTACAAGAACCTCGTTTATGGTACCAGTTCAATATCACAGAAAGAGAAATGGATAAAGAAGTTGTGGTACTTACGTACAATGCAATATCACTCAGCAATAAAATCTATGTCATCAGGCCCGTCGCAGCATAATGAGTGGATTCAAGTACGATGATTCTAAGTGAAATAAGTCACACAGAAAAAGAAACATCATAAGATATCACTACTACACAGAATGTAAACTTGGCTACACAGGAACTGAATTACAAAACAGAACAGGGTCTCAAATGTAGAACACCAACTTATGCTTGCTTAAGGGGAAAGGTGAGTTGGGGTGCTGCATAAAAACAGAGATTGAAATTACCACACATACCGTTCCATAAGCCAAATATGTAATAGACAAGAGCTACTCCTTGCTCAAAGAAGTGGACTCAACACCCCCTATTAAACGCCTAAGAATATACCTGACTAGTAAGAATCTTAAAACCTATGGATTGATATGTCTCCGAAAGAGAATCAAGCGTGTGTACAGTGGCATAAACGCAGCAGTGATAGGATTGGTGAGGTTCGGTGAGCAAATGCAAACCCTTAGAATTCATATTGCATGGTACCCATTCCATGGGTCTCAACTCTCCAGGTTTAAAGGATTCTTCCTTCTGCTAAAACATGCATGTGGAACCCAGAGTATGATCCACTATGTGATCGGGAAATGT
The DNA here is from genome assembly GCF_937001465.1 of Orcinus orca. NCBI lineage: Eukaryota > Metazoa > Chordata > Mammalia > Artiodactyla > Delphinidae > Orcinus > Orcinus orca. The sequence goes on from NC_064561.1 coordinate 40,718,986, forward strand.
GTTCAAATGAGTCTCAGTTTTCGTCCCCAGGTACTTGGGTGCAACATTCCAAACGCTTTACTAACACTCTCCCCACTTGGAGAGCCAATGCCTTTAAACTCCTGTTTGGCCAAGTTTGCAATTTCTGCGGAAATTGAACAGGAATAGGGAGAACCCATGAGAGACTAGCTGGAGGTGTCTGGACGGGCAAATTTAACTCTCATTTCCCACCAGTAAGAGGAATTAACCAAAGGCTCAGCGTGCCGTGCCGGAACCACACTATGGCCTGAAGCAATCCTGCAGTGTTGCGGCCAGCTCACAAGAAAGCGAGTTGAAGAAAGGAGCTCAGGGGCACTGTCATTCACAAACCTGCAGAGTTATAAATGACAGCTATCGTCCAAAAATATATTGAAGTAAGGCTGCCAAGAGGACTTGAAAGCGGGGCAGAATTGCAGGAAACCGATTTCAGGAGGTAGACTGGAATTGCATGTAAAGCATAGGAAAAGAGGCACAACGTCCACAATGATGCACTTGGCCAAAAAGGGCGTATGAGTTTTTTCCTGAATATATTCAGGAAAAAACGCAAACACCCTTTTTGGCCAACCAAGCAAGCTTGCAAAGGAAATCTGCACTACAATGAAGTCTCACTGCCCCCCGGTCAAAAGGGCCATCTGAGAAAAGTCTAAAATCCAGAAAGGCAGGACAGGCCATGGAGAATTGGGAGCCTTGTTATGCTGATGGGCGGGATGTAAATTGCCAACAGCCACTCTGGAGAAGTGTATGGTGTTTCCTGAAACATCCAAAAAACAATGCAACAGCGCCTAGGGCACTTCCACTTATGGTCCTATAGCTTAGCGAAATTAAAATCAAAAGGACACAGCCACCCCAAAGTTTAGGACGGCTCTGTTTACAAGAACCTCTTTTACGGTACAAGTTCAATATCACAGAAAGCAAAAAATGGATAATGAACTTGTGGTACTTACGTACAATGCAATATCACTCAGCAATGAAATCTATGTCACCTGGCCCATAGCAGCATAATGAGTGGATTCAAGTACGATGATTCTAAGTGAAATAAGTCACACAGAAAATGAAACCTCATACGATATCACTAATTCACGGAATGTAAACTTGACTACATAGGATCTGAATTACAAAACAGAAGAGGGTCTCAAATGTAGAACACCAACTTATGCTTGCTTAAGGGGAAAGGTGAGTTGGGGTGCTGCATAAAACCAGAGATTGAAATTAGCACAGATTCCGTTCCATAAGCCAAATATGTAATAGAGAAGAGCTACTCCTTGCTCAACGATGTGGACTCAACACCCCATATTAAACGCCTAAGAATATACCTGAGTAGTAAGAATCTTAAAACCGATGGATTTATATGTCTCCGAAAGAGAATCAAGCATGTGTACAGCGGCATAAACGCAGCAGTGATAGGATTGGTGAGGTTCGGTGAGCAAATGCAGACCCTTTGAAGTCATATTGCATGGTACCCGTTCCATGGGTCTCAACTCTCCAGGTTTCAGGGACTCTTCCTTCAGCTAAAACATGCATGTGGAACCCAGAGTATGATCCACCGTGTGATCGGGGAACGTGTTCAAATGTGTCTCAGTTTTCGTCCCCTGGTACTGGGTGCAACATTCCAGACGCTTTACTAACACTCTCCCCACTTGGAGAGTCAGTGCCTTTAACCTCCTGATTGGCCCAGTTTGCAATTTCTGCGTAAGATGAACAGGAATAGGGAGAAACCATGAGAGACTAGCTGGAGGTGTCTGGACGGGCAAATTTAACTCTCATTTCCCACCAGGGAGAGGAATTAACCAAAGGCTCAGAGTGTCATGTCAGAACCACACTAGGGCCTGAAGCAATCCTGCAGTGTTGCGGCCAGCTCAGAAGAAATCGAGTTGAAGAAAGGAGCTCAGGGGCACTGTAATTCACAAACCTGCAGAGTTATACATGACAGCTATCGTCCAAAAATATATTGAAGTAAGGCTGCCAAGAGGACTTGAAAGCGGGGCAGAATTGCAGGAAACCGATTTCAGGAGGTAGACTGGAATTGCATGTAAAGCATAGGAAAAGAGGCAGAACGTCCACAATGATGCACCTGGCCAAAAAGGGCGTATGCGTTTTTTGCTGAATATATTCAGGAAAAAAACGCAAACACACTTTTTGGCCAACCAAGCAAGCTTGCAAAGGAAATCTGCACTACAATGAATCTCACTGCCCCCCGGTCAAAAGGGCCATCTGAAAAAAGTGTAAAATCCAGAAAGGCAGGACAGGCCATGGAGAACTGGGAGCCTTGTTATGCTGATGGGCGGGATGTAAATTGCCAACAGCCACTCTGGAGAAGTGTATGGTGTTTCCTGAAACATCTAAAAAACAAAGGAACAGAGCCTAGGGCACTTCCACTTATGGTCCTATAGTTTAGGGAAATTAAAATCAAAAAGACACAGCCACCCCAAAGTTTGGGATGGCTCTGTTTACAAGAACCTCGTTTAAGGTACAAGTTCAATATCACAGAAAGCGAAAAATGGATAAAGAAGTTGTGGTACTTACGTACAATGCAATATCACTCAGCAATGAAATCTATGTCATCAGGCCCGTCGCAGCATAATGAGTGGATTCAGGTACGATGATTCTAAGTGAAATAAGTCACACAGAAAAAGAAACATCATAAGATATCACTACTACACGGAATGTAAACTTGGCTACACAGGAACTGAATTACAAAACAGAACAGGGTCTCAAATGTAGAAAACCAACTTATGCTTGCTTAAGGGGAAAGGTGAGTTGGGGTGCTGCATAAAACCAGAGATTTAAATTAGCACAGTTACCGTTCCATAAGCCTAATATGTAATAGACAAGAGCTACTCCTTGCTCAACGAAGTGGACTCAACACCCCATATCAAATGCCTAAGAATATACCTGACTAGTAAGAATCTTAAAACCTTTGGATTTCTATGTCTCCGAAAGAGAATCAAGCGTGTGTACAGCGGCATAAACGCAGCAGTGATAGGATTGGTGAGGTTCGGTGAGCAAATGCAGACCCTTTGAAGTCATATTGCATGGTACCCATTCCATGGGTCTCAACTCTCCAGGTTTAAGGGAGTCTTCCTTCAGCTAAAACATGCATGTGGAACCCAGAGTATGATCTACCGTGTGATTGGGAAACGTGTTCAAATGTGTCTCAGTTTTCATCCACTGGTACTCAGGTGCAACATTCCAGACGCTTTACTAACACTCTCCAAATTGGAGAGTCAGTGCCTTTAACCTCCTGTTTGGCCCAGTTTGCAATTTCTGCGGAAAATGAACAGGAATAGGGAGAAGCAATGAGAGACTAGCTGGAGGTGTCTGGACGGGCAAATTTAACTCTCATTTCCCACCAGGAAGAGGAATTAACCAAAGACTCAGCGTGCCATGCCGGAACCACACTTGGGCCTGAAGCAATCCTGCGGTGTTGCGGACTGCTCACAAGAAAGCGAGTTGAAGAAAGGAGCTCAGGGGCACTGTAATTCACAAACCTGGAGAGTTATAAATGACAGCTATCGTCCAAAAATATATTGAAGTAAGGCTGCCAAGAGAACTTGAAAGCGGGGCAGAATTGCAGGAAACCGATTTCAGGAGGTAGACTGGAATTGCATGTAAAGCATAGGAAAAGAGGCAGAACGCCCACAATGATGCACTTGGCCAAAAAGGGCGTATGCGTTTTCTCCTGAATATATTCAGGAAAAAACGCATACGCACTTTTTGGCCAGCCAAGCAAACTTGCAAAGGAAATCTGCACTACAATGAAATCTCACTGCCCCCCGCTCAAAAGAGTCATCTGAAAAAAGTGTAAAATCCAGAAAGGCAGGACAGGCCATGGAGAACTGGGAGCCTTGTTATGCTGATGGGCGGGATGTAAATTGCCAACAGCCACTCTGGAGAAGTGTATGGTGTTTCCTGAAACATCTAAAAAACAAAGCAACAGAGCCTAGGGCACTTCCACTTATGGTCCTATAGTTTAGGGAAATTAAAATCAAAAAGACACAGCCACCCCAAAGTTTGGGATGGCTCTGTTTACAAGAACCTCGTTTAAGGTACAAGTTCAATATCACAGAAAGCGAAAAATGGATAAAGAAGTTGTGGTACTTACGTACAATGCAATATCACTCAGCAATGAAATCTATGTCATCAGGCCCGTCGCAGCATAATGAGTGGATTCAGGTACGATGATTCTAAGTGAAATAAGTCACACAGAAAAAGAAACATCATAAGTTATCACTACTACATGGAATGTAAACTTGGCTACACAGGAACTGAATTACAAAACAGAACAGGGTCTCAAATGTAGAAAACCAACTTATGCTTGCTTAAGGGGAAAGGTGAGTTGGGGTGCTGCATAAAACCAGAGATTTAAATTAGCACAGTTACCGTTCCATAAGCCTAATATGTAATAGACAAGAGCTACTCCTTGCTCAACGAAGTGGACTCAACACCCCATATCAAATGCCTAAGAATATACCTGACTAGTAAGAATCTTAAAACCTTTGGATTTCTATGTCTCCGAAAGAGAATCAAGCGTGTGTACAGCGGCATAAACGCAGCAGTGATAGGATTGGTGAGGTTCGGTGAGCAAATGCAGACCCTTTGAAGTCATATTGCATGGTACCCATTCCATGGGTCTCAACTCTCCAGGTTTAAGGGAGTCTTCCTTCAGCTAAAACATGCATGTGGAACCCAGAGTATGATCTACCGTGTGATTGGGAAACGTGTTCAAATGTGTCTCAGTTTTCATCCACTGGTACTCAGGTGCAACATTCCAGACGCTTTACTAACACTCTCCAAATTGGAGAGTCAGTGCCTTTAACCTCCTGTTTGGCCCAGTTTGCAATTTCTGCGGAAAATGAACAGGAATAGGGAGAAGCAATGAGAGACTAGCTGGAGGTGTCTGGACGGGCAAATTTAACTCTCATTTCCCACCAGGAAGAGGAATTAACCAAAGACTCAGCGTGCCATGCCGGAACCACACTTGGGCCTGAAGCAATCCTGCGGTGTTGCGGACTGCTCACAAGAAAGCGAGTTGAAGAAAGGAGCTCAGGGGCACTGTAATTCACAAACCTGGAGAGTTATAAATGACAGCTATCGTCCAAAAATATATTGAAGTAAGGCTGCCAAGAGAACTTGAAAGTGGGGCAGAATTGCAGGAAACCGATTTCAGGAGGTAGACTGGAGTTGCATATAAAGCATAGGAAAAGAGGCAGAACGTCCACAATGATGCACTTGGCCAAAAAGGGCGTATGCGTTTGTTCCTGAATATATTCAGGAAAAAACGCATACGCCCTTTTTGGCCCACCAAGCAAGCTTGCAAAGGAAATCTGCACTACAACGAAGTGTCACTGCCCCGCGGTCAAAAGGGCCATCTGAAAAGAGTGTAAAATCCAGAAAGGCAGGACAGGCCATGGAGAAATGGGAGCCTTGTTATGCTGATGGGCAGGATGTAAATTGCCAACAGCCACTCTGGAGAAGTGTATGGTGTTTCCTGAAACATCTAAAAAACAAAGCAACAGAGCCTAGGGCACTTCCACTTATGGTCCTATAGCTTAGGGAAATTAAAATCAAAAAGACACAGCCACCCAAAAGTTTGGGACGGCTCTGTTTACAAGAACCTCGTTTACGGTACAAGTTCAATATCACAGAAAGTGAAAAATGGATAAAGAAGTTGTGGTACTTACGTACAATGCAATATCACTCAGCATTGAAATCTATGTCATCAGGGCCGTAGCAGCATAATGAGTGGATTCAGGTACGATGATTCTAAGTGAAATAAGTCACACAGAAAATGAAACCTCATACGATATCACTAATTCACGGAATGTAAACTTGACTACACAGGATCTGAATTACAAAACAGAAGAGGGTCTCAAATGTAGAACACCAACTTATGCTTGCTTAAGGGGAAAGGTGAGTTGGGGTGCTGCATAAAACCAGAGATTGAAATTAGCACAGATTCCGTTCCATAAGCCAAATATGTAATAGAGAAGAGCTACTCCTTGCTCAACGAAGTTGACTCAACACCCCATATTAAACGCCTAACAATATACCTGACTAGTAGGAATCTTAAAACCGATGGATTTATATGTCTCCGAAAGAGAATCAAGCGTGTGTACAGCGGCATAAACGAAGCAGTGATAGGATTGGTGAGGTTCGGTGAGCAAATGCAGACCCTTGAAGTCATATTGCATGGTACCCATTCCATGGGTCTCAACTCTCCAGGTTTCAGGGAGTCTTCCTTCAGCTAAAACATGCATGTGGAACCCAGAGTATGATCCACCGTGTGATCGGGAAACGTGTTCAAATGTGTCTCAGTTTTCGTCCCCTGGTACTCGGGTGCAACATTCCAGACGCTTTACTAACACTCTCCCCACTTGGAAAGTCAGTGCCTTTATCCTCCTGATTGGCCCAGTTTGCAATTTCTGCGTAAGATGAACAGGAATAGGGAGAACCAATGAGAGACTAGCTGGAGGTGTCTGGACGGGCAAATTTAACTCTCATTTCCCACCAGGGAGAGGAATTAACCAAAGGCTCAGAGTGCCATGTCAGAACCACACTAGGGCCTGAAGCAATCCTGCAGTGTTGCGGCCAGCTCAGAAGAAATCGAGTTGAAGAAAGGAGCTCAGGGGCACTGTAATTCACAAACCTGCAGAGTTATACATGACAGCTATCGTCCAAAAATATATTGAAGTCAGGCTGCCAAGAGGACTTGAAAGCGGGGCAGAATTGCAGGAAAGTGATTTCAGGAGGTAGACTGGAATTGCATGTAAAGCATAGGAAAAGAGGCAGAACGTCCACAATGATGCACTTGGCCAAAAAGGGCGTATGCGTTTTTTGCTGAATATATTCAGGAAAAAAACGCAAACACACTTTTTGGCCAACCAAGCAAGCTTGCAAAGGATATCTGCACTACAATGAATCTCACTGCCCCCCGGTCAAAAGGGCCATCTGAAAAAAGTGTAAAATCCAGAAAGGCAGGACAGGCCATGGAGAACTGGGAGCCTTGTTATGCTGATGGGCGGGATGTAAATTGCCAACAGCCACTCTGAAGAAGTGTATGGTGTTTCCTGAAACATCTAAAAAACAAAGCAACAGAGCCTAGGGCACTTCCACTTATGGTCCTATAATTTAGGAAAATTAAAATCAAAAAGACACAGCCACCCCAAAGTTTGGGATGGCTCTGTTTACATGAACCTCGTTTAAGGTTCAAGTTCAATATCACAAAAAGCAAAAAATGGATAAAGACGTTGTGGTACTTACGTACAATGCAATATCACTCAGCAATGAAATCTATGTCATCAGGCCCGTAGCAACATAATGAGTGGATTCAGGTACGATGATTCTAAGTGAAATAAGTCACACACAAAAAGAAACATCATAAGATATCACTACTACACGGAATGTAAACTTGGGTACACAGGAACTGAATTACAAAACAGAACAGGGTCTCAAATGTAGAAAACCAACTTATGCTTGCTTAAGGGGAAAGGTGAGTTGGGGTGCTGCATAAAACCAGAGATTTAAATTAGCACAGTTACCATTCCATAAGCCTAATATGTAATAGACAAGAGCTACTCCTTGCTCAACGAAGTGGACTCAACACCCCATATTAAATGCCTAAGAATATACCTGACTAGTAAGAATCTTAAAACCTTTGGATTTCTATGTCTCCGAAAGAGAATCAAGCGTGTGTACAGCGGCATAAACGCAGCAGTGATAGGCTTGGTGAGGTTCGGTGAGCAAATGCAGACCCTTTGAAGTCATATTGCATGGTACCCATTCCATGGGTCTCAACTCTCCAGGTTTAAGGGAGTCTTCCTTCAGCTAAAACATGCATGTGGAACCCAGAGTATGATCCACTGTGTGATTGGGAAACGTGTTCAAATGTGTCTCAATTTTCATCCCCTGGTACTCGGGTGCAACATTCCAGACGCTTTACAAACACTCTCCACACTTGGAGAGTCAGTGCCTTTAACCTCCTGTTTGGCCCAGTTTGCAATTTCTGCGGAAAATGAACAGGAATAGGGAGAACCAATGAGAGACTAGCTGGAGGTATCTGGACGGGCAAATTTAACTCTCATATACCACCAGGAAGAGGAATTAACCAAAGGCTCAGCGTGCCGTGCCGGAACCACACTAGGGCCTGAAGCAATCCTGCAGTGTAGCGGCCAGCTCACAAGAAAGCAAGTTGAAGAAAGGAGCTCAGGGGCACTGTAATTCACAAACCTGCAGAGTTATAAATGACAGCTATCGTCCAAAAATATATTGAAGTAAGGCTGCCAAGAGGACTTGAAAGCGGGGCAGAATTGCAGGAAACCGATTTCAGGAGGTAGACTGGAATTGCATGTAAAGCATAGGAAAAGAGGCAGAACGTCCACAATGATGCACTTGGCCAAAAAGTGCATATGCGTTTTTTCCTGAATATATTCAGGAAAAAACGCATACGCCCTTTTTGGCCAAGCAAGCAAGCTTGCAAAAAAATCTGCACTAAAATGAAGTCTCACTGCCCCCCGGTCAAAAGGGTCATCTGAAAAATGTGTGAAATCCAGAAAGGCAGGACAGGCCATGGAGAACTGGGAGCCTTGTTATGCTGATGGGCAGGATGTAAAATGCCAACAGCCACTCTGGAGAAGTGTATGGTGTTTCTTGAAACATCTAAAAAACAAAGCAACAGAGCCTAGGGCACTTCCACTTATGGTCCTATAGCTTAGGGAAATTAAAATCAAAAAGACACAGCCACCCCAAAGTTTGGGACGGCTCTGTTTTCAAGAACCTCGTTTACGGTACAAGTTCAATATCGCAGAAAGCGAAAAATGGATAAAGAATTTGTGGTACTTACGTACAATGCAATATCACTCAGCAATGAAATCTATGTCATCAGGCCCGTAGCAGCATAATGAGTGGATTCAGGTACGATGATTCTAAGTGAAATAAGTCACACAGAGAAAGAAACATCATAAGATATCACTACTACACGGAATGGAAACTTGACTACACAGGAACTGAATTACAAAACAGAACAGGGTCTCAAATGTAGAAAACCAACTTATGCTTGCTTAAGGGGAAAGGTGAGTTGGGGTGCTGCATAAAACCAGAGATTGAAATTAGCACAGATACCGTTCCATAAGCCAAATATGTAATAGACAAGAGCTACTCCTTGCTCAACGAAGTGGACTCAACACCCCGTATTAAACGCCTAAGAATATACCTGACTAGTAAGAATCTTAAAACCTACGGATTTATATGTCTCCGAAAGACCATCAAGCGTGTGTACAGTGGCATAAACGCAGCAGTGATAGGATTGGTGAGGTTCGGTGAGCAAATGCAGACCCTTTGAAGTCATATTGCATGGTACCCATTCCATGGGTCTGAACTCTCCAGGTTTAAGGGAGTCTTCCTTCAGCTAAAACATGCATGTGGAACCCAGAGTATGATCCACTGTGTGATTGGGAAACGTGTTCAAATGTGTCTCAATTTTCATCCCCTGGTACTCGGGTGCAACATTCCAGACGCTTTACTAACACTCTCCACACTTGGAGAGTCAGTGCCTTTAACCTCCTGTTTGGACCAGTTTGCAATTTCTGCGGAAAATGAACAGGAATAGGGAGAACCAATGAGAGACTAGCTGGAGGTGTCTGGACGGGCAAATTTAACTCTCATATACCACCAGGAAGAGGAATTAACCAAAGGCTCAGCGTGCCGTGCCGGAACCACACTAGGGCCTGAAGCAATCCTGCAGTGTAGCGGCCAGCTCACAAGAAAGCAAGTTGAAGAAAGGAGCTCAGGGACACTGTAATTCACAAACCTGCAGAGTTATAAATGACAGCTATCGTCCAAAAAATATTGAAGTAAGGCTGCCAAGAGGACTTGAAAGCGGGGCAGAATTGCAGGAAACTGATTTCAGGAGGTAGACTGGAATTGCATGTAAAGCATAGGAAAAGAGGCAGAACGTCCACAATGATGCACTTGGCCAAAAAGTGCATATGCGTTTTTTCCTGAATATATTCAGGAAAAAACGCATACGCCCTTTTTGGCCAAGCAAGCAAGCTTGCAAAGAAATCTGCACTAAAATGAAGTCTCACTGCCCCCAGCTCAAAAGAGCCATCTGAAAAATGTGTGAAATCCAGAAAGGCAGGACAGGCCATGGAGAACTGGGAGCCTTGTTATGCTGATGGGCAGGATGTAAAATGCCAACAGCCACTCTGGAGAAGTGTATGGTGTTTCTTGAAACATCTAAAAAACAAAGCAACAGAGCCTAGGGCACTTCCACTTATGGTCCTATAGCTTAGGGAAATTAAAATCAAAAAGACACAGCCACCCCAAAGTTTGGGACGGCTCTGTTTTCAAGAACCTCGTTTACGGTACAAGTTCAATATCGCAGAAAGCGAAAAATGGATAAAGAATTTGTGGTACTTACGTACAATGCAATATCACTCAGCAATGAAATCTATGTCATCAGGCCCGTAGCAGCATAATGAGTGGATTCAGGTACGATGATTCTAAGTGAAATAAGTCACACAGAAAAAGAAACATCATAAGATATCACTACTACACGGAATGGAAACTTGACTACACAGGAACTGAATTACAAAACAGAACAGGGTCTCAAATGTAGAAAACCAACTTATGCTTGCTTAAGGGGAAAGGTGAGTTGGGGTGCTGCATAAAACCAGAGATTGAAATTAGCACAGATACCGTTCCATAAGCCAAATATGTAATAGACAAGAGCTACTCCTTGCTCAACGAAGTGGACTCAACACACGATATTAAACGCCTAAGAATATACCTGACTAATAAGAATCTTAAAACCTATGGATTTATATGTCTCCGAAAGAGAATCAAGCGTGTGTACAGCGGCATAAACGCAGCAGTGATAGGATTGGTGAGGTTCAGTGAGCAAATGCAGACCCTTTGAAGTCATATTGCATGGTACCCATTCCATGGGTCTCTACTCTCCAGGTTTAAGGGATTCTTCCTTCAGCTAAAACATGCATGTGGAACCCAGAGTATGATCCACCATGTGATCGGGAAACGTGTTCAAATGTGTCTCAGTTTTCTTCCCCTGGTACTCGGTTGCAACATTCCAGACGCTTTACTAACACTCTCCCCACTTGGAGAGTCAGTGCCTTTAACCTCCTGTTTGGCCCAGTTTGCAATTTCTGTGTAAGATGAACAGGAATAGGGAGAACCAATTAGAGACTAGCTGTAGGTGTCTGGACTGGGAAATTTAACTTTCATATCCCACCAGGAAGAGGAATTAACCAAAGGCTCAGCGTGCCATGCCGGAACCACACTAGGGCCTGAAGCAATCCTGCGGTGTTGCGGCCAGCTCACAAGAAAGCGAGTTGAAGAAAGGAGCTCAGGGGCACTGTAATTCACAAACCTGCAGAGTTATAAATGACAGCTATCGTCCCAAAATATGTTGAAGTAAGGCTGCCAAGAGGACTTGAAAGTGGGGCAGAATTGCAGGAAACCGATTTCAGGAGGTAGACTGGAATTGCATGTAAAGCATAGGAAAAGAGGCAGAACGTCCACAATGATGCACTTGGCCAAAAAGGGCGTATGCGTTTTTTCCTGAATATATTCAGGAAAAAACGCATACGCCATTTTTGGCCAACCAAGCAAGCTTGAAAAGGAAATCTGCACTACAATGAAGTCTCACTGTCCTCCGGTCAAAGGGCCATCTGAAAAAAGTGTAAAATCCAGAAAGGCAGGACAGGCCATGGAGAACTGGGAGCCTTGTTATTCAGATGGGCGGGATGTAAATTGCCAACAGCCAACCTGGAGAAGTGTATGGTGTTTTCTGAAACATCCAAAAAACAAAGCAACAGAGCCTAGCGCACTTCCACTTATGGTCCTATAGGTTAGGGAAATTAAAATAAAAAATACACAGCCACCGCAAAGTTTGGGACGGCTCTGTTTACAAGAACCTCATTTACGGTAAAAGTTCAATATCACAGAAAGCGAAAAATGGATAAAGAAGTTGTGGTACTTACGTACAATGCAATCTCACTCAGCAATGAAATCTATGTCATCAGGCCCGTAGCAGCATAATGAGTGGGTTCAGGTACGATGATTCTAAGTGAAATAAGTCACACAGAAAAAGAAACATCATACGATATCACTAATACATGGAATGTAAACTTGGCTACACAGGATCTGAATTACAAAACAGAACAGGGTCTCAAATGTAGAACACCAACTTATGCTTGCTTAAGGGGAAAGGTGAGTTGGGGTGCTGCATAAAACCAGAGATTTAAATTAGCACAGATACCGTTCCATAAGCCAAATATGTAATAGACAAGAGCTACTCCTTGCTCAACGAAGTGGACTCAACACCCCGTATTAAACGCCTAAGAATATACCTGACTAGTAAGAATCTTAAAACCTATGGATTTATATGTCTCCGAAAGACCATCAAGCGTGTGTACAGCGGCATAAACGCAGCAGTGATAGGATTGGTGAGGTTTCGTGAGCAAATGCAGACCCTTTGAAGTCATATTGCATGGTACCCATTCCATGGGTCTCAACTCTCCAGGTTTAAGTATTCTTCCATCAGCTAAAACATGCATGTGGAACCCAGAGTATGATCCACTGTGTGATCGGGAAACGTTTTCAAATGTGTCTCAGTTTTCATCCCCCGGTACTCGGGTGCAACATTCCAGACGCTTTACTAACACTCTCCCCACTTGGAGAGTCAGTGCCTTTAACCTCCTGTTTGGCCCAGTTTGCAATTTCTACGGAAACTGAACAGGAATAGGGAGAACCAATGAGAGACTAGCTGGAGGTGTCTAGACGGGTAAATTGAACTCTCATTTCCCACCAGGAAGAGGAATTAACCAAAGGCTCAGCATGCCATGCGGGAACCACACTAGGGCCTGAAGCAATCCTGCGGTGTTGCGGCCAGCTCACAAGAAAGCGAGTTGAAGAAAGGAGCTCAGGTGCACTGTAATTCACAAACCTGCAGAGTTATAAATGACAGCTATCGTCCCAAAATATGTTGAAGTAAGGCTGCGAAGAGGAGTTGAAAGCGGGGCAGAATTGCAGGAAACCGATTTCAGGAGGTAGACTGGAACTGCATTTAAAGCATAGGAAAAGAGGCAGAACGTCCACAATGATGCACTTGGCCAAAAAGGGCGTATGCGTTTTTTCCTGAATATATTCAGGAAAAAACGCATACGCCCTTTTTGGCCAAGCAAGCAAGCTTGCAAAGGAAATCTGCACTACAATGAAGTCTCCCTGCCCCCCTGTCAAAAGGGCCATCTGAAAAAAGTGTAAAATCCACAAAGGCAGGACAGGCCATGGAGAACTGGGAGCCTTGTTATGCTGACGGGCGGGATGTAAATTGCCAACAGCCACTCTGGAGAAGTGTATGGTGTTTCCTGAAACATCCAAAAAACAAAGCAACAGAGCCTAGGGCACTTCCACTTATGGTCCTATAGGTTAGGGAAGTTAAAGTCAAAAAGAAACAGCCACCCCAAAATTTGGGACGGCTCTGTTTACAAGAACCTCGTTTACGGTACAAGTTCAATATCACAGAACGCGAAAAATGGATAAAGAAGTTGCGGTACTTACATAGAATGCAATATCACTCAGCAATGAAATCTATGTCATCAGGCCCATAGCAGCATAAAGAGTGGATTCAGGTACGATGATTCTAAGTGAAATAAGTCACACAGAAAAAGAAACATCATAAGATATCACTAATACACGGAATGTAAACTTGGCTACACAGGAACTGAATTACAAAACAGAACAGTGTCACAAATGTAGAAAACCAACTTATGCTTGCTTAAGGGGAAAGGTGAGTTGGGGTGCTGCATAAAACCAGAGATTGAAATTAGCAGATACCGTTCCATAAGCCAAATATGTAATAGACGAGAGCTACTCCTTTCTCAACGAAGTGGACTCAACACCCCATATTAAACGCCTAAGAATATACCTGACTGGTAAGAATCTTAATACCTATGGATTTATATGTCTCTTAAAGAGAATCAAGCGTGTGTACAGCAGCATAAACGCAGCAGTGATAGGATTGGTGAGCTTCGGTGAGCAAATGCAGACCCTTTGAAGTCATATTACATGGTACCCATTCCATGGGTCTCAACTCTCCAGGTTTAAGGGATTCTTCCTTCAGCTAAATCATGCATGTGGAACACAGAGTATGATCCACCGTGTGAACGGGAAACGTGTTCAAATGTGTCTCAGTTTTCGTCCCCTGGTACTCGGGTGCAACATTCCAGACGCTTTACTAACACTCTCCCCACTTGGAGAGTCAGTGCCTTTAACCTCCTGTTTGGCCCAGTTTGCAATTTCTGCGGAAAATGAACAGGAATAGGGAGAACCCATGAGAGACTAGCTGGAGGTGTCTGGACGGGCAAATTTAACTCTCATTTCCCACCAGGAGGAGGAATTAACCAAAGGCTCAGCGTGCCATGCAGGAACCACACTAGGGCCTGAAGCAATCCTGCGGTGCTGCGGCCAGATCACAAGAAGGCGAGTTGAAGAAAGGAGCTCAGGGGCACTGTAATTCACAAACCTGCAGAGTTATAAATGACAGCTATCGTCCCAAAATATCTTGAAGTAAGGCTGCCAAGAGGACTTGAAAGTGGGGCAGAATTGCAGGAGACCGATTTCAGGAGGTAGACTGGAATTGCATGTAAAGCATAGGAAAAGAGGCAGAACGTCCACCATGATGCACTTGGCCAACAAGGGCGTATGTGTTTTTTCCTGAATATATTCAGGAAAAAACGCATACGCCCTTTTTGGCCAACCAAGCAAGCTTGAAAAGGAAATCTGCACTACAATGAAGTCTCACTGTCCCCCGGTCAAAAGGGCAATCTGAAAAAAGTGTAAAATCCAGAAAGGCAGGACAGGCCATGGAGAACTGGGAGCCTTGTTATTCAGACGGGCGGGATGTAAATTGCCAACAGCCACTCTGGAGAAGTGTATGGTGTTTTCTGAAACATCCAAAAAACAAAGCAACACAGCCTAGCGCACTTCCACTTATGGTCCTATAGGTTAGGGAAATTAAAATAAAAAATACACAGCCACCACAAAGTTTGGGACGGCTCTGTTTACAAGAACTTCGTTTACGGTACAAGTTCAATATCACAGAAAGCAAAAAATGGATAAAGAAGTTGTGGTACTTACGTACAATGCAATCTCACTCAGCAATGAAATCTATGTCATCAGGCCCGTAGCAGCATAATGAGTGGATTCAGGTACGATGATTCTAAGTGAAAAAAGTAACACAGAAAAAGAAACATCATACGATATCACTAATACACGGAATGTAAACTTGGCTACACAGGATCTGAATTATAAAACAGAACAGGGTCTCAAATGTAGAACACCAACTTATGCTTGCTTAAGGGGAAAGGTGAGTTGGGGTGCTGCATAAAACCAGAGATGGAAATTAGCACAGATAACGTTCCATAAGCCAAATATGTAATAGACAAGAGCTACTCCTTGCTCAACGAAGTGGACTCAACACCCCATATTAAACGCCTAAGAATATACCTGACTAGTAAGAATCTTAAAACCTATGGATTTATATGTCTCCGAAAGACAATCAAGCGTGTGTACAGCGGCATAAACGCAGCAGTGATAGGATTGGTGAGGTTCGGTGAGCAAATGCAGACCCTTTGAAGTCATATTGCATGGTACCCATTCCATGGGTCTCAACTCTCCAGGTTTAAGGGATTCTTCCTTCAGCTAAAACATACATGTGGAACCCAGAGTATGATCCACCGTGTGATCTGGAAACGTGTTCAAATGTGTCTCAGTTTTCATCCCCTGGTATTCGGGTGCAACATTCCAGACGCTTTACTAACACTCTCCAAATTGGAGAGTCAGTGCCTTTAACCTCCTGTTTGGCCCAGTTTGCAATTTCTGCGGAAAATGAACAGGAATAGGGAGAAGCAATGAGAGACTAGCTGGAGGTGTCTGGACGGGCAAATTTAACTCTCATTTCCCACCAGGAAGAGGAATTAACCAAAGACTCAGCGTGCCATGCCGGTACCACACTTGGGCCTGAAGCAATCCTGCGGTGTTGCGGACTGCTCACAAGAAAGCGAGTTGAAGAAAGGAGCTCAGGGGCACTGTAATTCACAAACCTGGAGAGTTATAAATGACAGCTATCGTCCAAAAATATATTGAAGTGAGGCTGCCAAGAGAACTTGAAAGTGGGGCAGAATTGCAGGAAACCGATTTCAGGAGGTAGACTGGAGTTGCATATAAAGCATAGGAAAAGAGGCAGAACGTCCACAATGATGCACTTGGCCAAAAAGGGCGTATGCGTTTGTTCCTGAATATATTCAGGAAAAAACGCATACGCCCTTTTTGGCCCACCAAGCAAGCTTGCAAAGGAAATCTGCACTACAACGAAGTGTCACTGCCCCGCGGTCAAAAGGGCCATCTGAAAAGAGTGTAAAATCCAGAAAGGCAGGACAGGCCATGGAGAAATGGGAGCCTTGTTATGCTGATGGGCAGGATGTAAATTGCCAACAGCCACTCTGGAGAAGTGTATGGTGTTTCCTGAAACATCTAAAAAACAAAGCAACAGAGCCTAGGGCACTTCCACTTATGGTCCTATAGCTTAGGGAAATTAAAATCAAAAAGACACAGCCACCCAAAAGTTTGGGACGGCTCTGTTTACAAGAACCTCGTTTACGGTACAAGTTCAATATCACAGAAAGTGAAAAATGGATAAAGAAGTTGTGGTACTTACGTACAATGCAATATCACTCAGCATTGAAATCTATGTCATCAGGGCCGTAGCAGCATAATGAGTGGATTCAGGTACGATGATTCTAAGTGAAATAAGTCACACAGAAAAAGAAACATCATAAGATATCACTACTACACGAAATGTAAACTTGGCTACACAGGAACTGAATTACAAAACAGAACAGGGTCTCAAATGTAGAAAACCAACTTATGCTTGCTTAAGGGGAAAGGTGAGTTGGGGTGCTGCATAAAACCAGAGATTGAAATTAGCACAGATACGTTTCCATAAGCCAAATATGTAATAGACAGGAGCTACTCCTTGCTCAACGAAGTGGACTCAAAACCCCATATTAAACGCCTAAGAATATACCTGACTAGTAAGAATCTTAAAACCTATGGATTTATATGTCTCCAAAAGAGAATCAAGCGTGTTTACAGCGGCATAAATGCAGCAGTGATAGGATTGGTGAGGTTCGGTGAGCAAATGCAGACCCTTTGAAGTCATATTGCATGGTACCCATTCCATGGGTCTCAACTCTCCAGGTTTAAGGGATTCTTCCTTCAACTAAAACATGCATGTGGAACCCAGAGTATGATCCACCGTGTGATTGGGAAACGTGTTCAAATGTGTCTCAGTTTTCGTCCCCTGGTACTCGGGTGCAACATTCCAGACGCTTTACTAACACTCTCCGCACTTGGAGACTCAGTGTCTTTAACCTCCTGTTTGGCCCAGTTTGCAACTTCTGCGTAAGATGAACAGGAATAGGGAGAGCCAATTAGAGACTAGCTGGAGGTGTCTGGACGGGCAAATTTAACTCTCATTTCCCACCAGGAAGAGAAATTAACCAAAGGCTCACCGTGCCATGCCGGAACCACACTATGGCCTGAGGCAATCCTGCGGTGTTGCGGCCAGCTCACAAGAAAGCGAGTTGAAGAAAGGAGCTCAGAGGCACTGTCATTCACAAATCTGCAGAGTTATAAATGACAGCTATCGTCCAAAAATATATTGAAGTAAGGATGCCAAGAGGACTTGAATGCGGGGCAGAATTGCAGGAAACATATTTCAGGAGGTAGACTGGAATTGCATGTAAAGCATAGGAAAAGAGGCAGAACGTCCACAATGATGCAATTGGCTATAGAGGGCGTATGCGTTTTTTCCTGAATATATTCAGGAAAAAACGCATACACCCTTTTTTGCCAACCAAACAAGCTTGCAAAGGAAATCTGCACTACAATGAAGTCTCACTGCCACCCGGTCAAAAGGGCCATCTGAGAAAAGTCTAAAATCCAGAAAGGCAGGACAGACCATGTAGAATTGGGAGCCTTGTTATGCTGATGGGCGGGATGTAAATTGCCAACAGCCACTCTGGAGAAGTGTATGGTGTTTCCTGAAACATCCAAAAAACAATGCAACAGCGCCTAGGGCACTTCCACTTATGGTCCTATAGCTTAGCGAAATTAAAATCAAAAGGACACAGCCACCCCAAAGTTTGGGACGGCTCTGTTTACAAGAACCTCTTTTACGGTACAAGTTCAATATCACAGAAAGCAAAAAATGGATAATGAACTTGTGGTACTTACGTACAATGCAATATCACTCAGCAATGAAATCTATGTCACCAGGCCCATAGCAGCATAATGAGTGGATTCAAGTGCGATGATTCTAAGTGAAATAAGTCACACAGAAAATGAAACCTCATACGATATCACTAATTCACGGAATGTAAACTTGGCTACACAGGAACTGAATTACAAAACAGAACAGGGTCTCAAATGTAGAAAACCAACTTATGCTTGCTTAAGGGGAAAGGTGAGTTGGGGTGCTGCATAAAACCAGAGATTTAAATTAGCACAGTTACCGTTCCATAAGCCTAATATGTAATAGACAAGAGCTACTCCTTGCTCAACGAAGTGGACTCAACACCCCATATCAAATGCCTAAGAATATACCTGACTAGTAAGAATCTTAAAACCTTTGGATTTCTATGTCTCCGAAAGAGAATCAAGCGTGTGTACAGCGGCATAAACGCAGCAGTGATAGGATTGGTGAGGTTCGGTGAGCAAATGCAGACCCTTTGAAGTCATATTGCATGGTACCCATTCCATGGGTCTCAACTCTCCAGGTTTAAGGGAGTCTTCCTTCAGCTAAAACATGCATGTGGAACCCAGAGTATGATCTACCGTGTGATTGGGAAACGTGTTCAAATGTGTCTCAGTTTTCATCCACTGGTACTCAGGTGCAACATTCCAGACGCTTTACTAACACTCTCCAAATTGGAGAGTCAGTGCCTTTAACCTCCTGTTTGGCCCAGTTTGCAATTTCTGCGGAAAATGAACAGGAATAGGGAGAAGCAATGAGAGACTAGCTGGAGGTGTCTGGACGGGCAAATTTAACTCTCATTTCCCACCAGGAAGAGGAATTAACCAAAGACTCAGCGTGCCATGCCGGTACCACACTTGGGCCTGAAGCAATCCTGCGGTGTTGCGGACTGCTCACAAGAAAGCGAGTTGAAGAAAGGAGCTCAGGGGCACTGTAATTCACAAACCTGGAGAGTTATAAATGACAGCTATCGTCCAAAAATATATTGAAGTGAGGCTGCCAAGAGAACTTGAAAGTGGGGCAGAATTGCAGGAAACCGATTTCAGGAGGTAGACTGGAGTTGCATATAAAGCATAGGAAAAGAGGCAGAACGTCCACAATGATGCACTTGGCCGAAAAGGGCATATGCGTTTTTTCCTGAATATATTCAGGAAAAAACGCATAAGCACTTTTTGGCCAACCAAGAAAGCTTGCAAAGGAAATCTGCACTACAATGAAGTCTCACTGCCCCCCGCTCAAAAGAGCCATCTGAAAAATGTGTAAAATCCAGAAAGGCAGGACAGGCCATGGAGAACTGGGAGCCTTGTTATGCTGATGGGCGGGATGTAAATTGTCAACAGCCACTCTGGAGAAGTGTATGGTGTTTCCTGAAACATCTAAAAAACAAAGCAACAGAGCCTAGGGCACTTCCACTTATGATCCTATAGCTTAGGGAAATTAAAATCAAAAAGACACAGCCACCCAAAAGTTTGGGACGGCTCTGTTAACAAGAACCTCGTTTACGGTACAAGTTCAATATCGCAGAAAGCAAAAAATGGATAAAGAAGTTGTGGTACTTACGTACAATGCAATATCACTCAGCAATAAAATCTATGTCATCAGGCCCGTAGCAGCGTAATGAGTGGATTCAGGTACGATGATTCTAAGTGAAATAAGTCACACAGAAAAAGAAACATCATAAGATATCACTACTACACGGAATGTAAACTTGGCTACACAGGAACTGAATTACAAAACAGAACAGGGTCTCAAATGTAGAAAACCAACTTATGCTTGCTTAAGGGGAAAGGTGAGTTGGGGTGCTGCATAAAACCAGAGATTGAAATTAGCACAGATACCATTCCATAAGCCAAATATGTAATAGACAAGAGCTACTCCTTGCTCAACGAAGTGGACACAACACCCCATATTAAACGCCTAACAATATACCTGACTAGTAAGAATCTTAAAACCTATGGATTTATATGTCTCCGAAGGAGAATCAAGCGTGTGTACAGCGGCAGAAACGCAGCAGTGATAGGATTGGTAAGGTTCGGTGAGCAAATGCAGACCCTTTGAAGTCATATTGCATGGTACCCATTCCATGGGTCTCAACTCTCCAGGTTTAAGGGATTCTTCCTTCAGCTAAAACATGCATGTGGAACCCAGAGTATGATGCACCGTGTGATCGGGAAAGGTGTTCAAATGTGTCTCAGTTTTTGTCGCCTGGTACTCGGGTGCAACATTCCAGACGCTTTACTGACACGCTCCCCACTTGGAGAGTCAGTGCCTTTAACCTCCTGTTTGGCCCAGTTTGCAATTTCTGCGTAAGATGAACAGGAATAGGGAGAGCCAATTAGAGACTAGCTGGAGGTGTCTGGACGGGCAAATTTAACTCTCATTTCCCACCAGGAAGAGAAATTAACCAAAGGCTCACCGTGCCATGCCGGAACCACACTAGGGCCTGAAGCAATCCTGCGGTGTTGCGGCCAGCTCACAAGAAAGCGAGTTGAAGAAAGGAGCTCAGGGGCACTGTCATTCACAAACCTGCAGAGTTATAAATGACAGCTATCGTCCAAAAATATATTGAAGTAAGGCTGCCAAGAGGACTTGAATGTGGGGCAGAATTGCAGGAAACCGATTTCAGGAGGTAGACTGGAATTGCATGTAAAGCATAGGAAAAGAGGCAGAACGTCCACAATGATGCACTTGGCCAAAGAGGGCGTATGTGTTTTTTCCTGAATATATTCAGGAAAAAACGCATACGCCCTTTTTGGCCCACCAAGCAAGCTTGCAAAGGAAATCTGCACTACAATGAAGTCTCACTGACCCCCGGTCAAAAGGGCCATCTGAAAAAAGTGTAAAATCCAGAAAGGCAGGACAGGCCATGGAGAACTGGGAGCCTTGTTATGCTGAAGGGCGGGATGTAAATTGCCAACAGCCACTCTGGAGAAGTGTATGGTGTTTCATGAAACATCTGAAAAACAAAGCAACAGAGCCTAGGGCACTTCCACTTATGGTCCTATAGCTTAGGGAAATTAAAATAAAAAAGACACAGCCACCCCAAAGTTTGGGACAGCTCTATTTACAAGAACCTCGTTTACGGTACAAGTTCAATATCGCAGAAAGTGAAAAATGGATAAAGAAGTTGTGGTACTTACGTACAATGCGATATCACACAGCAATGAAATCTATGTCATCAGGCCCGTAGCAGCATAATGAGTGGATTCAGGTATGATGATTCTAACTGAAATAAGTCACACAGAAAAAGAAACATCATAAGATATCACTACTACATGGAATGTAAACTTGGCTACATAGGAACTGAATTACAAAACAGAACAGCGTCTCAAATGTAGAAAACCAACTTATGCTTGCTTAAGGGGAAAGGTGAGTTGGGGTGCTGCATAAAACAAGAGATTGAAATTAGCACAGATACCGTTCCATAAGCCAAATATGTAAGAGACAAGAGCTACTTCTTGCTCAACGAAGTGGACTCAACACCCCATATTAAACGCCTAAGAATATACCTGACTAGTAAGAATCTTAAAACCTATGGATTTATATGTCTCCGAAAGAGAATCAAGCGTGTTTACAGCAGCATAAATGCAGCAGTGATAGGATTGGTGAGGTTCGATGAGCAAATGCAGACCCTTTGAAGTCATATTGCATGGTACCCATTCCATGGGTCTCAACTCTCCAGGTTTAAGGGATTCTTCCTTCAGCTAAAACATGCATGTGGAACCCAGAGTATGATCCACCGTGTGATCGGGAAACGTGTTCAAATGTGTCTCAGTTTTCGTCCCCTGGTACTCGGGTGCAACATTCCAGACGCTTTACTAACACTCTCCGCACTTGGAGACTCAGTGTCTTTAACCTCCTGTTTGGCCCAGTTTGCAATTTCTGCGTAAGATGAACAGGAATAGGGAGAGCCAATTAGAGACTAGCTGGAGGTGTCTGGACGGGCAAATTTAACTCTCATTTCCCACCAAGAAGAGGAATTAACCAAAGGCTCAGCGTGCCATGCCGGAACCACACTAGGGCCTGAGGCAATCCTGCGGTGTTGCGGCCAGCTCACAAGAAAGCGAGTTGAAGAAAGGAGCTCAGGGGCACTGTCATTCACAAACCTGCAGAGTTATAAATGACAGATATCGTCCAAAAATATATTGAAGTAAGGCTGCCAAGAGGACTTGAAAGTGGGGCAGAATTGCAGGAAACCGATTTCAGGACGTAGACTGGAATTGCATGTAAAGCATAGGAAAAGAGGCAGAACGTCTACAATGATGCACTTGGCCAAAGAGGGCGTATGCGTTTTTTCCTGAATATATTCAGGAAAAAACGCATACGCCCTTTTTGGCCCACCAAGCAAGCTTGCAAAGGAAATCTGCACTACAATGAAGTCTCCCTGCCCCCCGGTCAAAAGGGCCATCTGAAAAAAGTGTAAAATCCAGAAAGGCAGGACAGGCCATGGAGAACTGGGAGCCTTGTTATGCTGAAGGGCGGGATGTAAATTGCCAACAACCACTCTGGAGAAGTGTATGGTGTTTCCTGAAACATCCAAAAAACAATGCAACAGCGCCTAGGGCACTTCCACTTATGGTCCTATAGCTTAGCAAAATTAAAATCAAAAGGACACAGCCACCCCAAAGTTTGGGACGGCTCTGTTTTCAAGAACCTCGTTTACGGTACAAGTTCAATATCACAGAAAGCAAAAAATGGATAATGAACTTGTGGTACTTACGTACAATGCAATATCACTCAGCAATGAAATCTATGTCACCAGGCCCATAGCAGCATAATGAGTGGATTCAAGTGCGATGATTCTAAGTGAAATAAGTCACACAGAAAATGAAACCTCATACGATATCACTAATTCACGGAATGTAAACTTGACTACACAGGATCTGAATTACAAAACAGAAGAGGGTCTCAAATGTAGAACACCAACTTATGCTTGCTTAAGGGGAAAGGTGAGTTGGGGTGCTGCATAAAACCAGAGATTGAAATTAGCACAGATTCCGTTCCATAAGCCAAATATGTAATAGAGAAGAGCTACTCCTTGCTCAACGAAGTTGACTCAACACCCCATATTAAACGCCTAACAATATACCTGACTAGTAGGAATCTTAATACCGATGGATTTATATGTCTCCGAAAGAGAATCAAGCGTGTGTACAGCGGCATAAACGAAGCAGTGATAGGATTGGTGAGGTTCGGTGAGCAAATGCAGACCCTTGAAGTCATATTGCATGGTACCCATTCCATGGGTCTCAACTCTCCAGGTTTCAGGGAGTCTTCCTTCAGCTAAAACATGCATGTGGAACCCAGAGTATGATCCACCGTGTGATCGGGAAACGTGTTCAAATGTGTCTCAGTTTTCGTCCCCTGGTACTCGGGTGCAACATTCCAGACGCTTTACTAACACTCTCCCCACTTGGAAAGTCAGTGCCTTTATCCTCCTGATTGGCCCAGTTTGCAATTTCTGCGTAAGATGAACAGGAATAGGGAGAACCAATGAGAGACTAGCTGGAGGTGTCTGGACGGGCAAATTTAACTCTCATTTCCCACCAGGGAGAGGAATTAACCAAAGGCTCAGAGTGCCATGTCAGAACCACACTAGGGCCTGAAGCAATCCTGCAGTGTTGCGGCCAGCTCAGAAGAAATCGAGTTGAAGAAAGGAGCTCAGGGGCACTGTAATTCACAAACCTGCAGAGTTATACATGACAGCTATCGTCCAAAAATATATTGAAGTCAGGCTGCCAAGAGGACTTGAATGTGGGGCAGAATTGCAGGAAACCGATTTCAGGAGGTAGACTGGAATTGCATGTAAAGCATAGGAAAAGAGGCAGAACGTCCACAATGATGCACTTGGCCAAAGAGGGCGTATGCGTTTTTTCCTGAATATATTCAGGAAAAAACGCATACGCCCTTTTTGGCCCACCAAGCAAGCTTGCAAAGGAAATCTGCACTACAATGAAGTCTCACTGACCCCCGGTCAAAAGGGCCATCTGAAAAAAGTGTAAAATCCAGAAAGGCAGGACAGGCCATGGAGAACTGGGAGCCTTGTTATGCTGAAGGGCGGGATGTAAATTGCCAACAGCCACTCTGGAGAAGTGTATGGTGTTTCATGAAACATCTGAAAAACAAAGCAACAGAGCCTAGGGCACTTCCACTTATGGTCCTATAGCTTAGGGAAATTAAAATAAAAAAGACACAGCCACCCCAAAGTTTGGGACAGCTCTATTTACAAGAACCTCGTTTACGGTACAAGTTCAATATCGCAGAAAGTGAAAAATGGATAAAGAAGTTGTGGTACTTACGTACAATGCGATATCACACAGCAATGAAATCTATGTCATCAGGCCCGTAGCAGCATAATGAGTGGATTCAGGTATGATGATTCTAACTGAAATAAGTCACACAGAAAAAGAAACATCATAAGATATCACTACTACATGGAATGTAAACTTGGCTACATAGGAACTGAATTACAAAACAGAACAGCGTCTCAAATGTAGAAAACCAACTTATGCTTGCTTAAGGGGAAAGGTGAGTTGGGGTGCTGCATAAAACAAGAGATTGAAATTAGCACAGATACCGTTCCATAAGCCAAATATGTAAGAGACAAGAGCTACTTCTTGCTCAACGAAGTGGACTCAACACCCCATATTAAACGCCTAAGAATATACCTGACTAGTAAGAATCTTAAAACCTATGGATTTATATGTCTCCGAAAGAGAATCAAGCGTGTTTACAGCAGCATAAATGCAGCAGTGATAGGATTGGTGAGGTTCGATGAGCAAATGCAGACCCTTTGAAGTCATATTGCATGGTACCCATTCCATGGGTCTCAACTCTCCAGGTTTAAGGGATTCTTCCTTCAGCTAAAACATGCATGTGGAACCCAGAGTATGATCCACCGTGTGATCGGGAAACGTGTTCAAATGTGTCTCAGTTTTCGTCCCCTGGTACTCAGGTGCAACATTCCAGACGCTTTACTAACACTCTCCGCACTTGGAGACTCAGTGTCTTTAACCTCCTGTTTGGCCCAGTTTGCAATTTCTGCGTAAGATGAACAGGAATAGGGAGAGCCAATTAGAGACTAGCTGGAGGTGTCTGGACGGGCAAATTTAACTCTCATTTCCCACCAAGAAGAGGAATTAACCAAAGGCTCAGCGTGCCATGCCGGAACCACACTAGGGCCTGAGGCAATCCTGCGGTGTTGCGGCCAGCTCACAAGAAAGCGAGTTGAAGAAAGGAGCTCAGGGGCACTGTCATTCACAAACCTGCAGAGTTATAAATGACAGATATCGTCCAAAAATATATTGAAGTAAGGCTGCCAAGAGGACTTGAAAGTGGGGCAGAATTGCAGGAAACCGATTTCAGGACGTAGACTGGAATTGCATGTAAAGCATAGGAAAAGAGGCAGAACGTCTACAATGATGCACTTGGCCAAAGAGGGCGTATGCGTTTTTTCCTGAATATATTCAGGAAAAAACGCATACGCCCTTTTTGGCCCACCAAGCAAGCTTGCAAAGGAAATCTGCACTACAATGAAGTCTCCCTGCCCCCCGGTCAAAAGGGCCATCTGAAAAAAGTGTAAAATCCAGAAAGGCAGGACAGGCCATGGAGAACTGGGAGCCTTGTTATGCTGAAGGGCGGGATGTAAATTGCCAACAACCACTCTGGAGAAGTGTATGGTGTTTCCTGAAACATCCAAAAAACAATGCAACAGCGCCTAGGGCACTTCCACTTATGGTCCTATAGCTTAGCAAAATTAAAATCAAAAGGACACAGCCACCCCAAAGTTTGGGACGGCTCTGTTTTCAAGAACCTCGTTTACGGTACAAGTTCAATATCACAGAAAGCAAAAAATGGATAATGAACTTGTGGTACTTACGTACAATGCAATATCACTCAGCAATGAAATCTATGTCACCAGGCCCATAGCAGCATAATGAGTGGATTCAAGTGCGATGATTCTAAGTGAAATAAGTCACACAGAAAATGAAACCTCATACGATATCACTAATTCACGGAATGTAAACTTGACTACACAGGATCTGAATTACAAAACAGAAGAGGGTCTCAAATGTAGAACACCAACTTATGCTTGCTTAAGGGGAAAGGTGAGTTGGGGTGCTGCATAAAACCAGAGATTGAAATTAGCACAGATTCCGTTCCATAAGCCAAATATGTAATAGAGAAGAGCTACTCCTTGCTCAACGAAGTTGACTCAACACCCCATATTAAACGCCTAACAATATACCTGACTAGTAGGAATCTTAAAACCGATGGATTTATATGTCTCCGAAAGAGAATCAAGCGTGTGTACAGCGGCATAAACGAAGCAGTGATAGGATTGGTGAGGTTCGGTGAGCAAATGCAGACCCTTGAAGTCATATTGCATGGTACCCATTCCATGGGTCTCAACTCTCCAGGTTTCAGGGAGTCTTCCTTCAGCTAAAACATTCATGTGGAACCCAGAGTATGATCCACCGTGTGATCGGGAAACGTGTTCAAATGTGTCTCAGTTTTCGTCCCCTGGTACTCGGGTGCAACATTCCAGACGCTTTACTAACACTCTCCCCACTTGGAAAGTCAGTGCCTTTATCCTCCTGATTGGCCCAGTTTGCAATTTCTGCGTAAGATGAACAGGAATAGGGAGAACCAATGAGAGACTAGCTGGAGGTGTCTGGACGGGCAAATTTAACTCTCATTTCCCACCAGGGAGAGGAATTAACCAAAGGCTCAGAGTGCCATGTCAGAACCACACTAGGGCCTGAAGCAATCCTGCAGTGTTGCGGCCAGCTCAGAAGAAATCGAGTTGAAGAAAGGAGCTCAGGGGCACTGTAATTCACAAACCTGCAGAGTTATACATGACAGCTATCGTCCAAAAATATATTGAAGTCAGGCTGCCAAGAGGACTTGAAAGCGGGGCAGAATTGCAGGAAAGCGATTTCAGGAGGTAGACTGGAATTGCATGTAAAGCATAGGAAAAGAGGCAGAACGTCCACAATGATGCACTTGGCCAAAAAGGGCGTATGCGTTTTTTGCTGAATATATTCAGGAAAAAAACGCAAACACACTTTTTGGCCAACCAAGCAAGCTTGCAAAGGATATCTGCACTACAATGAATCTCACTGCCCCCCGGTCAAAAGGGCCATCTGAAAAAAGTGTAAAATCCAGAAAGGCAGGACAGGCCATGGAGAACTGGGAGCCTTGTTATGCTGATGGGCGAGATGTAAATTGCCAACAGCCACTCTGAAGAAGTGTATGGTGTTTCCTGAAACATCTAAAAAACAAAGCAACAGAGCCTAGGGCACTTCCACTTATGGTCCTATAATTTAGGAAAATTAAAATCAAAAAGACACAGCCACCCCAAAGTTTGGGATGGCTCTGTTTACATGAACCTCGTTTAAGGTACAAGTTCAATATCACAAAAAGCAAAAAATGGATAAAGACGTTGTGGTACTTACGTACAATGCAATATCACTCAGCAATGAAATCTATGTCATCAGGCCCGTAGCAACATAATGAGTGGATTCAGGTACGATGATTCTAAGTGAAATAAGTCACACACAAAAAGAAACATCATAAGATATCACTACTACACGGAATGTAAACTTGGCTACACAGGAACTGAATTACAAAACAGAACAGGGTCTCAAATGTAGAAAACCAACTTATGCTTGCTTAAGGGGAAAGGTGAGTTGGGGTGCTGCATAAAACCAGAGATTTAAATTAGCACAGTTACCATTCCATAAGCCTAATATGTAATAGACAAGAGCTACTCCTTGCTCAACGAAGTGGACTCAACACCCCATATTAAATGCCTAAGAATATACCTGACTAGTAAGAATCTTAAAACCTTTGGATTTCTATGTCTCCGAAAGAGAATCAAGCATGTGTACAGCGGCATAAACGCAGCAGTGATAGGCTTGGTGAGGTTCGGTGAGCAAATGCAGACCCTTTGAAGTCATATTGCATGGTACCCATTCCATGGGTCTCAACTCTCCAGGTTTAAGGGAGTCTTCCTTCAGCTAAAACATGCATGTGGAACCCAGAGTATGATCCACTGTGTGATTGGGAAACGTGTTCAAATGTGTCTCAATTTTCATCCCCTGGTACTCGGGTGCAACATTCCAGACGCTTTACTAACACTCTCCACACTTGGAGAGTCAGTGCCTTTAACCTCCTGTTTGGCCCAGTTTGCAATTTCTGCGGAAAATGAACAGGAATAGGGAGAACCAATGAGAGACTAGCTGGAGGTGTCTGGACGGGCAAATTTAACTCTCATATACCACCAGGAAGAGGAATTAACCAAAGGCTCAGCGTGCCGTGCCGGAACCACACTAGGGCCTGAAGCAATCCTGCAGTGTAGCGGCCAGCTCACAAGAAAGCAAGTTGAAGAAAGGAGCTCAGGGGCACTGTAATTCACAAACCTGCAGAGTTATAAATGACAGCTATCGTCCAAAAATATATTGAAGTAAGGCTGCCAAGAGGACTTGAAAGCGGGGCAGAATTGCAGGAAACCGATTTCAGGAGGTAGACTGGAATTGCATGTAAAGCATAGGAAAAGAGGCAGAACGTCCACAATGATGCACTTGGCCAAAAAGTGCATATGCGTTTTTTCCTGAATATATTCAGGAAAAAACGCATACGCCCTTTTTGGCCAAGCAAGCAAGCTTGCAAAGAAATCTGCACTAAAATGAAGTCTCACTGCCCCCCGGTCAAAAGGGTCATCTGAAAAATGTGTGAAATCCAGAAAGGCAGGACAGGCCATGGAGAACTGGGAGCCTTGTTATGCTGATGGGCAGGATGTAAAATGCCAACAGCCACTCTGGAGAAGTGTATGGTGTTTCTTGAAACATCTAAAAAACAAAGCAACAGAGCCTAGGGCACTTCCACTTATGGTCCTATAGCTTAGGGAAATTAAAATCAAAAAGACACAGCCACCCCAAAGTTTGGGACGGCTCTGTTTTCAAGAACCTCGTTTACGGTACAAGTTCAATATCGCAGAAAGCGAAAAATGGATAAAGAATTTGTGGTACTTACGTACAATGCAATATCACTCAGCAATGAAATCTATGTCATCAGGCCCGTAGCAGCATAATGAGTGGACTCAGGTACGATGATTCTAAGTGAAATAAGTCACACAGAGAAAGAAACATCATAAGATATCACTACTACACGGAATGGAAACTTGACTACACAGGAACTGAATTACAAAACAGAACAGGGTCTCAAATGTAGAAAACCAACTTATGCTTGCTTAAGGGGAAAGGTGAGTTGGGGTGCTGCATAAAACCAGAGATTGAAATTAGCACAGATACCGTTCCATAAGCCAAATATGTAATAGACAAGAGCTACTCCTTGCTCAACGAAGTGGACTCAACACACGATATTAAACGCCTAAGAATATACCTGACTAATAAGAATCTTAAAACCTATGGATTTATATGTCTCCGAAAGAGAATCAAGCGTGTGTACAGTGGCATAAACGCAGCAGTGATAGGATTGGTGAGGTTCAGTGAGCAAATGCAGACCCTTTGAAGTCATATTGCATGGTACCCATTCCATTGGTCTCTACTCTCCAGGTTTAAGGGATTCTTCCTTCAGCTAAAACATGCATGTGGAACCCAGAGTATGATCCACCATGTGATCGGGAAACGTGTTCAAATGTGTCTCAGTTTTCTTCCCCTGGTACTCGGTTGCAACATTCCAGACGCTTTACTAACACTCTCCCCACTTGGAGAGTCAGTGCCTTTAACCTCCTGTTTGGCCCAGTTTGCAATTTCTGTGTAAGATGAACAGGAATAGGGAGAACCAATTAGAGACTAGCTGTAGGTGTCTGGACTGGGAAATTTAACTCTCATATCCCACCAGGAAGAGGAATTAACCAAAGGCTCAGCGTGCCATGAGGGAACCACACTAGGGCCTGAAGCAATCCTGCGGTGTTGCGGCCAGCTCACAAGAAAGCGAGTTGAAGAAAGGAGCTCAGGGGCACTGTAATTCACAAACCTGCAGAGTTATAAATGACAGCTATCGTCCCAAAATATGTTGAAGTAAGGCTGCCAAGAGGACTTGAAAGTGGGGCAGAATTGCAGGAAACCGATTTCAGGAGGTAGACTGGAATTGCATGTAAAGCATAGGAAAAGAGGCAGAACGTCCACAATGATGCACTTGGCCAAAAAGGGCGTATGCGTTTTTTCCTGAATATATTCAGGAAAAAACGCATACGCCATTTTTGGCCAACCAAGCAAGCTTGAAAAGGAAATCTGCACTACAATGAAGTCTCACTGTCCTCCGGTCAAAGGGCCATCTGAAAAAAGTGTAAAATCCAGAAAGGCAGGACAGGCCATGGAGAACTGGGAGCCTTGTTATTCAGATGGGCGGGATGTAAATTGCCAACAGCCAACCTGGAGAAGTGTATGGTGTTTTCTGAAACATCCAAAAAACAAAGCAACAGAGCCTAGCGCACTTCCACTTATGGTCCTATAGGTTAGGGAAATTAAAATAAAAAATACACAGCCACCGCAAAGTTTGGGACGGCTCTGTTTACAAGAACCTCGTTTACAGTACAAGTTCAATATCACAGAAAGCGAAAAATGGATAAAGAAGTTGTGGTACTTACGTACAATGCAATCTCACTCAGCAATGAAATCTATGTCATCAGGCCCGTAGCAGCATAATGAGTGGGTTCAGGTACGATGATTCTAAGTGAAATAAGTCACACAGAAAAAGAAACATCATACGATATCACTAATACATGGAATGTAAACTTGGCTACACAGGATCTGAATTACAAAACAGAACAGGGTCTCAAATGTAGAACACCAACTTATGCTTGCTTAAGGGGAAAGGTGAGTTGGGGTGCTGCATAAAACCAGAGATTGAAATTAGCACAGATACCGTTCCATAAGCCAAATATGTAATAGACAAGAGCTACTCCTTGCTCAACGAAGTGGACTCAACACCCCGTATTAAACGCCTAAGAATATACCTGACTAGTAAGAATCTTAAAACCTACGGATTTATATGTCTCCGAAAGACCATCAAGCGTGTGTACAGTGGCATAAACACAGCAGTGATAGGATTGGTGAGGTTTCGTGAGCAAATGCAGACCCTTTGAAGTCATATTGCATGGTACCCATTCCATGGGTCTCAACTCTCCAGGTTTAAGTATTCTTCCATCAGCTAAAACATGCATGTGGAACCCAGAGTATGATCCACCGTGTGATCGGGAAACGTTTTCAAATGTGTCTCAGTTTTCATCCCCCGGTACTCGGGTGCAACATTCCAGACGCTTTACTAACACTCTCCCCACTTGGAGAGTCAGTGCCTTTAACCTCCTGTTTGGCCCAGTTTGCAATTTCTACGGAAACTGAACAGGAATAGGGAGAACCAATGAGAGACTAGCTGGAGGTGTCTAGACGGGTAAATTGAACTCTCATTTCCCACCAGGAAGAGGAATTAACCAAAGGCTCAGCATGCCATGCGGGAACCACACTAGGGCCTGAAGCAATCCTGCGGTGTTGCGGCCAGCTCAGAAGAAAGCGAGTTGAAGAAAGGAGCTCAGGTGCACTGTAATTCACAAACCTGCAGAGTTATAAATGACAGCTATCGTCCCAAAATATGTTGAAGTAAGGCTGCGAAGAGGAGTTGAAAGCGGGGCAGAATTGCAGGAAACCGATTTCAGGAGGTAGACTGGAACTGCATGTAAAGTATAGGAAAAGAGGCAGAACGTCCACAATGATGCACTTGGCCAAAAAGGGCGTATGCGTTTTTTCCTGAATATATTCAGGAAAAAACGCATACGCCCTTTTTGGCCAAGCAAGCAAGCTTGAATTGGAAATCTGCACTACAATGAAGTCTCACTGCCCCCCTGTCAAAAGGGCCATCTGAAAAAAGTGTAAAATCCAGAAAGGCAGGACAGGCCATGGAGAACTGGGAGCCTTGTTATGCTGACGGGCGGGATGTAAATTGCCAACAGCCACTCTGGAGAAGTGTATGGTGTTTCCTGAAACAACCAAAAAATAAAGCAACAGAGCTTAGGGCACTTCCACTTATGGTCCTATAGGTTAGGGAAATTAAAATCAAAAAGACACAGCCACTGCAAAGTTTGGGACAGCTTTGTTTACAACAACCTCGTTTACGGTACAAGTTCAATATCACAGAAAGCAAAAAATGGATAAAGAAGTTGTGGTACTTACGTACAATGCAATATCTCTCAGCAATGAAATCTATGTCATCAGGCCCGTAGCAGCATAATGAGTGGATTCAGGTACGATGATTCTAAGTGAAATAAGTCACACACAAAAAGAAACATCATAAGATATCACTACTACACGGAATGTAAACTTGGCTACACAGGAACTGAATTACAAAACAGAACAGGGTCTCAAATGTAGAAAACCAACTTATGCTTGCTTAAGGGGAAAGGTGAGTTGGGGTGCTGCATAAAACCAGAGATTTAAATTAGCACAGTTACCATTCCATAAGCCTAATATGTAATAGACAAGAGCTACTCCTTGCTCAACGAAGTGGACTCAACACCCCATATTAAATGCCTAAGAATATACCTGACTAGTAAGAATCTTAAAACCTTTGGATTTCTATGTCTCCGAAAGAGAATCAAGCGTGTGTACAGCGGCATAAACGCAGCAGTGATAGGATTGGTGAGGTTCGGTGAGCAAATGCAGACCCTTTGAAGTCATATTGCATGGTACCCATTCCATGGGTCTCAACTCTCCAGGTTTAAGGGAGTCTTCCTTCAGCTAAAACATGCATGTGGAACCCAGAGTATGATCCACCGTGTGATCGGGAAACGTGTTCAAATGTGTCTCAATTTTCATCCCCTGGTACTCGGGTGCAACATTCCAGACGCTTTACTAACACTCTCCACACTTGGAGAGTCAGTGCCTTTAACCTCCTGTTTGGCCCAGTTTGCAATTTCTGCGGAAAATGAACAGGAATAGGGAGAACCAATGAGAGACTAGCTGGAGGTGTCTGGACGGGCAAATTTAACTCTCATATACCACCAGGAAGAGGAATTAACCAAAGGCTCAGCGTGCCGTGCCGGAACCACACTAGGGCCTGAAGCAATCCTGCAGTGTAGCGGCCAGCTCACAAGAAAGCAAGTTGAAGAAAGGAGCTCAGGGGCACTGTAATTCACAAACCTGCAGAGTTATAAATGACAGCTATCGTCCAAAAATATATTGAAGTAAGGCTGCCAAGAGGACTTGAAAGCGGGGCAGAATTGCAGGAAACCGATTTCAGGAGGTAGACTGGAATTGCATGTAAAGCATAGGAAAAGAGGCAGAACGTCCACAATGATGCACTTGGCCAAAAAGTGCATATGCGTTTTTTCCTGAATATATTCAGGAAAAAACGCATACGCCCTTTTTGGCCAAGCAAGCAAGCTTGCAAAGAAATCTGCACTAAAATGAAGTCTCACTGCCCCCCGCTCAAAAGAGCCATCTGAAAATGTGTGAAATCCAGAAAGGCAGGACAGGCCATGGAGAACTGGGAGCCTTGTTATGCTGATGGGCAGGATGTAAAATGCCAACAGCCACTCTGGAGAAGTGTATGGTGTTTCTTGAAACATCTAAAAAACAAAGCAACAGAGCCTAGGGGCACTTCCACTTATGGTCCTATAGCTTAGGGAAATTAAAATCAAAAAGACACAGCCACCCCAAAGTTTGGGACGGCTCTGTTTTCAAGAACCCTCGTTTACGGTACAAGTTCAATATCGCAGAAAGCGAAAAATGGATAAAGAATTTGTGGTACTTACGTACAATGCAATATCACTCAGCAATGAAATCTATGTCATCAGGCCCGTAGCAGCATAATGAGTGGATTCAGGTACGATGATTCTAAGTGAAATAAGTCACACAGAAAAAGAAACATCATAAGATATCACTACTACACGGAATGGAAACTTGACTACACAGGAACTGAATTACAAAACAGAACAGGGTCTCAAATGTAGAAAACCAACTTAGCTTGCTTAAGGGGAAAGGTGAGTTGGGGTGCTGCATAAAACCAGAGATTGAAATTAGCACAGATACCGTTCCATAAGCCAAATATGTAATAGACAAGAGCTACTCCTTGCTCAACGAAGTGGACTCAACACACGATATTAAACGCCTAAGAATATACCTGACTAATAAGAATCTTAAAACCTATGGATTTATATGTCTCCGAAAGAGAATCAAGCGTGTGTACAGTGGCATAAACGCAGCAGTGATAGGATTGGTGAGGTTCAGTGAGCAAATGCAGACCCTTTGAAGTCATATTGCATGGTACCCATTCCATGGGTCTCTACTCTCCAGGTTTAAGGGATTCTTCCTTCAGCTAAAACATGCATGTGGAACCCAGAGTATGATCCACCATGTGATCGGGAAACGTGTTCAAATGTGTCTCAGTTTTCTTCCTCTGGTACTCGGTTGCAACATTCCAGACGCTTTACTAACACTCTCCCCACTTGGAGAGTCAGTGCCTTTAACCTCCTGTTTGGCCCAGTTTGCAATTTCTGTGTAAGATGAACAGGAATAGGGAGAACCAATTAGAGACTAGCTGTAGGTGTCTGGACTGGGAAATTTAACTTTCATATCCCACCAGGAAGAGGAATTAACCAAAGGCTCAGCGTGCCATGCCGGAACCACACTAGGGCCTGAAGCAATCCTGCGGTGTTGCGGCCAGCTCACAAGAAAGCGAGTTGAAGAAAGGAGCTCAGGGGCACTGTAATTCACAAACCTGCAGAGTTATAAATGACAGCTTTCGTCCCAAAATATGTTGAAGTAAGGCTGCCAAGAGGACTTGAAAGTGGGGCAGAATTGCAGGAATCCGATTTCAGGAGGTAGACTGGAATTGCATGTAAAGCATAGGAAAAGAGGCAGAACGTCCACAATGATGCACTTGGCCAAAAATGGCGTATGCGTTTTTTCCTGAATATATTCAGGAAAAAACGCATACGCCATTTTTGGCCAACCAAGCAAGCTTGAAAAGGAAATCTGCACTACAATGAAGTCTCACTGTCCTCCGGTCAAAGGGCCATCTGAAAAAAGTGTAAAATCCAGAAAGGCAGGACAGGCCATGGAGAACTGGGAGCCTTGTTATTCAGATGGGCGGGATGTAAATTGCCAACAGCCAACCTGGAGAAGTGTATGGTGTTTTCTGAAACATCCAAAAAACAAAGCAACAGAGCCTAGCGCACTTCCACTTATGGTCCTATAGGTTAGGGAAATTAAAATAAAAAATACACAGCCACCGCAAAGTTTGGGACGGCTCTGTTTACAAGAACCTCGTTTACGGTACAAGTTCAATATCACAGAAAGCGAAAAATGGATAAAGAAGTTGTGGTACTTACGTACAATGCAATCTCACTCAGCAATGAAATCTATGTCATCAGGCCCGTAGCAGCATAATGAGTGGGTTCAGGTACGATGATTCTAAGTGAAATAAGTCACACAGAAAAAGAAACATCATACGATATCACTAATACATGGAATGTAAACTTGGCTACACAGGATCTGAATTACAAAACAGAACAGGGTCTCAAATGTAGAACACCAACTTATGCTTGCTTAAGGGGAAAGGTGAGTTGGGGTGCTGCATAAAACCAGAGATTTAAATTAGCACAGATACCGTTCCATAAGCCAAATATGTAATAGACAAGAGCTACTCCTTGCTCAACGAAGTGGACTCAACACCCCGTATTAAACGCCTAAGAATATACCTGACTAGTAAGAATCTTAAAACCTATGGATTTATATGTCTCCGAAAGACTATCAAGCGTGTGTACAGCGGCATAAACGCAGCAGTGATAGGATTGGTGAGGTTTCGTGAGCAAATGCAGACCCTTTGAAGTCATATTGCATGGTACCCATTCCATGGGTCTCAACTCTCCAGGTTTAAGTATTCTTCCATCAGCTAAAACATGCATGTGGAACCCAGAGTATGATCCACTGTGTGATCGGGAAACGTTTTCAAATGTGTCTCAGTTTTCATCCCCCGGTACTCGGGTGCAACATTCCAGACGCTTTACTAACACTCTCCCCACTTGGAGAGTCAGTGCCTTTAACCTCCTGTTTGGCCCAGTTTGCAATTTCTACGGAAACTGAACAGGAATAGGGAGAACCAATGAGAGACTAGCTGGAGGTGTCTAGACGGGTAAATTGAACTCTCATTTCCCACCAGGAAGAGGAATTAACCAAAGGCTCAGCATGCCATGCGGGAACCACAGTAGGCCCTGAAGCAATCCTGCGGTGTTGCGGCCAGCTCACAAGAAAGCGAGTTGAAGAAAGGAGCTCAGGTGCACTGTAATTCACAAACCTGCAGAGTTATAAATGACAGCTATCGTCCCAAAATATGTTGAAGTAAGGCTGCGAAGAGGAGTTGAAAGCGGGGCAGAATTGCAGGAAACCAATTTCAGGAGGTAGACTGGAACTGCATTTAAAGCATAGGAAAAGAGGCAGAACGTCCACAATGATGCACTTGGCCAAAAAGGGCGTATGCGTTTTTTCCTGAATATATTCAGGAAAAAACGCATACGCCCTTTTTGGCCAAGCAAGCAAGCTTGCAAAGGAAATCTGCACTACAATGAAGTCTCCCTGCCCCCCTGTCAAAAGGGCCATCTGAGAAAAGTGTAAAATCCACAAAGGCAGGACAGGCCATGGAGAACTGGGAGCCTTGTTATGCTGACGGGCGGGATGTAAATTGCCAACAGCCACTCTGGAGAAGTGTATGGTGTTTCCTGAAACATCCAAAAAACAAAGCAACAGAGCCTAGGGCACTTCCACTTATGGTCCTATAGGTTAGGGAAGTTAAAGTCAAAAAGAAACAGCCACCCCAAAATTTGGGACGGCTCTGTTTACAAGAACCTCGTTTACGGTACAAGTTCAATATCACAGAACGCGAAAAATGGATAAAGAAGTTGCGGTACTTACATAGAATGCAATATCACTCAGCAATGAAATCTATGTCATCAGGCCCATAGCAGCATAAAGAGTGGATTCAGGTACGATGATTCTAAGTGAAATAAGTCACACAGAAAAAGAAACATCATAAGATATCACTAATACACGGAATGTAAACTTGGCTACACAGGAACTGAATTACAAAACAGAACAGTGTCACAAATGTAGAAAACCAACTTATGCTTGCTTAAGGGGAAAGGTGAGTTGGGGTGCTGCATAAAACCAGAGATTGAAATTAGCAGATACCGTTCCATAAGCCAAATATGTAATAGACGAGAGCTACTCCTTTCTCAACGAAGTGGACTCAACACCCCATATTAAACGCCTAAGAATATACCTGACTGGTAAGAATCTTAATACCTATGGATTTATATGTCTCTTAAAGAGAATCAAGCGTGTGTACAGCAGCATAAACGCAGCAGTGATAGGATTGGTGAGGTTCGGTGAGCAAATGCAGACCCTTTGAAGTCATATTACATGGTACCCATTCCATGGGTCTCAACTCTCCAGGTTTAAGGGATTCTTCCTTCAGCTAAATCATGCATGAGGAACACAGAGTATGATCCACCGTGTGAACGGGAAACGTGTTCAAATGTGTCTCAGTTTTCATCCCCTGGTACTCGGGTGCAACATTCCAGACGCTTTACTAACACTCTCCCCACTTGGAGAGTCAGTGCCTTTAACCTCCTGTTTGGCCCAGTTTGCAATTTCTGCGGAAAATGAACAGGAATAGGGAGAACCCATGAGAGACTAGCTGGAGGTGTCTGGACGGGCAAATTTAACTCTCATTTCCCACCAGGAGGAGGAATTAACCAAAGGCTCAGCGTGCCATGCAGGAACCACACTAGGGCCTGAAGCAATCCTGCGGTGCTGCGGCCAGATCACAAGAAGGCGAGTTGAAGAAAGGAGCTCAGGGGCACTGTAATTCACAAACCTGCAGAGTTATAAATGACAGCTATCGTCCCAAAATATCTTGAAGTAAGGCTGCCAAGAGGACTTGAAAGTGGGGCAGAATTGCAGGAGACCGATTTCAGGAGGTAGACTGGAATTGCATGTAAAGCATAGGAAAAGAGGCAGAACGTCCACCATGATGCACTTGGCCAACAAGGGCGTATGCGTTTTTTCCTGAATATATTCAGGAAAAAACGCATACGCCCTTTTTGGCCAACCAAGCAAGCTTGAAAAGGAAATCTGCACTACAATGAAGTCTCACTGTCCCCCGGTCAAAAGGGCAATCTGAAAAAAGTGTAAAATCCAGAAAGGCAGGACAGGCCATGGAGAACTGGGAGCCTTGTTATTCAGACGGGCGGGATGTAAATTGCCAACAGCCACTCTGGAGAAGTGTATGGTGTTTTCTGAAACATCCAAAAAACAAAGCAACACAGCCTAGCGCACTTCCACTTATGGTCCTATAGGTTAGGGAAATTAAAATAAAAAATACAGAGCCACCACAAAGTTTGGGACGGCTCTGTTTACAAGAACTTCGTTTACGGTACAAGTTCAATATCACAGAAAGCAAAAAATGGATAAAGAAGTTGTGGTACTTACGTACAATGCAATCTCACTCAGCAATGAAATCTATGTCATCAGGCCCGTAGCAGCATAATGAGTGGATTCAGGTACGATGATTCTAAGTGAAAAAAGTAACACAGAAAAAGAAACATCATACGATATCACTAATACACGGAATGTAAACTTGGCTACACAGGATCTGAATTATAAAACAGAACAGGGTCTCAAATGTAGAACACCAACTTATGCTTGCTTAAGGGGAAAGGTGAGTTGGGGTGCTGCATAAAACCAGAGATGGAAATTAGCACAGATAACGTTCCATAAGCCAAATATGTAATAGACAAGAGCTACTCCTTGCTCAACGAAGTGGACTCAACACCCCATATTAAACGCCTAAGAATATACCTGACTAGTAAGAATCTTAAAACCTATGGATTTATATGTCTCCGAAAGACAATCAAGCGTGTGTACAGCGGCATAAACGCAGCAGTGATAGGATTGGTGAGGTTCGGTGAGCAAATGCAGACCCTTTGAAGTCATATTGCATGGTACCCATTCCATGTGTCTCAACTCTCAAGGTTTAAGGGATTCTTCCTTCAGCTAAAACATACATGTGGAACCCAGAGTATGATCCACCGTGTGATCTGGAAACGTGTTCAAATGTGTCTCAGTTTTCATCCCCTGGTATTCGGGTGCAACATTCCAGACGCTTTACTAACACTATCCCCACGTGGAGAGTCAATGCCTTTAACCTCCTGTTTGGCCCAGTTTGCAATTTCTGCGGAAAATGAACAGGAATAGGGAGAACCAATGAGAGACTAGCTGGAGGTGTCTGGACGGGCAAATTTATCTCTCATTTCCCACCAGTAAGAGGAATTAAACAAAGGCTCAGTGGGCCATGCCGGAACCACACTAGGGCCTGAAGCAATCTTGCGGTGTTGCGGCCAGCTCACAAGAAAGCGAGTTGAAGAAAGGAGCTCAGAGGCACTGTCATTCACAAATCTGCAGAGTTATAAATGACAGCTATCGTCCAAAAATATATTGAAGTAAGGATGCCAAGAGGACTTGAATGCGGGGCAGAATTGCAGGAAACATATTTCAGGAGGTAGACTGGAATTGCATGTAAAGCATAGGAAAAGAGGCAGAACGTCCACAATGATGCAATTGGCTATAGAGGGCGTATGCGTTTTTTCCTGAATATATTCAGGAAAAAACGCATACACCCTTTTTTGCCAACCAAACAAGCTTGCAAAGGAAATCTGCACTACAATGAAGTCTCACTGCCCCCCGGTCAAAAGGGCCATCTGAGAAAAGTGTAAAATCCAGAAAGGCAGGACAGGCCATGTAGAATTGGGAGCCTTGTTATGCTGATGGGCGGGATGTAAATTGCCAACAGCCACTCTGGAGAAGTGTATGGTGTTTCCTGAAACATCCAAAAAACAATGCAACAGCGCCTAGGGCACTTCCACTTATGGTCCTATAGCTTAGCGAAATTAAAATCAAAAGGACACAGCCACCCCAAAGTTTGGGACGGCTCTGTTTACAAGAACCTCTTTTACGGTACAAGTTCAATATCACAGAAAGCAAAAAATGGATAATGAACTTGTGGTACTTACGTACAATGCAATATCACTCAGCAATGAAATCTATGTCACCAGGCCCATAGCAGCATAATGAGTGGATTCAAGTGCGATGATTCTAAGTGAAATAAGTCACACAGAAAATGAAACCTCATACGATATCACTAATTCACGGAATGTAAACTTGACTGCACAGGATCTGAATTACAAAACAGAAGAGGGTCTCAAATGTAGAACACCAACTTATGCTTGCTTAAGGGGAAAGGTGAGTTGGGGTGCTGCATAAAACCAGAGATTGAAATGAGCACAGATTCCGTTCCATAAGCCAAATATGTAATAGAGAAGAGCTACTCCTTGCTCAACGAAGTGGACTCAACACCCCATATTAAACGCCTAAGAATATAACTGAGTAGTAAGAATCTTAAAACCGATGGATTTATATGTCTCCGAAAGAGAATCAAGCGTGTGTACAGCGGCATAAACGCAGCAGTGATAGGATTGGTGAGGTTCGGTGAGCAAATGCAGACCCTTTGAAGTCATATTGCATGGTACCCATTCCATGGGTCTCAACTCTCCAGGTTTCAGGGAGTCTTCCTTCAGCTAAAACATGCATGTGGAACCCAGAGTATGATCCACCGTGTGATCGGGGAACGTGTTCAAATGTGTCTCAGTTTTCGTCCCCTGGTACTGGGTGCAACATTCCAGACGCTTTACTAACACTCTCCCCACTTGGAGAGTCAGTGCCTTTAACCTCCTGATTGGCCCAGTTTGCAATTTCTGCGTAAGATGAACAGGAATAGGGAGAACCAATGAGAGACTAGCTGGAGGTGTCTGGACGGGCAAATTTAACTCTCATTTCCCACCAGGGAGAGGAATTAACCAAAGGCTCAGAGTGCCATGTCAGAACCACACTAGGGCCTGAAGCAATCCTGCAGTGTTGCGGCCAGCTCAGAAGAAATCGAGTTGAAGAAAGGAGCTCAGGGGCACTGTAATTCACAAACCTGCAGAGTTGTACATGACAGCTATCGTCCAAAAATATATTGAAGTAAGGCTGCCAAGAGGACTTGAGAGCGGGGCAGAATTGCAGGAAACCGATTTCAGGAGGTAGACTGGAATTGCATGTAAAGCATAGGAAAAGAGGCAGAACGTCCACAATGATGCACTTGGCCAAAAAGGGCGTATGCGTTTTTTGCTGAATATATTCAGGAAAAAAACGCAAACACACTTTTTGGCCAACCAAGCAAGCTTGCAAAGGAAATCTGCACTACAATGAATCTCACTGCCCCCCGGTCAAAAGGGCCTTCTGAAAAAAGTGTAAAATCCAGAAAGTCAGGACAGGCCATGGAGAACTGGGAGCCTTGTTATGCTGATGGGCGGGATGTAAATTGCCAACAGCCACTCTGGAGAAGTGTATGGTGTTTCCTGAAACATCTAAAAAACAAAGCAACAGAGCCTAGGGCACTTCCACTTATGGTCCTATAGTTTAGGGAATTTAAAATCAAAAAGACACAGCCACCCCAAAGTTTGGGATGGCTCTGTTTACAAGAACCTCGTTTAAGGTACAAGTTCAATATCACAGAAAGCGAAAAATGGATAAAGAAGTTGTGGTACTTACGTACAATGCAATATCACGCAGCAATGAAATCTATGTCATCAGGCCCGTCGCAGCATAATGAGTGGATTCAGGTACGATGATTCTAAGTGAAATAAGTCACACAGAAAAAGAAACATCATAAGATATCACTACTACACGGAATGTAAACTTGGCTACACAGGAACTGAATTACAAAACAGAACAGGGTCTCAATTGTAGAAAACCAACTTATGCTTGCTTAAGGGGAAAGGTGAGTTGGGGTGCTGCATAAAACCAGAGATTGAAATTAGCACAGTTACCATTCCATAAGCCTAATATGTAATAGACAAGAGCTACTCCTTGCTCAACGAAGTGGACTCAACACCCCATATCAAATGCCTAAGAATATACCTGACTAGTAAGAATCTTAAAACCTTTGGATTTCTATGTCTCCGAAAGAGAATCAAGCGTGTGTACAGTGGCATAAACGCAGCAGTGATAGGATTGGTGAGGTTCGGTGAGCAAATGCAGACCCTTTGAAGTCATATTGCATGGTACCCATTCCATGGGTCTCAACTCTCCAGGTTTAAGGGAGTCTTCCTTCAGCTAAAACATGCATGTGGAACCCAGAGTATGATCCACCGTGTGATTGGGAAACGTGTTCAAATGTGTCTCAGTTTTCATCCCCTGGTACTTGGGTGCAACATTCCAGACGCTTTACTAACACTCTCCAAACTTGGAGAGTCAGTGCCTTTAACCTCCTGTTTGGCCTAGTTTGCAATTTCTGCGGAAAATGAACAGGAATAGGGAGAAGCAATGAGAGACTAGCTGGAGGTGTCTGGACGGGCAAATTTAACTGTCATTTCCCACCAGGAAGAGGAATTAACCAAAGACTCAGCGTGCCATGCCGGAACCACACTAGGGCCTGAAGCAATCCTGCGGTGTTGCGGACTGCTCACAAGAAAGCGAGTTGAAGAAAGGAGCTCAGGGGCACTGTAATTCACAAACCTGGAGAGTTATAAATGACAGCTATCGTCCAAAAATATACTGAAGTAAGGCTGCCAAGAGAACTTGAAAGCGGGGCAGAATTGCAGGAAACCGATTTCAGGAGGTAGACTGGAGTTGCATATAAAGCATAGGAAAAGAGGCAGAACGTCCACAATGATGCACTTGGCCGAAAAGGGCATATGCGTTTTTTCCTGAATATATTCAGGAAAAAACGCATAAGTACTTTTTGGCCAACCAAGAAAGCTTGCAAAGGAAATCTGCACTACAATGAAGTCTCACTGCCACCCGGTCAAAAGAGCCATCTGAAAAATGTGTAAAATCCAGAAAGGCAGGACAGGCCATGGAGAAATGGGAGCCTTGTTTTGCTGATGGGCGGGATGTAAATTGCCAACAGCCACTCTGGAGAAGTGTATGGTGTTTCCTGAAACATCTAAAAAAGAAAGCAACAGAGCCTAGGGCACTTCCACTTATTGTCCTATAGCTTAGGGAAATTAAAATCAAAAAGACACAGCCACCCCAAAGTTTGGGACGGCTCTGTTAACAAAAACCTCGTTTACGGTACAAGTTCAATATCGCAGAAAGTGAAAAATGGATAAAGAAGTTGTCATACTTACGTACAATGCAACATCATTCAGCAATGAAATCTAAGTCATCAGGCCCGTAGCAGCATAATGAGTGGATTCAGGTACGATGATTCTAAGTGAAATAAGTCACACAGAAAAAGAAACATTATAAGATATCACTAATACACGGAATGTAAA
The DNA here is from genome assembly GCF_937001465.1 of Orcinus orca. Taxonomy (NCBI): domain Eukaryota; kingdom Metazoa; phylum Chordata; class Mammalia; order Artiodactyla; family Delphinidae; genus Orcinus; species Orcinus orca. The sequence continues at coordinate 40,762,731 of NC_064561.1, forward strand.
CTTAGCTACACAGGAACTGAATTACAAAACAGAACAGGGTCTCAAATGTAGAAAACCAACTTTTGCTTCCTTAAGGGGAAAGGTGAGTTGGGGTGCTGCATAAAACCAGAGATTGAAATTAGCACAGATACCGTTCCATAAACCTAATATGTAATAGAAAGAGCTACTCCTTGCTCAACGAAGTGGACTCAACACCCCATATTAAATGCCTAAGAATATACCTGACTAGTAAGAATCTTAAAACCTTTGGATTTCTATGTCTCCGAAAGAGAATCAAGCGTGTGTACAGCGGCATAAACGCAGCAGTGATAGGATTGGTGAGGTTCGGTGAGCAAATGCAGACCCTTTGAAGTCATATTGCATGGTACCCATTCCATGGGTCTCAACTCTCCAGGTTTAAGGGAGTCTTCCTTCATCTAAAACATGCATGTGGAACCCAGAGTATGATCCACCGTGTGATTGGGAAACGTGTTCAAATTTGTCTCAGTTTTCATCCCCTGGTACTCGGGTGCAACATTCCAGACGCTTTACTAACACTCTCCCCACTTGGAGAGTCAGTGCCTTTAACCTCCTGTTTGGCCCAGTTTGCAATTTCTGCGGAAAATGAACAGGAATAGGGAGAACCAATGAGAGACTAGCTGGAGGTGTCTGGACGGGCAAATTTAACTATCATTTATCACCAGGAAGAGAAATTAACCAAAGGCTCAGCGTGCCATGCCGGAACCACACTAGGGCCTGAAGCAATCCTGCGGTGTTGCGGCCAGCTCACAAGAAAGCGACTTGAAGAAAGGAGATCAGGGGCACTGTAATTCACAAACATGCAGAGTTACAAATGACAGCTATCGTCCAAAAATATATTGAAGTAAGCCTGCCAAGAGGACTTAAAAGCGGGGCAGAATTGCAGGAAACCGATTTCAGGAGGTAGACTGGAATTGCATGTAAAGCATAGGAAAAGAGGCAGAACGCCCACAATGATGCACTTGGCCAAAAAGGGCGTATGCGTTTTTCCTGAATATATTCAGGAAAAAACGAATACACACTTATTGGCCAGCCAAGCAAACTTGCAAAGGAAATCTGCACTACAAAGAAGTCTCACTGCCCCCGGCTCAAAAGAGCCATTTGAAAAAAGTGTAAAATCCAGAAAGGCAGGACAGGCCATGGAGAACTGGGAGCCTTGTTATGCTGATGGGCAGGATGTAAATTGCCAACAGCCACTCTGAAGAAGTGTATGGTGTTTCCTGAAACATCTAAAAAACAAAGCAACAGAGCCTAGGGTACTTCCACTTATGGTCCTATAGCTTAGGGAAATTAAAATCAAAAAGACACAGCCACCCCAAAGTTTGGGACGGCTCTGTTAACAAGAACCTCGTTTACGGTACAAGTTCAATATCGCAGAAAGCGAAAAATGGATAAAGAAGTTGTGGTACTTACGTACAATGCAATATCACTCAGCAATAAAATCTATGTCATCAGGCCCGTAGCAGCATAATGAGTGGATTCAAGTACGATGATTCTAAGTGAAATAAGTCACACAGAAAAAGAAACATCATAAGATATCACTACTACACGGAATGTAAACTTGGCTACACAGGAACTGAATTACAAAACAGAACAGGGTCTCAAATATAGAAAACCAACTTATGCTTGCTTAAGGGGAAAGGTGAGTTGGGTTGCTGCATAAAACGAGAGATTGAAATTAGCACAGATACCGTTCCATAAGCCAAATATGTAATAGACAAGAGCTACTCCTTGCTCAACGAAGTGGACTCAACACCCCATATTAAACGCCTAACAAAATACCTGACTAGTAAGAATCTTAAAACCTATGGATTTATATGTCTCCGAAGGAGAATCAAGCGTGTGTACAGTGGCATAAACGCAGCAGTGATAGGATTGGTGAGGTTCGGTGAGCAAATGCAGACCCTTTGAAATCATATTGCATGGTACCCATTCCATGGGTCTCAACTCTCCAGGTTTAAGGGATTCTTCCTTCAGCTAAAACATGCATGTGGAACCCAGAGTATGATGCACCGTGTGATCGGGAAAGGTGTTCAAATGTGTCTCAGTTTTTGTCGCCTGGTACTCGGGTGCAACATTCCAGACGCTTTACTGACACGCTCCCCACTTGGAGAGTCAGTTCCTTTAACCTCCTGTTTGGCCCAATTTGCAATTTCTGCGGAAAATGAACAGGAATAGGGAGAACCAATGAGAGACTAGCTGGAGGTGTCTGGACGGGCAAATTTAACTCTCATTTCCCACCAGGAAGAGGAATTGACCAAAGGCTCAGCGTGCCATGCCGGAACCACACTAGTGCCTGAAACAATCCCGCGGTGTTGCGGCCAGCTCGCAAGAAAGCGAGTTGAAGAAAGGAGCTCAGGGGCACTGTAATTCACAAATCTGCAGAGTTATAAATGACAGATATCATCCAAAAATATACTGAAGTAAGGCTGCCAAGAGGACTTGAAAGAGGGGCAGAATTGCAGGAAACCGATTTCAGGAGGTAGACTGGAATTCCATGTAAAGCATAGGAAAAGAGGCAGAACGTCCACAATGATGCACTTGGCCAAAAAGGACGTATGAGTTTTTCCCTGAATATATTCAGGGAAAAACCCGTACGCACTTTTTGGCCAACCAAGCAAGCTTGCAAAGGAAATCTGCACTACAATGAAGTCTCACTGCCCCCCGGTCAAAAGGGTCATCTGAAAAATGTGTGAAATCCAGAAAGGCAGGACAGGCCATGGAGAACTGGGAGCCTTGTTATGCTGATGGGAGGGATGTAAATTGACAACAGCCACTCTGGAGAAGTGTATGGTGTTTCCTGAAACATCTAAAAAACAAAGCAAGAGAGCCTAGGGCACTTCCACTTATGGTCCTATAGCTTAGGGAAATTAAAATCAAAAAGACACAGCCACCCCAAAGTTTGGGACTGCTCTGTTTACAAGAACCTCGTTTACAGTAGAAGTTCAAGATCACAGAAAGCGAAAAATGGATAAAGAAGTTGTGGTACTTAAGTACAATGCAATATCACTCAGTAATGAAATCTATGTCATCAAGCCCATAGCAGCACAATGAATGGATTAAGGTACGATGATTCTAAGTGAAATAAGTCACACAGAAAAAGAAACATCATAAGATATCACTACTACACAGAATGTAAACTTGGCTACACAGGAACTGAATTACAAAAAAGAACAGGGTCTCAAATGTAGAAAACCAACTTATGCTTGCTTAAGGGGAAAGGTGAGTTGGGGTGCTGCATAAAACCAGAGATTGAAATTAGCACAGATACCGTTCCATAAGCCAAATATGTAATAGACAAGAGCTACTCCTTGCTCAACGAAGTGGACTCAACACCCCATATTAAACGCCTAAGAATATACCTGACTAGTAAGAATTTTAAAACCTATGGATTTATATGCCTCCGAAAGAGAATTAAGCGTGTGTACAGCGGCATAAACGCAGCAGTGATAGGATTGGTGAGGTTCGGTGAGAAAATGCAGACCCTTTGAAGTCATATTGCATGGTACCCATTCCATGGGTCTCAACTCTCCAGGTTTAAGGGATTCTTCCTTCAGCTAAAACATGCATGTGGAACCCAGAGTATGATCCACCATGTGATCGGGAAACGTGTTCAAATGTGTCTCAGTTTTCATCCCCTGGTACTCGGGCGCAACATTCCAGACGCTTTACTAACACTCTCCCCACTTGGAGAGTCAGTGCCTTTAACCTCTTGTTTGGCCCAGTTTGCAATTTCTGTATAAGATGAACAGGAATAGGGAGAACCAATGAGAGACTAGCTGGAGGTGTCTGGACGGGCAAATTTAACTCTCATATACCACCAGGAAGAGGAATTAACCAAAGGCTCAGCGTGCCGTGCCGGAACCACACTAGGGCCTGAAGCAATCCTGCAGTGTAGCGGCCAGCTCACAAGAAAGCAAGTTGAAGAAAGGAGCTCAGGGGCACTGTAATTCACAAACCTGCAGAGTTATAAATGACAGCTATCGTCCAAAAATACATTGAAGTAAGGCTGCCAAGAGGATTGAAAGCGGGGCAGAATTGCAGGAAACCGATTTCAGGAGGTAGACTGGAATTGCATGTAAAGCATAGGAAAAGAGGCAGAACGTCCACAATGATGCACTTGGCCAAAAAGTGCATATGCGTTTTTTCCTGAATATATTCAGGAAAAAACGCATACGCCCTTTTTGGCCAAGCAAGCAAGCTTGCAAAGAAATCTGCACTAAAATGAAGTCTCACTGCCCTCCGGTCAAAAGGGTCATCTGAAAAATGTGTGAAATCCAGAAAGGCAGGACAGGCCATGGAGAACCGGGAGCCTTGTTATGCTGATGGGCAGGATGTAAAATGCCAACAGCCACTCTGGAGAAGTGTATGGTGTTTCTTGACACATCTAAAAAACAAAGTAACAGAGCCTAGGGCACTTCCACTTATGGTCCTATAGCTTAGGGAAATTAAAATCAAAAAGACACAGCCACCCCAAAGTTTGGGACGGATCTGTTTTCAAGAACCTCATTTACGGTACAAGTTCAATATCGCAGAAAGCGAAAAATGGATAAAGAAGTTGTGGTACTTACGTACAATGCAATATCACTCAGCAATGAAATCTATGTCATCAGGCCCGTAGCAGCATAATGAGTGGATTCAGGTACGATGATTCTAAGTGAAATAAGTCACACAGAAAAAGAAACATCATAAGATATCACTACTACACAGAATGTAAACTTGGCTACACAGGAACTGAATTACAAAAAAGAACAGGGTCTCAAATGTAGAAAACCAACTTATGCTTGCTTAAGGGGAAAGGTGAGTTGGGGTGCTGCATAAAACCAGAGATTGAAATTAGCACAGATACCGTTCCATAAGCCAAATATGTAATAGACAAGAGCTACTCCTTGCTCAACGAAGTGGACTCAACACCCCATATTAAACGCCTAAGAATATACCTGACTAATAAGAATCTTAAAACCTATGGATTTATATGTGTCCGAAAGAGAATCAAGCGTGTGTACAGTGGCATAAACACAGCAGTGATAGCATTGGTGAGGTTCGGTGAGCAAATGCAGACCCTTTGAAGTCATACTGCATGGTACACATTGCATGGGTCTCAACTCTCCAGGTTTAAGGGATTCTTCCTTCAGCTAAAACATGCATGTGGAACCCAGAGTATGATCCACCGTGTGATCGGGAAACGTATTCAAATGTGTCTCAGTTTTCGTCCCCTTGTACTCGGGTGCAACATTCCAGACGCTTTACTAACACTCTCCCCACTTGGAGAGTCAGTGCCTTTAACCTCCTGTTTGGCCCAGTTTGCAATTTCTGCGGAAAATGAACAGGAATAGGGAGAACCCATGAGAGACTAGCTGGAGGTGTCTGGACGGGCAAATTTCACTCTCATTTCCCACCAGGAGGAGGAATTAACCAAAGGCTCAGCGTGCCATGCTGGAACCACACTAGGGCCTGAAGCAATCCTGCGGTGCTGCGGCCAGATCACAAGAAGGCGAGTTGAAGAAAGGAGCTCAGGGGCACTGTAATTCACAAACCTGCAGAGTTATAAATGACAGCTATCGTCCCAAAATATGTTGAAGTAAGGCTGCCAAGAGGACTTGAAAGTGGGGCAGAATTGCAGGAGACCGATTTCAGGAGGTAGACTGGAATTGCATGTAAAGCATAGGAAAAGAGGGAGAACGTCCACAATGATGCACTTGGCCAAAAAGGGCGTATGTGTTTTTTCCTGAATATATTCAGGAAAAAACGCATACGCCCTTTTTGGCCAACCAAGCAAGCTTGAAAAGGAAATCTGCACTACAATGAAGTCTCACTGTCCCCCGGTCAAAAGGGCCATCTGAAAAAAGTGTAAAATCCAGAAAGGCAGGACAGGCCATGGAGAACTGGGAGCCTTGTTATTCAGACGGGCGGGATGTAAATTGCCAACAGCCACTCTGGAGAAGTGTATGGTGTTTTCTGAAACATCCAAAAAACAAAGCAACAGAGCCTAGCGCACTTCCACTTATGGTCCTATAGGTTAGGGAAATTAAAATAAAAAATACACAGCCACCGCAAAGTTTGGGACGGCTCTGTTTACAAGAACCTCGTTTACGGTACAAGTTCAATATCACAGAAAGCGAAAAATGGATAAAGAAGTTGTGGTACTTACGTACAATGCAATCTCACTCAGCAATGAAATCTATGTCATCAGGCCCGTAGCAGCATAATCAGTGGGTTCAGGTACGATGATTCTAAGTGAAATAAGTCACACAGAAAAAGAAACATCATACGATATCACTAATACATGGAATGTAAACTTGGCTACACAGATTCTGAATTACAAAACAGAACAGGGTCTCAAATGTAGAAAACCAACTTATGCTTGCTTAAGGGGAAAGGTGAGTTGGGGTGCTGCATAAAACCAGAGATTGAAATTAGCACAGATACCGTTCCATAAGCCAAATATGTAATGGACAAGAGCTACTCCTTGCTCAACGAAGTGGACTGAACACCCCATATTAAACGCCTAAGAATATACCTGACTAATAAGAATCTTAAAACCTATGGATTTATATGTCTCCAAAAGACCATCAAGCGTGTGTACAGCGGCATAAACGCAGCAGTGATAGGATTGGTGAGGTTTCGTGAGCAAATGCAGACCCTTTGAAGTCATATTGCATGGTACCCATTCCATGGGTCTCAACTCTCCAGGTTTAAGTATTCTTCCATCAGCTAAAACATGCATGTGGAACCCAGAGTATGATCCACCGTGTGATCGGGAAACGTTTTCAAATGTGTCTCAGTTTTCATTCCCCGGTACTCGGGTGCAACATTCCAGACGCTTTACTAACACTCTCCCCACTTGGAGAGTCAGTGCCTTTAACCTCCTGTTTGGCCCAGTTTGCAATTTCTACGGAAACTGAACAGGAATAGGGAGAACCAATGAGAGACTAGCTGGAGGTGTCTAGACGGGTAAATTTAACTCTCATTTCCCACCAGGAAGAGGAATTAACGAAAGGCTCAGCATGCCATGCCGGAACCACACTAGGGCCTGAAGCAATCCTGCGGTGTTGCGGCCAGCTCACAAGAAAGCGAGTTGAAGAAAGGAGCTCAGGTGCACTGTAATTCACAAAACTGCAGAGTTATAAATGACAGCTATCGTCCCAAAATATGTTGAAGTAAGGCTGCGAAGAGGAGTTGAAAGCGGGGCAGAATTGCAGGAAACCGATTTAAGGAGGTAGACTGGAATTGCATGTAAAGCATAGGAAAATAGGCAGAACGTCCACAATGATGCACTTGGCCAAAAAGGGCGTATGCGTTTTTTCCTGAATATATTCAGGAAAAAACGCATATGCCCTTTTTGGCCAAGCAAGCAAGCTTGCAAAGGAAATCTGCACTACAATGAAGTCTCACTGCCCCCCTGTCAAAAGGGCCGTCTGAAAAAAGTGTAAAATCCACAAAGGCAGGACAGGCCATGGAGAACTGGGAGCCTTGTTATGCTGACGGGCGGGATGTAAATTGCCAACAGCCACTCTGGAGAAGTGTATGGTGTTTCCTGAAACAACCAAAAAATAAAGCAACAGAGCCTAGGGCACTTCCACTTATGGTCCTATAGGTTAGGGAAATTAAAATCAAAAAGACACAGCCACCGCAAAGTTTGGGACAGCTCTGTTTACAACAACCTCGTTTACGGTACAAGTTCAATATCACAGAAAGCAAAAAATGGATAAAGAAGTTGTGGTACTTACGTACAATGCAATATCACTCAGCAATGAAATCTATGTCATCAGGCCCGTAGCAGCGTAATGAGTGGATTCAGGTACGATGATTCTAAGTGAAATAAGTCACACAGAAAAAGAAACATAAGATATCACTACTACACGGAATGTAAACTTGGCTACACAGGAACTGAATTACAAAACAGAACAGAGTCTCAAATGTAGAAAACCAACTAATGCTTGCTTAAGGGGAAAGGTGAGTTGGGGTGCTGCATAAAACCAGAGATGGAAATTAGCACAGATAACGTTCCATAAGCCAAATATGTAATAGACAAGAGCTACTCCTTGCTCAACGAAGTGGACTCAACACCCCATATTAAACGCCTAAGAATATACCTGACTAGTAAGAATCTTAAAACCTATGGATTTATATGTCTCTGAAAGACAATCAAGCGTGTGTACAGCGGCATAAACGCAGCAGTGATAGGATTGGTGAGGTTTGGTGAGCAAATGCAGACCCTTTGAAGTCATATTGCATGGTACCCTTTCCATGGGTCTCAACTCTCCAGGTTTAAGGGATTCTTCCTTCAGCTAAAACATGCATGTGGAACCCTGAGTATGATCCACCGTGTGATCTGGAAACGTGTTCAAATGTGTCTCAGTTTTCATCCCCTGGTATTCGGGTGCAACATTCCAGACGCTTTACTAACACTCTCCCCACGTGGAGAGTCAGTGCCTTTAACCTCCTGTTTGGCCCAGTTTGCAATTTCTGCGGAAAATGAACAGGAATAGGGAGAACCAATGAGAGACTAGCTGGAGGTGTCTGGACGGGCAAATTTATCTCTCATTTCCCACCAGTAAGAGGAATTAACCAAAGGCTCAGTGGGCCATGCCGGAACCACACTAGGGCCTGAAGCAATCTTGCAGTGTTGCGGCCAGCTCACAAGAAAGCGAATTGAAGAAAGGAGCTCAGGGGCACTGTCATTCACAAATCTGCAGAGTTATAAATGACAGCTATCGTCCAAAAATATATTGAAGTAAGGCTGCCAAGAGGACTTGAAAGTGGGGCAGAATTGCAGGAAACATATTTCAGGAGGTAGACTGGAATTGCATGTAAAGCATAGGAAAAGAGGCAGAACGTCCACAATGATGCACTTGGCCAAAAAGGGCGTATGCGTTTTTTCCTGAATATATTCAGGAAAAAACGCATACACACTTTTTTGCCAACCAAGCAAGCTTGCAAAGGAAATCTGCACTACAATGAAGTCTCACTGCCCCCCGGTCAAAAGGCCCATCTGAAAAAAGTGTAAAATAATGAAAGGCAGGACAGGCCATGGAGAACTGGGAGCCTTGTTATGCTGATGGGCGGGATGTAAATTGCCAACAGCCACTCTGGAGTAGTGTATGGTGTTTTCTGAAACATCCAAAATACAAAGCAACAGAGCCTAGCGCAGTTCCACTTATGGTCCTATAGCTTAGGGAAATTGAAATAAAAAATACACAGCCACCACAAAGTTTGGGACGGCTCTGTTTACAAGAACCTCGTTTACGGTACAAGTTTAATATCACAGAAAGCGAAAAATGGATAAAGAAGTTGTGGTACTTACGTACAATGCAATCTCACTCAGCAATGAAATCTATGTCATCAGGCCCGTAGCAGCATAATGAGTGGATTCAGGTACGATGATTCTAAGTGAAATAAGTCACACAGAAAAAGAAACATCATACGATATCACTAATACACAGAATGTAAAGTTGGCTACACAGGAACTGAATTACAAAACAGAACAGTGTCTCAAATGTAGAAAAGCAACTTATGCTTGCTTAAGGGGAAAGGAGAGTTGGGGTGCTGCATAAAACCAGAGATGGAAATTAGCACAGATAACGTTCCATAAGCCAAATATGTAAGAGACATGAGCTACTCCTTGCTCAACGAAGTGGACTCAACACCCCATATTAAACGCCTAAGAATATACCTGACTAGTAAGAATCTTAAAACCTATGGATTTATATGTCTCCGAAAGACAATCAAGCGTGTGTACAGCGACATAAACGCAGCAGTGATAGGATTGGTGAGGTTTGGTGAGCAAATGCAGACCCTTTGAAGTCATATTGCATGGTACACATTCCATGGTTCTCAACTCTCCAGGTTTAAGTATTCTTCCGTCAGCTAAAACATGCATGTGGAACCCAGAGTATGATCCACTATGTGATTGGGAAATGTGTTCAAATGAGTCTCAGTTTTCGTCCCCAGGTACTTGGGTGCAACATTCCAGACGCTTTACTAACACTCTCCCCTCTTGGAGAGCCAATGCCTTTAAACACCTGTTTGGCCAAGTTTGCAATTTCTGCGGAAATTGAACAGGAATAGGGAGAACCCATGAGAGACTAGCTGGAGGTTTCTGGACGGGCAAATTTAACTCTCATTTCCCACCAGGAAGAGGAATTAACCAAAGGCTCAGCGTGCCATGCCGGAACCACACTATGGCCTGAAGCAATCCTGCAGTGTTGCGGCCAGCTCACAAGAAAGCGAGTTGAAGAAAGGAGCTCAGGGGCACTGTAATTCACAAACCTGCAGATTTATAAATGACAGCTATCGTCCAAAAATATATTGAAGTAAGGCTGCCAAGAGGACTTGAAAGCGGGGCAGAATTGCAGGAAACCGATTTCAGGAGGTAGACTGGAATTGCATGTAAAGCATAGGAAAAGAGGCAGAACGTCCACAATGATGCACTTGGCGAAAAAGGGCATATGCGTTTTTTCCTGAATATATTCAGGAAAAAACGCAAACACCCTTTTTGGCCAACCAAGCAAGCTTGCAAAGGAAATCTGCACTACAATGAAGTCTCACTGCCCCCCGGTCAAAAGGGCCATCTGAGAAAAGTCTAAAATCCAGAAAGGCAGGACAGGCCATGGAGAATTGGGAGCCTTGTTATGCTGATGGGCGGGATGTAAATTGCCAACAGCCACTCTGGAGAAGTGTATGGTGTTTCCTGAAACATCCAAAAAACAATGCAACAGCGCCTAGGGCACTTCCACTTATGGTCCTATAGCTTAGCGAAATTAAAATCAAAAGGACACAGCCACCCCAAAGTTTGGGACGGCTCTGTTTACAAGAACCTCTTTTACGGTACAAGTTCAATATCACAGAAAGCAAAAAATGGATAATGAACTTGTGGTACTTACGTACAATGCAATATCACTCAGCAATGAAATCTATGTCACCAGGCCCATAGCAGCATAATGAGTGGATTCAAGTACGATGATTCTAAGTGAAATAAGTCACACAGAAAATGAAACCTCATACGATATCACTAATTCACGGAATGTATACTTGACTACACAGGATCTGAATTAGAAAACAGAAGAGGGTCTCAAATGTAGAACACCAACTTATGCTTGCTTAAGGGGAAAGGTGAGTTGGGGTGCTGCATAAAACCAGAGATTGAAATGAGCACAGATTCCGTTCCATAAGCCAAATATGTAATAGAGAAGAGCTACTCCTTGCTCAACGAAGTGGACTCAACACCCCATATTAAACGCCTAAAAATATACCTGAGTAGTAAGAATCTTAAAACCGATGGATTTATATGTCTCTGAAAGAGAATCAAGCGTGTGTACAGCGGCATAAACGCAGCAGTGATAGGATTGGTGAGGTTCGGTGAGCAAATGCAGACCCTTTGAAGTCATATTGCATAGTACCCATTCCATGGGTCTCAACTCTCCAGGTTTCAGGGACTCTTCCTTCAGCTAAAACATGCATGTGGAACCCAGAGTATGATCCACCGTGTGATCGGGGAACGTGTTCAAATGTGTCTCAGTTTTCGTCCCCTGGTACTGGGTGCAACATTCCAGACGCTTTACTAACACTCTCCCCACTTGGAGAGTCAGTGCCTTTAACCTCCTGATTGGCCCAGTTTGCAATTTCTGCGTAAGATGAACAGGAATAGGGAGAACCAATGAGAGACTAGCTGGAGGAGTCTGGACGGGCGAATTTAACTCTCATTTCCCACCAGGGAGAGGAATTAACCAAAGGCTCAGAGTGCCATGTCAGAACCACACTAGGGCCTGAAGCAATCCTGCAGTGTTGCGGCCAGCTCAGAAGAAATCGAGTTGAAGAAAGGAGTTCAGGGGCACTGTAATTCACAAACCTGCAGAGTTATACATGACAGCTATCGTCCAAAAATATACTGAAGTAAGGCTGCCAAGAGAACTTGAAAGCGGGGCAGAATTGCAGGAAACCGATTTCAGTAGGTAGACTGGAATTGCATGTAAAGCATAGGAAAAGAGGCAGAACGTCCACAATGATGCACTTGGCCAAAAAGGGCGTATGCGTTTGTTCCTGAATATATCCAGGAAAAAACGCATACGCACTTTTTGGCCCACCAAGCAAGCTTGCAAAGGAAATCTGCACTACAATGAAGTGTTACTGCCCCGTGGTCAAAAGGGCCATCTGAAAAGAGTGTAAAATCCAGAAAGGCAGGACAGGCCATGGAGAACTGGGAGCCTTGTTATGCTGATGGGCAGGATGTAAATTGCCAACAGCCACTCTGGAGAAGTGTATGGTGTTTCCTGAAACATCTAAAAAACAAAGCAACAGAGCCTAGGGCACTTCAACTTATGGTCCTATAGCTTAGGGAAATTAAAATCAAAAAGACACAGCCACCCAAAAGTTTGGGACGGCTCTGTTTACAAGAACCTCATTTACGGTACAAGTTCAATATCACAGAAAGTGAAAAATGGATAAAGAAGTTGTGGTACTTACGTACAATGCAATATCACACAGCAACGAAATCTATGTCATCAGGGCCGTAGCAGCATAATGAGTGGATTCAGGTACGATGATTCTAAGTGAAATAAGTCACACAGAAAAAGAAACATCATAAGATATCACTACTACACGAAATGTAAACTTGGCTACACAGGAACTGAATTACAAAACAGAACAGGGTCACAAATGTAGAAAACCAACTTATGCTTGCTTAAGGGGAAAGGTGAGTTGGGGTGCTGCATAAAACCAGAGATTGAAATTAGCACAGATACGTTTCCATAAGCCAAATATGTAATAGACAGGAGCTACTCCTTGCTCAACGAAGTGGACTCAAAACCCCATATTAAACGCCTAAGAATATACCTGACTAGTAAGAATCTTAAAACCTATGGATTTATATGTCTCCAAAAGAGAATCAAGCGTGTTTACAGCGGCATAAATGCAGCAGTGATAGGATTGGTGAGGTTCGGTGAGCAAATGCAGACCCTTTGAAGTCGTATTGCATGGTACCCATTCCATGGGTCTCAACTCTCCAGGTTTAAGGGATTCTTCCTTCAGCTAAAACATGCATGTGGAACCTAGAGTATGATCCACCGTGTGATCGGGAAACGTGTTCAAATCTGTCTCAGTTTTCGTCCCCTGGTACTCGGGTGCAACATTCCAGACGCTTTACTAACACTCTCCGCACTTGGAGACTCAGTGTCTTTAACCTCCTGTTTGGCCCAGTTTGCAATTTCTGCGTAAGATGAACAGGAATAGGGAGAGCCAATTAGAGACTAGCTGGAGGTGTCTGGACGGGCAAATTTAACTCTCATTTCCCACCAGGAAGAGGAATTAACCAAAGGCTCAGCGTGCCATGCCGGAACCACACTAGGGCCTGAGGCAATCCTGCGGTGTTGCAGCCAGCTCACAAGAAAGCGAGTTGAAGAAAGGAGCTCAGGGGCACTGTCATTCACAAACCTGCAGAGTTATAAATGACAGCTATCGTCCAAAAATATATTGAAGTAAGGCTGCCAAGAGGACTTGAAAGCGGGGCAGAATTGCAGGACACCGATTTCAGGAGGTAGACTGGAATTGCATGTAAAGCATAGGAAAAGAGGCAGAAAGTCCACAATGATGCACTTGGCCAAAAAGGGCATATGCGTTTTTTCCTGAATATATTCAGGAAAAAACACATAAGCACTTTTTGGCCAACCAAGCAAGCTTGCAAAGGAAATCTGCACTACAATGAAGTCTCACTGCCCCCCGCTCAAAAGAGCCATCTGAAAAATGTGTAAAATCCAGAAAGGCAGGACAGGCCATGGAGAACTGGGAGCCTTGTTATGCTGATGGGCGGGATGTAAATTGCCAACAGCCACTCTGGAGAAGTGTATGGTGTTTCCTGAAACATCTAAAAAACAAAGCAACAGCGCCTAGGGCACTTCCACTTATGGTCCTATAGCTTAGGGAAATTAAAATCAAAAAGACACAGCCACCCCAAAATTTGCGACGGCTCTGTTTACAAGAACCTCATTTACGGTACAAGGTCAATATCACAGAAAGCGAAAAATAGATAAAGAAGTTGTTGTACTAACGTACAATGCAATATCACTCAGCAATGAAATCTATGTCATCAGGACCGTAGCAGCATAATGAGTGGATTCAGGTACGATGATTCTAAGTGAAATAATTCACACAAAAATGAAACATCATAAGATATCACTACTACATGGAATGTAAACTTGGCTACATAGGAACTGAATTACGAAACAGAACAGCGTCTCAAATGTAGAAAACCAACTTATGCTTGCTTAAGGGGAAAAGTGAGTTGGGGTGCTGCATAAAACCAGAGATTGAAATTAGCACAGATACCGTTCCATAAGCCAAATATGTAATAGAGAAGAGCTACTCCTTGCTCAACGAAGTGGACTCAACACCCCATATTAAACGCCTAAGAATATACCTGACTAGTAAGAATCTTAAAACCGATGGATTTATATGTCTCTAAAAGACCATCAAGCGTTTTTACAGCAGCATAAATGCAGCAGTGATAGGATTGGTGAGGTTCGGTGAGCAAATGCAGACCCTTTGAAGTCATATTGCATGGTACCCATTCCATGGGTCTCAACTCTCCAGGTTTAAGGGATTCTTCCTTCAGCTAAAACATGCATGTGGAACCCAGAGTATGATCCACCGTGTGATCGGGAAACGTGTTCAAATGTGTCTCAGTTTTCATCCCCTGGTACTCGGGTGCAACAATCCAGACGCTTTACTAACACTCTCCCCACTTGGAGAGTCAGTGCCTTTAACCTCCTGTTTGGCCCAGTTTGCAATTTCTGCGGAAAATGAACAGGAATAGGGAGAAACAATGAGAGACTAGCTGGAGGTGTCTGGACGGGCAAATTTAACTCTCATTTCCCACCAGGAAGAGGAATTAACCAAAGGCTCAGAGTGCCATGTCAGAACCACACTAGGGCCTGAAGCAATCCTGCAGTGTTGCGGCCAGCTCAGAAGAAATCGAGTTGAAGAAAGGAGATCAGGGGCACTGTAATTCACAAACCTGCAGAGTTATACATGACAGCTATCGTCCAAAAATATATTGAAGTAAGGCTGCCAAGAGGACTTGAAAGCGAGGCAGAATTGCAGGAAACCGATTTCAGAAGGTAGACTGGAGTTGCATATAAAGCATAGGAAAAGAGGCAGAACGTCCACAATGATGCACTTGGCCAAAAAGGGCGTATGCGTTTGTTCCTGAATATATTCAGGAACAAACGCATATGCCCTTTTTGGCCCACCAAGCAAGCTTGCAAATGAAATCTGCACTACAATGAAGTGTCACTGCCCCGCGGTCAAAAGGGCCATCTGAAAAGAGTGTAAAATCCAGAAAGGCAGGACAGGCCATGGAGAACTGGGAGCATTGTTATGCTGATGGGCGGGATGTAAATTGCCAACAGCCATTCTGGAGAAGTGTATGGTGTTTCCTGAAACATCTAAAAAACAAAGCAACAGAGCCTAGGGCACTTCCACTTATGGTCCTATAGCTTAGGGAAATTAAAATCAAAAAGACACAGCCACCCAAAAGTTTGGGACGGCTCTGTTTACAAGAACCTCGTTTACGGTACAAGTTCAATATCACAGAAAGTGAAAAATGGATAAAGAAGTTGTCGTACTTACGTACAATGCAATATCACTCAGCATTGAAATCTATGTCATCAGGGCCGTAGGAGCATAATGAGTGGATTCAGGTACGATGATTCGAAGTGAAATAAGTCACACAGAAAAAGAAACATCATAAGATATCACTACTACACGAAATGTAAACTTGGCTACACAGGAACTGAATTACAAAACAGAACAGGGTCTCAAATGTAGAAAACCAACTTATGCTTGCTTAAGGGGAAAGCTGAGTTGGGGTGCTGCATAAAACCAGAGATTGAAATTAGCAGATACCGTTCCATAAGCCAAATATGTAATAGACAAGAGCTACTCCTTTCTCAACGAAGTGGACTCAACGCCCCATATTAAACGCCTAAGAATATACCTGACTGGTAAGAATCTTAATACCTATGGATTTATATGTCTCTTAAAGAGAATCAAGCGTGTGTACAGCAGCATAAACGCAGCAGTGATAGGATTGGTGAGGTTCGGTGAGCAAATGCAGACCCTTTGAAGTCATATTACATAGTACCCATTCCATGGGTCTCAACTCTCCAGGTTTAAGGGATTCTTCCTTCAGCTAAAACATGCATGTGGAACACAGAGTATGATCCACCGTGTGATCGGGAAACGTGTTCAAATGTGTCTCAGTTTTCGTTCCCTGGTACTCGGGTGCAACATTCCAGACGCTTTACTAACACTCTCCCCACTTGGAGAGTCAGTGCCTTTAACCTCCTGTTTGGCCCAGTTTGCAATTTCTGCGGAAAATGAACAGGAATTGGGAGAACCCATGAGAGACCAGCTGGAGGTGTCTGGACGGGCAAATTTAACTCTCATTTCCCACCAGGAGGAGGAATTAACCAAAGGCTCAGCGTGCCATGCTGGAACCACACTAGGGCCTGAAGCAATCCTGCGGTGCTGCGGCCAGATCACAAGAAGGCGAGTTGAAGAAAGGAGCTCAGGGGCACTGTAATTCACAAACCTGCAGAGTTATAAATGACAGCTATCGTCCCAAAATATGTTGAAGTAAGGCTGCCAAGAGGATTTGAAAGCGAGGCACAATTGCAGGAAACCGATTTCAGGAGGTAGACTGGAATTGCATGTAAAGCATAGGAAAAGAGGCAGGAAGTCCACAATGATGCACTTGGCCAAAATGGGCATATGCGTTTTTTCCTGAATATATTCAGGAAAAAACGCATACGCACTTTTTGGCCAACCAAGCAAGCTTGCAAAGGAAATCTGCACTACAATAAAGTCTCACTGCCCTCCGCTCAAAAGAGCCATCTGAAAAAAGTGTAAAATCCAGAAAGGCAGGACACGCCATGGAGAACTGGGAGCCTTGTTATGCTGATGGGCGGGATGTAAACTGCCAACTGCCACTCTGGAGAAATGTATGGTGTTTCCTGAAACATCCAAAAAACAAAGCAGCAGAGCCTAGGGCACTTCCACTTATGGTCCTATAGCTTAGGGAAATTAAAATCAAAAAGACACAGCCACCCCAAAGTTTGGGACGGCTCTGTTTACAAGAACCTCATTTACGGTACAAGTTCAATATCACAGAAAGCAAAAAATGGATAAAGAAGTTGTGGTACTTATGTACAATACAATATCACTCAGCAATGAAATCTATGTCATCAGGCCCGTAGCAGCATAATGAGTGGATTCAGGTACGATGATTCTAAGTGAAATAAGTCACACAGAAAAAGACACATCATAAGATATCACTACTACACGGAATGTAAACTTGGCTACACAGGAACTGAATTACAAAACAGAACAGGGTCTCAAATGTAGAAAACCAACTTATGGTTGCTTAAGGGGAAAGGTGAGTTGGGGTGCTGCATAAAACCAGATAATGAAATTAGCACAGATACCGTTCCATAAGCCAAATATGTAATAGACAAGAGCTACTCCTTGCTCAACGAAGTGGACTCAACACCCCATATTAAATGCCTAAGAATATACCTGACTAGTAACAATCTTAAAACCAATGGATTTATATGTCTCCGAAGGAGAATCAAGCGTGTGTACAGTGGCATAAACGCAGCAGTGATAGGATTGGTGAGGTTCGGTGAGCAAATGCAGACCCTTTGAAGTCATATTGCATGGTACCCATTCCATGGGTCTCAACTCTCCAGGTTTAAGGGATTCTTCCTTCAGCTAAAACATGGATGTGGAACTCAGTGTATGATCCACCGTGTGATCAGGAAACGTGTTCAAATGTGTCTCAGTTTTCGTCCCCTGGTACTCGGGTGCAACATTCCAGACGCTTTATTAACACTCTCCCCACTTGGAGAGTCAGTGCCTTTAACCTCCTGTTTGGTCCAGTTTGCAATTTCTGCGGAAAATGAACAGGAATACGGAGAACACATGAGAGACTAGCTGGAGGTGTCTGGACGGTCAAATTTAACTCTCATTTCCCACCAGGAAGAGGAATTAACCAAAGGCTCAGCGTGCCATGCCGGAACCACACTAGGGCCTGAAGCAATCCTGCGGTGTTGCGGCCAGCTTGCAATGAAGCGAGTTGAAGAAAGGAGCTCAGGGGCACTGTCATTCACAAACCTGCAGAGTTATAAATGACAGCTATCGTCCAAAAATATATTGAAGTAAGGCTGCCAAGAGGACTTGAAAGTGGGGCAGAATTGCAGGAAACCGATTTCAGGAGGTAAACCGGAATTGCATGTAAAGCATAGGAAAAGAGGCAGAACGTTAACAATGATGCACTTGGCCAAAAAGGGCGTATGCGTTTTTTCCTGAATATATTCAGGAAAAAAGGCATACGCCCTTTTTGGCCAACCAAGCAAGCTTGCAAAGGAAATCTGCACTACAATGAAGTCTCAATGTGCCCCGGACAAAAGGGCCATCAGAAAAAAGTGTACAATGCAGAAAGGCAGGACAGGCCATGGAGAACTGGGAGCCTTGTTATGCTGATGGGCGGGATGTAAATTGCCAACATCCACTCTGGAGAAGTGTATGGTGTTTCCTGAAACATCTAAAAAACAAAGCAACAGAACCTAGGGCACTTCCACTTATGGTCCTATAGCTTAGGGAAATAAAAATCAAAAAGACACAGCCAACCCAAAGTTTGGAACGGCTCTGTTTACAAGAACCTCGTTTACGGTACAAGTTCAATATCACAGAAAGCGAAAAATGGATAAAGAAGTTGTGGTACTTACGTACAATGCAATATCACTCAGCAATGAAATCTATGTCATCAGGCCCGTAGCAGCATAATGAGTGGATTCAGGTATGATGATTCTAAGTGAAATAAGTCACACAGAAAAAGAAACATCATAAGATATCACTAATACACGGAATGTAAACTTGGCTACACAGGAACTGAATTACAAAACAGAACAGGATCTCAAATGTAGAAAACCAACTTATGCTTGCTTAAGGGGAAAGGTGAGTTGGAGCGCTGCATAAAACCAGAGATTGAAATTAGCACAGATACCGTTCCATAAGCCAAATATGTAATAGACAAGAGCTACTGCTGGCTCAACGAAGTGGACTCAACACCCCATATTAAACGCCTAAGAATATACCTTTCTAGTAATAATCTTAAAACCTATGGATTTATATGTCTCCGAAAGAGAATCAAGCGTGTGTACAGCGGCATAAACGCAGCAGTGATAGGATTGGTGAGGTTCGGTGAGAAAATGCAGACCCTTTGAAGTCATATTGCATGGTACCCATTCCATCGGTCTCAAATCTCCAGGTTTAAGGGATTCTTCCTTCAGCTAAAACATGCATGTGGAACCCAGAGTATGATTTACCGTGTGATCGGGAAACGTGTTCAAATGTGTCTCAGTTTTCGTCGCCTGATACTCGGGTGCAACATTCCAGACGGTTTACTAACACTCTCCCCACTTGGAGAGTCAGTGCCTTTAACCTCCTGTTTGGCCCAGTTTGCAATTTCTGCGTAAGATGAACAGGAATAGGGAGAACCAGTGAGAGACTAGCTGGAGATGTCTGGAAGGGCAAATTTAACTCTCATTTCCCACGAGGAAGAAAATTAACGAAAGGCTCAGCGTGCCGTGCCAGAACCACACTAGGGCCTAAAGCAATTCTGCGGTGTTGCGGCCAGCTCACAAGAAAGCGAGTTGAAGAAAGGAGCTCAGGGGCACTGTCATTCAAAAACCTGCAGAGTTATAAATGACAGCTATCGTCCAAAAATATATTGAAGTAAGGCTGCCAAGAGGACTTGAAAGCAGGGCAGAATTGCAGGAAACCGATTTCAGGAGGTAGACTGGAATTGCATGTAAAGCATAGTAAAAGAGGCAGAACGTCCACAATGATGCACTTGGCCAAAAAGGGCGTTTGGGTTTTATCCTGAATATGTTCAGGAAAAAACGCAAACGCCCTTTTTGGCCAACCAAGCAAGCTTGCAAAGGTAATCTGCACTACAATGAAGTCTCTCTTCCCCCCGGTCAAAAGGGCCATCTGAAAAAAGTGTAAAATCCAGAAAGGCAGGACAGGCCATGGAGAACTGGGAGCCTTGTTATGCTTATGGGCAGGATGTAAATTGCCAACAGCCACTCTGGAGAAGTGTATGGTGTTTCCTGCAACACCTAAGAAACAAAGCAACAGAGCCTAGGGCACTTCCACTTATGGTCCTATAGCTTAGGGAAATTAAAATCTAAAAGACACAGCCACCCCAATCTTTGGGACGGCTCTGTTTACAAGAACCTCGTTTATGGTACAAGTTCAATATCACAGAAAGCGAAAAATGGATAAAGAAGTTGTGTTACTTACGTACAATGCAATATCACTCAGCAATGAAATCTATGTCATCAGGCCCGTAGCAGCATAATGAGTGGATTCAGCTACGATGATTCTAAGTGAAATAAGTCACACAGAAAAAGAAACATCATAAGATATCACTAATACACGGAATGAAAACTTCGCTACACAGGAACTAAATTACAAAACAGAATAGGGTCTGAAATGTAGAAAACCAACATATGCTTGCTTAAGGGGAAAGGTGAGTTGGGGTGCTGCATATAACCAGAGATTGAAATTAGCACAGATACCGTTCCATAAGCCAAATATGTAATAGACAAGAGCTACTCCTTGCTCAACGAAGTGGACACAACACCACATATTATACGCCTAAGAATATACCTGACTAGTAAGCATCTTAAAACCTATGGATTTATATGTCTCCGAAAGAGAATCAAGTGTGTGTACAGTGGCATAAACGCAGCAGTGATAGGATTGGTGACGTTCGGTGAGCAAATGCAGACCCTGTGAAGTCGTATTGCATGGTCCCATTCCATGGGTCTCAACTCTCCAGGTTTAAGGGATTCTTCCTTCAGCTAAAACATGCATGTGGAACCCAGAGTATGATCCACCGTGTGATCAGGAAACGTGTTCAAATGTGTCTCAGTTTTCGTCCCCTGGAACTCGGGTGCAACATTCCAGACGCTTTACTAACACTCTCCCCACTTAGAGAGTCAGTGCCTTTAACCTCCTCTTTGGCCCAGTTTGCAATTTCTGCGGAAAATGAGCAGGAATAGGGAGAACCAATGAGAGACTAGCTGGAGGTGTCTGGACGGGCAAATTTAACTCTCATTTCCCACCAGGAAGAGGAATTAACCAAAAGCTCAGCGTGCCATGCCGGAACCACACTAGGGCCTGAAGCAATCCTGCGGTGTTGCGGCCAGCTCACAAGAAAGCGAGTTGAAAATAGGAGTTCAGGGGCACTGTAATTCACAAACCTGCAGAGTTATAAATGACAGCTATCGTCCAAAAATATATTGAAGTAAGGCTGCCAAGAGGACTTGAAAGCGGGGCAGAATTGCAGGAAACCGATTTCAGGAGGTAGACTGGAATTGCATGTAAAGCATAGGAAAAGAGGCAGAACGTCCACAATGATGCACTTGGCTAAAAAGTGCGTATGCGTTTTTTCCTGAATATATTCAGGAAGAAACGCATAGGCCCTTTCTGGCCAACCAAGCAAGCTTGCAAAGGAAATCTGCACTACAATGAAGTCTCAGTGCCCCCCAGTCAAAAGGGCCATCTGAAAAAAGTGTAAAATCCAGAAAGGCAGGACAGGCCATGGAGAACTGGGAGCCTTGTTATGCTGATGGGCGGGATGTAAATTGCCAACAGCCACTCTGGAGAAGTGTATGGTGTTTCCTGAAACTTCAAAAAAACAAAGCAACAGAGCCTAGGGCACTTCCACTTATGGTCCTACAGCTTAGGGGAATTAAAATCAAAAAACACAGCCACCCCAAAGTTTGGGACAGCTCTGTTTACAAGAACCTCGTTAACGGTACAAGTTCAATATCGCAGAAAGCGAAAAATGGATAAAGAAGTTGTGGTACTTACGTACAATACAATATCACTCAGCAATGAAATCTATGTCATCAGGCCTGTAGGAGAATAATGAGTGGATTCAGGTATGAAGATTCTAAGTGAAATAAGTCACACAGAAAAAGAAACATCATAAGATATCACTAATACACGGAATGTAAACTTGGCTACACAGGAACTGAATTACAAAACAGAACAGGGTCTCAAATGTAGAAAACCAACTTATGCTTGCTTAAGGGGAAAGGTGAGTTGGGGTGCTGCATAAAACCAGAGATTGAAATTAGCACAGATACCGTTCCATAAGCCAAATATGTAATAGACAAGAGCTACTCCTTGCTCAACGAAGTGGACTCAAAACCCCATATTAAACGCCTAAGAATATACCTGACTAGGAAGAATCTTAAAACCTATGGATTTATATGTCTCCGAAAGAGAATCAAGCGTGTGTACAGCGGCATAAATGCAGAAGTGACAGGATTGGTGAGGATCGGTGAGCAAATGCAGACCCTTTGAAGTCATATTTCATGGTACCCATTCCATGGGTCTCAACTCTCCAAGTTTAAGGGATTCTTCCTTCAGCTAAAACATGCATGTGGAGCCCAGAGTATGATACACCGTGTGATCGGGAAATGTGTTCAAATGTCTCTCAGATTTTGTCCTCTGGTACTCGGGTGCAACATTCCAGATGCTTTACTAACACTCTACCCACTTGGAGAGTCAGTGCCTTTAAACTCCTGTTTGGCCCAGTTTGCAATTTCTACGGAAGATGAACAGGAATAGGGAGAACCAATGAGAGACTAGCTGGAGGTGTCTGGACGGGCAAATTTAACTCTCATTTCCCACCTGGAAGAGGAATTAACCAAAGGCTCATCGTGCCGTGCTGGAACCACACTAGGGCCTGAAGCAATCCTGCGGTGTTGCGGCCAGCTCACAAGAAAGCGAGTTGAGGAAAGGAGCTCAGGGGCACTGTAATTCACAAACCTGCAGAGTTATAAATGACAGCTATCGTCCAAAAATATATTGAAGTAAGGCTGCCAAGAGGACTTGAAAGCGGGGCAGAATTGCAGGAAACCGATTTCAGGAGGTAGAGTGGAATTGCATTTAAAGCATAGGAAAAGAGGCAGAACATCCACAATGATGCACTTGGCCAAAAAGGGCGTATGTGTTTTTTCCTGAATATATTCAGGAAAAAACGCATACGCCCACTTTGGCCAACCAAGAAAGCTTCAAAAGGAAATCTGTACTACAATGAAGTCTCACTTTTCCCCCTGGTCAAAAGGGCCATCTGAAAAAAGTGTAAAATCCAGAAAGGCAGGACAGGCCATGGAGCACTGGGAGCCTTGTTATGCTGATGGGCGGGATGTAAATTGCCAACAGCCACTCTGGAGAAGTGTATGGTGTTTCCTGAAACATCTAAAAAACAAAGCAACAGAGCCTAGGGCACTTCCACTTATGGTCCTATAGCTTAGGGAAATTAAAATCAAAAAGACACAGCTACCCCAAAGTTTGGGATGGCTCTGTTTACAAGAACCTCCTTTATGGTACAATTTCAATATCACAGAAAGCGAAAAATGGATAAAGAAGTTGTGGTACTTACGTACAATGCAATATCACTCAGCAACGAAATCTCTGTCATCAGGCCCGTAGCAGCATATTGAGTGGACTCAGGTACGATGATTCTAAGTGAAATAAGTCACACAGAAAAAGAAACATCATAAGATATCACTACTACATGGAATGTAAACTTGGCTACACAGGAACTGAATTACAAAACAGAACAGGGTCTCAAATGTAGAAAACCAACTTATGCTTGCTTAAGGGGAAAGGTGAGTTGGGGTGCTGCATAAAACCAGAGATTGAAATTAGCACAGATACCGTTCCATAAGCCAAATATGTAATAGACAAGAGCTACTCCTTGCTCAACGAAGTGGACTCAACACCCCATATTAAACGCCTAAGAATATACCTGACTAGTAAGAATCTTAAAACCTACGGATTTCTATGTCTCCGAAAGAGAATCAAGCGTGTGTACAGCGGCATAAATGCAGCAGTGATAGGATTGTTGAGGTTCGGTGAGCAAAGGCAGACCCTTTGAAGTCATATTGCCTGGTACCCATTCCATGGGTCTCAACACTCCAGGTTTAAGGGATTCTTCCTTCAGCTAAAACATGCATGTGGAGCCCAGAGTATGATACACCGTGTGATTGGGAAACGTGTCCAAATGTGTCTCAGTTTTCATCCCCTGGTACTCGGGTGCAACATTCCAGACGCTTTACTAACAGTCACCCCACTTGGAGAGTCAGTGCCTTTAACCTCCTGTTTGGCCCAGTTTGCAATTTCTGCGGAAGATGAACAGGAATAGGGAGAACCAATGAGAGACTAGCTGGAGGTGTCTGGACGGGCAAATTTAACTCTCATTTCCCACCAGGAAGAGGAATTAACCAAAGGCTCAGCATGCCGTGCCGGAACCTGATTAGGGCCTGAAGCAATCCTGCGGTGTTGCGGCCAGCTCACAAGAAAGCAAGTTGAAGAAAGGAGCTCAGGGGCACGGTAATTCACAAACCTGCAGAGTTATAAATGACAGCTATCGTCCAAAAATATACTGAAGTAAGGCTGCCAAGAGGACTTGAAAGCGGGGCAGAATTGCAGGAAACCGATTTCAGGAGGTAGACTGGAATTGCATTTAAAGCATAGGAAAAGAGGCTGAACGTGGACAATGATGCACTTGGCCAAAAAGGGCGTATGCGTTTTTTCCTGAATATATTCAGGAAAACACGCATACGCCCTTTTTGGCCAACAAAGGAAGCTTGCAAAGGAAATCCGCACTCCAATGAAGTCTCAAATCCCCCCGGTCAAAAGGGCCATCTGAAAAAAGTGTAAAATCCAGAAAGGCAGGACAGGCCATGGAGAACTGGGAACCTTGTTATGCTGACGGGCAGGATGTAAATTGCCAACAGCCACTGGGGAGAATTGTATGGTGTTTCCTGAAACATCTAAAAAACAAAGCAACAGAGCCTAGGGCACTTCCACTTATGGTCCTATAGCTTAGGGAAATTAAAATCAAAAAGACACAGCCACCCCAAAGTTTAGGACGGCTCTGTTTACAAGAACATCGCTTACAGTACAAGTTCAATATCGCAGAAAGTGAAAAATGGATAAGGAAATTGTGGTACTTACGTACAATGCAATATCACTCGGCAATGAAATCTATGTCATCAGGCCCGTAGCAGCATAATGAGTGGATTCAGGTATGATGATTCTAACTGAAATAAGTCACACAGAAAAAGAAATATCATAAGATATCACTAATACACGGAATGTAAACTTGGCTACACAGGAACTGAATTACAAAACAGAACAGTGTCTCAAATTTAGAAAACCAACTTATGCTTGCTTAAGGGGAAAGGTGAGTTGGGGTGCTGCATAAAACCAGAGATTGAAATGAGCACAGATAAAGTTCCTTAAGCCAAATATGTAATAGACAAGAGCTACTCCTTGCTCAACGAAATGGACTCAACACCCCATATTAAATGCCTAAGAATGTACCTGACTAGTAAGTATCTTAAAACCTATGGATTGCTATGTCTCTGAAAGAGAATCAAGCGTGTGTACAGGGGCATAAACGCAGCAGTGATAGGATTGGAGAGGTTCGGTGAGCAAATGAAGACCCATTGAAGTCATATTGCATGGTACCCATTCCACGGGTCTCAACTCTCCAGGTTTAAGGGATTCTTCCTTCAGCTAAAACATGCATGTGGAACCCAGAGTATGATCAACCATGTGATCGGGAGACGTGTTCAAATATGTCTCAGTTGTCGTCACCTGGTACTCGAGTGCAACATTCCAGATGATTTACTAACACTTTCCCGACTTGGAGAGTCAGTGCCTTTAACCTCCTGTTTGGCCCAGTTTGCAATTTCTGCGGAAGATGAACAGGAATAGGGACAACCAATGAGAGACTAGCTGGAGGTGTCTGGACGGGCAAATTTAACTCTCATTTCCCACCATGAAGAGGAATTAACCAAAGGCTCAGCGTGCCGTGCCGGAACCAGATTAGGGCCTGAAGCAATCCTGCGGTGTCGGGGCCAGCTCACAAGAAAGCGAGTTGAAGAAAGGAGCTAAAGGGCTCTGTAATTCACAAACATGCAGAGTTATAAATGACAGCTATCGTCCAAAAATATATTGAAGTAAGGCTGCCAAGAGGACTTGAAAGCGGGGCAGAATTGCAGGAAACCGATTTCAGGAGGTAGACTGGAATTGCATGTAAAGCATAGGAAAAGAGGCAGAACGTCCACAATGATGCACTTGGCCAAAAAGGGCGTATGCGTTTTTTCCTGAATATATTCAGGAAAAAACGCATACGCCCTTTTTGGCCAACCAAGCAAGCTTGCAAGGAAATCTGCACTAAAATGAAGTCTCACTTCCCCCCGGTGAAAAGGGCCATCTGAAAAAAGTGGAAAATCCAGAAAGGCAGGACAGGCCATGGAGAACTGGGAGCCTTGTTATGCTGCTGGGCAGGATGTAAATTGCCAACAGCCACTCTGGAGAAGTGTATGGTGTTTCCTGAAACATCTAAAAAACAAAGCAACAGAGCCTAGGGCACTTCCACTTATGGTCCTATAGCTTAGGGAAATTAAAATCAAAAAGACACAGCCACCCCAAAGTTTGGGATGGCTCTGTTTACAAGAACCTCGTTCACGGTACAAGTTCAATATCGCAGAAAGCGAAAAATGGATAAGGAAGTTGTGGTACTTACGTACAATGCAATATCACTCAGCAATGAAATCTATGTCATCAGGCCCGTAGCAGCATAATGAGTGGATTCAGGTAAGATGATTCTAAGTGAAATAAGTCACACAGAAAAAGAAACATCATAAGATATCACTACTACACGGAATGTAAAGTTGGCTACACAGGAACTGAATTACAAAACAGAACAGGGTCTCAAATGTAGAAAACCAACTTATGCTTGCTTAAGGGGAAAGGTGAGTTGGGGTGGTGCATAAAAACAGAGATTGAAATTAGCACAGATACCGTCCCATAAGCCAAATATGTAATAGACAAGAGCTACTCCTTGCTCAACGAAGTGGACTCAACACCCCATATTAAACGCCTAAGAATATACCTGACTAGGAAGAATCTTAAAACCTATGGATTTATATGTCTCTGAAAGAGAATCAAGCGTATGTACAGTGGCATAAATGCAGCAGTGATAGGATTGGTGAGGATCGGTGAGCAAATGCAGACCCTTTGAAGTCATATTTCATGGTACCCATTCCATGGGTCTCAACTCTCCAAGTTTAAGGGATTCTTCCTTCAGCTAAAACATGCATGTGGAGCCCAGAGTATGATACACCGTGTGATCGGGAAATGAGTTCAAATGTCTCTCAGATTTCGTCCCCTGTTACTCGGGTGCAACATTCCAGATGCTTTACTAACACTCTACCCACTTGGAGAGTCAGTGCCTTTAAACTCCTGTTTGGCCCAGTTTGCAATTTCTGCGGAAGATGAACAGGAATAGGGAGAACCAATGAGAGACTAGCTGGAGGTGTCTGGACGGGCAAATTTAACTCTCATTTCCCACCTGGAAGAGGAATTAACCAAAGGCTCATCGTGCCGTGCTGGAACCACACTAGGGCCTGAAGCAATCCTGCGGTGTTGCGGCCAGCTCACAAGAAAGCGAGTTGAGGAAAGGAGCTCAGGGGCACTGTAATTCACAAACCTGCACAGTTATAAATGACAGCTATCGTCCAAAAATATATTGAAGTAACGCTGCCAAGAGGACTTGAAAGTGGGGCAGAATTGCAGGAAACCGATTTCAGGAGGTAGACTGGAATTGCATGTAAAGCATAGGAAAAGAGGCAGAACATCCACAATGATGCACTTGGCCAAAAAGGGCGTATGTGTTTTTTCCTGAATATATTCAGGAAAAAACGCATACGCCCTCTTTGGCCAACCAAGAAAGCTTGCAAAGGAAATCTGTACTACAATGAAGTCTCACTTCCCCCTGGTCAAAAGGGCCATCTGAAAAAAGTGTAAAATCCAGAAAGGCAGGACAGGCCATGGAGAACTGGGAGCCTTGTTATGCTGATGGGCGGGATGTAAATTGCCAACAGCCACTCTGGAGAAGTGTATGGTGTTTCCTGAAACATCTAAAAAACAAAGCAACAGAGCCTAGGGCACTTCCACTTATGGTCCTATAGCTTAGGGAAATTAAAATCAAAAAGACACAGCCACCCCAAAGTTTGGGACGGCTCTGTTTACAAGAACCTCGTTTATGGTACAAGTTCAATATCACAGAAAGCGAAAAATGGATAAAGAAGTGGTGGTACTTACGTACAATGCAATATCACACAGCAACGAAATCTCTGTCATCAGGCCCGTAGCAGCATAATGAGTGGACTCAGGTACGATGATTCTAAGTGAAATAAGTCACACAGAAAAAGAAAGATCATAAGATATCACTACTACACGGAATGTAACCTTGGCTACACAGGAACTGATTTACAAAACAGAACAGGGTCTCAAATGTAGAAAACCAACTTATGCTTGCTTAAGGGGAAAGGTGAGTTGGGGTGCTGCATAAAACCAGAGATTGAAATTAGCACAGATACCGTTCCATAAGCCAAATATGTAATAGACAAGAGCTACTCCTTGCTCAACGAAGTGGACTCAACACCCCATATTAAACGCCTAAGAATATACCTGACTAGTAAGAATCTTAAAACCTACGGATTTCTATGTCTCCGAAAGAGAATCAAGTGTGTGTACAGCGGCATAAACGCAGCAGTGATAGGATTGTTGAGGTTCGGTGAGCAAAGGCAGACCCTTTGAAGTCATATTGCATGGTACCCATACCATGGGTGTCAACTCTCCAGGTTTAAGGGATTCTTCCTTCAGCTAAAACATGCATGTGGAACCCAGAGTATGATCCACCGTGTGATTGGGAAACGTGTCCAAATGTGTCTCAGTTTTCGTCCCCTGGTACTCGGGTGCAACATTCCAGACGCTTTACTAACAGTCACCCCACTTGGAGAGTCAGTGCCTTTAACCTCCTGTTTGGCCCAGTTTGCAATTTCTGCGTAAGATGAACAGGAATAGGGAGAACCAATGAGAGACTAGCTGGAGGTGTCTGGACGGGCAAATTTAACTCTCATTTCCCACCAGGAAGAGGAATTAACCAAAGGCTCAGCATGCCATGCTGGAACCACAGTAGGGCCTGAAGCAATCCTGCGGTGTTGCGGCCAGCTCACAAGAAAGCGAGTTGAAGAAAGGATGTCAGGGGCACTGTAATTCACAAACCTGCAGAGTTATAAATGACAGCTATCGTCCAAAAATATATTGAAGTAAGGCTGCCAAGAGGACTTGAAAGCGGGGCAGAATTGCAGGAAACCGATTTCAGGACGTAGACTGGAATTGCATGTGAAGCATAGGAAAAGAGGCAGAACGTCCACAATGATGCACTTGGCCAAAAAGTGCGTATGCGTATTTTCCTGAATATATTCAGGAAAAAACAGATACGCCCTTTTTGGCCAACCAAGCAGGCTTGCAAAGAAATCTGCGCTACAATGAAGTCTCACTGCCCCCAAGTCAAAAGGGCCATCTGAAAAAAGTGTAAAATCCAGAAAGGCAGGACAGGCCATGGAGAACTGGGAGCCTTGTTATGATGATGGGCGGGATGTAAATTGCCAACAGCCACTCTGGAGAAGTGTATGGTGTTTTCTGAAACATCTAAAAAACAAAGCAACAGAGCCTAGGGCACTTCCACTTATGGTCCTATAGATTAGGGAAACTAAAATCAAAAAGACACAGCCACCCCAAAGCTTGACACGGCTCTGTTTACAACAACCTCGTTTACAGTACAAGTTCAATATCGCAGAAAGTGAAAAATGGATAAAGAAGTTGTGGTACTTACGTACAATGCAATATCACTCAGCAATGAAATCTATGTCATCAGGCCCATAGCACCGTAATGAGTGGATTCAGGTATGATGATTCTAACTGAAATAAGTCACACAGAAAAAGAAACATCATAAGATATCACTAATACACGGAATGTAAACTTGTCTACACAGGAACTGAATTACAAAACAGAACAGGGTCTCAAATTTAGAAAACCAACTTATGCTTCCTTAAGGGGAAAGGTGAGTTGGGGTGCTGCATAAAACCAGAGATTGAAATGAGCACAGATAAACTTCCTTAAGCCAAATATGTAATAGACAAGAGCTACTCCTTGCTCAACGAAATGGACTCAACACGCCATATTAAATGCCTAAGAATGTACCTGACTAGTAAGTATCTTAAAACCTATGGATTGCTATGTCTCTGAAAGAGAATCAAGGGTGTGTACAGGGGCATAAACGCAGCAGTGATAGGATTGGAGAGGTTCGGTGAGCAAATGAAGATCCTTTGAAGTCATATTGCATGGTACCCATTCCACGGGTCTCAACTCTCCATGTTTAAGGGATTCTTCCTTCAGCTAAAACATGAATGTGGGACCCAGAGTATGATCAACCGTGTGATCGGGAGACATGTTCAAATATGTCTCAGTTCTCGTCCACTGGTACTCGGGTGCAACATTCGAGACGCTTTACTGACACTCTCCCGACTTGGAGAGTCAGGGCCTTTAACCTCCTGTTTGGCCCAGTTTGCAGTTTCTGCGGAAGATGAACAGGAATAGGGAGAACCAATGAGAGACTAGCTGGAGGTGTCTGGACGGGCAAATTTCACTCTCATTTCCCACCAGGAAGAGGAATTAACCTAAGGCTCAGCGTGCCGTGCCGGAACCAGATTAGGGTCTGAAGGAATCTTGCGGTGTTGCGGCCAGCTCACTAGAAAGCGATTGAAGAAAGGAGCTCAGGGGCACTGTAATTCACAAACCTGCAGAGTTATAAATGACAGCTATAGTCCAAACATGTACTGAAGTAAGGCTGCCTAAAGGACTTGAAAGTGGTTCAGATTTGCAAGAAACCAATTTCATGAGGTAGACTGGAATTGCATTTAAAGCATAGGAAAAGAGGCAGAACGTCCACAATGATGCACTTGGCCAAAAAGGGCATATGCGTTTTTTCCTGAATATATTCCGGAAAAAACGCATACGCACTTTTTGGCCAACCAAGCAAGCTTGCAAAGGAAATCTGCACTCCAATGAAGTCTCACTGCCCCCCGCTCAAAAGAGCCATCTGAAAAATGTGTAAAATCCAGAAAGGCAGGACAGGCCATGGAGAACTGGGAGCCTTGTTATGCTGATGGGCGGGATGTAAATTGTCAACAGCCACTCTGGAGAAGTGTATGGTGTTTCCTGAAACATCTAAAAAACAAAGCAACAGAGCCTAGGGCACTTCCACTTATGATCCTATAGCTTAGGGAAATTAAAATCAAAAAGACACAGCCACCCAAAAGTTTGGGACGGCTCTGTTAACAAGAACCTCGTTTACGGTACAAGTTCAATATCGCAGAAAGCGAAAAATGGATAAAGAAGTTGTGGTACTTACGTACAATGCAATATCACTCAGCAATAAAATCTATGTCATCAGGCCCGTAGCAGCGTAATGAGTGGATTCAGGTACGATGATTCTAAGTGAAATAAGTCACACAGAAAAAGAAACATCATAAGATATCACTACTACACGGAATGTAAACTTGGCTACACAGGAACTGAATTACAAAACAGAACAGGGTCTCAAATGTAGAAAACCAACTTATGCTTGCTTAAGGGGAAAGGTGAGTTGGGGTGCTGCATAAAACCAGAGATTGAAATTAGCACAGATACCATTCCATAAGCCAAATATGTAATAGACAAGAGCTACTCCTTGCTCAACGAAGTGGACACAACACCCCATATTAAACGCCTAACAATATACCTGACTAGTAAGAATCTTAAAACCTATGGATTTATATGTCTCCGAAGGAGAATCAAGCGTGTGTACAGCGGCAGAAACGCAGCAGTGATAGGATTGGTAAGGTTCGGTGAGCAAATGCAGACCCTTTGAAGTCATATTGCATGGTACCCATTCCATGGGTCTCAACTCTCCAGGTTTAAGGGATTCTTCCTTCAGCTAAAACATGCATGTGGAACCCAGAGTATGATGCACCGTGTGATCGGGAAAGGTGTTCAAATGTGTCTCAGTTTTTGTCGCCTGGTACTCGGGTGCAACATTCCAGACGCTTTACTGACACGCTCCCCACTTGGAGAGTCAGTGCCTTTAACCTCCTGTTTGGCCCAGTTTGCAACTTCTGCGTAAGATGAACAGGAATAGGGAGAGCCAATTAGAGACTAGCTGGAGGTGTCTGGACGGGCAAATTTAACTCTCATTTCCCACCAGGAAGAGAAATTAACCAAAGGCTCACCGTGCCATGCCGGAACCACACTAGGGCCTGAGGCAATCCTGCGGTGTTGCGGCCAGCTCACAAGAAAGCGAGTTGAAGAAAGGAGCTCAGGGGCACTGTCATTCACAAACCTGCAGAGTTATAAATGACAGCTATCGTCCAAAAATATATTGAAGTAAGGCTGCCAAGAGGACTTGAATGTGGGGCAGAATTGCAGGAAACCGATTTCAGGAGGTAGACTGGAATTGCATGTAAAGCATAGGAAAAGAGGCAGAACGTCCACAATGATGCACTTGGCCAAAGAGGGCGTATGCGTTTTTTCCTGAATATATTCAGGAAAAAACGCATACGCCCTTTTTGGCCCACCAAGCAAGCTTGCAAAGGAAATCTGCACTACAATGAAGTCTCACTGACCCCCGGTCAAAAGGGCCATCTGAAAAAAGTGTAAAATCCAGAAAGGCAGGACAGGCCATGGAGAACTGGGAGCCTTGTTATGCTGAAGGGCGGGATGTAAATTGCCAACAGCCACTCTGGAGAAGTGTATGGTGTTTCATGAAACATCTGAAAAACAAAGCAACAGAGCCTAGGGCACTTCCACTTATGGTCCTATAGCTTAGGGAAATTAAAATAAAAAAGACACAGCCACCCCAAAGTTTGGGACAGCTCTATTTACAAGAACCTCGTTTACGGTACAAGTTCAATATCGCAGAAAGTGAAAAATGGATAAAGAAGTTGTGGTACTTACGTACAATGCGATATCACACAGCAATGAAATCTATGTCATCAGGCCCGTAGCAGCATAATGAGTGGATTCAGGTATGATGATTCTAACTGAAATAAGTCACACAGAAAAAGAAACATCATAAGATATCACTACTACATGGAATGTAAACTTGGCTACATAGGAACTGAATTACAAAACAGAACAGCGTCTCAAATGTAGAAAACCAACTTATGCTTGCTTAAGGGGAAAGGTGAGTTGGGGTGCTGCATAAAACAAGAGATTGAAATTAGCACAGATACCGTTCCATAAGCCAAATATGTAAGAGACAAGAGCTACTTCTTGCTCAACGAAGTGGACTCAACACCCCATATTAAACGCCTAAGAATATACCTGACTAGTAAGAATCTTAAAACCTATGGATTTATGTCTCCGAAAGAGAATCAAGCGTGTTTACAGCAGCATAAATGCAGCAGTGATAGGATTGGTGAGGTTCGATGAGCAAATGCAGACCCTTTGAAGTCATATTGCATGGTACCCATTCCATGGGTCTCAACTCTCCAGGTTTAAGGGATTCTTCCTTCAGCTAAAACATGCATGTGGAACCCAGAGTATGATCCACCGTGTGATCGGGAAACGTGTTGAAATGTGTCTCAGTTTTCGTCCCCTGGTACTCGGGTGCAACATTCCAGACGCTTTACTAACACTCTCCGCACTTGGAGACTCAGTGTCTTTAACCTCCTGTTTGGCCCAGTTTGCAATTTCTGCGTAAGATGAACAGGAATAGGGAGAGCCAATTAGAGACTAGCTGGAGGTGTCTGGACGGGCAAATTTAACTCTCATTTCCCACCAAGAAGAGGAATTAACCAAAGGCTCAGCGTGCCATGCCGGAACCACACTAGGGCCTGAGGCAATCCTGCGGTGTTGCGGCCAGCTCACAAGAAAGCGAGTTGAAGAAAGGAGCTCAGGGGCACTGTCATTCACAAACCTGCAGAGTTATAAATGACAGATATCGTCCAAAAATATATTGAAGTAAGGCTGCCAAGAGGACTTGAAAGTGGGGCAGAATTGCAGGAAACCGATTTCAGGACGTAGACTGGAATTGCATGTAAAGCATAGGAAAAGAGGCAGAACGTCTACAATGATGCACTTGGCCAAAGAGGGCGTATGCGTTTTTTCCTGAATATATTCAGGAAAAAACGCATACGCCCTTTTTGGCCCACCAAGCAAGCTTGCAAAGGAAATCTGCACTACAATGAAGTCTCCCTGCCCCCCGGTCAAAAGGGCCATCTGAAAAAAGTGTAAAATCCAGAAAGGCAGGACAGGCCATGAAGAACTGGGAGCCTTGTTATGCTGAAGGGCGGGATGTAAATTGCCAACAACCACTCTGGAGAAGTGTATGGTGTTTCCTGAAACATCCAAAAAACAATGCAACAGCGCCTAGGGCACTTCCACTTATGGTCCTATAGCTTAGCAAAATTAAAATCAAAAGGACACAGCCACCCCAAAGTTTGGGACGGCTCTGTTTTCAAGAACCTCGTTTACGGTACAAGTTCAATATCACAGAAAGCAAAAAATGGATAATGAACTTGTGGTACTTACGTACAATGCAATATCACTCAGCAATGAAATCTATGTCACCAGGCCCATAGCAGCATAATGAGTGGATTCAAGTGCGATGATTCTAAGTGAAATAAGTCACACAGAAAATGAAACCTCATACGATATCACTAATTCACGGAATGTAAACTTGACTACACAGGATCTGAATTACAAAACAGAAGAGGGTCTCAAATGTAGAACACCAACTTATGCTTGCTTAAGGGGAAAGGTGAGTTGGGGTGCTGCATAAAACCAGAGATTGAAATTAGCACAGATTCCGTTCCATAAGCCAAATATGTAATAGAGAAGAGCTACTCCTTGCTCAACGAAGTTGACTCAACACCCCATATTAAACGCCTAACAATATACCTGACTAGTAGGAATCTTAAAACCGATGGATTTATATGTCTCCGAAAGAGAATCAAGCGTGTGTACAGCGGCATAAACGAAGCAGTGATAGGATTGGTGAGGTTCGGTGAGCAAATGCAGACCCTTGAAGTCATATTGCATGGTACCCATTCCATGGGTCTCAACTCTCCAGGTTTCAGGGAGTCTTCCTTCAGCTAAAACATGCATGTGGAACCCAGAGTATGATCCACCGTGTGATCGGGAAACGTGTTCAAATGTGTCTCAGTTTTCGTCCCCTGGTACTCGGGTGCAACATTCCAGACGCTTTACTAACACTCTCCCCACTTGGAAAGTCAGTGCCTTTATCCTCCTGATTGGCCCAGTTTGCAATTTCTGCGTAAGATGAACAGGAATAGGGAGAACCAATGAGAGACTAGCTGGAGGTGTCTGGACGGGCAAATTTAACTCTCATTTCCCACCAGGGAGAGGAATTAACCAAAGGCTCAGAGTGCCATGTCAGAACCACACTAGGGCCTGAAGCAATCCTGCAGTGTTGCGGCCAGCTCAGAAGAAATCGAGTTGAAGAAAGGAGCTCAGGGGCACTGTAATTCACAAACCTGCAGAGTTATACATGACAGCTATCGTCCAAAAATATATTGAAGTCAGGCTGCCAAGAGGACTTGAATGTGGGGCAGAATTGCAGGAAACCGATTTCAGGAGGTAGACTGGAATTGCATGTAAAGCATAGGAAAAGAGGCAGAACGTCCACAATGATGCACTTGGCCAAAGAGGGCGTATGCGTTTTTTCCTGAATATATTCAGGAAAAAACGCATACGCCCTTTTTGGCCCACCAAGCAAGCTTGCAAAGGAAATCTGCACTACAATGAAGTCTCACTGACCCCCGGTCAAAAGGGCCATCTGAAAAAAGTGTAAAATCCAGAAAGGCAGGACAGGCCATGGAGAACTGGGAGCCTTGTTATGCTGAAGGGCGGGATGTAAATTGCCAACAGCCACTCTGGAGAAGTGTATGGTGTTTCATGAAACATCTGAAAAACAAAGCAACAGAGCCTAGGGCACTTCCACTTATGGTCCTATAGCTTAGGGAAATTAAAATAAAAAAGACACAGCCACCCCAAAGTTTGGGACAGCTCTATTTACAAGAACCTCGTTTACGGTACAAGTTCAATATCGCAGAAAGTGAAAAATGGATAAAGAAGTTGTGGTACTTACGTACAATGCGATATCACACAGCAATGAAATCTATGTCATCAGGCCCGTAGCAGCATAATGAGTGGATTCAGGTATGATGATTCTAACTGAAATAAGTCACACAGAAAAAGAAACATCATAAGATATCACTACTACATGGAATGTAAACTTGGCTACATAGGAACTGAATTACAAAACAGAACAGCGTCTCAAATGTAGAAAACCAACTTATGCTTGCTTAAGGGGAAAGGTGAGTTGGGGTGCTGCATAAAACAAGAGATTGAAATTAGCACAGATACCGTTCCATAAGCCAAATATGTAAGAGACAAGAGCTACTTCTTGCTCAACGAAGTGGACTCAACACCCCATATTAAACGCCTAAGAATATACCTGACTAGTAAGAATCTTAAAACCTATGGATTTATATGTCTCCGAAAGAGAATCAAGCGTGTTTACAGCAGCATAAATGCAGCAGTGATAGGATTGGTGAGGTTCGATGAGCAAATGCAGACCCTTTGAAGTCATATTGCATGGTACCCATTCCATGGGTCTCAACTCTCCAGGTTTAAGGGATTCTTCCTTCAGCTAAAACATGCATGTGGAACCCAGAGTATGATCCACCGTGTGATCGGGAAACGTGTTCAAATGTGTCTCAGTTTTCGTCCCCTGGTACTCGGGTGCAACATTCCAGACGCTTTACTAACACTCTCCGCACTTGGAGACTCAGTGTCTTTAACCTCCTGTTTGGCCCAGTTTGCAATTTCTGCGTAAGATGAACAGGAATAGGGAGAGCCAATTAGAGACTAGCTGGAGGTGTCTGGACGGGCAAATTTAACTCTCATTTCCCACCAGGAAGAGGAATTAACCAAAGGCTCAGCGTGCCATGCCGGAACCACACTAGGGCCTGAGGCAATCCTGCGGTGTTGCGGCCAGCTCACAAGAAAGCGAGTTGAAGAAAG
Source organism: Orcinus orca (assembly GCF_937001465.1). Classification (NCBI taxonomy): domain Eukaryota; kingdom Metazoa; phylum Chordata; class Mammalia; order Artiodactyla; family Delphinidae; genus Orcinus; species Orcinus orca. The sequence goes on from NC_064561.1 coordinate 40,799,842, forward strand.
GAGCTCAGGGGCACTGTCATTCACAAACCTGCAGAGTTATAAATGACAGATATCGTCCAAAAATATATTGAAGTAAGGCTGCCAAGAGGACTTGAAAGTGGGGCAGAATTGCAGGAAACCGATTTCAGGACGTAGACTGGAATTGCATGTAAAGCATAGGAAAAGAGGCAGAACGTCTACAATGATGCACTTGGCCAAAGAGGGCGTATGCGTTTTTTCCTGAATATATTCAGGAAAAAACGCATACGCCCTTTTTGGCCCACCAAGCAAGCTTGCAAAGGAAATCTGCACTACAATGAAGTCTCCCTGCCCCCCGGTCAAAAGGGCCATCTGAAAAAAGTGTAAAATCCAGAAAGGCAGGACAGGCCATGGAGAACTGGGAGCCTTGTTATGCTGAAGGGCGGGATGTAAATTGCCAACAACCACTCTGGAGAAGTGTATGGTGTTTCCTGAAACATCCAAAAAACAAAGCAACAGCGCCTAGGGCACTTCCACTTATGGTCCTATAGCTTAGCAAAATAAAAATCAAAAGGACACAGCCACCCCAAAGTTTGGGACGGCTCTGTTTTCAAGAACCTCGTTTACGGTACAAGTTCAATATCACAGAAAGCAAAAAATGGATAATGAACTTGTGGTACTTACGTACAATGCAATATCACTCAGCAATGAAATCTATGTCACCAGGCCCATAGCAGCATAATGAGTGGATTCAAGTGCGATGATTCTAAGTGAAATAAGTCACACAGAAAATGAAACCTCATACGATATCACTAATTCACGGAATGTAAACTTGACTACACAGGATCTGAATTACAAAACAGAAGAGGGTCTCAAATGTAGAACACCAACTTATGCTTGCTTAAGGGGAAAGGTGAGTTGGGGTGCTGCATAAAACCAGAGATTGAAATTAGCACAGATTCCGTTCCATAAGCCAAATATGTAATAGAGAAGAGCTACTCCTTGCTCAACGAAGTTGACTCAACACCCCATATTAAACGCCTAACAATATACCTGACTAGTAGGAATCTTAAAACCGATGGATTTATATGTCTCCGAAAGAGAATCAAGCGTGTGTACAGCGGCATAAACGAAGCAGTGATAGGATTGGTGAGGTTCAGTGAGCAAATGCAGACCCTTGAAGTCATATTGCATGGTACCCATTCCATGGGTCTCAACTCTCCAGGTTTCAGGGAGTCTTCCTTCAGCTAAAACATGCATGTGGAACCCAGAGTATGATCCACCGTGTGATCGGGAAACGTGTTCAAATGTGTCTCAGTTTTCGTCCCCTGGTACTCGGGTGCAACATTCCAGACGCTTTACTAACACTCTCCCCACTTGGAAAGTCAGTGCCTTTATCCTCCTGATTGGCCCAGTTTGCAATTTCTGCGTAAGATGAACAGGAATAGGGAGAACCAATGAGAGACTAGCTGGAGGTGTCTGGACGGGCAAATTTAACTCTCATTTCCCACCAGGGAGAGGAATTAACCAAAGGCTCAGAGTGCCATGTCAGAACCACACTAGGGCCTGAAGCAATCCTGCAGTGTTGCGGCCAGCTCAGAAGAAATCGAGTTGAAGAAAGGAGCTCAGGGGCACTGTAATTCACAAACCTGCAGAGTTATACATGACAGCTATCGTCCAAAAATATATTGAAGTCAGGCTGCCAAGAGGACTTGAAAGCGGGGCAGAATTGCAGGAAAGCGATTTCAGGAGGTAGACTGGAATTGCATGTAAAGCATAGGAAAAGAGGCAGAACGTCCACAATGATGCACTTGGCCAAAAAGGGCGTATGCGTTTTTTGCTGAATATATTCAGGAAAAAAACACAAACACACTTTTTGGCCAACCAAGCAAGCTTGCAAAGGATATCTGCACTACAATGAATCTCACTGCCCCCCGGTCAAAAGGGCCATCTGAAAAAAGTGTAAAATCCAGAAAGGCAGGACAGGCCATGGAGAACTGGGAGCCTTGTTATGCTGATGGGCGGGATGTAAATTGCCAACAGCCACTCTGAAGAAGTGTATGGTGTTTCCTGAAACATCTAAAAAACAAAGCAACAGAGCCTAGGGCACTTCCACTTATGGTCCTATAATTTAGGAAAATTAAAATCAAAAAGACACAGCCACCCCAAAGTTTGGGATGGCTCTGTTTACATGAACCTCGTTTAAGGTACAAGTTCAATATCACAAAAAGCAAAAAATGGATAAAGACGTTGTGGTACTTACGTACAATGCAATATCACTCAGCAATGAAATCTATGTCATCAGGCCCGTAGCAACATAATGAGTGGATTCAGGTACGATGATTCTAAGTGAAATAAGTCACACACAAAAAGAAACATCATAAGATATCACTACTACACGGAATGTAAACTTGGCTACACAGGAACTGAATTACAAAACAGAACAGGGTCTCAAATGTAGAAAACCAACTTATGCTTGCTTAAGGGGAAAGGTGAGTTGGGGTGCTGCATAAAACCAGAGATTTAAATTAGCACAGTTACCATTCCAGAAGCCTAATATGTAATAGACAAGAGCTACTCCTTGCTCAACGAAGTGGACTCAACACCCCATATTAAATGCCTAAGAATATACCTGACTAGTAAGAATCTTAAAACCTTTGGATTTCTATGTCTCCGAAAGAGAATCAAGCGTGTGTACAGCGGCATAAACGCAGCAGTGATAGGCTTGGTGAGGTTCGGTGAGCAAATGCAGACCCTTTGAAGTCATATTGCATGGTACCCATTCCATGGGTCTCAACTCTCCAGGTTTAAGGGAGTCTTCCTTCAGCTAAAACATGCATGTGGAACCCAGAGTATGATCCACTGTGTGATTGGGAAACGTGTTCAAATGTGTCTCAATTTTCATCCCCTGGTACTCGGGTGCAACATTCCAGACGCTTTACTAACACTCTCCACACTTGGAGAGTCAGTGCCTTTAACCTCCTGTTTGGCCCAGTTTGCAATTTCTGCGGAAAATGAACAGGAATAGGGAGAACCAATGAGAGACTAGCTGGAGGTGTCTGGACGGGCAAATTTAACTCTCATATACCACCAGGAAGAGGAATTAACCAAAGGCTCAGCGTGCCGTGCCGGAACCACACTAGGGCCTGAAGCAATCCTGCAGTGTAGCGGCCAGCTCACAAGAAAGCAAGTTGAAGAAAGGAGCTCAGGGGCACTGTAATTCACAAACCTGCAGAGTTATAAATGACAGCTATCGTCCAAAAATATATTGAAGTAAGGCTGCCAAGAGGACTTGAAAGCGGGGCAGAATTGCAGGAAACCGATTTCAGGAGGTAGACTGGAATTGCATGTAAAGCATAGGAAAAGAGGCAGAACGTCCACAATGATGCACTTGGCCAAAAAGTGCATATGCGTTTTTTCCTGAATATATTCAGGAAAAAACGCATACGCCCTTTTTGGCCAAGCAAGCAAGCTTGCAAAGAAATCTGCACTAAAATGAAGTCTCACTGCCCCCCGGTCAAAAGGGTCATCTGAAAAATGTGTGAAATCCAGAAAGGCAGGACAGGCCATGGAGAACTGGGAGCCTTGTTATGCTGATGGGCAGGATGTAAAATGCCAACAGCCACTCTGGAGAAGTGTATGGTGTTTCTTGAAACATCTAAAAAACAAAGCAACAGAGCCTAGGGCACTTCCACTTATGGTCCTATAGCTTAGGGAAATTAAAATCAAAAAGACACAGCCACCCCAAAGTTTGGGACGGCTCTGTTTTCAAGAACCTCGTTTACGGTACAAGTTCAATATCGCAGAAAGCGAAAAATGGATAAAGAATTTGTGGTACTTACGTACAATGCAATATCACTCAGCAATGAAATCTATGTCATCAGGCCCGTAGCAGCATAATGAGTGGATTCAGGTACGATGATTCTAAGTGAAATAAGTCACACAGAGAAAGAAACATCATAAGATATCACTACTACACGGAATGGAAACTTGACTACACAGGAACTGAATTACAAAACAGAACAGGGTCTCAAATGTAGAAAACCAACTTATGCTTGCTTAAGGGGAAAGGTGAGTTGGGGTGCTGCATAAAACCAGAGATTGAAATTAGCACAGATACCGTTCCATAAGCCAAATATGTAATAGACAAGAGCTACTCCTTGCTCAACGAAGTGGACTCAACACACGATATTAAACGCCTAAGAATATACCTGACTAATAAGAATCTTAAAACCTATGGATTTATATGTCTCCGAAAGAGAATCAAGCGTGTGTACAGTGGCATAAACGCAGCAGTGATAGGATTGGTGAGGTTCAGTGAGCAAATGCAGACCCTTTGAAGTCATATTGCATGGTACCCATTCCATGGGTCTCTACTCTCCAGGTTTAAGGGATTCTTCCTTCAGCTAAAACATGCATGTGGAACCCAGAGTATGATCCACCATGTGATCGGGAAACGTGTTCAAATGTGTCTCAGTTTTCTTCCCCTGGTACTCGGTTGCAACATTCCAGACGCTTTACTAACACTCTCCCCACTTGGAGAGTCAGTGTCTTTAACCTCCTGTTTGGCCCAGTTTGCAATTTCTGCGTAAGATGAACAGGAATAGGGAGAGCCAATTAGAGACTAGCTGGAGGTGTCTGGACGGGCAAATTTAACTCTCATTTCCCACCAGGAAGAGGAATTAACCAAAGGCTCAGCGTGCCATGCCGGAACCACACTAGGGCCTGAGGCAATCCTGCGGTGTTGCGGCCAGCTCACAAGAAAGCGAGTTGAAGAAAGGAGCTCAGGGGCACTGTCATTCACAAACCTGCAGAGTTATAAATGACAGATATCGTCCAAAATTATATTGAAGTAAGGCTGCCAAGAGGACTTGAAAGTGGGGCAGAATTGCAGGAAACCGATTTCAGGACGTAGACTGGAATTGCATGTAAAGCATAGGAAAAGAGGCAGAACGTCTACAATGATGCACTTGGCCAAAGAGGGCGTATGCGTTTTTTCCTGAATATATTCAGGAAAAAACGCATACGCCCTTTTTGGCCCACCAAGCAAGCTTGCAAAGGAAATCTGCACTACAATGAAGTCTCCCTGCCCCCCGGTCAAAAGGGCCATCTGAAAAAAGTGTAAAATCCAGAAAGGCAGGACAGGCCATGGAGAACTGGGAGCCTTGTTATGCTGAAGGGCGGGATGTAAATTGCCAACAACCACTCTGGAGAAGTGTATGGTGTTTCCTGAAACATCCAAAAAACAATGCAACAGCGCCTAGGGCACTTCCACTTATGGTCCTATAGCTTAGCAAAATTAAAATCAAAAGGACACAGCCACCCCAAAGTTTGGGATGGCTCTGTTTTCAAGAACCTCGTTTACGGTACAAGTTCAATATCACAGAAAGCAAAAAATGGATAATGAACTTGTGGTACTTACATACAATGCAATATCACTCAGCAATGAAATCTATGTCACCAGGCCCATAGCAGCATAATGAGTGGATTCAAGTGCGATGATTCTAAGTGAAATAAGTCACACAGAAAATGAAACCTCATACGATATCACTAATTCACGGAATGTAAACTTGACTACACAGGATCTGAATTACAAAACAGAAGAGGGTCTCAAATGTAGAACACCAACTTATGCTTGCTTAAGGGGAAAGGTGAGTTGGGGTGCTGCATAAAACCAGAGATTGAAATTAGCACAGATTCCGTTCCATAAGCCAAATATGTAATAGAGAAGAGCTACTCCTTGCTCAACGAAGTTGACTCAACACCCCATATTAAACGCCTAACAATATACCTGACTAGTAGGAATTTTAAAACCGATGGATTTATATGTCTCCGAAAGAGAATCAAGCGTGTGTACAACGGCATAAACGAAGCAGTGATAGGATTGGTGAGGTTCAGTGAGCAAATGCAGACCCTTGAAGTCATATTGCATGGTACCCATTCCATGGGTCTCAACTCTCCAGGTTTCAGGGAGTCTTCCTTCAGCTAAAACATGCATGTGGAACCCAGAGTATGATCCACCGTGTGATCGGGAAACGTGTTCAAATGTGTCTCAGTTTTCGTCCCCTGGTACTCGGGTGCAACATTCCAGACGCTTTACTAACACTCTCCCCACTTGGAAAGTCAGTGCCTTTATCCTCCTGATTGGCCCAGTTTGCAGTTTCTGCGTAAGATGAACAGGAATAGGGAGAACCAATGAGAGACTAGCTGGAGGTGTCTGGACGGGCAAATTTAACTCTCATTTCCCACCAGGGAGAGGAATTAACCAAAGGCTCAGAGTGCCATGTCAGAACCACACTAGGGCCTGAAGCAATCCTGCAGTGTTGCGGCCAGCTCAGAAGAAATCGAGTTGAAGAAAGGAGCTCAGGGGCACTGTAATTCACAAACCTGCAGAGTTATACATGACAGCTATCGTCCAAAAATATATTGAAGTCAGGCTGCCAAGAGGACTTGAAAGCGGGGCAGAATTGCAGGAAAGCGATTTCAGGAGGTAGACTGGAATTGCATGTAAAGCATAGGAAAAGAGGCAGAACGTCCACAATGATGCACTTGGCCAAAAAGGGCGTATGCGTTTTTTGCTGAATATATTCAGGAAAAAAACGCAAACACACTTTTTGGCCAACCAAGCAAGCTTGCAAAGGATATCTGCACTACAATGAATCTCACTGCCCCCCGGTGAAAAGGGCCATCTGAAAAAAGTGTAAAATCCAGAAAGGCAGGACAGGCCATGGAGAACTGGGAGCCTTGTTATGCTGATGGGCGGGATGTAAATTGCCAACAGCCACTCTGAAGAAGTGTATGGTGTTTCCTGAAACATCTAAAAAACAAAGCAACAGAGCCTAGGGCACTTCCACTTATGGTCCTATAATTTAGGAAAATTAAAATCAAAAAGACACAGCCACCCCAAAGTTTGGAATGGCTCTGTTTACATGAACCTCGTTTAAGGTACAAGTTCAATATCACAAAAAGCAAAAAATGGATAAAGACGTTGTGGTACTTACGTACAATGCAATATCACTCAGCAATGAAATCTATGTCATCAGGCCCGTAGCAACATAATGAGTGGATTCAGGTACGATGATTCTAAGTGAAATAAGTCACACACAAAAAGAAACATCATAAGATATCACTACTACACGGAATGTAAACTTGGCTACACAGGAACTGAATTACAAAACAGAACAGGGTCTCAAATGTAGAAAACCAACTTATGCTTGCTTAAGGGGAAAGGTGAGTTGGGGTGCTGCATAAAACCAGAGATTTAAATTAGCACAGTTACCATTCCAGAAGCCTAATATGTAATAGACAAGAGCTACTCCTTGCTCAACGAAGTGGACTCAACACCCCATATTAAATGCCTAAGAATATACCTGACTAGTAAGAATCTTAAAACCTTTGGATTTCTATGTCTCCGAAAGAGAATCAAGCGTGTGTACAGCGGCATAAACGCAGCAGTGATAGGCTTGGTGAGGTTCGGTGAGCAAATGCAGACCCTTTGAAGTCATATTGCATGGTACCCATTCCATGGGTCTCAACTCTCCAGGTTTAAGGGAGTCTTCCTTCAGCTAAAACATGCATGTGGAACCCAGAGTATGATCCACTGTGTGATTGGGAAACGTGTTCAAATGTGTCTCAATTTTCATCCCCTGGTACTCGGGTGCAACATTCCAGACGCTTTACTAACACTCTCCACACTTGGAGAGTCAGTGCCTTTAACCTCCTGTTTGGCCCAGTTTGCAATTTCTGCGGAAAATGAACAGGAATAGGGAGAACCAATGAGAGACTAGCTGGAGGTGTCTGGACGGGCAAATTTAACTCTCATATACCACCAGGAAGAGGAATTAACCAAAGGCTCAGCGTGCCGTGCCGGAACCACACTAGGGCCTGAAGCAATCCTGCAGTGTAGCGGCCAGCTCACAAGAAAGCAAGTTGAAGAAAGGAGCTCAGGGGCACTGTAATTCACAAACCTGCAGAGTTATAAATGACAGCTATCGTCCAAAAATATATTGAAGTAAGGCTGCCAAGAGGACTTGAAAGCGGGGCAGAATTGCAGGAAACCGATTTCAGGAGGTAGACTGGAATTGCATGTAAAGCATAGGAAAAGAGGCAGAACGTCCACAATGATGCACTTGGCCAAAAAGTGCATATGCGTTTTTTCCTGAATATATTCAGGAAAAAACGCATACGCCCTTTTTGGCCAAGCAAGCAAGCTTGCAAAGAAATCTGCACTAAAATGAAGTCTCACTGCCCCCCGGTCAAAAGGGTCATCTGAAAAATGTGTGAAATCCAGAAAGGCAGGACAGGCCATGGAGAACTGGGAGCCTTGTTATGCTGATGGGCAGGATGTAAAATGCCAACAGCCACTCTGGAGAAGTGTATGGTGTTTCTTGAAACATCTAAAAAACAAAGCAACAGAGCCTAGGGCACTTCCACTTATGGTCCTATAGCTTAGGGAAATTAAAATCAAAAAGACACAGCCACCCCAAAGTTTGGGACGGCTCTGTTTTCAAGAACCTCGTTTACGGTACAAGTTCAATATCGCAGAAAGCGAAAAATGGATAAAGAATTTGTGGTACTTACGTACAATGCAATATCACTCAGCAATGAAATCTATGTCATCAGGGCCGTAGCAGCATAATGAGTGGATTCAGGTACGATGATTCTAAGTGAAATAAGTCACACAGAGAAAGAAACATCATAAGATATCACTACTACACGGAATGGAAACTTGACTACACAGGAACTGAATTACAAAACAGAACAGGGTCTCAAATGTAGAAAACCAACTTATGCTTGCTTAAGGGGAAAGGTGAGTTGGGGTGCTGCATAAAACCAGAGATTGAAATTAGCACAGATACCGTTCCATAAGCCAAATATGTAATAGACAAGAGCTACTCCTTGCTCAACGAAGTGGACTCAACACACGATATTAAACGCCTAAGAATATACCTGACTAATAAGAATCTTAAAACCTATGGATTTATATGTCTCCGAAAGAGAATCAAGCGTGTGTACAGTGGCATAAACGCAGCAGTGATAGGATTGGTGAGGTTCAGTGAGCAAATGCAGACCCTTTGAAGTCATATTGCATGGTACCCATTCCATGGGTCTCTACTCTCCAGGTTTAAGGGATTCTTCCTTCAGCTAAAACATGCATGTGGAACCCAGAGTATGATCCACCATGTGATCGGGAAACGTGTTCAAATGTGTCTCAGTTTTCTTCCCCTGGTACTCGGTTGCAACATTCCAGACGCTTTACTAACACTCTCCCCACTTGGAGAGTCAGTGCCTTTAACCTCCTGTTTGGCCCAGTTTGCAATTTCTGTGTAAGATGAACAGGAATAGGGAGAACCAATTAGAGACTAGCTGTAGGTGTCTGGACTGGGAAATTTAACTCTCATATCCCACCAGGAAGAGGAATTAACCAAAGGCTCAGCGTGCCATGCCGGAACCACACTAGGGCCTGAAGCAATCCTGCGGTGTTGCGGCCAGCTCACAAGAAAGCGAGTTGAAGAAAGGAGCTCAGGGGCACTGTAATTCACAAACCTGCAGAGTTATAAATGACAGCTATCGTCCCAAAATATGTTGAAGTAAGGCTGCCAAGAGGACTTGAAAGTGGGGCAGAATTGCAGGAAACCGATTTCAGGAGGTAGACTGGAATTGCATGTAAAGCATAGGAAAAGAGGCAGAACGTCCACAATGATGCACTTGGCCAAAAAGGGCGTATGCGTTTTTTCCTGAATATATTCAGGAAAAAACGCATACGCCATTTTTGGCCAACCAAGCAAGCTTGAAAAGGAAATCTGCACTACAATGAAGTCTCACTGTCCTCCGGTCAAAGGGCCATCTGAAAAAAGTGTAAAATCCAGAAAGGCAGGACAGGCCATGGAGAACTGGGAGCCTTGTTATTCAGATGGGCGGGATGTAAATTGCCAACAGCCAACCTGGAGAAGTGTATGGTGTTTTCTGAAACATCCAAAAAACAAAGCAACAGAGCCTAGCGCACTTCCACTTATGGTCCTATAGGTTAGGGAAATTAAAATAAAAAATACACAGCCACCGCAAAGTTTGGGACGGCTCTGTTTACAAGAACCTCGTTTACAGTACAAGTTCAATATCACAGAAAGCGAAAAATGGATAAAGAAGTTGTGGTACTTACGTACAATGCAATCTCACTCAGCAATGAAATCTATGTCATCAGGCCCGTAGCAGCATAATGAGTGGGTTCAGGTACGATGATTCTAAGTGAAATAAGTCACACAGAAAAAGAAACATCATACGATATCACTAATACATGGAATGTAAACTTGGCTACACAGGATCTGAATTACAAAACAGAACAGGGTCTCAAATGTAGAACACCAACTTATGCTTGCTTAAGGGGAAAGGTGAGTTGGGGTGCTGCATAAAACCAGAGATTGAAATTAGCACAGATACCGTTCCATAAGCCAAATATGTAATAGACAAGAGCTACTCCTTGCTCAACGAAGTGGACTCAACACCCCGTATTAAACGCCTAAGAATATACCTGACTAGTAAGAATCTTAAAACCTACGGATTTATATGTCTCCGAAAGACCATCAAGCGTGTGTACAGTGGCATAAACGCAGCAGTGATAGGATTGGTGAGGTTTCGTGAGCAAATGCAGACCCTTTGAAGTCATATTGCATGGTACCCATTCCATGGGTCTCAACTCTCCAGGTTTAAGTATTCTTCCATCAGCTAAAACATGCATGTGGAACCCAGAGTATGATCCACCGTGTGATCGGGAAACGTTTTCAAATGTGTCTCAGTTTTCATCCCCCGGTACTCGGGTGCAACATTCCAGACGCTTTACTAACACTCTCCCCACTTGGAGAGTCAGTGCCTTTAACCTCCTGTTTGGCCCAGTTTGCAATTTCTACGGAAACTGAACAGGAATAGGGAGAACCAATGAGAGACTAGCTGGAGGTGTCTAGACGGGTAAATTGAACTCTCATTTCCCACCAGGAAGAGGAATTAACCAAAGGCTCAGCATGCCATGCGGGAACCACACTAGGGCCTGAAGCAATCCTGCGGTGTTGCGGCCAGCTCAGAAGAAAGCGAGTTGAAGAAAGGAGCTCAGGTGCACTGTAATTCACAAACCTGCAGAGTTATAAATGACAGCTATCGTCCCAAAATATGTTGAAGTAAGGCTGCGAAGAGGAGTTGAAAGCGGGGCAGAATTGCAGGAAACCGATTTCAGGAGGTAGACTGGAACTGCATGTAAAGCATAGGAAAAGAGGCAGAACGTCCACAATGATGCACTTGGCCAAAAAGGGCGTATGCGTTTTTTCCTGAATATATTCAGGAAAAAACGCATACGCCCTTTTTGGCCAAGCAAGCAAGCTTGCATTGGAAATCTGCACTACAATGAAGTCTCACTGCCCCCCTGTCAAAAGGGCCATCTGAAAAAAGTGTAAAATCCACAAAGGCAGGACAGGCCATGGAGAACTGGGAGCCTTGTTATGCTGACGGGCGGGATGTAAATTGCCAACAGCCACTCTGGAGAAGTGTATGGTGTTTCCTGAAACAACCAAAAAATAAAGCAACAGAGCTTAGGGCACTTCCACTTATGGTCCTATAGGTTAGGGAAATTAAAATCAAAAAGACACAGCCACTGCAAAGTTTGGGACAGCTTTGTTTACAACAACCTCGTTTACGGTACAAGTTCAATATCACAGAAAGCAAAAAATGGATAAAGAAGTTGTGGTACTTACGTACAATGCAATATCTCTCAGCAATGAAATCTATGTCATCAGGCCCGTAGCAGCATAATGAGTGGATTCAGGTACGATGATTCTAAGTGAAATAAGTCACACACAAAAGAAACATCATAAGATATCACTACTACACGGAATGTAAACTTGGCTACACAGGAACTGAATTACAAAACAGAACAGGGTCTCAAATGTAGAAAACCAACTTATGCTTGCTTAAGGGGAAAGGTGAGTTGGGGTGCTGCATAAAACCAGAGATTTAAATTAGCACAGTTACCATTCCATAAGCCTAATATGTAATAGACAAGAGCTACTCCTTGCTCAACGAAGTGGACTCAACACCCCATATTAAATGCCTAAGAATATACCTGACTAGTAAGAATCTTAAAACCTTTGGATTTCTATGTCTCCGAAAGAGAATCAAGCGTGTGTACAGCGGCATAAACGCAGCAGTGATAGGCTTGGTGAGGTTCGGTGAGCAAATGCAGACCCTTTGAAGTCATATTGCATGGTACCCATTCCATGGGTCTCAACTCTCCAGGTTTAAGGGAGTCTTCCTTCAGCTAAAACATGCATGTGGAACCCAGAGTATGATCCACTGTGTGATTGGGAAACGTGTTCAAATGTGTCTCAATTTTCATCCCCTGGTACTCGGGTGCAACATTCCAGACGCTTTACTAACACTCTCCACACTTGGAGAGTCAGTGCCTTTAACCTCCTGTTTGGCCCAGTTTGCAATTTCTGCGGAAAATGAACAGGAATAGGGAGAACCAATGAGAGACTAGCTGGAGGTGTCTGGACGGGCAAATTTAACTCTCATATACCACCAGGAAGAGGAATTAACCAAAGGCTCAGCGTGCCGTGCCGGAACCACACTAGGGCCTGAAGCAATCCTGCAGTGTAGCGGCCAGCTCACAAGAAAGCAAGTTGAAGAAAGGAGCTCAGGGGCACTGTAATTCACAAACCTGCAGAGTTATAAATGACAGCTATCGTCCAAAAATATATTGAAGTAAGGCTGCCAAGAGGACTTGAAAGCGGGGCAGAATTGCAGGAAACCGATTTCAGGAGGTAGACTGGAATTGCATGTAAAGCATAGGAAAAGAGGCAGAACGTCCACAATGATGCACTTGGCCAAAAAGTGCATATGCGTTTTTTCCTGAATATATTCAGGAAAAAACGCATACGCCCTTTTTGGCCAAGCAAGCAAGCTTGCAAAGAAATCTGCACTAAAATGAAGTCTCACTGCCCCCCGCTCAAAAGAGCCATCTGAAAAATGTGTGAAATCCAGAAAGGCAGGACAGGCCATGGAGAACTGGGAGCCTTGTTATGCTGATGGGCAGGATGTAAAATGCCAACAGCCACTCTGGAGAAGTGTATGGTGTTTCTTGAAACATCTAAAAAACAAAGCAACAGAGCCTAGGGCACTTCCACTTATGGTCCTATAGCTTAGGGAAATTAAAATCAAAAAGACACAGCCACCCCAAAGTTTGGGACGGCTCTGTTTTCAAGAACCTCGTTTACGGTACAAGTTCAATATCGCAGAAAGCGAAAAATGGATAAAGAATTTGTGGTACTTACGTACAATGCAATATCACTCAGCAATGAAATCTATGTCATCAGGCCCGTAGCAGCATAATGAGTGGATTCAGGTACGATGATTCTAAGTGAAATAAGTCACACAGAAAAAGAAACATCATAAGATATCACTACTACACGGAATGGAAACTTGACTACACAGGAACTGAATTACAAAACAGAACAGGGTCTCAAATGTAGAAAACCAACTTATGCTTGCTTAAGGGGAAAGGTGAGTTGGGGTGCTGCATAAAACCAGAGATTGAAATTAGCACAGATACCGTTCCATAAGCCAAATATGTAATAGACAAGAGCTACTCCTTGCTCAACGAAGTGGACTCAACACACGATATTAAACGCCTAAGAATATACCTGACTAATAAGAATCTTAAAACCTATGGATTTATATGTCTCCGAAAGAGAATCAAGCGTGTGTACAGTGGCATAAACGCAGCAGTGATAGGATTGGTGAGGTTCAGTGAGCAAATGCAGACCCTTTGAAGTCATATTGCATGGTACCCATTCCATGGGTCTCTACTCTCCAGGTTTAAGGGATTCTTCCTTCAGCTAAAACATGCATGTGGAACCCAGAGTATGATCCACCATGTGATCGGGAAACGTGTTCAAATGTGTCTCAGTTTTCTTCCCCTGGTACTCGGTTGCAACATTCCAGACGCTTTACTAACACTCTCCCCACTTGGAGAGTCAGTGCCTTTAACCTCCTGTTTGGCCCAGTTTGCAATTTCTGTGTAAGATGAACAGGAATAGGGAGAACCAATTAGAGACTAGCTGTAGGTGTCTGGACTGGGAAATTTAACTTTCATATCCCACCAAGAAGAGGAATTAACCAAAGGCTCAGCGTGCCATGCCGGAACCACACTAGGGCCTGAAGCAATCCTGCGGTGTTGCGGCCAGCTCACAAGAAAGCGAGTTGAAGAAAGGAGCTCAGGGGCACTGTAATTCACAAACCTGCAGAGTTATAAATGACAGCTATCGTCCCAAAATATGTTGAAGTAAGGCTGCCAAGAGGACTTGAAAGTGGGGCAGAATTGCAGGAAACCGATTTCAGGAGGTAGACTGGAATTGCATGTAAAGCATAGGAAAAGAGGCAGAACGTCCACAATGATGCACTTGGCCAAAAAGGGCGTATGCGTTTTTTCCTGAATATATTCAGGAAAAAACGCATACGCCATTTTTGGCCAACCAAGCAAGCTTGAAAAGGAAATCTGCACTACAATGAAGTCTCACTGTCCTCCGGTCAAAGGGCCATCTGAAAAAAGTGTAAAATCCAGAAAGGCAGGACAGGCCATGGAGAACTGGGAGCCTTGTTATTCAGATGGGCGGGATGTAAATTGCCAACAGCCAACCTGGAGAAGTGTATGGTGTTTTCTGAAACATCCAAAAAACAAAGCAACAGAGCCTAGCGCACTTCCACTTATGGTCCTATAGGTTAGGGAAATTAAAATAAAAAATACACAGCCACCGCAAAGTTTGGGACGGCTCTGTTTACAAGAACCTCGTTTATGGTACAAGTTCAATATCACAGAAAGCGAAAAATGGATAAAGAAGTTGTGGTACTTACGTACAATGCAATCTCACTCAGCAATGAAATCTATGTCATCAGGCCCGTAGCAGCATAATGAGTGGGTTCAGGTACGATGATTCTAAGTGAAATAAGTCACACAGAAAAAGAAACATCATACGATATCACTAATACATGGAATGTAATCTTGGCTACACAGGATCTGAATTAGAAAACAGAACAGGGTCTCAAATGTAGAACACCAACTTATGCTTGCTTAAGGGGAAAGGTGAGTTGGGGTGCTGCATAAAACCAGAGATTTAAATTAGCACAGATACCGTTCCATAAGCCAAATATGTAATAGACAAGAGCTACTCCTTGCTCAACGAAGTGGACTCAACACCCCGTATTAAACGCCTAAGAATATACCTGACTAGTAAGAATCTTAAAACCTATGGATTTATATGTCTCCGAAAGACCATCAAGCGTGTGTACAGCGGCATAAACGCAGCAGTGATAGGATTGGTGAGGTTTCGTGAGCAAATGCAGACCCTTTGAAGTCATATTGCATGGTACCCATTCCATGGGTCTCAACTCTCCAGGTTTAAGTATTCTTCCATCAGCTAAAACATGCATGTGGAACCCAGAGTATGATCCACTGTGTGATCGGGAAACGTTTTCAAATGTGTCTCAGTTTTCATCCCCCGGTACTCGGGTGCAACATTCCAGACGCTTTACTAACACTCTCCCCACTTGGAGAGTCAGTGCCTTTAACCTCCTGTTTGGCCCAGTTTGCAATTTCTACGGAAACTGAACAGGAATAGGGAGAACCAATGAGAGACTAGCTGGAGGTGTCTAGACGGGTAAATTGAACTCTCATTTCCCACCAGGAAGAGGAATTAACCAAAGGCTCAGCATGCCATGCGGGAACCACACTAGGGCCTGAAGCAATCCTGCGGTGTTGCGGCCAGCTCACAAGAAAGCGAGTTGAAGAAAGGAGCTCAGGTGCACTGTAATTCACAAACCTGCAGAGTTATAAATGACAGCTATCGTCCCAAAATATGTTGAAGTAAGGCTGCGAAGAGGAGTTGAAAGCGGGGCAGAATTGCAGGAAACCGATTTCAGGAGGTAGACTGGAACTGCATTTAAAGCATAGGAAAAGAGGCAGAACGTCCACAATGATGCACTTGGCCAAAAAGGGCGTATGCGTTTTTTCCTGAATATATTCAGGAAAAAACGCATACGCCCTTTTTGGCCAAGCAAGCAAGCTTGCAAAGGAAATCTGCACTACAATGAAGTCTCCCTGCCCCCCTGTCAAAAGGGCCATCTGAAAAAAGTGTAAAATCCACAAAGGCAGGACAGGCCATGGAGAACTGGGAGCCTTGTTATGCTGACGGGCGGGATGTAAATTGCCAACAGCCACTCTGGAGAAGTGTATGGTGTTTCCTGAAACATCCAAAAAACAAAGCAACAGAGCCTAGGGCACTTCCACTTATGGTCCTATAGGTTAGGGAAGTTAAAGTCAAAAAGAAACAGCCACCCCAAAATTTGGGACGGCTCTGTTTACAAGAACCTCGTTTACGGTACAAGTTCAATATCACAGAACGCGAAAAATGGATAAAGAAGTTGCGGTACTTACATAGAATGCAATATCACTCAGCAATGAAATCTATGTCATCAGGCCCATAGCAGCATAAAGAGTGGATTCAGGTACGATGATTCTAAGTGAAATAAGTCACACAGAAAAAGAAACATCATAAGATATCACTAATACACGGAATGTAAACTTGGCTACACAGGAACTGAATTACAAAACAGAACAGTGTCACAAATGTAGAAAACCAACTTATGCTTGCTTAAGGGGAAAGGTGAGTTGGGGTGCTGCATAAAACCAGAGATTGAAATTAGCAGATACCGTTCCATAAGCCAAATATGTAATAGACGAGAGCTACTCCTTTCTCAACGAAGTGGACTCAACACCCCATATTAAACGCCTAAGAATATACCTGACTGGTAAGAATCTTAATACCTATGGATTTATATGTCTCTTAAAGAGAATCAAGCGTGTGTACAGCAGCATAAACGCAGCAGTGATAGGATTGGTGAGGTTCGGTGAGCAAATGCAGACCCTTTGAAGTCATATTACATGGTACCCATTCCATGGGTCTCAACTCTCCAGGTTTAAGGGATTCTTCCTTCAGCTAAATCATGCATGAGGAACACAGAGTATGATCCACCGTGTGAACGGGAAACGTGTTCAAATGTGTCTCAGTTTTCGTCCCCTGGTACTCGGGTGCAACATTCCAGACGCTTTACTAACACTCTCCCCACTTGGAGAGTCAGTGCCTTTAACCTCCTGTTTGGCCCAGTTTGCAATTTCTGCGGAAAATGAACAGGAATAGGGAGAACCCATGAGAGACTAGCTGGAGGTGTCTGGACGGGCAAATTTAACTCTCATTTCCCACCAGGAGGAGGAATTAACCAAAGGCTCAGCGTGCCATGCAGGAACCACACTAGGGCCTGAAGCAATCCTGCGGTGCTGCGGCCAGATCACAAGAAGGCGAGTTGAAGAAAGGAGCTCAGGGGCACTGTAATTCACAAACCTGCAGAGTTATAAATGACAGCTATCGTCCCAAAATATCTTGAAGTAAGGCTGCCAAGAGGACTTGAAAGTGGGGCAGAATTGCAGGAGACCGATTTCAGGAGGTAGACTGGAATTGCATGTAAAGCATAGGAAAAGAGGCAGAACGTCCACCATGATGCACTTGGCCAACAAGGGCGTATGTGTTTTTTCCTGAATATATTCAGGAAAAAACGCATACGCCCTTTTTGGCCAACCAAGCAAGCTTGAAAAGGAAATCTGCACTACAATGAAGTCTCACTGTCCCCCGGTCAAAAGGGCAATCTGAAAAAAGTGTAAAATCCAGAAAGGCAGGACAGGCCATGGAGAACTGGGAGCCTTGTTATTCAGACGGGCGGGATGTAAATTGCCAACAGCCACTCTGGAGAAGTGTATGGTGTTTTCTGAAACATCCAAAAAACAAAGCAACACAGCCTAGCGCACTTCCACTTATGGTCCTATAGGTTAGGGAAATTAAAATAAAAAATACACAGCCACCACAAAGTTTGGGACGGCTCTGTTTACAAGAACTTCGTTTACGGTACAAGTTCAATATCACAGAAAGCAAAAAATGGATAAAGAAGTTGTGGTACTTACGTACAATGCAATCTCACTCAGCAATGAAATCTATGTCATCAGGCCCGTAGCAGCATAATGAGTGGATTCAGGTACGATGATTCTAAGTGAAAAAAGTAACACAGAAAAAGAAACATCATACGATATCACTAATACACGGAATGTAAACTTGGCTACACAGGATCTGAATTATAAAACAGAACAGGGTCTCAAATGTAGAACACCAACTTATGCTTGCTTAAGGGGAAAGGTGAGTTGGGGTGCTGCATAAAACCAGAGATGGAAATTAGCACAGATAACGTTCCATAAGCCAAATATGTAATAGACAAGAGCTACTCCTTGCTCAACGAAGTGGACTCAACACCCCATATTAAACGCCTAAGAATATACCTGACTAGTAAGAATCTTAAAACCTATGGATTTATATGTCTCCGAAAGACAATCAAGCGTGTGTACAGCGGCATAAACGCAGCAGTGATAGGATTGGTGAGGTTCGGTGAGCAAATGCAGACCCTTTGAAGTCATATTGCATGGTACCCATTCCATGGGTCTCAACTCTCCAGGTTTAAGGGATTCTTCCTTCAGCTAAAACATACATGTGGAACCCAGAGTATGATCCACCGTGTGATCTGGAAACGTGTTCAAATGTGTCTCAGTTTTCATCCCCTGGTATTCGGGTGCAACATTCCAGACGCTTTACTAACACTATCCCCACGTGGAGAGTCAATGCCTTTAACCTCCTGTTTGGCCCAGTTTGCAATTTCTGCGGAAAATGAACAGGAATAGGGAGAACCAATGAGAGACTAGCTGGAGGTGTCTGGACGGGCAAATTTATCTCTCATTTCCCACCAGTAAGAGGAATTAAACAAAGGCTCAGTGGGCCATGCCGGAACCACACTAGGGCCTGAAGCAATCTTGCGGTGTTGCGGCCAGCTCACAAGAAAGCGAGTTGAAGAAAGGAGCTCAGAGGCACTGTCATTCACAAATCTGCAGAGTTATAAATGACAGCTATCGTCCAAAAATATATTGAAGTAAGGATGCCAAGAGGACTTGAATGCGGGGCAGAATTGCAGGAAACATATTTCAGGAGGTAGACTGGAATTGCATGTAAAGCATAGGAAAAGAGGCAGAACGTCCACAATGATGCAATTGGCTATAGAGGGCGTATGCGTTTTTTCCTGAATATATTCAGGAAAAAACGCATACACCCTTTTTTGCCAACCAAACAAGCTTGCAAAGGAAATCTGCACTACAATGAAGTCTCACTGCCCCCCGGTCAAAAGGGCCATCTGAGAAAAGTCTAAAATCCAGAAAGGCAGGACAGGCCATGTAGAATTGGGAGCCTTGTTATGCTGATGGGCGGGATGTAAATTGCCAACAGCCACTCTGGAGAAGTGTATGGTGTTTCCTGAAACATCCAAAAAACAATGCAACAGCGCCTAGGGCACTTCCACTTATGGTCCTATAGCTTAGCGAAATTAAAATCAAAAGGACACAGCCACCCCAAAGTTTGGGACGGCTCTGTTTACAAGAACCTCTTTTACGGTACAAGTTCAATATCACAGAAAGCAAAAAATGGATAATGAACTTGTGGTACTTACGTACAATGCAATATCACTCAGCAATGAAATCTATGTCACCAGGCCCATAGCAGCATAATGAGTGGATTCAAGTGCGATGATTCTAAGTGAAATAAGTCACACAGAAAATGAAACCTCATACGATATCACTAATTCACGGAATGTAAACTTGACTGCACAGGATCTGAATTACAAAACAGAAGAGGGTCTCAAATGTAGAACACCAACTTATGCTTGCTTAAGGGGAAAGGTGAGTTGGGGTGCTGCATAAAACCAGAGATTGAAATGAGCACAGATTCCGTTCCATAAGCCAAATATGTAATAGAGAAGAGCTACTCCTTGCTCAACGAAGTGGACTCAACACCCCATATTAAACGCCTAAGAATATAACTGAGTAGTAAGAATCTTAAAACCGATGGATTTATATGTCTCCGAAAGAGAATCAAGCGTGTGTACAGCGGCATAAACGCAGCAGTGATAGGATTGGTGAGGTTCGGTGAGCAAATGCAGACCCTTTGAAGTCATATTGCATGGTACCCATTCCATGGGTCTCAACTCTCCAGGTTTCAGGGAGTCTTCCTTCAGCTAAAACATGCATGTGGAACCCAGAGTATGATCCACCGTGTGATCGGGGAACGTGTTCAAATGTGTCTCAGTTTTCGTCCCCTGGTACTGGGTGCAACATTCCAGACGCTTTACTAACACTCTCCCCACTTGGAGAGTCAGTGCCTTTAACCTCCTGATTGGCCCAGTTTGCAATTTCTGCGTAAGATGAACAGGAATAGGGAGAACCAATGAGAGACTAGCTGGAGGTGTCTGGACGGGCAAATTTAACTCTCATTTCCCACCAGGGAGAGGAATTAACCAAAGGCTCAGAGTGCCATGTCAGAACCACACTAGGGCCTGAAGCAATCCTGCAGTGTTGCGGCCAGCTCAGAAGAAATCGAGTTGAAGAAAGGAGCTCAGGGGCACTGTAATTCACAAACCTGCAGAGTTGTACATGACAGCTATCGTCCAAAAATATATTGAAGTAAGGCTGCCAAGAGGACTTGAGAGCGGGGCAGAATTGCAGGAAACCGATTTCAGGAGGTAGACTGGAATTGCATGTAAAGCATAGGAAAAGAGGCAGAACGTCCACAATGATGCACTTGGCCAAAAAGGGCGTATGCGTTTTTTCCTGAATATATTCAGGAAAAAAACGCAAACACACTTTTTGGCCAACCAAGCAAGCTTGCAAAGGAAATCTGCACTACAATGAATCTCACTGCCCCCCGGTCAAAAGGGCCTTCTGAAAAAAGTGTAAAATCCAGAAAGTCAGGACAGGCCATGGAGAACTGGGAGCCTTGTTATGCTGATGGGCGGGATGTAAATTGCCAACAGCCACTCTGGAGAAGTGTATGGTGTTTCCTGAAACATCTAAAAAACAAAGCAACAGAGCCTAGGGCACTTCCACTTATGGTCCTATAGTTTAGGGAATTTAAAATCAAAAAGACACAGCCACCTCAAAGTTTGGGATGGCTCTGTTTACAAGAACCTCGTTTAAGGTACAAGTTCAATATCGCAGAAAGCGAAAAATGGATAAAGAAGTTGTGGTACTTACGTGCAATGCAATATCACGCAGCAATGAAATCTATGTCATCAGGCCCGTCGCAGCATAATGAGTGGATTCAGGTACGATGATTCTAAGTGAAATAAGTCACACAGAAAAAGAAACATCATAAGATATCACTACTACACGGAATGTAAACTTGGCTACACAGGAACTGAATTACAAAACAGAACAGGGTCTCAAATGTAGAAAACCAACTTTTGCTTCCTTAAGGGGAAAGGTGAGTTGGGGTGCTGCATAAAACCAGAGATTGAAATTAGCACAGATACCGTTCCATAAACCTAATATGTAATAGAAAGAGCTACTCCTTGCTCAACGAAGTGGACTCAACACCCCATATTAAATGCCTAAGAATATACCTGACTAGTAAGAATCTTAAAACCTTTGGATTTCTATGTCTCCGAAAGAGAATCAAGCGTGTGTACAGCGGCATAAACGCAGCAGTGATAGGATTGGTGAGGTTCGGTGAGCAAATGCAGACCCTTTGAAGTCATATTGCATGGTACCCATTCCATGGGTCTCAACTCTCCAGGTTTAAGGGAGTCTTCCTTCATCTAAAACATGCATGTGGAACCCAGAGTATGATCCACCGTGTGATTGGGAAACGTGTTCAAATTTGTCTCAGTTTTCATCCCCTGGTACTCGGGTGCAATATTCCAGACGCTTTACTAACACTCTCCCCACTTGGAGAGTCAGTGCCTTTAACCTCCTGTTTGGCCCAGTTTGCAATTTCTGCGGAAAATGAACAGGAATAGGGAGAACCAATGAGAGACTAGCTGGAGGTGTCTGGACGGGCAAATTTAA
This sequence comes from Orcinus orca, assembly GCF_937001465.1. NCBI lineage: Eukaryota > Metazoa > Chordata > Mammalia > Artiodactyla > Delphinidae > Orcinus > Orcinus orca. The sequence continues at coordinate 40,821,824 of NC_064561.1, forward strand.
CTATCATTTATCACCAGGAAGAGAAATTAACCAAAGGCTCAGCGTGCCATGCCGGAACCACACTAGGGCCTGAAGCAATCCTGCGGTGTTGCGGCCAGCTCACAAGAAAGCGACTTGAAGAAAGGAGATCAGGGGCACTGTAATTCACAAACATGCAGAGTTACAAATGACAGCTATCGTCCAAAAATATATTGAAGTAAGCCTGCCAAGAGGACTTAAAAGCGGGGCAGAATTGCAGGAAACCGATTTCAGGAGGTAGACTGGAATTGCATGTAAAGCATAGGAAAAGAGGCAGAACGCCCACAATGATGCACTTGGCCAAAAAGGGCGTATGCGTTTTTCCTGAATATATTCAGGAAAAAACGCATACACACTTATTGGCCAGCCAAGCAAACTTGCAAAGGAAATCTGCACTACAAAGAAGTCTCACTGCCCCCGGCTCAAAAGAGCCATTTGAAAAAAGTGTAAAATCCAGAAAGGCAGGACAGGCCATGGAGAACTGGGAGCATTGTTATGCTGATGGGCAGGATGTAAATTGCCAACAGCCACTCTGAAGAAGTGTATGGTGTTTCCTGAAACATCTAAAAAACAAAGCAACAGAGCCTAGGGCACTTCCACTTATGGTCCTATAGCTTAGGGAAATTAAAATCAAAAAGACACAGCCACCCCAAAGTTTGGGACGGCTCTGTTAACAAGAACCTCGTTTACGGTACAAGTTCAATATCGCAGAAAGCGAAAAATGGATAAAGAAGTTGTGGTACTTACGTACAATGCAATATCACTCAGCAATAAAATCTATGTCATCAGTCCCGTAGCAGCATAATGAGTGGATTCAAGTACGATGATTCTAAGTGAAATAAGTCACACAGAAAAAGAAACATCATAAGATATCACTACTACACGGAATGTAAACTTGGCTACACAGGAACTGAATTACAAAACAGAACAGGGTCTCAAATATAGAAAACCAACTTATGCTTGCTTAAGGGGAAAGGTGAGTTGGGTTGCTGCATAAAACGAGAGATTGAAATTAGCAGAGATACCGTTCCATAAGCCAAATATGTAATAGACAAGAGCTACTCCTTGCTCAACGAAGTGGACTCAACACCCCATATTAAACGCCTAACAAAATACCTGACTAGTAAGAATCTTAAAACCTATGGATTTATATGTCTCCGAAGGAGAATCAAGCGTGTGTACAGTGGCATAAACGCAGCAGTGATAGGATTGGTGAGGTTCGGTGAGCAAATGCAGACCCTTTGAAATCATATTGCATGGTACCCATTCCATGGGTCTCAACTCTCCAGGTTTAAGGGATTCTTCCTTCAGCTAAAACATGCATGTGGAACCCAGAGTATGATGCACCGTGTGATCGGGAAAGGTGTTCAAATGTGTCTCAGTTTTTGTCGCCTGGTACTCGGGTGCAACATTCCAGACGCTTTACTGACACGCTCCCCACTTGGAGAGTCAGTTCCTTTAACCTCCTGTTTGGCCCAATTTGCAATTTCTGCGGAAAATGAACAGGAATAGGGAGAACCAATGAGAGACTAGCTGGAGGTGTCTGGACGGGCAAATTTAACTCTCATTTCCCACCAGGAAGAGGAATTGACCAAAGGCTCAGCGTGCCATGCCGGAACCACACTAGTGCCTGAAACAATCCCGCGGTGTTGCGGCCAGCTCGCAAGAAAGCGAGTTGAAGAAAGGAGCTCAGGGGCACTGTAATTCACAAATCTGCAGAGTTATAAATGACAGATATCATCCAAAAATATACTGAAGTAAGGCTGCCAAGAGGACTTGAAAGAGGGGCAGAATTGCAGGAAACCGATTTCAGGAGGTAGACTGGAATTCCATGTAAAGCATAGGAAAAGAGGCAGAACGTCCACAATGATGCACTTGGCCAAAAAGTGCATATGCGTTTTTTCCTGAATATATTCAGGAAAAAACGCATACGCCCTTTTTGGCCAAGCAAGCAAGCTTGCAAAGAAATCTGCACTAAAATTAAGTCTCACTGCCCTCCGGTCAAAAGGGTCATCTGAAAAATGTGTGAAATCCAGAAAGGCAGGACAGGCCATGGAGAACCGGGAGCCTTGTTATGCTGATGGGCAGAATGTAAAATGCCAACAGCCACTCTGGAGAAGTGTATGGTGTTTCTTGACACATCTAAAAAACAAAGTAACAGAGCCTAGGGCACTTCCACTTATGGTCCTATAGCTTAGGGAAATTAAAATCAAAAAGACACAGCCACCCCAAAGTTTGGGACGGATCTGTTTTCAAGAACCTCATTTACGGTACAAGTTCAATATCGCAGAAAGCGAAAAATGGATAAAGAAGTTGTGGTACTTACGTACAATGCAATATCACTCAGCAATGAAATCTATGTCATCAGGCCCGTAGCAGCATAATGAGTGGATTCAGGTACGATGATTCTAAGTGAAATAAGTCACACAGAAAAAGAAACATCATAAGATATCACTACTACACAGAATGTAAACTTGGCTACACAGGAACTGAATTACAAAAAAGAACAGGGTCTCAAATGTAGAAAACCAACTTATGCTTGCTTAAGGGGAAAGGTGAGTTGGGGTGCTGCATAAAACCAGAGATTGAAATTAGCACAGATACCGTTCCATAAGCCAAATATGTAATAGACAAGAGCTACTCCTTGCTCAACGAAGTGGACTCAACACCCCATATTAAACGCCTAAGAATATACCTGACTAATAAGAATCTTAAAACCTATGGATTTATATGTGTCCGAAAGAGAATCAAGCGTGTGTACAGTGGCATAAACACAGCAGTGATAGCATTGGTGAGGTTCGGTGAGCAAATGCAGACCCTTTGAAGTCATACTGCATGGTACACATTGCATGGGTCTCAACTCTCCAGGTTTAAGGGATTCTTCCTTCAGCTAAAACATGCATGTGGAACCCAGAGTATGATCCACCGTGTGATCGGGAAACGTATTCAAATGTGTCTCAGTTTTCGTCCCCTTGTACTCGGGTGCAACATTCCAGACGCTTTACTAACACTCTCCCCACTTGGAGAGTCAGTGCCTTTAACCTCCTGTTTGGCCCAGTTTGCAATTTCTGTGTAAGATGAACAGGAATAGGGAGAACCAATGAGAGACTAGCTGTAGGTGTCTGGACTGGGAAATTTAACTCTCATATCCCACCAGGAAGAGGAATTAACCAAAGGCTCAGCGTGCCGTGCCGGAACCACACTAGGGCCTGAAGCAATCCTGCAGTGTTGCGGCCAGCTCACAAGAAAGCAAGTTGAAGAAAGGAGCTCAGGGGCACTGTAAATCACAAACCTGCAGAGTTATAAATGACAGCTATCGTCCCAAAATATGTTGAAGTAAGGCTGCCAAGAGGACTTGAAAGTGGGGCAGAATTGCAGGAAACCGATTTCAGGAGGTAGACTGGAATTGCATGTAAAGCTTGGGAAAAGAGGCAGAACGTCCACAATGATGCACTTGGCCAAAAAGGGCGTATGCGTTTTTTCCTGAATATATTCAGGAAAAAACGCATACGCCCTTTTTGGCCAACCAAGCAAGCTTGAAAAGGAAATCTGCACTAAAATGAAGTCTCACTGTCCCCCGGTCAAAAGGGCCATCTGAAAAAAGTGTAAAATCCAGAAAGGCAGGACAGGCCATGGAGAACTGGGAGCCTTGTTATTCAGATGGGCGGGATGTAAATTGCCAACAGCCAACCTGGAGAAGTGTATGGTGTTTTCTGAAACATCCAAAAAACAAAGCAACAGAGCCTAGCGCACTTCCACTTATGGTCCTATAGGTTAGGGAAATTAAAATAAAAAATACACAGCCACCGCAAAGTTTGGGACGGCTCTGTTTACAAGAACCTCGTTTACGGTACAAGTTCAATATCACAGAAAGCGAAAAATGGATAAAGAAGTTGTGGTACTTACGTACAATGCAATCTCACTCAGCAATGAAATCTATGTCATCAGGCCCGTAGCAGCATAATCAGTGGGTTCAGGTACGATGATTCTAAGTGAAATAAGTCACACAGAAAAAGAAACATCATACGATATCACTAATACATGGAATGTAAACTTGGCTACACAGGATCTGAATTACAAAACAGAACAGGGTCTCAAATGTAGAAAACCAACTTATGCTTGCTTAAGGGGAAAGGTGAGTTGGGGTGCTGCATAAAACCAGAGATGGAAATTAGCACAGATAACGTTCCATAAGCCAAATATGTAATAGACAAGAGCTACTCCTTGCTCAACGAAGTGGACTCAACACCCCATATTAAACGCCTAAGAATATACCTGACTAGTAAGAATCTTAAAACCTATGGATTTATATGTCTCCAAAAGACCATCAAGCGTGAGTACAGCGGCATAAACGCAGCAGTGATAGGATTGGTGAGGTTTCGTGAGCAAATGCAGACCCTTTGAAGTCATATTGCATGGTACCCATTCCATGGGTCTCAACTCTCCAGGTTTAAGTATTCTTCCATCAGCTAAAACATGCATGTGGAACCCAGAGTATGATCCACCGTGTGATCGGGAAACGTTTTCAAATGTGTCTCAGTTTTCATTCCCCGGTACTCGGGTGCAACATTCCAGACGCTTTACTAACACTCTCCCCACTTGGAGAGTCAGTGCCTTTAACCTCCTGTTTGGCCCAGTTTGCAATTTCTACGGAAACTGAACAGGAATTGGGAGAACCAATGAGAGACTAGCTGGAGGTGTCTAGATGGGTAAATTTAACTCTCATTTCCCACCAGGAAGAGGAATTAACGAAAGGCTCAGCATGCCATGCCGGAACCACACTAGGGCCTGAAGCAATCCTGCGGTGTTGCGGCCAGCTCACAAGAAAGCGAGTTGAAGAAAGGAGCTCAGGTTCACTGTAATTCACAAAACTGCAGAGTTATAAATGACAGCTATCGTCCCAAAATATGTTGAAGTAAGGCTGCGAAGAGGAGTTGAAAGTGGGGCAGAATTGCAGGAAACCGATTTCAGGAGGTAGACTGGAATTGTATGTAAAGCATAGGAAAAGAGGCAGAACGTCCACAATGATGCACTTGGCCAAAAAGGGCGTATGCGTTTTTTCCTAAATATATTCAGGAAAAAACGCATACGCCCTTTTTGGCCAAGCAAGCAAGCTTGCAAAGGAAATCTGCACTACAATGAAGTCTCACTGCCCCTCTGTCAAAAGGGCCGTCTGAAAAAAGTGTAAAATCCACAAAGGCAGGACAGGCCATGGAGAACTGGGAGCCTTGTTATGCTGACGGGCGGGATGTAAATTGCCAACAGCCACTCTGGAGAAGTGTATGGTGTTTCCTGAAACAACCAAAAAATAAAGCAACAGAGCCTAGGGCACTTCCACTTATGGTCCTATAGGTTAGGGAAATTAAAATCAAAAAGACACAGCCACCGCAAAGTTTGGGACAGCTCTGTTTACAACAACCTCGTTTACGGTACAAGTTCAATATCACAGAAAGCAAAAAATGGATAAAGAAGTTGTGGTACTTACGTACAATGCAATATGACTCAGCAATGAAATCTATGTCATCAGGCCCGTAGCAGCGTAATGAGTGGATTCAGGTACGATGATTCTAAGTGAAATAAGTCACACAGAAAAAGAAACATAAGATATCACTACTACAGGGAATGTAAACTTGGCTACACAGGAACTGAATTACAAAACAGAACAGGGTCTCAAATGTAGAAAACCAACTAATGCTTGCTTAAGGGGAAAGGTGAGTTGGGGTGCTGCATAAAACCAGAGATTGAAAGTAGCAGATACCGTTCCATAAGCCAAATATGTAATAGACAAGAGCTACTCCTTTCTCAACGGAGTGGACTCAACACCCCATATTAAACGCCTAAGAATATACCTGACTGGTAAGAATCTTAATACCTATGGATTTATATGTCTCTTAAAGAGAATCAAGCGTGTGTACAGCAGCATAAACGCAGCAGTGATAGGATTGGTGAGGTTCGGTGAGCAAATGCAGACCCTTTGAAGTCATATTACATGGTACCCATTCCATGGGTCTCAACTCTCCAGGTTTAAGGGATTCTTCCTTCAGCTAAAACATGCATGTGGAACACAGAGTATGATCCACCGTGTGATCGGGAAACGTGTTCAAATGTGTCTCAGTTTTCGTCCCCTGGTACTCGGGTGCAACATTCCAGACGCTTTACTAACACTCTCCCCACTTGGAGAGTCAGTGCCTTTAACCTCCTGTTTGGCCCAGTTTGCAATTTCTGCGGAAAATGAACAGGAATAGGGAGAACCCATGAGAGACTAGCTGGAGGTGTCTGGACGGGCAAATTTCACTCTCATTTCCCACCAGGAGGAGGAATTAACCAAAGGCTCAGCGTGCCATGCTGGAACCACACTAGGGCCTGAAGCAATCCTGCGGTGCTGCGGCCAGATCACAAGAAGGCGAGTTGAAGAAAGGAGCTCAGGGGCACTGTAATTCACAAACCTGCAGAGTTATAAATGACAGCTATCGTCCCAAAATATGTTGAAGTAAGGCTGCCAAGAGGACTTGAAAGTGGGGCAGAATTGCAGGAGACCGATTTCAGGAGGTAGACTGGAATTGCATGTAAAGCATAGGAAAAGAGGGAGAACGTCCACAATGATGCACTTGGCCAAAAAGGGCGTATGTGTTTTTTCCTGAATATATTCAGGAAAAAACGCATACGCCCTTTTTGGCCAACCAAGCAAGCTTGAAAAGGAAATCTGCACTACAATGAAGTCTCACTGTCCCCCGGTCAAAAGGGCCATCTGAAAAAAGTGTAAAATCCAGAAAGGCAGGACAGGCCATGGAGAACTGGGAGCCTTGTTATTCAGACGGGCGGGATGTAAATTGCCAACAGCCACTCTGGAGAAGTGTATGGTGTTTTCTGAAACATCCAAAAAACAAAGCAACAGAGCCTAGCGCACTTCCACTTATGGTCCTATAGGTTAGGGAAATTAAAATAAAAAATACACAGCCACCGCAAAGTTTGGGACGGCTCTGTTTACAAGAACCTCGTTTACGGTACAAGTTCAATATCACAGAAAGCGAAAAATGGATAAAGAAGTTGTGGTACTTACGTACAATGCAATCTCACTCAGCAATGAAATCTATGTCATCAGGCCCGTAGCAGCATAATCAGTGGGTTCAGGTACGATGATTCTAAGTGAAATAAGTCACACAGAAAAAGAAACATCATACGATATCACTAATACATGGAATGTAAACTTGGCTACACAGATTCTGAATTACAAAACAGAACAGGGTCTCAAATGTAGAAAACCAACTTATGCTTGCTTAAGGGGAAAGGTGAGTTGGGGTGCTGCATAAAACCAGAGATTGAAATTAGCACAGATACCGTTCCATAAGCCAAATATGTAATGGACAAGAGCTACTCCTTGCTCAACGAAGTGGACTGAACACCCCATATTAAACGCCTAAGAATATACCTGACTAGTAAGAATCTTAAAACCTATGGATTCATATGTCTCCAAAAGACCATCAAGCGTGTGTACAGCGGCATAAACGCAGCAGTGATAGGATTGGTGAGGTTTCGTGAGCAAATGCAGACCCTTTGAAGTCATATTGCATGGTACCCATTCCATGGGTCTCAACTCTCCAGGTTTAAGTATTCTTCCATCAGCTAAAACATGCATGTGGAACCCAGAGTATGATCCACCGTGTGATCGGGAAACGTTTTCAAATGTGTCTCAGTTTTCATTCCCCGGTACTCGGGTGCAACATTCCAGACGCTTTACTAACACTCTCCCCACTTGGAGAGTCAGTGCCTTTAACCTCCTGTTTGGCCCAGTTTGCAATTTCTACGGAAACTGAACAGGAATAGGGAGAACCAATGAGAGACTAGCTGGAGGTGTCTAGACGGGTAAATTTAACTCTCATTTCCCACCAGGAAGAGGAATTAACGAAAGGCTCAGCATGCCATGCCGGAACCACACTAGGGCCTGAAGCAATCCTGCGGTGTTGCGGCCAGCTCACAAGAAAGCGAGTTGAAGAAAGGAGCTCAGGTGCACTGTAATTCACAAAACTGCAGAGTTATAAATGACAGCTATCGTCCCAAAATATGTTGAAGTAAGGCTGCGAAGAGGAGTTGAAAGCGGGGCAGAATTGCAGGAAACCGATTTAAGGAGGTAGACTGGAATTGCATGTAAAGCATAGGAAAATAGGCAGAACGTCCACAATGATGCACTTGGCCAAAAAGGGCGTATGCGTTTTTTCCTGAATATATTCAGGAAAAAACGCATACGCCCTTTTTGGCCAAGCAAGCAAGCTTGCAAAGGAAATCTGCACTACAATGAAGTCTCACTGCCCCCCTGTCAAAAGGGCCGTCTGAAAAAAGTGTAAAATCCACAAAGGCAGGACAGGCCATGGAGAACTGGGAGCCTTGTTATGCTGACGGGCGGGATGTAAATTGCCAACAGCCACTCTGGAGAAGTGTATGGTGTTTCCTGAAACAACCAAAAAATAAAGCAACAGAGCCTAGGGCACTTCCACTTATGGTCCTATAGGTTAGGGAAATTAAAATCAAAAAGACACAGCCACCGCAAAGTTTGGGACAGCTCTGTTTACAACAACCTCGTTTACGGTACAAGTTCAATATCACAGAAAGCAAAAAATGGATAAAGAAGTTGTGGTACTTACGTACAATGCAATATCACTCAGCAATGAAATCTATGTCATCAGGCCCGTAGCAGCGTAATGAGTGGATTCAGGTACGATGATTCTAAGTGAAATAAGTCACACAGAAAAAGAAACATAAGATATCACTACTACACGGAATGTAAACTTGGCTACACAGGAACTGAATTACAAAACAGAACAGAGTCTCAAATGTAGAAAACCAACTAATGCTTGCTTAAGGGGAAAGGTGAGTTGGGGTGCTGCATAAAACCAGAGATGGAAATTAGCACAGATAACGTTCCATAAGCCAAATATGTAATAGACAAGAGCTACTCCTTGCTCAACGAAGTGGACTCAACACCCCATATTAAACGCCTAAGAATATACCTGACTAGTAAGAATCTTAAAACCTATGGATTTATATGTCTCTGAAAGACAATCAAGCGTGTGTACAGCGGCATAAACGCAGCAGTGATAGGATTGGTGAGGTTTGGTGAGCAAATGCAGACCCTTTGAAGTCATATTGCATGGTACCCTTTCCATGGGTCTCAACTCTCCAGGTTTAAGGGATTCTTCCTTCAGCTAAAACATGCATGTGGAACCCTGAGTATGATCCACCGTGTGATCTGGAAACGTGTTCAAATGTGTCTCAGTTTTCATCCCCTGGTATTCGGGTGCAACATTCCAGACGCTTTACTAACACTCTCCCCACGTGGAGAGTCAGTGCCTTTAACCTCCTGTTTGGCCCAGTTTGCAATTTCTGCGGAAAATGAACAGGAATAGGGAGAACCAATGAGAGACTAGCTGGAGGTGTCTGGACGGGCAAATTTATCTCTCATTTCCCACCAGTAAGCGGAATTAACCAAAGGCTCAGTGGGCCATGCCGGAACCACACTAGGGCCTGAAGCAATCTTGCGGTGTTGCGGCCAGCTCACAAGAAAGCGAGTTGAAGAAAGGAGCTCAGGGACACTGTCATTCACAAATCTGCAGAGTTATAAATGACAGCTATCGTCCAAAAATATATTGAAGTAAGGCTGCCAAGAGGACTTGAAAGTGGGGCAGAATTGCAGGAAACATATTTCAGGAGGTAGACTGGAATTGCATGTAAAGCATAGGAAAAGAGGCAGAACGTCCACAATGATGCACTTGGCCAAAAAGGGCGTATGCGTTTTTTCCTGAATATATTCAGGAAAAAACGCATACACACTTTTTTGCCAACCAAGCAAGCTTGCAAAGGAAATCTGCACTACAATGAAGTCTCACTGCCCCCCGGTCAAAGGGCCCATCTGAAAAAAGTGTAAAATAATGAAAGGCAGGACAGGCCATGGAGAACTGGGAGCCTTGTTATGCTGATGGGCGGGATGTAAATTGCCAACAGCCACTCTGGAGTAGTGTATGGTGTTTTCTGAAACATCCAAAATACAAAGCAACAGAGCCTAGCGCAGTTCCACTTATGGTCCTATAGCTTAGGGAAATTGAAATAAAAAATACACAGCCACCAAAAAGTTTGGGACGGCTCTGTTTACAAGAACCTCGTTTACGGTACAAGTTTAATATCACAGAAAGCGAAAAATGGATAAAGAAGTTGTGGTACTTACGTACAATGCAATCTCACTCAGCAATGAAATCTATGTCATCAGGCCCGTAGCAGCATAATGAGTGGATTCAGGTACGATGATTCTAACTGAAATAAGTCACACAGAAAAAGAAACATCATACGATATCACTAATACACAGAATGTAAAGTTGGCTACACAGGAACTGAATTACAAAACAGAACAGTGTCTCAAATGTAGAAAAGCAACTTATGCTTGCTTAAGGGGAAAGGTGAGTTGGGGTGCTGCATAAAACCAGAGATGGAAATTAGCACAGATAACGTTCCATAAGCCAAATATGTAAGAGACAAGAGCTACTCCTTGCTCAACGAAGTGGACTCAACACCCCATATTAAACGCCTAAGAATATACCTGACTAGTAAGAATCTTAAAACCTATGGATTTATATGTCTCCGAAAGACAATCAAGCGTGTGTACAGCGACATAAACGCAGCAGTGATAGGATTGGTGAGGTTTGGTGAGCAAATGCAGACCCTTTGAAGTCATATTGCATGGTACACATTCCATGGTTCTCAACTCTCCAGGTTTAAGTATTCTTCCGTCAGCTAAAACATGCATGTGGAACCCAGAGTATGATCCACTATGTGATTGGGAAATGTGTTCAAATGAGTCTCAGTTTTCGTCCCCAGGTACTTGGGTGCAACATTCCAGACGCTTTACTAACACTCTCCCCTCTTGGAGAGCCAATGCCTTTAAACACCTGTTTGGCCAAGTTTGCAATTTCTGCGGAAATTGAACAGGAATAGGGAGAACCCATGAGAGACTAGCTGGAGGTTTCTGGACGGGCAAATTTAACTCTCATTTCCCACCAGGAAGAGGAATTAACCAAAGGCTCAGCGTGCCATGCCGGAACCACACTATGGCCTGAAGCAATCCTGCAGTGTTGCGGCCAGCTCACAAGAAACCGAGTTGAAGAAAGGAGCTCAGGGGCACTGTAATTCACAAACCAGCAGAGTTATAAATGACAGCTATCGTCCAAAAATATATTGAAGTAAGGCTGCCAAGAGGACTTGAAAGCGGGGCAGAATTGCAGGAAACCGATTTCAGGAGGTAGACTGGAATTGCATGTAAAGCATAGGAAAAGAGGCAGAACGTCCACAATGATGCACTTGGCGAAAAAGGGCATATGCGTTTTTTCCTGAATATATTCAGGAAAAAACGCAAACACCCTTTTTGGCCAACCAAGCAAGCTTGCAAAGGAAATCTGCACTACAATGAAGTCTCACTGCCCCCCGGTCAAAAGGGCCATCTGAGAAAAGTCTAAAATCCAGAAAGGCAGGACAGGCCATGGAGAATTGGGAGCCTTGTTATGCTGATGGGCGGGATGTAAATTACCAACAGCCACTCTGGAGAAGTGTATGGTGTTTCCTGAAACATCCAAAAAACAATGCAACAGCGCCTAGGGCACTTCCACATATGGTCCTATAGCTTAGCGAAATTAAAATCAAAAGGACACAGCCACCCCAAAGTTTGGGACGGCTCTGTTTACAAGAACCTCTTTTACGGTACAAGTTCAATATCACAGAAAACAAAAAATGGATAATGAACTTGTGGTACTTACGTACAATGCAATATCACTCAGCAATGAAATCTATGTCACCAGGCCCATAGCAGCATAATGAGTGGATTCAAGTACGATGATTCTAAGTGAAATAAGTCACACAGAAAATGAAACCTCATACGTTATCACTAATTCACGGAATGTATACTTGACTACACAGGATCTGAATTAGAAAACAGAAGAGGGTCTCAAATGTAGAACACCAACTTATGCTTGCTTAAGGGGAAAGGTGAGTTGGGGTGCTGCATAAAACCAGAGATTGAAATGAGCACAGATTCCGTTCCATAAGCCAAATATGTAATAGAGAAGAGCTACTCCTTGCTCAACGAAGTGGACTCAACACCCCATATTAAACGCCTAAAAATATACCTGAGTAGTAAGAATCTTAAAACCGATGGATTTATATGTCTCCGAAAGAGAATCAAGCGTGTGTACAGCGGCATAAACGCAGCAGTGATAGGATTGGTGAGGTTCGGTGAGCAAATGCAGACCCTTTGAAGTCATATTGCATGGTACCCATTCCATGGGTCTCAACTCTCCAGGTTTCAGGGACTCTTCCTTCAGCTAAAACATGCATGTGGAACCCAGAGTATGATCCACCGTGTGATCGGGGAACGTGTTCAAATGTGTCTCAGTTTTCGTCCCCTGGTACTGGGTGCAACATTCCAGACGCTTTACTAACACTCTCCCCACTTGGAGAGTCAGTGCCTTTAACCTCCTGATTGGCCCAGTTTGCAATTTCTGCGTAAGATGAACAGGAATAGGGAGAACCAATGAGAGACTAGCTGGAGGAGTCTGGACGGGCGAATTTAACTCTCATTTCCCACCAGGGAGAGGAATTAACCAAAGGCTCAGAGTGCCATGTCAGAACCACACTAGGGCCTGAAGCAATCCTGCAGTGTTGCGGCCAGCTCAGAAGAAATCGAGTTGAAGAAAGGAGTTCAGGGGCACTGTAATTCACAAACCTGCAGAGTTATACATGACAGCTATCGTCCAAAAATATACTGAAGTAAGGCTGCCAAGAGAACTTGAAAGCGGGGCAGAATTGCAGGAAACCGATTTCAGTAGGTAGACTGGAATTGCATGTAAAGCATAGGAAAAGAGGCAGAACGTCCACAATGATGCACTTGGCCAAAAAGGGCGTATGCGTTTGTTCCTGAATATATTCAGGAAAAAACGCATACGCACTTTTTGGCCCACCAAGCAAGCTTGCAAAGGAAATCTGCACTACAATGAAGTGTTACTGCCCCGTGGTCAAAAGGGCCATCTGAAAAGAGTGTAAAATCCAGAAAGGCAGGACAGGCCATGGAGAACTGGGAGCCTTGTTATGCTGATGGGCAGGATGTAAATTGCCAACAGCCACTCTGGAGAAGTGTATGGTGTTTCCTGAAACATCTAAAAAACAAAGCAACAGAGCCTAGGGCACTTCAACTTATGGTCCTATAGCTTAGGGAAATTAAAATCAAAAAGACACAGCCACCCAAAAGTTTGGGACGGCTCTGTTTACAAGAACCTCATTTACGGTACAAGTTCAATATCACAGAAAGTGAAAAATGGATAAAGAAGTTGTGGTACTTACGTACAATGCAATATCACTCAGCATTGAAATCTATGTCATCAGGGCCGTAGGAGCATAATGAGTGGATTCAGGTACGATGATTCTAAGTGAAATAAGTCACACAGAAAAAGAAACATCATAAGATATCACTACTACACGAAATGTAAACTTGGCTACCCAGGAACTGAATTACAAAACAGAACAGGGTCACAAATGTAGAAAACCAACTTATGCTTGCTTAAGGGGAAAGGTGAGTTGGGGTGCTGCATAAAACCAGAGATTGAAATTAGCACAGATACGTTTCCATAAGCCAAATATGTAATAGACAGGAGCTACTCCTTGCTCAACGAAGTGGACTCAAAACCCCATATTAAACGCCTAAGAATATACCTGACTAGTAAGAATCTTAAAACCTATGGATTTATATGTCTCCAAAAGAGAATCAAGCGTGTTTACAGCGGCATAAATGCAGCAGTGATAGGATTGGTGAGGTTCGCTGAGCAAATGCAGACCCTTTGAAGTCGTATTGCATGGTACCCATTCCATGGGTCTCAACTCTCCAGGTTTAAGGGATTCTTCCTTCAGCTAAAACATGCATGTGGAACCTAGAGTATGATCCACCGTGTGATCGGGAAACGTGTTCAAATCTGTCTCAGTTTTCGTCCCCTGGTACTCGGGTGCAACATTCCAGACGCTTTACTAACACTCTCCGCACTTGGAGACTCAGTGTCTTTAACCTCCTGTTTGGCCCAGTTTGCAATTTCTGCGTAAGATGAACAGGAATAGGGAGAGCCAATTAGAGACTAGCTGGAGGTGTCTGGACGGGCAAATTTAACTCTCATTTCCCACCAGGAAGAGGAATTAACCAAAGGCTCAGCGTGCCATGCCGGAACCACACTAGGGCCTGAGGCAATCCTGCGGTGTTGCAGCCAGCTCACAAGAAAGCGAGTTGAAGAAAGGAGCTCAGGGGCACTGTCATTCACAAACCTGCAGAGTTATAAATGACAGCTATCGTCCAAAAATATATTGAAGTAAGGCTGCCAAGAGGACTTGAAAGCGGGGCAGAATTGCAGGACACCGATTTCAGGAGGTAGACTGGAATTGCATGTAAAGCATAGGAAAAGAGGCAGAAAGTCCACAATGATGCACTTGGCCAAAAAGGGCATATGCGTTTTTTCCTGAATATATTCAGGAAAAAACACATAAGCACTTTTTGGCCAACCAAGCAAGCTTGCAAAGGAAATCTGCACTACAATGAAGTCTCACTGCCCCCCGCTCAAAAGAGCCATCTGAAAAATGTGTAAAATCCAGAAAGGCAGGACAGGCCATGGAGAACTGGGAGCCTTGTTATGCTGATGGGCGGGATGTAAATTGCCAACAGCCACTCTGGAGAAGTGTATGGTGTTTCCTGAAACATCTAAAAAACAAAGCAACAGCGCCTAGGGCACTTCCACTTATGGTCCTATAGCTTAGGGAAATTAAAATCAAAAAGACACAGCCACCCCAAAATTTGCGACGGCTCTGTTTACAAGAACCTCATTTACGGTACAAGGTCAATATCACAGAAAGCGAAAAATAGATAAAGAAGTTGTTGTACTAACGTACAATGCAATATCACTCAGCAATGAAATCTATGTCATCAGGACCGTAGCAGCATAATGAGTGGATTCAGGTACGATGATTCTAAGTGAAATAATTCACACAAAAAAGAAACATCATAAGATATCACTACTACATGGAATGTAAACTTGGCTACATAGGAACTGAATTACAAAACAGAACAGCGTCTCAAATGTAGAAAACCAACTTATGCTTGCTTAAGGGGAAAAGTGAGTTGGGGTGCTGCATAAAACCAGAGATTGAAATTAGCACAGATACCGTTCCATAAGCCAAATATGTAATAGAGAAGAGCTACTCCTTGCTCAACGAAGTGGACTCAACACCCCATATTAAACGCCTAAGAATATACCTGACTAGTAAGAATCTTAAAACCGATGGATTTATATGTCTCCAAAAGACCATCAAGCGTTTTTACAGCAGCATAAATGCAGCAGTGATAGGATTGGTGAGGTTCGGTGAGCAAATGCAGACCCTTTGAAGTCATATTGCATGGTACCCATTCCATGGGTCTCAACTCTCCAGGTTTAAGGGATTCTTCCTTCAGCTAAAACATGCATGTGGAACCCAGAGTATGATCCACCGTGTGATCGGGAAACGTGTTCAAATGTGTCTCAGTTTTCATCCCCTGGTACTCGGGTGCAACATTCCAGACGCTTTACTAACACTCTCCCCACTTGGAGAGTCAGTGCCTTTAACCTCCTGTTTGGCCCAGTTTGCAATTTCTGCGGAAAATGAACAGGAATAGGGAGAACCAATGAGAGACTAGCTGGAGGTGTCTGGACGGGCAAATTTAACTCTCATTTCCCACCAGGAAGAGGAATTAACCAAAGGCTCAGAGTGCCATGTCAGAACCACACTAGGGCCTGAAGCAATCCTGCAGTGTTGCGGCCAGCTCAGAAGAAATCGAGTTGAAGAAAGGAGATCAGGGGCACTGTAATTCACAAACCTGCAGAGTTATACATGACAGCTATCGTCCAAAAATATATTGAAGTAAGGCTGCCAAGGCGACCTGAAAGCGAGGCAGAATTGCAGGAAACCGATTTCAGGAGGTAGACTGGAGTTGCATATAAAGCATAGGAAAAGAGGCAGAACGTCCACAATGATGCACTTGGCCAAAAAGGGCGTATGCGTTTGTTCCTGAATATATTCAGGAACAAACGCATACGCCCTTTTTGGCCCACCAAGCAAGCTTGCAAATGAAATCTGCACTACAATGAAGTGTCACTGCCCCGCGGTCAAAAGGGCCATCTGAAAAGAGTGTAAAATCCAGAAAGGCAGGACAGGCCATGGAGAACTGGGAGCATTGTTATGCTGATGGGCGGGATGTAAATTGCCAACAGCCATTCTGGAGAAGTGTATGGTGTTTCCTGAAACATCTAAAAAACAAAGCAACAGAGCCTAGGGCACTTCCACTTATGGTCCTATAGCTTAGGGAAATTAAAATCAAAAAGACACAGCCACCCAAAAGTTTGGGACGGCTCTGTTTACAAGAACCTCGTTTACGGTACAAGTTCAATATCACAGAAAGTGAAAAATGGATAAAGAAGTTGTCGTACTTACGTACAATGCAATATCACTCAGCATTGAAATCTATGTCATCAGGGCCGTAGGAGCATAATGAGTAGATTCAGGTACGATGATTCTAAGTGAAATAAGTCACACAGAAAAAGAAACATCATAAGATATCACTACTACACGAAATGTAAACTTGGCTACACAGGAACTGAATTACAAAACAGAACAGTGTCTCAAATGTAGAAAACCAACTTATGCTTGCTTAAGGGGAAAGCTGAGTTGGGGTGCTGCATAAAACCAGAGATTGAAATTAGCAGATACCGTTCCATAAGCCAAATATGTAATAGACAAGAGCTACTCCTTTCTCAACGAAGTGGACTCAACGCCCCATATTAAACGCCTAAGAATATACCTGACTGGTAAGAATCTTAATACCTATGGATTTATATGTCTCTTAAAGAGAATCAAGCGTGTGTACAGCAGCATAAACGCAGCAGTGATAGGATTGGTGAGGTTCGGTGAGCAAATGCAGACCCTTTGAAGTCATATTACATAGTACCCATTCCATGGGTCTCAACTCTCCAGGTTTAAGGGATTCTTCCTTCAGCTAAAACATGCACGTGGAACACAGAGTATGATCCACCGTGTGATCGGGAAACGTGTTCAAATGTGTCTCAGTTTTCGTTCCCTGGTACTCGGGTGCAACATTCCAGACGCTTTACTAACACTCTCCCCACTTGGAGAGTCAGTGCCTTTAACCTCCTGTTTGGCCCAGTTTGCAATTTCTGCGGAAAATGAACAGGAATTGGGAGAACCCATGAGAGACCAGCTGGAGGTGTCTGGACGGGCAAATTTAACTCTCATTTCCCACCAGGAGGAGGAATTAACCAAAGGCTCAGCGTGCCATGCTGGAACCACACTAGGGCCTGAAGCAATCCTGCGGTGCTGCGGCCAGATCACAAGAAGGCGAGTTGAAGAAAGGAGCTCAGGGGCACTGTAATTCACAAACCTGCAGAGTTATAAATGACAGCTATCGTCCCAAAATATGTTGAAGTAAGGCTGCCAAGAGGATTTGAAAGCGAGGCACAATTGCAGGAAACCGATTTCAGGAGGTAGACTGGAATTGCATGTAAAGCATAGGAAAAGAGGCAGGAAGTCCACAATGATGCACTTGGCCAAAATGGGCATATGCGTTTTTTCCTGAATATATTCAGGAAAACACGCATACGCACTTTTTGGCCAACCAAGCAAGCTTGCAAAGGAAATCTGCACTACAATAAAGTCTCACTGCCCTCCGCTCAAAAGAGCCATCTGAAAAAAGTGTAAAATCCAGAAAGGCAGGACACGCCATGGAGAACTGGGAGCCTTGTTATGCTGATGGGCGGGATGTAAACTGCCAACTGCCACTCTGGAGAAATGTATGGTGTTTCCTGAAACATCCAAAAAACAAAGCAGCAGAGCCTAGGGCACTTCCACTTATGGTCCTATAGCTTAGGGAAATTAAAATCAAAAAGACACAGCCACCCCAAAGTTTGGGACGGCTCTGTTTACAAGAACCTCATTTACGGTACAAGTTCAATATCACAGAAAGCAAAAAATGGATAAAGAAGTTGTGGTACTTATGTACAATACAATATCACTCAGCAATGAAATCTATGTCATTAGGCCCGTAGCAGCATAATGAGTGGATTCAGGTACGATGATTCTAAGTGAAATAAGTCACACAGAAAAAGACACATCATAAGATATCACTACTACACGGAATGTAAACTTGGCTACACAGGAACTGAATTACAAAACAGAACAGGGTCTCAAATGTAGAAAAGCAACTTATGGTTGCTTAAGGGGAAAGGTGAGTTGGGGTGCTGCATAAAACCAGATAATGAAATTAGCACAGATACCGTTCCATAAGCCAAATATGTAATAGACAAGAGCTACTCCTTGCTCAACGAAGTGGACTCAACACCCCATATTAAATGCCTAAGAATATACCTGACTAGTAACAATCTTAAAACCAATGGATTTATATGTCTCCGAAGGAGAATCAAGCGTGTGTACAGTGGCATAAACGCAGCAGTGATAGGATTGGTGAGGTTCGGTGAGCAAATGCAGACCCTTTGAAGTCATATTGCATGGTACCCATTCCATGGGTCTCAACTCTCCAGGTTTAAGGGATTCTTCCTTCAGCTAAAACATGGATGTGGAACTCAGTGTATGATCCACCGTGTGATCAGGAAACGTGTTCAAATGTGTCTCAGTTTTCGTCCCCTGGTACTCGGGTGCAACATTCCAGACGCTTTATTAACACTCTCCCCACTTGGAGAGTCAGTGCCTTTAACCTCCTGTTTGGTCCAGTTTGCAATTTCTGCGGAAAATGAACAGGAATACGGAGAACACATGAGAGACTAGCTGGAGGTGTCTGGACGGTCAAATTTAACTCTCATTTCCCACCAGGAAGAGGAATTAACCAAAGGCTCAGCGTGCCATGCCGGAACCACACTAGGGCCTGAAGCAATCCTGCGGTGTTGCGGCCAGCTTGCAATGAAGCGAGTTGAAGAAAGGAGCTCAGGGGCACTGTCATTCACAAACCTGCAGAGTTATAAATGACAGCTATCGTCCAAAAATATATTGAAGTAAGGCTGCCAAGAGGACTTGAAAGTGGGGCAGAATTGCAGGAAACCGATTTCAGGAGGTAAACTGGAATTGCATGTAAAGCATAGGAAAAGAGGCAGAACGTTAACAATGATGCACTTGGCCAAAAAGGGCATATGCGTTTTTTCCTGAATATATTCAGGAAAAAAGGCATACGCCCTTTTTGGCCAACCAAGCAAGCTTGCAAAGGAAATCTGCACTACAATGAAGTCTCAATGTGCCCCGGACAAAAGGGCCATCAGAAAAAAGTGTACAATGCAGAAAGGCAGGACAGGCCATGGAGAACTGGGAGCCTTGTTATGCTGATGGGCGGGATGTAAATTGCCAACAGCCACTCTGGAGAAGTGTATGGTGTTTCCTGAAACATCTAAAAAACAAAGCAACAGAACCTAGGGCACTTCCACTTATGGTCCTATAGCTTAGGGAAATAAAAATCAAAAAGACACAGCCAACCCAAAGTTTGGAACGGCTCTGTTTACAAGAACCTCGTTTACGGTACAAGTTCAATATCACAGAAAGCGAAAAATGGATAAAGAAGTTGTGGTACTTACGTACAATGCAATATCACTCAGCAATGAAATCTATGTCATCAGGCCCGTAGCAGCATAATGAGTGGATTCAGGTATGATGATTCTAAGTGAAATAAGTCACACAGAAAAAGAAACATCATAAGATATCACTAATACACGGAATGTAAACTTGGCTACACAGGAACTGAATTACAAAACAGAACAGGATCTCAAATGTAGAAAACCAACTTATGCTTGCTTAAGGGGAAAGGTGAGTTGGAGCGCTGCATAAAACCAGAGATTGAAATTAGCACAGATACCGTTCCATAAGCCAAATATGTAATAGACAAGAGCTACTGCTGGCTCAACGAAGTGGACTCAACACCCCATATTAAACGCCTAAGAATATACCTTTCTAGTAATAATCTTAAAACCTATGGATTTATATGTCTCCGAAAGAGAATCAAGCCTGTGTACAGCGGCATAAACGCAGCAGTGATAGGATTGGTGAGGTTCGGTGAGAAAATGCAGACCCTTTGAAGTCATATTGCATGGTACCCATTCCATCGGTCTCAAATCTCCAGGTTTAAGGGATTCTTCCTTCAGCTAAAACATGCATGTGGAACCCAGAGTATGATTTACCGTGTGATCGGGAAACGTGTTCAAATGTGTCTCAGTTTTCGTCGCCTGATACTCGGGTGCAACATTCCAGACGCTTTACTAACACTCTCCCCACTTGGAGAGTCAGTGCCTTTAACCTCCTGTTTGGCCCAGTTTGCAATTTCTGCGTAAGATGAACAGGAATAGGGAGAACCAGTGAGAGACTAGCTGGAGATGTCTGGAAGGGCAAATTTAACTCTCATTTCCCACGAGGAAGAAAATTAACGAAAGGCTCAGCGTGCCGTGCCAGAACCACACTAGGGCCTAAAGCAATTCTGCGGTGTTGCGGCCAGCTCACAAGAAAGCGAGTTGAAGAAAGGAGCTCAGGGGCACTGTCATTCAAAAACCTGCAGAGTTATAAATGACAGCTATCGTCCAAAAATATATTGAAGTAAGCCTGCCAAGAGGACTTGAAAGCAGGGCAGAATTGCAGGAAACCGATTTCAGGAGGTAGACTGGAATTGCATGTAAAGCATAGTAAAAGAGGCAGAACGTCCACAATGATGCACTTGGCCAAAAAGGGCGTTTGGGTTTTATCCTGAATATGTTCAGGAAAAAACGCAAACGCCCTTTTTGGCCAACCAAGCAAGCTTGCAAAGGTAATCTGCACTACAATGAAGTCTCTCTTCCCCCCGGTCAAAAGGGCCATCTGAAAAAAGTGTAAAATCCAGAAAGGCAGGACAGGCCATGGAGAACTGGGAGCCTTGTTATGCTTATGGGCAGGATGTAAATTGCCAACAGCCACTCTGGAGAAGTGTATGGTGTTTCCTGCAACACCTAAGAAACAAAGCAACAGAGCCTAGGGCACTTCCACTTATGGTCCTATAGCTTAGGGAAATTAAAATCTAAAAGACACAGCCACCCCAATCTTTGGGACGGCTCTGTTTACAAGAACCTTGTTTATGGTACAAGTTCAATATCACAGAAAGCGAAAAATGGATAAAGAAGTTGTGTTACTTACGTACAATGCAATATCACTCAGCAATGAAATCTATGTCATCAGGCCCGTAGCAGCATAATGAGTGGATTCAGCTACGATGATTCTAAGTGAAATAAGTCACACAGAAAAAGAAACATCATAAGATATCACTAATACACGGAATGAAAACTTCGCTACACAGGAACTAAATTACAAAACAGAATAGGGTCTGAAATGTAGAAAACCAACATATGCTTGCTTAAGGGGAAAGGTGAGTTGGGGTGCTGCATATAACCAGAGATTGAAATTAGCACAGATACCGTTCCATAAGCCAAATATGTAATAGACAAGAGCTACTCCTTGCTCAACGAAGTGGACACAACACCACATATTATACGCCTAAGAATATACCTGACTAGTAAGCATCTTAAAACCTATGGATTTATATGTCTCCGAAAGAGAATCAAGTGTGTGTACAGTGGCATAAACGCAGCAGTGATAGGATTGGTGAGGTTCGGTGAGCAAATGCAGACCCTGTGAAGTCGTATTGCATGGTCCCATTCCATGGGTCTCAACTCTCCAGGTTTAAGGGATTCTTCCTTCAGCTAAAACATGCATGTGGAACCCAGAGTATGATCCACCGTGTGATCAGGAAACGTGTTCAAATGTGTCTCAGTTTTCGTCCCCTGGAACTCGGGTGCAACATTCCAGACGCTTTACTAACACTCTCCCCACTTGGAGAGTCAGTGCCTTTAACCTCCTCTTTGGCCCAGTTTGCAATTTCTGCGGAAAATGAGCAGGAATAGGGAGAACCAATGAGAGACTAGCTGGAGGTGTCTGGACGGGCAAATTTAACTCTCATTTCCCACCAGGAAGAGGAATTAACCAAAAGCTCAGCGTGCCATGCCGGAACCACACTAGGGCCTGAAGCAATCCTGCGGTGTTGCGGCCAGCTCACAAGAAAGCGAGTTGAAAATAGGAGTTCAGGGGCACTGTAATTCACAAACCTGCAGAGTTATAAATGACAGCTATCGTCCAAAAATATATTGAAGTAAGGCTGCCAAGAGGACTTGAAAGCGGGGCAGAATTGCAGGAAACCGATTTCAGGAGGTAGACTGGAATTGCATGTAAAGCATAGGAAAAGAGGCAGAACGTCCACAATGATGCACTTGGCCAAAAAGGGCGTATGCGTTTTTTCCTGAATATATTCAGGAAGAAACGCATAGGCCCTTTCTGGCCAACCAAGCAAGCTTGCAAAGGAAATCTGCACTACAATGAAGTCTCAGTGCCCCCCAGTCAAAAGGGCCATCTGAAAAAAGTGTAAAATCCAGAAAGGCAGGACAGGCCATGGAGAACTGGGAGCCTTGTTATGCTGATGGGCGGGATGTAAATTGCCAACAGCCACTCTGGAGAAGTGTATGGTGTTTCCTGAAACTTCAAAAAAACAAAGCAACAGAGCCTAGGGCACTTCCACTTATGGTCCTACAGCTTAGGGGAATTAAAATCAAAAAACACAGCCACCCCAAAGTTTGGGACAGCTCTGTTTACAAGAACCTCGTTAACGGTACAAGTTCAATATCGCAGAAAGCAAAAAATGGATAAAGAAGTTGTGGTACTTACGTACAATGCAATATCACTCAGCAACGAAATCTCTGTCATCAGGCCCGTAGCAGCATATTGAGTGGACTCAGGTACGATGATTCTAAGTGAAATAAGTCACACAGAAAAAGAAACATCATAAGATATCACTACTACATGGAATGTAAACTTGGCTACACAGGAACTGAATTACAAAACAGAACAGGGTCTCAAATGTAGAAAACCAACTTATGCTTGCTTAAGGGGAAAGGTGAGTTGGGGTGCTGCATAAAACCAGAGATTGAAATTAGCACAGATACCGTTCCATAAGCCAAATATGTAATAGACAAGAGCTACTCCTTTCTCAACGGAGTGGACTCAACACCCCATATTAAACGCCTAAGAATATACCTGACTAGTAAGAATCTTAAAACCTACGGATTTCTATGTCTCCGAAAGAGAATCAAGCGTGTGTACAGCGGCATAAATGCAGCAGTGATAGGATTGTTGAGGTTCGGTGAGCAAAGGCAGACCCTTTGAAGTCATATTGCCTGGTACCCATTCCATGGGTCTCAACACTCCAGGTTTAAGGGATTCTTCCTTCAGCTAAAACATGCATGTGGAGCCCAGAGTATGATACACCGTGTGATTGGGAAACGTGTCCAAATGTGTCTCAGTTTTCATCCCCTGGTACTCGGGTGCAACATTCCAGACGCTTTACTAACAGTCACCCCACTTGGAGAGTCAGTGCCTTTAACCTCCTGTTTGGCCCAGTTTGCAATTTCTGCGGAAGATGAACAGGAATAGGGAGAACCAATGAGAGACTAGCTGGAGGTGTCTGGACGGGCAAATTTAACTCTCATTTCCCACCAGGAAGAGGAATTAACCAAAGGCTCAGCATGCCGTGCCGGAACCTGATTAGGGCCTGAAGCAATCCTGCGGTGTTGCGGCCAGCTCACAAGAAAGCAAGTTGAAGAAAGGAGCTCAGGGGCACGGTAATTCACAAACCTGCAGAGTTATAAATGACAGCTATCGTCCAAAAATATACTGAAGTAAGGCTGCCAAGAGGACTTGAAAGCGGGGCAGAATTGCAGGAAACCGATTTCAGGAGGTAGACTGGAATTGCATTTAAAGCATAGGAAAAGAGGCTGAACGTGGACAATGATGCACTTGGCCAAAAAGGGCGTATGCGTTTTTTCCTGAATATATTCAGGAAAACACGCATACGCCCTTTTTGGCCAACAAAGGAAGCTTGCAAAGGAAATCCGCAATCCAATGAAGTCTCAAATCCCCCCGGTCAAAAGGGCCATCTGAAAAAAGTGTAAAATCCAGAAAGGCAGGACAGGCCATGGAGAACTGGGAACCTTGTTATGCTGACGGGCGGGATGTAAATTGCCAACAGCCACTGGGGAGAATTGTATGGTGTTTCCTGAAACATCTAAAAAACAAAGCAACAGAGCCTAGGGCACTTCCACTTATGGTCCTATAGCTTAGGGAAATTAAAATCAAAAAGACACAGCCACCCCAAAGTTTAGGACGGCTCTGTTTACAAGAACATCGCTTACAGTACAAGTTCAATATCGCAGAAAGTGAAAAATGGATAAGGAAATTGTGGTACTTACGTACAATGCAATATCACTCGGCAATGAAATCTATGTCATCAGGCCCGTAGCAGCATAATGAGTGGATTCAGGTATGATGATTCTAACTGAAATAAGTCACACAGAAAAAGAAACATCATAAGATATCACTAATACACGGAATGTAAACTTGGCTACACAGGAACTGAATTACAAAACAGAACAGTGTCTCAAATTTAGAAAACCAACTTATGCTTGCTTAAGGGGAAAGGTGAGTTGGGGTGCTGCATAAAACCAGAGATTGAAATGAGCACAGATAAAGTTCCTTAAGCCAAATATGTAATAGACAAGAGCTACTCCTTGCTCAACGAAATGGACTCAACACCCCATATTAAACGCCTAAGAATGTACCTGACTAGTAAGTATCTTAAAACCTATGGATTGCTATGTCTCTGAAAGAGAATCAAGCGTGTGTACAGGGGCATAAACGCAGCAGTGATAGGATTGGAGAGGTTCGGTGAGCAAATGAAGACCCTTTGAAGTCATATTGCATGGTACCCATTCCACGGGTCTCAACTCTCCAGGTTTAAGGGATTCTTCCTTCAGCTAAAACATGCATGTGGAACCCACAGTATGATCAACCATGTGATCGGGAGACGTGTTCAAATATGTCTCAGTTGTCGTCACCTGGTACTCGAGTGCAACATTCCAGATGATTTACTAACACTTTCCCGACTTGGAGAGTCAGTGCCTTTAACCTCCTGTTTGGCCCAGTTTGCAATTTCTGCGGAAGATGAACAGGAATAGGGACAACCAATGAGAGACTAGCTGGAGGTGTCTGGACGGGCAAATTTAACTCTCATTTCCCACCAGGAAGAGGAATTAACCAAAGGCTCAGCGTGTCATGCCCCAACCAGATTAGGGCCTGAAACAATCCGGCGGTGTTGCGGTCAGCTCACAAGAAAGCAAGTTGAAGAAAGGAGCTCAGGGGGACTGTAATTCACAAACCTGCAGAGTTATAAATGACAGCTATAGTCCAAACATATACTGAAGTAAGGCTGCCTAAAGGACTTGAAAGTGGTCCAGATTTGCAAGAAACCGATTTCATGAGGTAGACTGGAATTGCATTTAAAGCATAGGAAAAGAGGCAGAACGTCCACAATGATGCACTTGGCCAAAAAGGGCATATGCGTTTTTTCCTGAATATATTCAAGAAAAAAAGCATACGCACTTTTTGGCCAACCAGGCAAGCTTGCAAAGGAAATCTGCACTCCAATGAAGTCTCACTTCCCCCCGGTCAAAAGGGCCATCTGAAAAAAGTGTAAAATCCAGAAAGGCAGGACAGGCCATGGAGAACTGGGAGCCTTGTTATGCTGACGGGTGGGATGTAAATTGCCAACAGCCACTGGGGAGAAATGTACGGTGTTTCCTGAAACATCTAAAAAACAAAGCAACAGAGCCTAGGGCACTTCCACTTATGGTCATATAGCTTAGGGAAATTAAAATCAAAAAGACACAGCCACCCCAAAGTTTAGGATGGCTCTGTTTACAAGAACCTCGTTTACGGTACAAGTTCAATATCGCAGAAAGTGAAAAATGGATAAAGAAGTTGTGGTACTTACGTACAATGCAATATCACTCAGCAATGAAATCTATGTCATCAGGCCCGTAGCACCATAATGAGTGGATTCAGGTATGATGATGCTAACTGAAATAAGTCACACAGAAAAAGAAACATCATAGGATATCACTAATACACGGAATGTAAACTTGGCTACACAGGAACTGAAATACAAAACAGAACAGGGTCTCAAATTTAGAAAACCAACTTATGCTTGCTTAAGGCGAAAGGTGAGTTGGCGTGCTGCATAAAACCAGAGATTGAAATGAGCACAGATAAAGTTCCTTAAGCCAAATATGTAATAGACAAGAGCTACTCCTTGCTCAAAGAAATGGACTCAACACCCCATATTAAACGCCTAAGAATGTACCTGACTAGTAAGTATCTTAAAACCTATGGATTGCTATGTCTCTGAAAGAGAATCAAGCGTGTGTACAGGGTCATAAACGCAGCAGTGATAGGATTGGAGAGGTTCGGTGAGCAAATGAAGACCCTTTGAAGTCATATTGCATGGTACCCATTCCACGGGTCTTAACTCTCCAGGTTTAAGGGATTCTTCCTTCAGCTAAAACATGCACGTGGAACCCAGAGTATGATCAACCATGTGATCGGGAGACCTGTTCAAATATGTCTCAGTTCTCGTCCCCTGGTACTCGGGTGCAACATTCCAGACGCTTTACTAACACTCTCCCGACTTGGAGAGTCAGTCCCTTTAACCTCCTGTTTGGCCCTGTTTGCAGTTTCTGCGGAAGAGGAACAGGAATAGGGAGAACCAATGAGAGATTAGCTGGAGGTGTCTGGACGGGCAAATTTCACTCTCATTTCCCACCATGAAGAGGAATTAACCAAAGACTCAGCGTGCCGTGCCGGAACCAGATTAGGGCCTGAAGCAATCCTGCGGTGTCGGGGCCAGCTCACAAGAAAGCGAGTTGAAGAAAGGAGCTCAAGGGCTCTGTAATTCACAAACATGCAGAGTTATAAATGACAGATATCGTCCAAAAATATATTGAAGTAACGCTGCCAAGAGGACTTGAAAGCGGGGCAGAATTGCAGGAAACCGATTTCAGGAGGTAGACTGGAATTGCATGTAAAGCATAGGAAAAGAGGCAGAACATCCACAATGATGCACTTGGCCAAAAAGGGCGTATGTGTTTTTTCCTGAATATATTCAGGAAAAAACGCATACGCCCTCTTTGGCCAACCAAGAAAGCTTGCAAAGGAAATCTGTACTACAATGAAGTCTCACTTCCCCCTGGTCAAAAGGGCCATCTGAAAAAAGTGTAAAATCCAGAAAGGCAGGACAGGCCATGGAGAACTGGGAGCCTTGTTATGCTGATGGGCGGGATGTAAATTGCCAACAGCCACTCTGGAGAAGTGTATGGTGTTTCCTGAAACATCTAAAAAACAAAGCAACAGAGCCTAGGGCACTTCCACTTATGGTCCTATAGCTTAGGGAAATTAAAATCAAAAAGACACAGCCACCCCAAAGTTTGGGACGGCTCTGTTTACAAGAACCTCGTTTATGGTACAAGTTCAATATCACAGAAAGCGAAAAATGGATAAAGAAGTTGTGGTACTTACGTACAATGCAATATCACACAGCAACGAAATCTCTGTCATCAGGCCCGTAGCAGCATAATGAGTGGACTCAGGTACGATGATTCTAAGTGAAATAAGTCACACAGAAAAAGAAAGATCATAAGATATCACTACTACACGGAATGTAACCTTGGCTACACAGGAACTGATTTACAAAACAGAACAGGGTCTCAAATGTAGAAAACCAACTTATGCTTGCTTAAGGGGAAAGGTGAGTTGGGGTGCTGCATAAAACCAGAGATTGAAATTAGCACAGATACCGTTCCATAAGCCAAATATGTAATAGACAAGAGCTACTCCTTGCTCAACGAAGTGGACTCAACACCCCATATTAAACGCCTAAGAATATACCTGACTAGTAAGAATCTTAAAACCTACGGATTTCTATGTCTCCGAAAGAGAATCAAGTGTGTGTACAGCGGCATAAACGCAGCAGTGATAGGATTGTTGAGGTTCGGTGAGCAAAGGCAGACCCTTTGAAGTCATATTGCATGGTACCCATACCATGGGTGTCAACTCTCCAGGTTTAAGGGATTCTTCCTTCAGCTAAAACATGCATGTGGAACCCAGAGTATGATCCACCGTGTGATTGGGAAACGTGTCCAAATGTGTCTCAGTTTTCATCCCCTGGTACTCGGGTGCAACATTCCAGACGCTTTACTAACAGTCACCCCACTTGGAGAGTCAGTGCCTTTAACCTCCTGTTTGGCCCAGTTTGCAATTTCTGCGTAAGATGAACAGGAATAGGGAGAACCAATGAGAGACTAGCTGGAGGTGTCTGGACGGGCAAATTTAACTCTCATTTCCCACCAGGAAGAGGAATTAACCAAAGGCTCAGCATGCCATGCTGGAACCACAGTAGGGCCTGAAGCAATCCTGCGGTGTTGCGGCCAGCTCACAAGAAAGCGAGTTGAAGAAAGGATGTCAGGGGCACTGTAATTCACAAACCTGCAGAGTTATAAATGACAGCTATCGTCCAAAAATATATTGAAGTAAGGCTGCCAAGAGGACTTGAAATCGGGGCAGAATTGCAGGAAACCGATTTCAGGACGTAGACTGGAATTGCATGTGAAGCATAGGAAAAGAGGCAGAACGTCCACAATGATGCACTTGGCCAAAAAGTGCGTATGCGTATTTTCCTGAATATATTCAGGAAAAAACAGATACGCCCTTTTTGGCCAACCAAGCAGGCTTGCAAAGAAATCTGCGCTACAATGAAGTCTCACTGCCCCCAAGTCAAAAGGGCCATCTGAAAAAAGTGTAAAATCCAGAAAGGCAGGACAGGCCATGGAGAACTGGGAGCCTTGTTATGATGATGGGCGGGATGTAAATTGCCAACAGCCACTCTGGAGAAGTGTATGGTGTTTTCTGAAACATCTAAAAAACAAAGCAACAGAGCCTAGGGCACTTCCACTTATGGTCCTATAGCTTAGGGAAACTAAAATCAAAAAGACACAGCCACCCCAAAGCTTGACACGGCTCTGTTTACAACAACCTCGTTTACAGTACAAGTTCAATATCGCAGAAAGTGAAAAATGGATAAAGAAGTTGTGGTACTTACGTACAATGCAATATCACTCAGCAATGAAATCTATGTCATCAGGCCCATAGCACCGTAATGAGTGGATTCAGGTATGATGATTCTAACTGAAATAAGTCACACAGAAAAAGAAACATCATAAGATATCACTAATACACGGAATGTAAACTTGTCTACACAGGAACTGAATTACAAAACAGAACAGGGTCTCAAATTTAGAAAACCAACTTATGCTTCCTTAAGGGGAAAGGTGAGTTGGGGTGCTGCATAAAACCAGAGATTGAAATGAGCACAGATAAACTTCCTTAAGCCAAATATGTAATAGACAAGAGCTACTCCTTGCTCAACGAAATGGACTCAACACGCCATATTAAATGCCTAAGAATGTACCTGACTAGTAAGTATCTTAAAACCTATGGATTGCTATGTCTCTGAAAGAGAATCAAGGGTGTGTACAGGGGCATAAACGCAGCAGTGATAGGATTGGAGAGGTTCGGTGAGCAAATGAAGATCCTTTGAAGTCATATTGCATGGTACCCATTCCACGGGTCTCAACTCTCCATGTTTAAGGGATTCTTCCTTCAGCTTAAACATGAATGTGGGACCCAGAGTATGATCAACCGTGTGATCGGGAGACATGTTCAAATATGTCTCAGTTCTCGTCCACTGGTACTCGGGTGCAACATTCCAGACGCTTTACTGACACTCTCCCGACTTGGAGAGTCAGGGCCTTTAACCTCCTGTTTGGCCCAGTTTGCAGTTTCTGCGGAAGATGAACAGGTATAGGGAGAACCAATGAGAGACTAGCTGGAGGTGTCTGGACGGGCAAATTTCACTCTCATTTCCCACCAGGAAGAGGAATTAACCAAAGGCTCAGCGTGCCGTGCCGGAACCAGATTAGGGTCTGAAGGAATCTTGCGGTGTTGCGGCCAGCTCACTAGAAAGCGATTGAAGAAAGGAGCTCAGGGGCACTGTAATTCACAAACCTGCAGAGTTATAAATGACAGCTATAGTCCAAACATGTACTGAAGTAAGGCTGCCTAAAGGACTTGAAAGTGGTTCAGATTTGCAAGAAACCAATTTCATGAGGTAGACTGGAATTGCATTTAAAGCATAGGAAAAGAGGCAGAACGTCCACAATGATGCACTTGGCCAAAAAGGGCATATGCGTTTTTTCCTGAATATATTCAGGAAAAAACGCATACGCACTTTTTGGCCAACCAAGCAAGCTTGCAAAGGAAATCTGCACTCCAATGAAGTCTCACTTCCCCCCGGTCAAAAGGGCCATCTGAAAAAAGTGTAAAATCCAGAAAGGCAGGACAGGCCATGGAGAACTGGGAGCCTTGTTATGCTGATGGGCGGGATGTAAATTGCCAACAGCCACTGGGGAGAGTTGTATGGTGTTTCCTGAAACATCTAAAAAACAAAGCAACAGAGCCTAGGGCACTTCCACTTATGGTCATATAGCTTAGGGAAATTAAAATAAAAAAGACACAGCCACCCCAAAGTTTAGGATGGCTCTGTTTACAAGAACCTCATTTACGGTACAAGTTCAATATCGCAGAAAGTGAAAAATGGATAAAGAAGTTGTGGTACTTACGTACAATGCAATATCACTCAGCAATGAAATCTATGTCATCAGGCCCGTAGCAGCATAATGAGTGGATTCAGGTATGATGATTCTAACTGAAATAAGTCACACAGAAAAAGAAACATCATAGGATATCACTAATACACGGAATGTAAACTTGGCTACACAGGAACTGAAATACAAAACAGAACAGGGTCTCAAATTTAGAAAACCAACTTATGCTTGCTTAAGGCGAAAGGTGAGTTGGCGTGCTGCATAAAACCAGAGATTGAAATGAGCACAGATAAAGTTCCTTAAGCCAAATATGTAATAGACAAGAGCTACTCCTTGCTCAACGAAATGGACTCAACACCCCATATTAAACGCCTAAGAAGGTACCTGACTAGTAAGTATCTTAAAACCTATGGATTGCTATGTCTCTGAAAGAGAATCAAGCGTGTGTACAGGGGCATAAACGCAGCAGTGATAGGATTGGAGATGTTCGGTGAGCAAATGAAGACCCTTTGAAGTCATATTGCATGGTACCCATTCCACGGGTCTCAACTCTCCAGGTTTAAGGGATTCTTCCTTCAGCTAAAACATGCATGTGGAACCCAGAGTATGATCAACCGTGTGATCGGGAGACGTGTTCAAATATGTCTCAGTTGTCGTCACCTGGTACTCGGGTGCAACATTCCAGATACTTTACTAACACTCTCCCGACTTGGAGAGTCAATGCCTTTAACCTCCTGTTTGGCCCAGTTTGCAATTTCTGTGGAAGATGAACAGGAATAGGGAGAACCAATGAGAGACTAGATGGAGGTGTCTGGACGGGCAAATTTCACTCTCATTTCCCACAAGGAAGAGGAATCAACCAAAGGCTCAGGGTGCCGTGCCGGAACCAGATTAGGGCCTGAAGCAATACTGAGGTGTTTCGGCCAGCTCACAAGAAAGCAAGTTGAAGAAAGGAGCTCAGGGGCACTGTAATTCACAAACCTGCAGAGTTATAGATGACAGCTATCGTCCAAAAATATACTGAAGTAAGGCTGCCAAGAGGACTTGAAAGCGGGGCAGAATTGCAGGAAACCAATTTCAGGAGGTAGACTGGAATTGCATTTAAAGCATAGGAAAAGAGGCAGAAAGTCCACAATGATACACTTGGCCAAAAAGGGCGTATGCGTTTTTTCCTGAATATATTCAGGAAAAAAGCATACGCCCTTTTTGGCCAACCAAGCAAGCTTGCAAAGGAAATCTGCACTCCAATGAAGTCTCACTTCCCCCCGGTCAAAAGGGCCATCTGAAAAAAGTGTAAAATCCAGAAAGGCAGGACAGGCCATGGAGAACTGGGAGCCTTGTTATGCTGATGGGCGGGATGTAAATTGCCAACAGCCACTCGGGAGAAGTGTATGGTGTTTCCTGAAACATCTAAAAAACAATGCAACAGAGCCTAGGGCACTTCCACTTATGGTCCTATAGCTTAGGGAAATTAAAATCAAAAAGACACAGCCACCCCAAAGTTTGGGACGGCTCTGTTTACAAAAACCTCGTTTACGGTACAAGTTCAATATTGCAGAAAGTGAAAAATGGATAAAGAAGTTGTGGTACTTACGTACAATGCAATATCACTCAGCAATGAAATCTACGTCATCAGGCCCATAGCAGCATATTGAGTGGATTCAGGTATGATGATTCTAACTGAAATAAGTCACACAGAAAAAGAAACATCATAAGATATCACTAATACACGGAATGTCAACTTGGCTACACAAGAACTGAATTACAAAACAGAACATGGTCTCAAATGTAGAAAACCTACTTATGCTTGCTTAATGGGAAAGGGGAGTTGGTGTGCTGCATAAAACCAGAGATTGAAATGAGCACAGATAAAGTTCCTTAAGCCAAATATGTAATAGAAAAGAGCTACTCCTTGCTCAACGAAATGGACTCAACACCCCATATTAAACGCCTAAGAATGTACCTGACTAGTAAGTATCTTAAAACCTATGGATTGCTATGTGTCTGAAAGAGAATCAAGCATGTGTTCAGGGGCATAAACGCAGCAGTGATAGGATTGGAGAGGTTCGGTGAGCAAATGAAGACCGTTTGAAGTCATATTGCATGGTACCCATTCCACGGGTCTCAACTCTCCAGGTTTAAGGGATTCTTCCTTCAGCTAAAACATGCATGAGGAACCCAGAGTATGATCAACCATGTGATTGGGAGACGTGTTCAAATATGTCTTAGTTCTCCTCCCCTGGTACTCGGGTGCAACATTCCAGACGCTTTACTAACACTCTCCCGACTTGGAGAGTCAGTGCCTTTAACCTCCTGTTTGGCCCAGTTTGCAATTTCTGTGGAAGATGAACAGGAATAGGGAGAACCAATGAGAAACTAGCTGGAGGTGTCTGGACGGGCAAATTTCACTCTCATTTCCCACCAGGAAGAGGAATTAACCAAAAGCTCAGTGTGCCGTGCCGGAACCAGATTAGGGCCTGAAGCAATCCTGCGGTGTTGCGGCCAGCTCACAAGAAAGTGAGTTGAAGAAAGGAGGTCAGGGGCACTGTAATTCACAAACCTGTAGAGTTATAAATGTCAGCTATCTTCCAAAAATATACTGAAGTAAGGCTGCCAAGAGGACTTGAAAGCGGGGCAGAATTGCAGGAAACCGATTTCAGGAGGTAGACTGGAATTGCATTTAAGCATAGGAAAAGAGGCAGAACGTCCACAATGATGCACTTGGCGAAAAAGTGCGTATGCGTCTTTTCCTGAATATATTCAGGAAAAGATGCATACGCCCTTTTTGGCCAACCAAGCAAGCTTGCAAAGGAAATCTGCACTACAATGAAGTCTCACTTCCCCTTGGTCAAAAGAGCCATCTGAAAAAAGTGTAAAATCCAGAAAGGCAGGACAGGCCATGGAGAACTGGGAGCCTTGTTATACTGATGGGCGGGATGTAAATTGCCAACAGCCACTTGGGAGAAGTGTATGGTGTTTCCTGAAACATATAAAAAACAAAGCAACAGAGCCTAGGGCACTTCCACTTATGGTCCTACAGCTTAGGGAAATTAAAATCAAATAGGCACAGCCACCCCAATGTTTGGGATGGCTCTGTTTACAAGAACCTCATTTACGGTACAAGTTCAATATCGCAGAAAGCGAGAAATGGATAAAGAAGTTGTGGTACTTACGTGCAACGCAATATCACTCAGCAATGGAATCTATGTCATCAGGCCCGTAGCAGCATATTGAGTGGATTCAGGTATGATGATTCTAACTGAAATAAGTCACACAGAAAAAGAAACATCATAAGATATCACTAATACACGGAATGTAAACTTGGCTTCACAGGAACTGAATTACAAAACAGAACAGGGTCGCAAATTTAGAAAACCAACTGATGCTTGCTTAAGGGGAAGGGTGAGTTGGGTGCTGCATAAAACCAGAGATTGAAATGAGCACAGATAAAATTCCTTAAGGCAAATATGTAATAGACAAGAGCTACTCCTTGCTCAACGAAATGGACTCAACACCCCATATTAAACGCCTAAGAATGTACCTGACTAGTAAGTATCTTACAACCTATGGATTGCTATGTCTCCGAAAGAGAATCAAGCGTGTGTACAGGGGCATAAACGCAGCAGTGATAGGATTGGAGACGTTCGGTGAGCAAATGAAGACCGTTTGAACTCATATTGCATGGTACCCATTCCACGGGTCTCAACTCTCCAGGTTTAAGGGATTCTTCCTTCAGCTAAAAGATGCATGTGGAACCCAGAGGATGATACACCGTGTGATCTGGAGATGTGTTCAAATATGTCTCAGTTCTCGTCCCCTGGTACTCGGGTGCAACATTCCAGATGCTTTACTATCACTCTCCCGACTTGGAGAGTCAGTGGCTTTAACCTCCTGTTTGGCCCAGTTTGCAATTTCTGTGGAAGATGAACAGGAATAGGGAGAACCAATGAGAGACTAGCTGGAGGTGTCTGGACGGGCAAATTTCACTCTCATTTCCCACAAGGAAGAGGAATTAACCAAAGGCTCAGCATGCCGTGCCAGAACCAGATTAGGGCCTGAAGCAATCCTGCGGTGTTGCGGACAGCTCACAAGAAAGCGAGTTGAAGAAAGGAGCTCAGGGGCACTGTAATTCACAAACCTGCACAGTTATAAATGACAGCTATCGTCAAAAGTATACTGAAGTAAGGCTGCCAAGAGGACTTCAAAGTGGGGCAGAATTGCAGGAAACTGATTTCAGGAGGTAGACTGGAATTGCATTTAAGCATAGGAAAAGAGGCAGAACGTCCACAATGATGCACTTGGCGAAAAAGTGCGTATGCGTTTTTTCCTGAATATATTCAGGAAAAGATGCATACGCCCATTTTGGCCAACCAAGCAAGCTTGCAAAGGAAATCTGCACTACAATGAAGTCTCAATTCCCCTTGATCAAAAGAGCCATCTGAAAAAAGTGTAAAATCCAGAAAGGCAGTACAGGCCATGGAGAACTGGGAGCCTTGTTATACTGATGGGCGGGATGTAAATTGCCAACAGCCACTCTGGAGAAGTGTATGGTGTTTCCTGAAACATCTAAAAAACAAAGCAACAGAGCCTAGGGCACTTCCACTTATGGTCCTATAGCTTACGGAAATTAAAATCAAAAAGGCACAGCCACCCCAAAGTTTGGGACGGCTCTGTTTACAAGAACCTCGTTTACGGTACAAGTTCAATATCGCAGAAAGTGAAAAATGGATAAAGAATTTGTGATACTTATGTACAATGCAATATCACTCAACAATGAAATCTATGTCATCAGGCCCGTAGCAGCATAATGAGTGGAATCAGGTATGATGATTCTAAGTGAAATAAGTCACACAGAAAAAGAAACATCATAAGATATCACTAATACATGGAATGTAAACATGGCTCCACAGGAAGTGAATTACAAAACAGAACAGGGTCTCAAATTTAGAAAATCAACTTATGCTTGCTTAAGGGGAAAGGTGAGATGGGGTGCTGTATAAAACCAGAGATTGAAATGAGCACAGATAAAGTTCCCTAAGCCAAATATGTAAAAGACAAGAGCTACTCCTTGCTCAAAGTAATGGAGTCAAAACCCCATATTAAACGCCTAAGAATGTACCTGACTAGTAAGTATCTTAAAACCTATGGATTGCTATGTCTCTGAAAGAGAATCAAGCGTGTGCACAGGGGCATAAACGCAGCAGTGATAGGATTGGAGAGTTTCGGTGAGCAAATGAAGACCCTTTGAAGTCATATTGCATGGTACCCATTCCATGGGTTTCAACTCTCCAGGTTTAAGGGATTCTTCCTTCAGCTAAATCATGCATGTGGAACCCAGGGTACGATCCACTGTGAGATCGGGAAACATCTTCAAATGTGTCTCAGTTTTCGTCCACTGGTACTAGGGTGCAACGCCCCAGACGCTTTACTAAAACTCTCCCCACTTGGAGAGTCAGGGCCTTTAACCTCCTGTTTGGCCCAGTTTGCAATTTCTGCGGAAGATGAACAGGGATAGGGAGAACCAATGAGAGACTAGCTGGAGGTGTCTGGACGGGCAAATTTAACTCTCATTTCTCACCAGGAAGAGGAATTAACCAAAGGCTCAGCATGCCGTGCCGGATCCAGATTAGGGCCTGAAGCAATCCTGCGGTGTTGCGGCCAGCTCACAAGAAAGCGAGTTGAAGAAAGGAGCTCAGGGGCACTGTAATTCACAAACCTGCAGAGTTATAAATGACAGCTATCGTCCAAAAATATACTGAAGTAAGGCTGCCAAGAGGACTTGAAAGCGGGGCAGAATTGCAGGAAACCGATTTCAGGAGGTAGACTGGAATTGCATTTAAAGCATAGGAAATGAGGCAGAACGTGGACAATGATGCACTTGGCCAAAAAGTGCGTATGCATTTTTTCCTGAATATATTCAGGAAAAAAACGCATACGCCCTTTTTGGCCAACAAAGCAAGCTTGC
Source organism: Orcinus orca (assembly GCF_937001465.1). NCBI lineage: Eukaryota > Metazoa > Chordata > Mammalia > Artiodactyla > Delphinidae > Orcinus > Orcinus orca. The sequence goes on from NC_064561.1 coordinate 40,858,538, forward strand.
AAAGGAAATCTGCACTCCAATGAAGTATCACTTCCCCCCGGTCAAAAGGGCCATCTGAAAAAAGTGTAAAATCCAGAAAGGTAGGACAGGCCATGGAGAACTGGGAGCCTTGTTATGCTGATGGGCGGGATGTAAATTGCCAACAGCCACTCGGGTGAAGTGTATGGTGTTTCCTGAAACATCTAAAAAACAAAGCAACAGAGCCTAGGGCACTTCCACTTATGGTCCTATAGCTTAGGGAAATTAAAATCAAAAACACACAGCCACCCCAAAGTTTGGGACGGCTCTGTTTACAAGAACCTCGCTTACAGTACAAGTTCAATATCACAGAAAGTGAAAAATGGATAGAGAAATTGTGGTAATTACGTACAATGCAATATCACTCAGCAATGAAATCTATGTCATGAGGCCCGTAACAGCATAAGGAGTGGATTCAGTTATGATGATTCTAACTGAAATAAGTCACACAGAAAAAGAAACATCATAAGATATCACTAATACACGGAATGTAAACTTGGCTACACAGGAACTGAATTACAAAACAGAACAGGGTCTCAAATTTAGAAAACCAACTTATGCTTGCTTAAGGGGAAAGGTGAGTTGGGGTGCTGCATAAAACCAGAGATTGAAATGAGCACAGATAAAGTTCCTTAAGCCAAATATGTAATAGACAAGAGCTACTCCTTGCTCAACGAAATGGACTCAACACCCCATATTAAACGCCTAAGAAGGTACCTGACTAGTAAGTATCTTAAAACCTATGGATTGCTATGTCTCTGAAAGAGAATCAAGCGTGTGTACAGGGGCATAAACGCAGCAGTGATAGGATTGGAGATGTTCGGTGAGCAAATGAAGACCCTTTGAAGTCATATTGCATGGTACCCATTCCACGGGTCTCAACTCTCCAGGTTTAAGGGATTCTTCCTTCAGCTAAAACATGCATGTGGAACCCAGAGTATGATCAACCGTGTGATCGGGAGACGTGTTCAAATATGTCTCAGTTGTCGTCACCTGGTACTCGGGTGCAACATTCCAGATACTTTACTAACACTCTCCCGACTTGGAGAGTCAATGCCTTTAACCTCCTGTTTGGCCCAGTTTGCAATTTCTGTGGAAGATGAACAGGAATAGGGAGAACCAATGAGAGACTAGATGGAGGTGTCTGGACGGGCAAATTTCACTCTCATTTCCCACAAGGAAGAGGAATCAACCAAAGGCTCAGGGTGCCGTGCCGGAACCAGATTAGGGCCTGAAGCAATACTGAGGTGTTTCGGCCAGCTCACAAGAAAGCAAGTTGAAGAAAGGAGCTCAGGGGCACTGTAATTCACAAACCTGCAGAGTTATAGATGACAGCTATCGTCCAAAAATATACTGAAGTAAGGCTGCCAAGAGGACTTGAAAGCGGGGCAGAATTGCAGGAAACCAATTTCAGGAGGTAGACTGGAATTGCATTTAAAGCATAGGAAAAGAGGCAGAAAGTCCACAATGATACACTTGGCCAAAAAGGGCGTATGTGTTTTTTCCTGAATATATTCAGGAAAAAAGCATACGCCCTTTTTGGCCAACCAAGCAAGCTTGCAAAGGAAATCTGCACTCCAATGAAGTCTCACTTCCCCCCGGTCAAAAGGGCCATCTGAAAAAAGTGTAAAATCCAGAAAGGCAGGACAGGCCATGGAGAACTGGGAGCCTTGTTATGCTGATGGGCGGGATGTAAATTGCCAACAGCCACTCGGGAGAAGTGTATGGTGTTTCCTGAAACATCTAAAAAACAATGCAACAGAGCCTAGGGCACTTCCACTTATGGTCCTATAGCTTAGGGAAATTAAAATCAAAAAGACACAGCCACCCCAAAGTTTGGGACGGCTCTGTTTACAAAAACCTCGTTTACGGTACAAGTTCAATATTGCAGAAAGTGAAAAATGGATAAAGAAGTTGTGGTACTTACGTACAATGCAATATCACTCAGCAATGAAATCTACGTCATCAGGCCCATAGCAGCATATTGAGTGGATTCAGGTATGATGATTCTAACTGAAATAAGTCACACAGAAAAAGAAACATCATAAGATATCACTAATACACGGAATGTCAACTTGGCTACACAAGAACTGAATTACAAAACAGAACATGGTCTCAAATGTAGAAAACCTACTTATGCTTGCTTAATGGGAAAGGGGAGTTGGTGTGCTGCATAAAACCAGAGATTGAAATGAGCACAGATAAAGTTCCTTAAGCCAAATATGTAATAGAAAAGAGCTACTCCTTGCTCAACGAAATGGACTCAACACCCCATATTAAACGCCTAAGAATGTACCTGACTAGTAAGTATCTTAAAACCTATGGATTGCTATGTGTCTGAAAAAGAATCAAGCGTGTGTTCAGGGGCATAAACGCAGCAGTGATAGGATTGGAGAGGTTCGGTGAGCAAATGAAGACCGTTTGAAGTCATATTGCATGGTACCCATTCCACGGGTCTCAACTCTCCAGGTTTAAGGGATTCTTCCTTCAGCTAAAACATGCATGAGGAACCCAGAGTATGATCAACCATGTGATTGGGAGACGTGTTGAAATATGTCTTAGTTCTCCTCCCCTGGTACTCGGGTGCAACATTCCAGACGCTTTACTAACACTCTCCCGACTTGGAGAGTCAGTGCCTTTAACCTCCTGTTTGGCCCAGTTTGCAATTTCTGTGGAAGATGAACAGGAATAGGGAGAACCAATGAGAAACTAGCTGGAGGTGTCTGGACGGGCAAATTTCACTCTCATTTCCCACCAGGAAGAGGAATTAACCAAAGGCTCAGTGTGCCGTGCCGGAACCAGATTAGGGCCTGAAGCAATCCTGCGGTGTTGCGGCCAGCTCACAAGAAAGTGAGTTGAAGAAAGGAGGTCAGGGGCACTGTAATTCACAAACCTGTAGAGTTATAAATGTCAGCTATCTTCCAAAAATATACTGAAGTAAGGCTGCCAAGAGGACTTGAAAGCGGGGCAGAATTGCAGGAAACCGATTTCAGGAGGTAGACTGGAATTGCATTTAAGCATAGGAAAAGAGGCAGAACGTCCACAATGATGCACTTGGCGAAAAAGTGCGTATGCGTTTTTTCCTGAATATATTCAGGAAAAGATGCATACGCCCTTTTTGGCCAACCAAGCAAGCTTGCAAAGGAAATCTGCACTACAATGAAGTCTCACTTCCCCTTGGTCAAAAGAGCCATCTGAAAAAAGTGTAAAATCCAGAAAGGCAGGACAGGCCATGGAGAACTGGGAGCCTTGTTATACTGATGGGCGGGATGTAAATTGCCAACAGCCACTTGGGAGAAGTGTATGGTGTTTCCTGAAACATATAAAAAACAAAGCAACAGAGCCTAGGGCACTTCCACTTATGGTCCTACAGCTTAGGGAAATTAAAATCAAATAGGCACAGCCACCCCAATGTTTGGGATGGCTCTGTTTACAAGAACCTCATTTACGGTACAAGTTCAATATCGCAGAAAGCGAGAAATGGATAAAGAAGTTGTGGTACTTACGTGCAACGCAATATCACTCAGCAATGGAATCTATGTCATCAGGCCCGTAGCAGCATATTGAGTGGATTCAGGTATGATGATTCTAACTGAAATAAGTCACACAGAAAAAGAAACATCATAAGATATCACTAATACACGGAATGTAAACTTGGCTTCACAGGAACTGAATTACAAAACAGAACAGGGTCGCAAATTTAGAAAACCAACTGATGCTTGCTTAAGGGGAAGGGTGAGTTGGGTGCTGCATAAAACCAGAGATTGAAATGAGCACAGATAAAATTCCTTAAGGCAAATATGTAATAGACAAGAGCTACTCCTTGCTCAACGAAATGGACTCAACACCCCATATTAAACGCCTAAGAATGTACCTGACTAGTAAGTATCTTACAACCTATGGATTGCTATGTCTCCGAAAGAGAATCAAGCGTGTGTACAGGGGCATAAACGCAGCAGTGATAGGATTGGAGACGTTCGGTGAGCAAATGAAGACCGTTTGAACTCATATTGCATGGTACCCATTCCACGGGTCTCAACTCTCCAGGTTTAAGGGATTCTTCCTTCAGCTAAAAGATGCATGTGGAACCCAGAGGATGATACACCGTGTGATCTGGAGATGTGTTCAAATATGTCTCAGTTCTCGTCCCCTGGTACTCGGGTGCAACATTCCAGATGCTTTACTATCACTCTCCCGACTTGGAGAGTCAGTGGCTTTAACCTCCTGTTTGGCCCAGTTTGCAATTTCTGTGGAAGATGAACAGGAATAGGGAGAACCAATGAGAGACTAGCTGGAGGTGTCTGGACGGGCAAATTTCACTCTCATTTCCCACAAGGAAGAGGAATTAACCAAAGGCTCAGCATGCCGTGCCAGAACCAGATTAGGGCCTGAAGCAATCCTGCGGTGTTGCGGACAGCTCACAAGAAAGCGAGTTGAAGAAAGGAGCTCAGGGGCACTGTAATTCACAAACCTGCACAGTTATAAATGACAGCTATCGTCAAAAGTATACTGAAGTAAGGCTGCCAAGAGGACTTCAAAGTGGGGCAGAATTGCAGGAAACTGATTTCAGGAGGTAGACTGGAATTGCATTTAAGCATAGGAAAAGAGGCAGAACGTCCACAATGATGCACTTGGCGAAAAAGTGCGTATGCGTTTTTTCCTGAATATATTCAGGAAAAGATGCATACGCCCATTTTGGCCAACCAAGCAAGCTTGCAAAGGAAATCTGCACTACAATGAAGTCTCAATTCCCCTTGATCAAAAGAGCCATCTGAAAAAAGTGTAAAATCCAGAAAGGCAGTACAGGCCATGGAGAACTGGGAGCCTTGTTATACTGATGGGCGGGATGTAAATTGCCAACAGCCACTCTGGAGAAGTGTATGGTGTTTCCTGAAACATCTAAAAAACAAAGCAACAGAGCCTAGGGCACTTCCACTTATGGTCCTATAGCTTACGGAAATTAAAATCAAAAAGGCACAGCCACCCCAAAGTTTGGGACGGCTCTGTTTACAAGAACCTCGTTTACGGTACAAGTTCAATATCGCAGAAAGTGAAAAATGGATAAAGAATTTGTGATACTTATGTACAATGCAATATCACTCAACAATGAAATCTATGTCATCAGGCCCGTAGCAGCATAATGAGTGGAATCAGGTATGATGATTCTAAGTGAAATAAGTCACACAGAAAAAGAAACATCATAAGATATCACTAATACATGGAATGTAAACATGGCTCCACAGGAAGTGAATTACAAAACAGAACAGGGTCTCAAATTTAGAAAATCAACTTATGCTTGCTTAAGGGGAAAGGTGAGATGGGGTGCTGTATAAAACCAGAGATTGAAATGAGCACAGATAAAGTTCCCTAAGCCAAATATGTAAAAGACAAGAGCTACTCCTTGCTCAAAGTAATGGAGTCAAAACCCCATATTAAACGCCTAAGAATGTACCTGACTAGTAAGTATCTTAAAACCTATGGATTGCTATGTCTCCGAAAGAGAATCAAGCGTGTGTACCGGGGCATAAAAGCAGCAGTGATAGGATTGGAGTGGTTCGGTGAGCAAATGAAGACCCTTGGAAGTCATATTGCATGGTACCCATTCCACGGGTCTCAACTCTCCAGGTTTAAGGGATTCTTCCTTCAGCTAAAACATGCATGTGGAACCCAGAGTATGATCAACCGTGTGATTGGGAGACGTGTTCAAATATGTCTCAGTTCTCGTACCCTGGTACTCGGGTGCAACATTCCAGACGCTTTACTAACACTCTCCCGACTTGGAGAGTCAGTGCCTTTAACCTCCTGTTTGGCCCAGTTTGCAATTTCTGCGGAAGATGAACAGGAATAGGGAGAACCAATGAGAGACTAGCTGGAGGTGTCTGGACGGGCAAATTTAACTCTCATTTCCCACCAGGAAGAGGAATTAACCAAAGGCTCAGCGTGCCGTGCCGGAACCAGATTAGGGCCTGAAGCAATCCTGCGGTGTTGCGGGCATCTCACAAGAAAACGAGTTGAAGAAAGGAGCTCAGGGGCACTGTAATTCACAAACCTGCAGAGTTATAAATGACAGCTATCGTCCAAAAATATACTGAAGTAAGGCTGCCAAGAGGACTTGAAAGCAGGGCAGAATTGCAGGAAACCGATTTCAGGAGGTAGACTGGAATTGCATTTAAAGCATAGGAAAAGAGGCAGAACGTCCACAATGACGCACTTGGCCAAAAAGTGCGTATGCGTTTTTTCCTGAATATATTCAGGAAAAAACGCATACGCATTTTTGGCCAACCAAGCAAGCTTGCAAAGGAAATCTGCACTACAATGAAGTCTCACTTCCCCCCGGTCAAAAGGGCCATCTGAAAAAAGGGTAAAATCCAGAAAGGCAGGACAGGCCATGGAGAACTGGGAGCCTTGTTATGCTGATGGGCGGGATGTAAATTGCCAACAGCCACTAGGGAGAAGTGTATGGTGTTTCCTGAAACATCTAAAAAACAAAGCAACAGAGCCTAGGGCACTTCCACTTATGGCCCTATAGGTTAGGGAAATTAAAATCAAAAAGACACATCCACCCCAAAGTTTGGGACGGCTCTGTTTACAAGAACCTCGTTTACGGTACAAGTTCAATATCGCAGAAAGTGAAAAATGGATAAAGAAGTTGTGGTACTTACGTACAATGCAATATCACTCAGCAATGAAATCTACGTCATCAGGCCTGTAGCAGCATAATGAGTGGATTCAGGTATGATGATTCTAACTGAAATAAGTCACACAGAAAAAGAAACATCATAAGATATCACTAATACACGGAATGTAAACTTGGCTCCACAGGAACTGAATTACAAAACAGAACAGGGTCTCAAATTTAGAAAACCAATTTATGCTTGCTTAAGGGGAAAGGTGAGTTGGGGTGCTGCATAAAACCAGAGATTGAAATGAGCACAGATAAAGTTCCTTAAGCCAAATATGTAATAGACAAGAGCTACTCCTTGCTCAACGAAATGGACTCAACACCCCATATTCAACGCCTAAGAATGTACCTGACTAGTAAGTAACTTAAAACCTATGGATTGCTACGTCTCCAGAAGAGAATCAAGCATGTGTATGGGAGCATAAACGCAGCAGTGATAGGATTGGAGAGGTTCGGTGAGCAAATGAAGACCCTTGGAAGTCATATTGCATGGTACCCATTCCACGGGTCTCAACACTCCAGGTTTAAGGGATTCTTCCTTCAGCTAAAACATGCATGTGGAATCCAGAGTATGATCAACCATGTGATCAGGAGACGTGTTCAAATATGTCTCAGTCCTTGTCCCCTGGTACTCGGGTGCAACATTCCAGACGCGTTACTAAAACTCTCCCGACTTGGAGAGTCAGTGCCTTTAACCTCCTGTTTGGCCCAGTTTGCAATTTCTGCGGAAGATGAACAGGAATATGGAGAACGAATGAGAGACTAGCTGGAGGTGTCTGGACGGGCAAATTTAACTCTCATTTCCACCAGGAAGACGAATTAACCAAAGGCTCAGCATGCCGTGCCGGAACCAGATTAGGACCTGAAGCAATCCCGCGGTTTTGTGGCCAGCTCACAAGAAAGCGAGTTGAAGAAAGGAGCTCAGGGTCACGGTAATTCCCAAACCTGCAGAGTTATAAATGACAGCTATCGTCCAAAAATATACTGAAGTAAGGCTGCCAAGATGACTTGAAAGGGGGGCCGAATTGCAGGAAACCGAACTCAGGAGGTAGACTGGAATTGCATTTAAAGCATAGGAAAAGAAGCAGAACGTCCACAATGATGTACTTGGCCAAAAGGACATATGCGTTTTTTCCTGAATATATTTAGGAAAAAACGCATACGCCCTTTTTGGCCAACCAAGCAAGCTTGCAAAGGAAATCTGCACTACAATGAAGTCTCACTTCCCCCCGGTCAAAAGGGCCATCTGAAAAAAGTGTAAAATCCAGAAAGGCAGGACAGGCCATGGAGAACTGGGAGCCTTGTTATGCTGATGGGTGGGAAGTAAATTGCCAACAGCCACTCGGGAGAAGTGTATGGTGTTTCCTGAAACATCTAAAAACCAAAGCATCAGAGCCTAGGGCACTTCCACTTATGTTTCTATAGCTTAGGGAAATTAAAATAAAAAAGACACAGCTACCCCAAAGTTTGGGATGGCTCTGTTTACAAGAACCTCATTTACGGTAAAAGTTCAATATCGCAGAAAGTGAACAATGGATAAATAAGTTGTGGTACTTACGTACAATGCAATATCACTCAGCAATGAAATCTATGTCATCAGGCCCGTAGCAGCATAATGAGTTGATTCAGGTATGATGATTCTAACTGAAATAAGTCACACAGAAAAAGAAACGTCATAAGATATCACTAATACACGGAATGTCAACTTGGCTACACAGGAACTGAATTACAAAACAGAACAGGGTCTCAAATTTAGAAAACCAACTTATGCTTGCTTAAGGGGAAAGGTGAGTTGGGGTGCTGCATAAAACCAGAGATTGAAATGAGCACAGATAAAGTTCCTTAAGCCAAATATGTAATAGACAAGAGCTACTCCTCGCTCACAGAAATGGACTCAACACCCCATATTAAACGCCTAAGAATGTACCTGACTAGTAAGTATCTTAAAACCTATGGATTGCTACGTCTCCGAAAGAGAATCAAGCGTGTGTACCGGGGCATAAACGCAGCAGTGATAGGATTGGAGTCGTTCGGTGAGCAAATGAAGACCCTTTGAAGTCATATTGCATGGTACCCATTCCAAGGGTCTCAACTCTCCAGGTTTAAGGGATTCTTCCTTCAGCTAAAACATGCATGTGGAACCCAGAGTATGGTCAACCGTGTGATCAGGAGAAGTGTTCAAATATGTCTCAGTTTTCGTCCCCTGGTACTCGGGTGCAACATTCCAGACACTTTACTAACACTCTCCCGACTTGGAGAGTCAGTGCCTTTAACCTCCTGTTTGGCCCAGTTTGCAATTTCTTCAGAAGATGAACAGGAATAGGGAGAACCAATGAGAGACTAGCTGGAGGTGTCTGGACGGGCAAATTTAACTCTCATTTCCCACCAGGAAGAGGAATTAACCAAAGGCTCAACGTGCCGTGCCGGAACCACATTAGGGCCTGAAGCAATCCTGCGGTGTTGCGGCCAGCTCACAAGAAAGCGAGCTGAAGAAAGGAGCTCAGGGTCACGGTAATTCCCAAACCTGCAGAGTTATAAATGACAGCTATCGTCCAAAAATATACTGAAGTAAGGCTGCCAAGAGGACTTGAAAGCGGGGCAGAATTGCAGGAAGCCGATTTCAGGAGGTAGACTGGAATTGGATTTAAAGCATAGGAAAAGAGAAAGAACGTCCACAATGATGCACTTGGCCAAAAACGGCGTATGCGTTTTTTCCTGAATATATTCAGGAAAAAAGGCATACGCCCTTTCTGGATAACCAAGCAAGCTTGCAAAGGAAATCTGCACTCCAATGAAGTCTCACTTCCCCCCGGTCAAAAGGGCCATCTGAAAAAAGTGTAAAATCCAGAAAGGCAGGACAGGCCATGGAGAACTGGGAGCCTTGTTATGCTGATGGGTGGGAAGTAAATTGCCAACAGCCACTCGGGAGAAGTGTATGGTGTTTCCTGAAACATCTAAAAACCAAAGCAACAGAGCCTAGGGCACTTCCACTTATGGTCCTATAGCTTAGGGAAATTAAAATCAAAAAGACACAGCCACCCCAAAGTTTGGGATGGCTCCGTTTACACGAACCTCATTTACGGTAAAAGTACAATATCGCAGAAAGTGAAAAATGGATAAAGAAGTTGTGGTACTTACGTACAATGCAATATCACTCAGCAATGAAATCTATGTCATCAGGCCCGTAGCAGCATAATGAGTGGATTCAGGTATGATGATTCTAACTGAAATAAGTCACACAGAAAAAGAAACATCATAAGATATCACTAATACACGGAATGTAAACTTGGCTCCACAGGAACTGAATTACAAAACAGAACAGGGTCTCAAATTTAGAAAACCAACTTATGCTTGTTTAAGGGGAAAGGTGAGTTGGGGTGCTGCATAAAACCAGAGATTGAAATGAGCACAGATAAAGTTCCTTAAGAAAATATGAAATAGACAAGAGCTACTCCTTGCTCAACGAAATGGACTCAACACCCCATATTAAACACCTAAGAATGTACCACACTAGTAAGTATCTTAAAACCTATGGATTGCTATGTCTCCAAAAGAGAATCAAGCGTGTGTACAGGGGCATAAACGCAGCAGTGATAGGATTGGAGAGGTTCCATGAGCAAATGAAGACCCTTTGAAGTCATATTGCATGTTACCCATTACTCATGTCTCAACTCTCCAGGTTTAGGGGATTCTACCTTCAGCTAAAACATGCATGTGGAACCCAGAGTATGATCAACCATGTGATCAGGAGACGTGTTCAAATATGTCTCAGTTGTCGTCCCCTGGTTCTCGGGGGCAACATTCCAGACGCTTTACTAACACTCTCCCGACTTGGAGAGTCAGTGCCTTTAACCTCCTGTTTGGCGCAGTTTGCAATTTCTGCAGAAGATGAACAGGAATAGGGAGAACCAATGAGAGACTAGCTGGAGCTGTCTGGACGGGCAAATTTCACTCTCATTTCCCACCAGGAAGAGGAATTAACCAAAGGCTCATCGTGCCGTGCTGGAACCACATTAGGGCCTGAAGCAATCCTACGGTGTTGCGGCCAGCTCACAAGAAAGCGAGTTGAAGAAAGGAGCTCAGGGGCACTGTAATTCACAAACCGGCAGAGTTATAAATGACAGCTCTCCTCCAAAAATATACTGAAGTAAGGCTGCCAAGAGGACTTGAAAGCAGGGCAGAATTGCAGGAAACCGATTTCAGGAGGTAGACTGGAATTGCATTTAAAGCATAGGAAAAGAGGCAGAACGTCCACAGTGATGCACTAGGCCAAAAAGGGCATATGCGTTTTTTCCTGAATATATTCAGGAAAAAACGCATACGCACTTTTTGGCCAACCAAGCAAGCTTGCAAAGGAAATCTGCACTCCAATGAAGTCTCACTTCCCCCCGCTCAAAAGGGCCATCTGAAAAAAGTGTAAAATCCAGAAAGGCAGGACAGGCCATAGAGAACTGGGAGCCTTGTTATGCTGATGGGTGGGATATGAATTGCCAACAGCCACTGGGGAGAAGTGTATGGTGTTTCCTGAAACATCTAAAAAACAAAGCAACAGAGCATAGGGGACTTCCACTTATGGTCCTATAGCTTAGGGAAATTAAAATCAAAAAGACACAGCCACCCCAAAGTTTGGGACGGCTCTGTTTACAAGAACCTCGTTTACGGTACAAGTTCAATATCGCAGAAAGTGAAAAATGGATAAAGAAGTTGTGGTACTTACGTACAATGCAATATCACTCAGCAATGAAATCTATGTCATCAGGCCCATAGCAGCATAATGAGTGGATTCACGTATGATGATTCTAACTGAAATAAGTCACACAGAAAAAGAAGCATCATAAGATATCACTAATACACGGAATATAAACTTGGCTACACAGGAACTGAATTACAAAAGAGAACAGGGTCTCAAATTTAGAAAACCAACTTATGCTTGCTTAAGGGGAAAGGTGAGTAGGGGTGCTGCATAAAACCAGAGATTGAAATGAGCACAGATAAAGTTCCTTAAGCCAAATATATAATAGACAAGAGCTACTCCTTGCTCAACGAAATGGACTCAACTCCCCATATTAAACGCCTAAGAATGTAACTGACTAGTAAGTATCTTAAAACCTATGGATTGCTATGTCTCTGAAAGAGAATCAAGCCTGTGTACAGGGGCATAAATGCAGCAGTGATAGGATTGGAGAGGTTCGGTGAGGAAAAGAAGACACTTTGAAGTCATATTGCATGGTACCCATTCCACGGGTCTCAACTCTCCATGTTTATGGGATTCTTCCTTCAGCTAAAACATGCATGTGGAACCCAGAGTATGAACAACCGTGTGATCGTGAGACCTGTTCAAATATGTCTCAGTTCTCGTTCCCTGGTACTCGGGTGCAACATTACAGATGCTGTACTGACACTCTCCCGACTTGGAGAGTCAGTGCCTTTAACCTCCTGTTTGGCCCAATTTGCAATTTCTGTGGAAGATGAACAGGAATAGGGAGAACCAATGAGAGACTAGCTGGAGGTGTCGGACGGGCAAATTTCACTCTCATTTCCCACCAGGAAGAGGAATTAACCAAAGGCTCAGCGTGCTGTGCCGGAACAAGATTAGGGCCTGAAGCAATCCTGCGGTGTTGCGGACATCTCACAAGAAAGCGAGATGAAGAAAGGAGCTCAGGGGCACTGTAATTCACAAACCTGCAGAGTTATAAATGACAGCTATCGTCCAAAAATATACTGAAGTATGGTTGCCAAGAGGACTTGAAAGCGGGGCAGAATTGCAGGAAACCGATTTCAGGAGGTAGACTGGAATTGCATTTAAAGCATAGGAAAAGAGGCAGAACGTCCACAATGATGCACTTGGCCATAAAGGGCGTATGCGTTTTTTCCTGAATATATTCAGGAAAAAACGCATACGCACTTTTCGGCCAACCAAGCAAGCTTGCAAAGGAAATCTGCTCTCCAATGAAGTCTCACTTCCCCCCGGTCAAAAGGGCCATCTGAAAAAAGTGTAAAATCCAGAAAGGCAGGACAGGACATGGAGAACTGGGAGCCTTGATATGCTGATGGGCGGGATGTAAATTGTCAACAGGCACTCGGAAGAAGTGTATGGTGTTTCCTGAAACATCTAAAAAACAAAGCAACAGAGCCTAGGGTACTTCCACTTATGGTCCTATAGCTTACGGAAATTAAAATCAAAAAGACACAGCCACCCCAAATTTGGGACGGCTCTGTTTACAAAAACCTCGTTTATGGTACAAGTTCAATGTCGCGGAAAGTGAAAAATGGATAAAGAAGTTGTGGTACGTACGTACAATGCAATATCACTCAGCAATGAAATCTATGTCATCAGGCCCGTAGCAGCATAATGTGTGGATTCAGGTATGATGATTCTAACTGAAATAAGTCACACAGAAAAAGAAACATCATAAGATATCACTAATACATGGAATGTAAACTTGGCTACAAAGGAACTGAATTACAAAACAGAACAGGGTCTCAAATTTAGAAAACCAACTTATGCTTGCTTAAGGGGAAAGGTGAGTTGGGGTGCTGCATAAAACCAGAGATTGAAATGAGCACAGATAAAGTTCCTTAAGCCAAATATGTAATAGACAAGAGCTACACCTTGCTCAATGAAATGGACTCAACACCCCATATTAAAGGCCTAAGAATGTACCTGACTAGTAAGTATCTTAAAACCTATGGATTGCTATGTCTCTGAAAGAGAATCAAGCATGTATACAGGGGCATAAACGCAGCAGTGATAGGATTGGAGAGGTTCTGTGAGCAAATGAAGACCCTTTGAAGGCATATTGCATGGTACCCATTCCACGGGTCTCAACTCTCCAGTTTTAAGGGATTCTTCCTTCAGCTAAAACATGCATGTGGAACCCAGAGTATGATCAACCGTGTGATCAGAAGACGTGTTCAAATATGTCTCAGTTCTCGTCCCCTGGTACTCGGGTGCAACATTCCAGACGCTTTACTAACACTCTACCGACTTGGAGAGTTAGTGCCTTTAACCTCCTGTTTGGCCCAGTGTGCAATTTCTGCAGAAGATGAACAGGAATAGGGAGAACCAATGAGAGACTAGCTGGAGGTGTCTGGACGGGCAAATTTAACTCTCATTTCCCACCAAGAAGAGGAATTAACCAAAGGCTCAGCGTCTCGTGCCGGAACCAGATTAGGGCCTGAAGCAATCCTGCGGTGTGGCGGCCAGCTCACAAGAAAGCGAGTTGAAGAAAGGAGCTCAGGGGCACTGTAATTCACAAAACTGCAGAGTTAAAAATGACAGCTATCGTCCAAAAATATACTGAAGTAAGGCTGCCAAGAGGACTTGAAAGCGGGGCAGAATTGCAGGAAACCGATTTCAGGAGGTAGACTGGAATTGCATTTAAAGCATAGGAAAAGGGGCAGAACGTCCACAACGATGCACTTGGCCAAAAAGGGCGTATGCGTTTTTTCCTGAATATATTCAGGAAAAAACGCATACGCACTTTATGGCCAACCAATCAAGCTTGTAAAGGAAATCTGCACTACAATGAAGTCTAATATCCCCCGGTCAAAAGGGCCATCTGAAAAAAGTGTAAAATCCAGAAAGGCAGGACAGGCCATGGAGAACTGGGAGCCTTGTTATGCTGATGGGCGTGAGGTAAATTGCCAACAACTATGCAGGAGAAGTGTATCGTGTTTCCTGAAGCATCCGAAAAACAAAGCAACAGAGCCTAGGGCACTTCCACTTATGGTCCTATAGCTTAGGGAAATTAAAATCAAAAAGACACAGCCACCCCCAAATTTGGGATGGCTCTGTTTACAAGAACCTCGTTTACGTTACAAGTTCAATACCGCAGAAAGTGAAAAATGGATAAAGAAGTTGTGGTACTTAGGTACAACGCAATATCACTCAGCAATGAAATCTATGTCATCAGGTCCGTAACAGCATAATGAGTGGATTCAGGTATGATGATTCTAACTGAAAAAGTCACACAGAAAAAGAAACATCATAAGATATCACTAATACACGGAATGTAAACTTGGCTACACAGGAACTGAATTACAAAACAGAACAGGGTCTCAAATTTAGAAAACCAACTTATGCTTGCTTAAAGGGAAAGGGGAGTTGGGGTGCTGCATAAAACCAGAGATTGAATTGAGCACAGATAAAGTTCATTAAGCCAAATAAGTAATAGACAAGAGCTACTCCTTTCTCAACGAAATGGACTCAACACCCCATATTAAAGGCCTAAGAATGTATCTGACTAGTAAGTATCTTAAAACCTATGGATTGCTATGTCTCCGAAAGAGAATCAAGCGTGTGTACAGGGGCATAAACGCAGCAGTGATAGGATTGCAGAGGTTCGGTGAGCAAATGAAGACCCTTTGAAGTTATATTGCATGGTAACCATTCCACGGGTCTCAACTCTCCAGGTTTAAGGGATTCTTCCTTCAGCTAAAATATGCATGTGGAACCCAGAGTATGATCAACCGTGTGATCGGGAGATGTGTTCAAATATGTCTCAGTTCTCGTACCCTGGTACTCGGGTGCAACATTCCAGATGCTTTACTAACACTCTCCCGACTTGGAGAGTCAGTGCCTTTAACCTCCTGTTTGGCCCAGTTTGCAATTCCTGCGGAAGATGAACAAGAATAGGGAGAACCAATGAGAGACTAGCTGGAGGTGTCTGGACGGGCAAATTTAACTCTCATTTCCCACCACGAAGAGGAATTAACCAAAGGCTCAGCGTGCTGTGCCGGAACCAGATTAGGGCCTGAAGCAATCCAGTGGTGCTGCGGCCAGCTCACAAGAAAGCGAGTTGAAGAAAGGAGCTCAGGGGCACTGTAATTCACAAACCTGCAGAGTTATAAATGACAGCTATCGTCCAAAAATATACTGAAGTAAGGCTGCCAAGAGGACTTGAAAGCGGGGCAGAATTGCAGGAAGCCGATTTCAGGAGGTAGACTGGAATTGGATTTAAAGCATAGGAAAAGAGAAAGAACGTCCACAATGATGCACTTGGCCAAAAAGGGCGTATGCGTATTTTCCTAAATATATTCAGGAAAAAACTCATACGCCCTTTTTGGCCAACCAAGCAAGCTTGCAAAGGAAATCTGCACTCCAATGAAGTCTCACTTCCCCCCTGTCTAAAGGGCCATCTGAAAAAAGTGTAAAATCCAGAAAGGCAGGACAGGCCATGGAGAACTGGGATCCTTGTTATGCTGATGGGCGGGATGTAAATTGCCATCAGCCACTTGGGAGAAGTGTACGGTGTTTCCTGAAACATCTAAAAAACAAAGCAACAGAGCCTAGGGCACTTCCACTTATGGTCCTATAGCTTAGGGAAATTAAAATCAAAAAGACACAGCCACCCCAAAGTTTGGGACAGCTCTGTTTACAAGAACCTCGTTTACGGTACAAGTTCACTATCGCAGAAAGTGAAAAATGGATAAAGAAGTTCTGGTACTTACGTACAATGCAATATCACTCAGCAATGAAATCTATGTCATCAGGCCCGTAGCACCATAATGAGTGGATTCAGGTATGATGATTCTAACTGAAATAAGCCACACAGAAAAAGAAACATCATAAGATATCACTAATACACGGAATGTAAACTTGGCTACACAGGAACTGAATTACAAAACAGAACAGGGTCTCAAATTTAGAAAACCAACTTATGCTGGCTTAAGGGGAAAGGTGAGTTGGGGTGCTGCATAAAACCAGAGATTGAAATGAGCACAGATAAAGTTCCTTAAGCCAAATATGTAATAGAATAGAGCTACTCCTTGCTCAACGAAATGGACTCAACACCCCATATTAAACGCCTAAGAATGTACCTGACTAGTAAGTATCTTAAAACCTATGGATTGCTATGTCTCCGACAGAGAATCAAGCGTGTGTACAGGGGCATAAATGCAGCAGTGATAGGATTGGAGAGGTTCGGTGAGCAAATGAAGACCCATTGAAATCATATTGCATGGTACCCATTCCAAGGGTCTCAACTCTCCAGGTTTAAGGGATTCTTCCTTCAGCTAAAACATGCATGCGGAACCCAGAGTATGATCAACCGTGTGATCGGGAGACGTGTTCAAATATGTCTCAGTTCTCATCCTCTGGTACTCGGGTGCAACATTCCAGTCGCTTTACTAACACTCTCCTGACTTGGAGAGTCAGTGCCTTTAACCTCCTGTTTGGCCCAGTTTGCAATTTCTGCGGAAGATGAACAGGAATAGGGAGAACCAATGAGAGACTAGCTGGAGGTGTCTGGATGGGCAAATTTCACTCTCATTTCCCACCAGGAAGAGGAATTAACCAAAGGCTCAGCGTGCCGTGCCGGAATCAGATTAGGGCCTGAAGCAATACTGCGGTGTTGCGGCCAGCTCACAAAAAAGCGAGTTGAAGAAAGGAGCTCAGGGGCACTGTAATTCACAAACGTGCAGAGTTATAAATGACAGCTATCGTCCAAAAATATACTGAAGTAAGGCTGCCAAGAGGACTTGAAAGCAGGGCAGAATTGCAGGAAACCGATTTCAGGAGGTAGACTGGAATTGACTTTAAAGCATAAGAAAAGAGGCAGAACGTGGACAATGATGCACTTGACCAAAAAGGGCGTTATGTGTTTTTTCCTAAATATAGTCAGGAAAAAACGCATACGCCCTTTTTGGCCAACCAAGAAAGCTTGCAAAGGAAATCTGCACTCCAATTAAGTCTCACTTCCCCCCGGTCAAAAGGGCCATCTGTAAAAAGTGTAAAATCCAGAAAGGCAGGACAGGCCATGAAGAACTGGGAGCCTAGTTATGCTGATGGGTGGGATGTAAATTGCCATCAGCCACTTGGGTGAAGTGTATGGTGTTTCCTGAAACATCTAAAAAACAAAGCAACACAGCCTAGGGCACTTCCACTTATGGTCCTATAGCTTAGGGAAATTAAAATCAAAAAGACACAGCCACCCCCAAATTTGGGATGGCTCTGTTTACAAGAACCTCGTTTACGTTACAATTTCAATACCGCAGAAAGTGAAAAATGGATAAAGAAGTTGTGGTACTTAGGTACAACGCAATATCACGCAGCAATGAAATCTATGTCATCAGGTCCGTAACAGCATAATGAGTGGATTCAGGTATGATGATTCTAACTGAAATAAGTCACACAGAAAAAGAAACATCATAAGATATCACTAATACACGGAATGTAAACTTGGCTACACAGGAACTGAATTACAAAACAGAACAGGGTCTCAAATTGAGAAAACCAACTTATGCTTGCTTAAAGGGAAAGGGGAGTTGGGGTGCTGCATAAAACCAGAGATTGAATAGAGCACAGATAAAGTTCATTAAGCCAAATAAGTAATAAACAAGAGCTACTCCTTTCTCAACGAAATGGACTCAACACCCCATATTAAACGCCTAAGAATGTACCTGACTAGTAAGTATCTTAAAACCTATGGATTGCTATGTCTCCGAAAGAGAATCAAGCATGTGTACAGGGGCACAAACGCAGCAGTGATAGGATTGGAGAGGTTCGGTGAGCAAATGAAGACCCTTTGAAGTCATATTGCATGGCACCCGTTCCACGGGTCTCAACTCTCCAGGTTTAAGGGATTCTTCCTTCAGCTAAAACATGCATGTGAAACCCAGAGAATGATCCACCATGTGATCGGGAGACGTGTTCAAATATGTCTCAGTTCTCGTCCCCTGGTACTCGGGTGCAACATTCCAGACGCTTTACTAACACTCTCCCGACTTGGAGAGTCAGTGCCTTTAACCTCCTGTTTGGCCCAGTTTGCAATTTCTGCGGAAGATGAACAGGAATAGGGAGAACCAATGAGAGACTAGCTGGAGGTGTCTGGATGGGCAAATTTAACTCTCATTTCCCACCAGGAAGAGGAGTTAACCAAAGGCTCAGCATGCCGTGCCGGAACCAGATTAGGGCCTGAAGCAATCCAGTGGTGCTGCGGCCAGCTCACAAGAAAGCGAGTTGAAGGAGCTCAGGGGCACTGTAATTCACAAACCTGCAGAGTTATAAATGACAGCTATCGTCCAAAAATATACTGAAGTAAGGCTGCCAAGAGGACTTGAAAGCGGGACAGGACGGCAGGAAACCGATTTCAGGAGGTAGACTGGAATTGCATGTAAAGCATAGATAAAGAGGCAGAAAGTCCACAATGATGCACTTGGCCAAAAAGGGCGTATGCGTATTTTCCTAAATATATTCAGGAAAAAACTCATACACCCTTTTTGGCCAACCAAGCAAGCTTGCAAAGGAAATCTGCACTCCAATGAAGTCTCACTTCCCCCCGGTCTAAAGGGCCATCTAAAAAAAGTGTAAAATCCAGAAAGGCAGGACAGGCCATGGAGAACTGGGATCCTTGTTATGCTGATGGGCGGGATGTAAATTGCCATCAGCCACTTGGGAGAAGTGTACGGTGTTTCCTGAAACATCTAAAAAACAAAGCAACAGAGCCTAGGGCACTTCCACTTATGGTCCTATAGCTTAGGGAAATTAAAATCAAAAAGACACAGCCACCCAAAAGTTTGGGATGGCTCTGTTTACAAGAACCTCGTTTACGGTACAAGTTCAATATCGCAGAAAGTGAAAAATGGATAAAGAAGTTGTGGTACTTACGTACAATGCAATATCACTCAGCAATGAAATCTATGTCATCAGGCCCGTAACAGCATAATGAGTGGATTCAGGTATGATGATTCTAACTGAAATAAGTCACACAGAAAAAGAAACATCATAAGATATCACTAATACACGGAATGTAAACTTGGCTACACAGGAACTGAATTACAAAACAGAACAGGGTCTCAAATTTAGAAAACCAACTTATGCTGGCTTAAGGGGAAAGGTGAGTTGGGGAGCTGCATAAAACCAGAGATTGAAATGAGAACAGATAATGTTCCTTAAGCCAAATATGTAATAGACAAGAGCTACTCTTTGCTCAACGAAATGGACTCAACACCCCATATTAAACGCCTAAGAATGTACCAGACTAGTAAGTATCTGAAAACCTATGGATTGCTATGTCTCCGAAAGAGAATCAAGCATGTGTACAGGGGCATAAATGCAGCAGTGATAGGATTGGAGAGGTTCCGTGAGCAAATGAAGACCCGTTGAAGTCATATTGCATGGTACCCATTCCACGGGTCTCAACTCTCCAGGTTTAAGGGATTCTTCCTTCAGCTAAAACATGCATGTGGAACCCAGAGTATGATCAACCGTGTGATCGGGAGACGTGTTCAAATATGTCTTAGTTCTCGTACCCTTGTACTCGGGTGCAACATTCCAGACGCTTTACTAACACTCTCCTGACTTGGAGAGTCAGTGTCTTTAACCTCCTGTTTGGCCCAGTTTGCAATTTCTGCGGAAGATGAACAGGAATAGGGAGAACCAATGAGAGACTAGCTGGAGGTGTCTGGACGGGCAAATTTCACTCTCATTTCCCACCAGGAAGAGGAATTAACTAAATGCTCAGCTTGCAGTGCCGGAACCAGATTAGGGCCTAAAGCAATCCTGCGGTGTTGCGGCCAGCTCACAAGAAAGCAAGTTGAAGAAAGTTGCTCAGGGGCACTGTAATTCACAAAACTTCAGAGTTATAAATGACAGCTATCGTCCAAAACTATACTGAAGTAAGGCTGCCAAGAGGACTTGAAAGCGGGGCAGAATTTCAGGAAACTGATTTCA
Organism: Orcinus orca; assembly: GCF_937001465.1. Lineage (NCBI taxonomy): Eukaryota > Metazoa > Chordata > Mammalia > Artiodactyla > Delphinidae > Orcinus > Orcinus orca. The sequence continues at coordinate 40,878,913 of NC_064561.1, forward strand.
GGAGGTAGACTGGAATTGCATTTAAAGCACAGGAAAAGAGGCAGAACGTCCACAATGATGCACTTGGCCAAAAAGGGCGTATGCGTTTTTTCCTGAATATATTCAGGAAAAAACGCCTACGACCTTTTTGGCCAACCAAGCAAGCTTGCAAAGGAAATCTGCACTCCAATGAAGTCTCAATTCCCCCTGGTCAAAAGGGCCATCTGAAAAAAGTGTAAAATCCAGAAAGGCACGACAGGCCATGGAGAACTGGGAGCCTTGTTATGCTGATGGGCGGGATGTAAATTGCCAACAGCCACTTGGGAGAAGTGTATGGTGTTTCCTGAAACATCTAAAAAACAAAGCAACAGAGCCTAGGGCACTTCCACTTATGGTCCTATAGCTTAGGGAAATTAAAATCAAAAAGGGACAGCCACCCCAAAGTTTGGGACGGCTCTGTTTACAAGAACCTCGTTTACGGTACAAGTTCAATATCGCAGAAAGCGAGAAATGGATAAAGAATTTGTGGTACTTACGTACAACGCAATATCACTCAGCAATGGAATCTATGTCATCAGGCCCGTAGCAGCATATTGAGTGGATTCAGGTATGATGATTCTAACTGAAATAAGTCACACAGAAAAAGAAACATCATAAGATATCACTAGTACACGGAATGTAAACTTGGCTACACAGGAACTGAATTACAAAACAGAACAGGGTCTCAAATTTAGAAAACCAACTGATGCTTGCTTAAGTGGAAGGGTGAGTTGGGTACTGCATAAAACCAGAGATTGAAATGAGCACAGATAAAGTTCCTTAAGCCAAATATGTAATAGACAAGAGCTACTCCTTGCTCAATGAAATGGACTCAACACCCCATATTAAAGGCCTAAGAATGTACCTGACTAGTAAGTATCTTAAAACCTATGGATTGCTATGTCTCCGAAAGAGAATCAAGCATGTGTACAGGGGCATAAACGCAGCAGTGATAGGATTGGTGAGGTTCGGTGAGCAAATGAAGACCCTTTGAAGTCATATTGCATGGTACCCATTCCACGGGTCTCAACTCTCCAGTTTTAAGGGATTCTTCCTTCAGCTAAAACATGCATGTGGAACCCAGAGTATGATCAACCGTGTGATCAGGAGACGTGTTCAAATATGTCTCAGTTCTCGTCCCCTGGTACTCGGGTGCAACATTCCAGATGCTTTACTAACACTCTCCCGAGTTGGAGAGTCAGTGCCTTTAACCTCCTGATTGGCCCAGTTTGCAATTTATGCAGAAGATGAACAGGAATAGGGAGAACCAATGAGAGACTAGCTGGAGGTGTCTGGACGGGCAAATTTAACTCTCATTTCTCACCAGGAAGAGGAATTAACCAAAGGCTCAGCGTGCAGTGTCGGAACCAGATTAGGGCATGAAGCAATCCTGCGGTGTTGCGGCCAGCTCACAAGAAAGCGAGTTGAAGAAAGGAGCTCAGGGGCACTGTAATTCACAAACCTGCAGAGTTATAAATGACAGCTATCGTCCAAAAATATACTGAAGTAAGGCTGCCAAGAGGACTTGAAAGCGGGGCAGAATTGCAGGAAACCGATTTCAGGAGGTAGACTGGAATTGCATTTAAAGCATAGGAAAAGAGGCAGAACGTCCACAATGATGCACTTGGCCAAAAATGGTTTATGCATTTTTTCCTGAATATATTCAGGAAAAAACCCATACGCCCTTTTTGGCCAACCAAGCAAGCTTGCAAAGGAAATCTGCACTACAATGAAGTCTCACTTCCCCCCGGTCAAAAGGGCCATCTGAGAAAAGTTTAAAATCCAGAAAGGCAGGACAGGCCATGGAGAACTGGGAGCCTTGTTATGCTGATGGGCGGGATGTAAATTGCCAACAGCCACTCAGGAGAAGTGTATGGTGTTTCCTGAAACATCTAAAAAACAAAGCAACAGAGCCTAGGGCACTTCCTCTTATGGTCCTATAGCTTAGGGAAATTAAAATCAAAAAGACACAGCACTCCAAAGGTTGGGACGGCTCTGTTTACAAGAACCTCGTTTACGGTACAAGTTCAATATCGCAGAAAGTGAAAAATGGATAAAGAAGTTGTGGTACTTACGTACAATGCAATATCACTCAGCAATGAAATCTGTGTCATCAGGCCCGTAGCAGAATAATGAGTGGATTCAGGTATGATGATTCTAACTGAAATAAGTCACACAGAAAAAGAAACATCATAAGATATCACTAATACACGGAATGTAAACTTCCCTACACAGGAACTGAATTACAAAACAGAACAGGGTCTCAAATTTAGAGAACCAACTTATGCTTGCTTTGGGGAATGGTGAGTTGGGGTGCTGCATAAAACCAGAGATTGAAATGAGCACAGATAAAGTTCCTTAAGCCAAATATGTAATAGACAGCTACTCCTTGCTCAACGAAATGGACTCAACACCCCATACTAAACGCCTAAGAATGTACCTGACTAGTAAGTATCTTAAAACCTATGGATTGCTATGTCTCCGAAAGAGAATCAAGCGTGTGTACAGGGGCATAAACGCAGCAGTGATAGGATTGGAGAGGTTCGGTGAGCAAATGAAGACCCTTTGAAGTCATATTGCATGGTACCCATTCCACGGGTCTCAACTCTCCAGGTTTAAGGGATTCTTCCTTCAGCTAAAACATGCATGTGGAACCCAGAGTATGATCAACCGTGTGATCGGGAGACGTGTTCAAATATGTCTCAGTTCTCGTCCCCTGGTATTCGGGTGCAACATTCCACACACTTTACTAACACTCTCCCAACTTGGAGAGTCAGTGCTTTTAACCTCCTGTTTGGCCATTTTGCAATTTCTGCGGAAGATGAACAGGAATAGGGAGAACCAATGAGAGACTAGCTGGAGGTGTCTGGACGGGCAAATTTCACTCTCATTTCGCACCAGGAAGAGGAATTAACCAAAGGCTCAGCATGCCGTGCCGGAACCAGATTAGGGCCTGAAGCAATCCTGTGGTGTTGCGGCCAGCTCACAAGAAAGCGAGTTAGAGAAAGGAGCTCAGGGGCACTGTAATTCACAAACCTGCAGAGTTATAAATGACAGCTATCGTCCAAAAATATACTGAAGTAAGGCTGCCAAGAGGACTTGAAAGCGGGGCAGAATTGCAGGAAACCGATTTTAGGAGGTAGACTGGAATTGCATTTAAAGCATAGGAAAAGAGGCAGAACGTCCACAATGATGCACTTGGCCAAAAAGGGCGTGTGCGTTTTTTCCTGAATATATTCAGGATAAAACGCATACGCGCTTTTTGGCCAACCAAGCAAGCTTGCAAAGGAAATCTGCACTCCAATGAAGTCTCACTTCCCCCTGGTCAAAAGGGCCATCTGAAAAAAGTGTAAAATCCAGAAAGGCAGGACAGGCCATGGAGAACTGGGAGCCTTGTTACGCTGATGGGTGGGATGTAAATTGCCAACAGCCACTCGGGAGAAGTGTATGGAGTTTCCTGAAACATCTAAAAAACAAAGCAACAGAGCCTAGGGCACTTCCACTTATGGTCCTATAGCTTACGGAAATTAAAATCAAAAAGACACAGCCACCCCAAAGTTTGGGACGGCTCTGTTTACAAGAACCTCGTTTACGGAACAAGTTTAATATCGCAGAAAGTGAAAAATGGATAAAGAAGTTGTGGTACTTACGTACAATGCAATATCACTCAGCAATGAAATCTATGTCATCAGGCCCATAGCAGCATAATGAGTGTATTCAGGTATGATGATTCTAACTGAAATAAGTCACACAGAAAAAGAAACATCATAAGATATCAGTAATAAACGGAATGTAAACGTGGCTACACAGGAACTGAATTACAACACAGAACAGGGTCTCAAATTTAGAAAACCAACTTATGCTTGCTTAAGGGGAAAGGGGAGCTGGGGTGCTGCATAAAACCAGAGATTGAAATGAGCACAGATAAACTTCCTTAGCCAGATATGTAATAGACAAGAGTTACTTCTTGCTCAACGATATGGACTCAACACCCCATATTAAACGCCTAAGAATGTACCTGACTAGTAAGTAACTTAAAACCTATGGATTGCTACGTCTCCGAAAGACAATCAAGCGTGTGTACGGGGGCATAAACACAGCAGTGATAGGATTGGAGAGGTTCGGTGAGCAAATGAAGACCCTTCGAAGTCATATTGCATGGTACCCATTCCACGGGTCTCAACTCTCCAGCTTTAAGGGATTCTTCCTTCAGCTAAAACATGCATGTGGAACCCAGAGTATGATCAACCGTGTTATCAGGAGACGTGTTCAAATATGTCTCAGTTCTCGTGCCCTGGTACTCGGGTGCAACATTCCAGACACTTTACTAACACTCTCCCGACTTGGAGAGTCAGTGCCTTTAAACTCCTGTTTGGCCCAATTTGCAATTTCTGCGGAAGATGAACAGGAATAGGGAGAACCAATGAGAGACTAGCTGGAGGTGTCTGGACGGGCAAATTTAACTCTCATTTCCACTAGGAAGAGGAATTAACGAAAGGCTCAGCGTGCCGTGCCGGAACCCGATTAGGGCCTGAAGCAGTCCTGCGGTGTTGCGGCCAGCTCACAAGAAAGCGAGTTGGAGAAAAGAGCTCAGGGGCACTGTAATTCACAAACCTGCAGAGTTATAAATGACAGCTATCGTCCAAAAATATACTGAAGTAAGACTGCCAAGAGGACTCGAAAGCGGGGCAGAATTGCAGGAAACCGATTTCAGGAGGTAGACTGCAATTGCATTTAAAGCATAGGAAAAGAGGCAGAACGTCCACAATTATGCACTTGGCCAAAAAGGGCGTATGCGTTTTGTCCTGAATATATTCAGGAAAAAACACAAACGCCCTTTTTGGCCAACCAAGCAAGCTTCCAAAGAAATCTGCACTACAGTGAAGTCTCACTTTCTCCCGGTCAAAAGGGCCATCTGAATAAAGTGTAAAATCCAGAAAGGCAGGACAGGCCATGGAGAACTGGGAGCCTTGTTATGCTGATGGGCGGGATGTAAATTGCCAAGAGCCACTCGGGAGAAGTGTATGGAGTTTCCTGAAACATGTAAAAAACAAAGCAACAGAGCCTAGGACACTTCCACTTATGGTCCTATAGCTTACGGAAATTAAAATCAAAAAGACACAGCCACCCCAAAGTTTGGGACGGCTCTGTTTACAAGAACCTCCTTTACGGTACAAGTTCAATATCGCAGAAAGTGAAAAATGGATAAAGAAGTTGTGGTACTTACGTACAATGCAATATCACTCAGCAATGAAATCTATGTCATCAGGTCCATAGCAGCATAATGAGTGGATTCAGGTATGATGATTCTAACTGAAATAAGTCACACAGAAAAAGAAACATCATAAGGTATCACTAATACACGGAATATAAACTTGGCTACACAGGAACTGAATTACAAAGCAGAACAGTGTCTCAAATTTAGAAAACCAACTTATGCTTGCTTAAGGGGAACGGGAGTTGGGGTGCTGCATAAAACCATAGATTGAAATGAGCACAGATAAAGTTCCTTAAGCCAAATATGTAATAGACAAGAGCTACTCCTCGCTCAATGAAATGGACTCAACACCCCATATTAAACGCCTAAGAATGTACCTGACTACTAAGTATCTTAAAACCTATGGATTGCTATGTCTCCGAAAGAGAATCAAGCGTGTGTACAGGGGCATAAACGCAGCAGTGATAGGATTGGAGAGGTTCAGTGAGCAAATGAAGACCCTTTGAAGTAATATTGCATGGTACCCATTCCACGGGTCTCAACTCTCCAGGTTTAAGGGATTCTTCCTTCAGCTAAAACATGCATGTGGAACCCAGAGTATGATCAACCATGTGATTGGGAGACGTGTTCCAATATGTCTCAGTTTTCATCCCCTGGTAGTCGGGTGCAACATTCCAGACGCTTTACTAACACTCTCCCGACTTGGAGAGTCAGTGCCTTTAACCTCCTGTTTGGCCCAGTTTGCAAATTCTGCGGAAGATGAACAGGAATAGGGAGAACCAATAAGAGACTAGCTGGAGGTGTCTCGACGGGCAAATTAGCTCTCATTTCCCACCAGGAAGAGGAATTAACCAAAGGCTCAGCGTGCCGTGCCGGAACCAGATTAGGGCCTGAAGCAATCCTGTGGTGCTGCGGCCAGCTCACAAGAAAGCGAGTTGGAGAAAGGAGCTCAGGGACACTGTAATTCACAAACCTGCAGAGTTATAAATGACAGCTATCGTCCAAAAATATACTGAAGTAAGGCTGCCAAGAGGACTTGAAAGCGGGGCAGAATTGCACGAAACCGATTTCACGAGGTAGACTGGAATTGCATTTAAAGCATAGGAAAAGAGGCAGAACGTCCACAATGATGCACTTGGCCAAAAAGGGCGTATGCGTTTTTTCCTTAATATATTCAGGAAAAAACCCATACGCCCTTTTTGGCCAACCGAGCAAGCTTGCAAAGGAAATCTGCACTACAATGAAGTCTCACTTCCCCCCGGTCAAAAGGGCCATCTGAAAAAAGTGTAAAATCCAGAAACGCAGGACAGGCCATGGAGAACTGGGAGCCCTGTTATGCTGATGGGCGGGATGTAAATTGCCAAGAGCCACTCCAGAGAAGTGTATGGTGTTTCCTGAAACATCTAAAAAACAAAGCAACAGAGCCTAGGGCACTTCCACTTATGGCCCTATAGCTTAGGGAAATTAAAATCAAAAAGACACAGCCACCCCAAAGTTTGGGACGGCTCTGTTTACAAGAACCTCGTTTACGGTACAAGTTCAATATCGCAGAAAGTGAAAAATGGATAAAGAAGTTGTGGTACTTACGTACAATGCAATATCACTCAGCAATGAAATCTATGTCATCAGGCCCGTAGCAGCATAATGAGTGGATTCAGGTATGATGATTCTAACTGAAATAAGTCACACAGAAAAAGAAACATCATAAGATATCACTAATACACGGAATGTAAACTTGGCTACACAGGAACTGAATTACAAAACAGAACAGGGTCTCAAATTTAGAAAAGCAACTTATGCTTGCTTAAGGGGAAAGGTGAGTTGGGGTGCTGCATAAAACCAGAGATTGAAATGAGCACAGATAAAGTTCCTTAAGCCAAATATGTAATAGAAGAGCTACTCCTTGCTCAACGAAATGGACTCAACACCCCATATTCAACGACTAAGAATGTACCTGACTAGTAAGTATCTTAAAACCTATGGATTGCTATGTCTCCGAAAGAGAATCAAGCGTGTGTACAGGTGCATAAACGCAGCAGTGATAGGATTGGAGAGGTTCAGTGAGCAAATGAAGACCCTTTGAAGTCATATTGCATGGTACCCATTCCACGGGTCTCAACTCTCCAGGTTTAAGGGATTCGTCCTTCAGCTAAAACATGCATGTGGAACCCAGAGTATGATGAACCGTGTGATCGGGAGACGTGTTCAAATATGTCTCAGTTCTCGTCCCCTGGTACTCGGGTGCAACATTCCAGACGCTTTACTAACAGTCTCCTGACTTGGAGAGTCAGTGCCTTTAACCTCCTGTTTGGCCCAGTTTGCAAATCTGCAGAAGATGAACAGGAATAGGGAGAACCAATGAGAGACTAGCTGGAGGTGTCTGGACGGGCAAATTTCACTCTCATTTCCCACCAGGAAGAGGAATTATCCAAAGGCTCAGCGTGCCGTACCGGAACCAGATTAGGGCCTGAAGCAATCCTGCGGTGTTGTGGCCAGCTCACAAGAAAGCGAGTTGAAGAAAGAAGCTCAGGGGCACTGTAATTCACAAACCTGCAGAGTTATAAATGACAGCTATCGTCCAAAAATATACTGAAGTAAGGCTGCCAAGAGGACTTCAAAGTGGGGCAGAATTGCAGGAAACCGATTTCAGGAGGTAGACTGGAATTGCATTTAAAGCATAAGAAAAGAGGCAGAACGTCCACAATGATGCACTTGGCTAAAAAGGGTGTATGCGTTTTTTCCTGAATATATTCAGGAAAAAACGCATACGCAATTTTTGGCCAACCAAGCAAGCTTGCAAAGGAAATCTGCACTCCAATGAAGTCTCACTTCCCCCCGGTTCAAAGGGCCATCTGAAAAAAGTGTAAAATCCAGAAAGGCAGGACAGGCCATGGAGAACTGGGAGCCTTGTTATGATGACGGGCGGAATGAAAATTGCCAACAGCCACTGGGGAGAAGTGTATGGTGTTTCATAAAACATCTAAAAATCAATGCAACAGAGCCTAGGGCACTTCCACTTATGGTCCTATAGCTTAGGGAAATTAAAAACAAAAAGACACAGCCACCCCGAAGTTTGGGATGGCTCTGTTTACAAGAACCTCGTTTACGGTACAAATTCAATATCGCAGAAAGTGAAAAATGGATAAAGAAGTTGTGGTACTTACGTACAATGCAATATCACTCAGCAATGAAATCTATGTCATCAGGCCGTTAGCAGCATAATGAGTGGATTCAGGTATGATGATTCTAACTGAAATAAGTCACACAGAAAAAGAAACATCATAAGATATCACTAATACACGGAATGTAATCTTGGCTACAGAGGAACAGAATTACGAAACAGAACAGGGTCTCAAATTTAGAAAACCAACTTATGCTTGCTTAAGGGTAAAGGTGAGTTGGGGTGCTGCATAAAACCAGAGATTGAAATGAGCACAGATAAAGTTTCTTAAGCCAAATATGTAATAGACAAGAGCTACTCCTTGCTCAACGAAATGGACTCAACAACCCATATTAAACGCCTAAGAATGTACCTGACTAGTAAGTAACTTAAAACCTATGGATTGCTACGTCTCCGAAAGAGCATCAAGCGTGTGTACAGGGGCATAAACGCAGCAGTGATAGGGTTGGAGAGGTTCGGTGAGCAAATGAAGACCCTTTGAAGTCATATTGCATGGTACCCATTCCACGGGTCTCAACTCTCCGTGTTTAAGGAATTCTTCCTTCATCTAAAACATGCATGTGGAACCCAGAGTATGATCAACCGTGTGATCGGGAGACGTGTTCAAATATGTCTCAGTTCTCGTCCCCTGGTACTCGGGTGCAACATTACAGATGCTTACCTAACACTCTCCCGACTTGGAGAGTCAGTGCCTTTAACCTCCTGTTTGGCCCAGTTTGCAATTTCTGCGGAATATGAACAGGAAGAGGGAGAACCAATGAGAGCCTAGCTGGAGGTGTCTGGACGGGCAAATTTCACTCTCATTTCCCACCAGGAAGAGGAATTAACTAAAGGCTCAGCATGCTGCGCCGGATCCAGATTAGGGCCTGAAGCAATCCTGCGGTGTTGTGGCCAGCTCACAAGAAAGCGAGTTGAAGAAAGGAGCTCAGGGGCACTGTAATTCACAAACCTGCAGAGTTATAAATGACAGCTATCGTCCAAAAATATACTGAAGTAAGGCTGCCAAGAGGACTTGAAAGCGGGGCAGAATTGCAGGAAACCGATTTCACGAGGTAGACTGGAATTGCATTTAAAGCATAGGAAAAGAGGCAAAACGTCCACAATTATGCACTTGGCCAAAAAGGGCGTATGCGTGTTTTCCTGAATATATTCAGGACAAAACGCATACGCCCTTTTTGGCCAACCAAGCAAGCTTGCAAAGGAAATCTGCACTACAATGAAGTCTCACTTCCCCCCGGTCAAAAGGGCCATCTGAAAAAAGTGTAAAGTCCAGAAAGGCAGGACAGGCCATGGAGAACTGGGAGCCTTGTTATGCTGACGGGTGGGATGTAAATTGCCAACAGCCACTGGGGAGAAGTGTATTGTGTTTCCTGAAACATCTAAAAAACAAAGCAACAGAGCCTAGGGCACTTCCACTTATAGTCGTATAGCTTAGGGAAATTAAAATCAAAAAGACACAGCCACCCCAAAGTTTGGGACAGCTCTGTTTACAAGAACCTCGTTTACGGTACAAGTTCAATATCGCAGAAAGTGAAAAATGGATAAAGAAGTTGTGGTACTTACGTACAATGCAATATCACTCAGCAATGAAATCTACGTCATCAGGCCCGTAGCACCGTAATGAGTGGATTCAGATATGATGATTCTAACTGAAATTATTCACACAGAAAAAGAAACATCATAAGATATCACTAATACACGGAATGTAAACTTGGCTACACAGGAACTGAATTAAAAAACAGAACAGGGTCTCAAATTTATAAAACCAACTTATGCTTGCTTAAGGGGAAAGGTGAGTAGGAGTGCTGCATAAAACCAGAGATTGAAATGAGCACAGATAAAGTTCCTTAAGCCAAATATGTAATAGACAAGAGCTACTCCTTGCTCAACGAAATGGACTCAACACCCCATATTAAATGCCTAAGAATGTACCTGACTAGTAAGTATCTTAAAACCTATGGATTGCTATGTCTCCGAAAGAGAATCAAGCGTGTGTACAGGGGCGTAAATGCAGCAGTGATAGTTTTGGAGAGGTTCGGTTAGCAAATGAAGACCCTTTGAAGTCATATTGCATGGTACCCATTCCACGGGTCTCAACTCTCCAGGTTTAAGGGATTCTTCCTTCAGCTAAAACATGCATGTGGAACCCAGAGTATGATCAACCGTGTGATCGGGAGACGTGTTCATATATGTCTCAGTTCTCGTCCGCTGGTATTCGGGTGCAACATTCCAGACGCTTTACTAACACTCTGCCGACTTGGAGAGTCAGTGCCTTTAACCTCCTGTTTGGCCCAGTTTGCAAATCTGCAGAAGATGAAAAGGAATAGGGAGAACCAATGAGAGACTAGCTGGAGGTGTCTAGACGGGCAAATTTAACTCTCATTTCCCACCAGGAAGAGGAATTAACCAAAGGCTCAGCGTGCCGTACTGGAACCACATTAGGGCCTGAAGCAATCCTGTGGTGTTGTGGTCACCTCACAAGAAAGCGAGCTGAAGAAAGGAGCTCAGGGGCACTGTAATTCACAAACCTGCAGAGTTATAAATGACAGCTATCGTCCAAAAATATACTGAAGTAAGGCTGCCAAGTTGACTTGAAAGCGGGGCAGAATTGCAGGAAACCGATTTCAGGAGGTAGACTGGAATTGCATTTAAAGCATAGGAAAAGAGGCACAACGTCCACAATGATGCACTTGGCTAAAAAGGGCGTGTGCGTTTTTTCCTGAATATATTCAGGAAAAAACGCATACGCGCTTTTTGGCAAACCAAGCAAGCTTGCAAAGGAAATCTGCACTCCAATGAAGTCTCACTTCCCCCCGGTCAAAAGGGCCATCTGAAAAAAGTGTAAAATCCAGAAAGGCAGGACAGGCCATGGAGAACTGGGAGCCTTGTTATGCTGATGGGTGGGAAGTAAATTGCCAACAGCCACTCGGGAGAAGTGTATGGTGTTTCCTGAAACATCTAAAAACCAAAGCAACAGAGCCTAGGGCACTTCCACTTATGTTTCTATAGCTTAGGGAAATTAAAATAAAAAAGACACAGCTACCCCAAAGTTTGGGATGGCTCTGTTTACAAGAACCTCATTTACGGTAAAAGTTCAATATCGCAGAAAGTGAACAATGGATAAATAAGTTGTGGTACTTACGTACAATGCAATATCACTCAGCAATGAAATCTATGTCATCAGGCCCGTAGCAGCATAATGAGTTGATTCAGGTATGATGATTCTAACTGAAATAAGTCACACAGAAAAAGAAACGTCATAAGATATCACTAATACACGGAATGTCAACTTGGCTACACAGGAACTGAATTACAAAACAGAACAGGGTCTCAAATTTAGAAAACCAACTTATGCTTGCTTAAGGGGAAAGGTGAGTTGGGGTGCTGCATAAAACCAGAGATTGAAATGAGCACAGATAAAGTTCCTTAAGCCAAATATGTAATAGACAAGAGCTACTCCTTGCTCAACAAAATGGACTCAACACCCCATATTAAACGCCTAAGAATGTACCTGACTAATAAGTATCTTAAAACCTATGGATTGCTATGTCTCTGAAAGAGAATCAAGTGTGTGTACAGGGGCATAAACGCAGCAGTGATAGGATTGGAGTCGTTCGGTGAGCAAATGAAGACCCTTTGAAGTCATATTGCATGGTACCCATTCCAAGGGTCTCAACTCTCCAGGTTTAAGGGATTCTTCCTTCAGCTAAAACATGCATGTGGAACCCAGAGTATGATCAACCGTGTGATCAGGAGAAGTGTTCAAATATGTCTCAGTTTTCGTCCCCTGGTACTCGGGTGCAACATTCCAGACACTTTACTAACACTCTCCCGACTTGGAGAGTCAGTGCCTTTAACCTCCTGTTTGGCCCAATTTGCAATTTCTGTGGAAGATGAACAGGAATAGGGAGAACCACTGAGAGACTAGCTGGAGGTGTCTGGACGGGCAAATTTAACTCTCATTTCCCACCAGGAAGAGGAATTAAGCAAAGGCTCAGCGTGCTGTGCCAGAACCAGATTAGGGCCTGAAGCAATCCTGCGGTGTTGCGGGCAGCTCACAAGAAAACGAGTTGAAGAAAGGAGCTCAGGGGAACTGTAATTCACAAACCTGCAGAGTTATAAATGACAGCTATCATCCCAAAATATACTGAAGTAAGGCTGCCGAGAGGAGTTGAAAGCGGGGCAGAATTGCAGGAAACCGATTTCAGGAGGTAGACTGGAATTGCATTTAAAGCATAGGAAAAGAGGCAGAACGTCCACAATGACGCACTTGGCCAAAAAGTGCGTATGCGTTTTTTCCTGAATATATTCAGGAAAAAACGCATACGCCATTTTTGGCCAACCAAGCAAGCTTGCAAAGGAAATCTGCACTGCAATGAAGTCTCACTTCCCCCCGGTCAAAAGGGCCATCTGAAAAAAGGGTAAAATCCAGAAAGGCAGGACAGGCCATGGAGAACTGGGAGCCTTGTTATGCTGATGGGCGGGATATGAATTGCCAACAGCCACTCGGGAGAAGTGTATGGTGTTTCCTGAAACATCTAAAAAACAAAGCAACAGAGCCTAGGGCACTTCCACTTATGGTCCTATAGCTTAGGGAAATTAAAATCAAAAAGACACAGCCACCCCAAAGTTTGGGACAGCTCTGTTTACAAGAACCTCGTTTACGGTACAAGTTCAATATCGCAGAAATTGAAAAATGGATAAAGAAGTTGTGGTACTTACGTACAATGCAATATCACTCAGCAATGAAATCTATGTCATCAGGCCCGTAGCAGCATAATGAGTGGACTCAGGTATGATGATTCTAACTGAAATAAGTCACACAGAAAAAGAAACATCATAAGATATCACTAATACATGGAATGTAAATTTGGCTACACAAGAACTGAATTACAAAACAGAAAAGGGTCTCAAATTTAGAAAACCAACTTATGCTTGCTTAAGGGGAAAGGTGAGTTGGGGTGCTGCATAAAACCAGAGATTGAAATGAGCACAGATAAACTTCCTTAAGCCAAATATGTAATAGACAAGAGCTACTCCTTGCTCAACGAAATGGAATCAACACCCCATATTCAACGCCTAAGAATGTACCTGACTAGTAAGTAACTTAAAACCTATGGATTGCTACGTCTCCAAAAGAGAATCAAGCGTGTGTACAGGGGCATAAACGCAGCAGTGATAGGATTGGAGAGTTTCGGTGAGCAAAAGAAGACCCTTTGAAGGCATATTGCATGGTACCCATTCCTCGGGTCTCAGCTCTGAAGGTTTAAGGGATTCTTCCTTCAGCTAAAACATGCATGTGGAACCCAGAGTATGATCAAACATGTGATCGGGAGACGTGTTCAAATATGTCTCAGTTCTCGTCCCCTGGTTCTCAGGTGCAACATTCCAGATGCTTTACTAACACTCTCCCGACTTGGAGAGTCAGTGCCTTTAATCTCCTGTTTGGCCCAGTTTGCAATTTCTTCAGAAGATGAACAGGAATAGGGAGAACCAATGAGAGACTAGCTGGAGGTGTCTGGACGGGCAAATTTAACTCTCATTTCCCACCAGGAAGAGGAATTAACCAAAGGCTCAACGTGCCGTGCCGGAACCACATTAGGGCCTGAAGCAATCCTGCGGTGTTGCGGCCAGCTCACAAGAAAGCGAGCTGAAGAAAGGAGCTCAGGGTCACGGTAATTCCCAAACCTGCAGAGTTATAAATGATAGCTATCGTCCAAAAATATACTGAAGTAAGGCTGCCAAGAGGACTTGAAAGCGGGGCAGAATTGCAGGAAGCCGATTTCAGGAGGTAGACTGGAATTGGATTTAAAGCATAGGAAAAGAGAAAGAACGTCCACAATGATGCACTTGGCCAAAAACGGCGTATGCGTTTTTTCCTGAATATATTCAGGAAAAAAGGCATACGCCCTTTCTGGATAACCAAGCAAGCTTGCAAAGGAAATCTGCACTCCAATGAAGTCTCACTTCCCCCCGGTCAAAAGGGCCATCTGAAAAAAGTGTAAAATCCAGAAAGGCAGGACAGGCCATGGAGAACTGGGAGCCTTGTTATGCTGATGGGTGGGAAGTAAATTGCCAACAGCCACTCGGGAGAAGTGTATGGTGTTTCCTGAAACATCTAAAAAACAAAGCAACAGAGCATAGGGGACTTCCACTTATGGTCCTATAGCTTAGGGAAATTAAAATCAAAAAGACACAGCCACCCCAAAGTTTGGGATGGTTCCGTTTACACGAACCTCATTTACGGTAAAAGTACAATATCGCAGAAAGTGAAAAATGGATAAAGAAGTTGTGGTACTTACGTACAATGCAATATCACTCAGCAATGAAATCTATGTCATCAGGCCCGTAGCAGCATAATGAGTGGATTCAGGTATGATGATTCTAACTGAAATAAGTCACACAGAAAAAGAAACATCATAAAATATCACTAATACACGGAATGTAAACTTGGCTCCACAGGAACTGAATTACAAAACAGAACAGGGTCTCAAATGTAGAAAACCAACTTATGCTTGCTTAAGGGGAAAGGTGAGTAGGGGTGCTGCATAAAACCAGAGATTGAAATGAGCACAGATAAAGTTCCTTAAGCCAAATATATAATAGACAAGAGCTACTCCTTGCTCAACGAAATGGACTCAAAACCCCATATTAAACGCCTAAGAATGTAACTGACTAGTAAGTATCTTAAAACCTATGGATTGCTATGTCTCTGAAAGAGAATCAAGCCTGTGTACAGGGGCATAAATGCAGCAGTGATAGGATTGGAGAGGTTCGGTGAGGAAAAGAAGACACTTTGAAGTCATATTGCATGGTACCCATTCCATGGGTCTCAACTCTCCATGTTTATGGGATTCTTCCTTCAGCTAAAAGATGCATGTGGAACCCAGAGTATGAACAACCGTGTGATCGTGAGACCTGTTCAAATATGTCTCAGTTCTCGTTCCCTGGTACTCGGGTGCAACATTACAGATGCTGTACTGACACTCTCCCGACTTGGAGAGTCAGTGCCTTTAACCTCCTGTTTGGCCCAATTTGCAATTTCTGTGGAAGATGAACAGGAATATGGAGAACCAATGAGAGACTAGCTGGAGGTGTCTGGACGGGCAAATTTCACTCTCATTTCCCACCAGGAAGAGGAATTAACCAAAGGCTCAGCGTGCTGTGCCGGAACAAGATTAGGGCCTGAAGCAATCCTGCGGTGTTGCGGGCATCTCACAAGAAAGCGAGATGAAGAAAGGAGCTCACGGGCACTGTAATTCACAAACCTGCAGAGTTATAAATGACAGCTATCGTCCAAAAATATACTGAAGTAAGGTTGCCAAGAGGACTTGAAAGCGGGGCAGAATTGCAGGAAACCGATTTCAGGAGGTAGACTGGAATTGCATTTAAAGCATAGGAAAAGAGGCAGAACGTCCACAATGATGCACTTGGCCATAAAGGGCGTATGCGTTTTTTCCTGAATATATTCAGGAAAAAACGCATACGCACTTTTCGGCCAACCAAGCAAGCTTGCAAAGGAAATCTGCTCTCCAATGAAGTCTCAATTCCCCCCGGTCAAAAGGGCCATCTGAAAAAAGTGTAAAATCCAGAAAGGCAGGACAGGACATGGAGAACTGGGATCCTTGATATGCTGATGGGCGGGATGTAAATTGTCAACAGGCACTCGGGAGAAGTGTATGGTGTTTCCTGAAACATCTAAAAAACAAAGCAACAGAGCCTAGGGCACTTCCTCTTATGGTCCTATAGCTTAGGGAAATTAAAATCAAAAAGACACAGCCACCCCAAAGTTTGGGACGGCTCTGTTTACAAAAACCTCGTTTATGGTACAAGTTCAATGTCGCGGAAAGTGAAAAATGGATAAAGAAGTTGTGGTACGTACGTACAATGCAATATCACTCAGCAATGAAATCTATGTCATCAGGCCCGTAGCAGCATAATGTGTGGATTCAGGTATGATGATTCTAACTGAAATAAGTCACACAGAAAAAGAAACATCATAAGATATCACTAATACACGGAATGTAAACTTGGCTACAAAGGAACTGAATTACAAAACAGAACAGGGTCTCAAATTTAGAAAACCAACTTATGCTTGCTTAAGGGGAAAGGTGAGTTGGGGTGCTGCATAAAACCAGAGATTGAAATGAGCACAGATAAAGTTCCTTAAGCCAAATATGTAATAGACAAGAGCTACACCTTGCTCAATGAAATGGACTCAACACCCCATATTAAAGGCCTAAGAATGTACCTGACTAGTAAGTATCTTAAAACCTATGGATTGCTATGTCTCTGAAAGAGAATCAAGCATGTATACAGGGGCATAAAGGCAGCAGTGATAGGATTGGAGAGGTTCTGTGAGCAAATGAAGACCCTTTGAAGGCATATTGCATGGTACCCATTCCACGGGTCTCAACTCTCCAGTTTTAAGGGATTCTTCCTTCAGCTAAAACATGCATGTGGAACCCAGAGTATGATCAACCGTGTGATCAGAAGACGTGTTCAAATATGTCTCAGTTCTCGTCCCCTGGTACTCGGGTGCAACATTTCAGACGCTTTACTAACACTCTCCCGACTTGGAGAGTTAGTGCCTTTAACCTCCTGTTTGGCCCAGTGTGCAATTTCTGCAGAAGATGAACAGGAATAGGGAGAACCAATGAGAGACTAGCTGGAGGTGTCTGGACGGGCAAATTTAACTCTCATTTCCCACCAAGAAGAGGAATTAACCAAAGGCTCAGCGTCTCGTGCCGGAACCAGATTAGGGCCTGAAGCAATCCTGCGGTGTTGCGGCCAGCTCACAAGAAAGCGAGTTGAAGAAAGGAGCTCAGGGGCACTGTAATTCACAAAACTGCAGAGTTAAAAATGACAGCTATCGTCCAAAAATATACTGAAGTAAGGCTGCCAAGAGGACTTGAAAGCGGGGCAGAATTGCAGGAAACCGATTTCAGGAGGTAGACTGGAATTGCATTTAAAGCATAGGAAAAGAGGCAGAACGTCCACGATGATGTACTTGGCCAAAAGGGCATATGCGTTTTTTCCTGAATATATTCAGGAAAAAACGCATACGCACTTTTTGGCCAACAAAGCAAGCTTGCAAAGGAAATCTGCACTACAATGAAGTCTCACCTCCCTCTGATCAAAGGGGCCATCTGAAAAAAGTGTAAAATCCAGAAAGGCAGGACAGGCCATGGAGAACTGGGAGCCTTGTTATGCTGATGGGCGTGAGGTAAATTGCCAACAACCATGCAGGAGAAGTGTATCGTGTTTCCTGAAGCATCCGAAAAACAAAGCAACAGAGCCTAGGGCACTTCCACTTATGGTCGTATAGCTTAGGGAAATTAAAATCAAAAAGACACAGCCACCCCCAAATTTGGGATGGCTCTGTTTACAAGAACCTCGTTTACGTTACAAGTTCAATACCGCAGAAAGTGAAAAATGTATAAAGAAGTTGTGGTACTTAGGTACAACGCAATATCACTCAGCAATGAAATCTATGTCATCAGGACCGTAACAGCATAATGAGTGGATTCAGGTATGATGATTCTAACTGAAAAAGTCACACAGAAAAAGAAACATCATAAGATATCACTAATACACGGAATGTAAACTTGGCTACACAGGAACTGAATTACAAAACAGAACAGGGTCTCAAATTTAGAAAACCAACTTATGCTTGCTTAAAGGGAAAGGGGAGTTGGGGTGCTGCATAAAACCAGAGATTGAATTGAGCACAGATAAAGTTCATTAAGCCAAATAAGTAATAGACAAGAGCTACTCCTTTCTCAACGAAATGGACTCAACACCCCATATTAAACGCCTAAGAATGTATCTGACTAGTAAGTATCTTAAAACCTATGGATTGCTATGTCTCCGAAAGAGAATCAAGCGTGTGTACAGGGGCATAAACGCAGCAGTGATAGGATTGCAGAGGTTCGGTGAGCAAATGAAGACCCTTTGAAGTTATATTGCATGGTAACCATTCCACGGGTCTCAACTCTCCAGGTTCAAGGGATTCTTCCTTCAGCTAAAATATGCATGTGGAACCCAGAGTATGATCAACCGTGTGATCGGGAGATGTGTTCAAATATGTCTCAGTTCTCGTACCCTGGTACTCGGGTGCAACATTCCAGATGCTTTACTAACACTCTCCCGACTTGGAGAGTCAGTGCCTTTAACCTCCTGTTTGGCCCAGTTTGCAATTCCTGCGGAATATGAACAAGAATAGGGAGAACCAATGAGAGACTAGCTGGAGGTGTCTGGACGGGCAAATTTAACTCTCATTTCCCACCACGAAGAGGAATTAACCAAAGGCTCAGGGTGCTGTGCCGGAACCAGATTAGGGCCTGAAGCAATCCAGTGGTGCTGCGGCCAGCTCACAAGAAAGCGAGTTGAAGAAAGGAGCTCAGGGGCACTGTAATTCACAAACCTGCAGAGTTATAAATGACAGCTATCGTCCAAAAATATACTGAAGTAAGGCTGCCAAGAGGACTTGAAAGCGGGACAGGATGGCAGGAAACCGATTTCAGGAGGTAGACTGGAATTGCATGTAAAGCATAGATAAAGAGGCAGAAAGTCCACAATGATGCACTTGGCCAAAAAGGGCGTATGCGTATTTTCCCAAATATATTCAGGAAAAAACTCATACGCCCTTTTTGGCCAACCAAGCAAGCTTGCAAAGGAAATCTGCACTCCAATGAAGTCTCACTTCCCCCGGTCTAAAGGGCCATCTGAAAAAAGTGTAAAATCCAGAAAGGCAGGACAGGCCATGGAGAACTGGGATCCTTGTTATGCTGATGGGCGGGATGTAAATTGCCATCAGCCACTTGGGAGAAGTGTACGGTGTTTCCTGAAACATCTAAAAAACAAAGCAACAGAACCTAGGGCACTTCCACTTATGGTCCTATAGCTTAGGGAAATTAAAATCAAAAAGACACAGCCACCCAAAAGTTTGGGATGGCTCTGTTTACAAGAACCTCGTTTACGGTACAAGTTCACTATCGCAGAAAGTGAAAAATGGATAAAGAAGATCTGGTACTTACGTACAATGCAATATCACTCAGCAATGAAATCTATGTCATCAGGCCCGTAGCACCATAATGAGTGGATTCAGGTATGATGATTCTAACTGAAATAAGTCACACAGAAAAAGAAACATCATAAGATATCACTAATACACGGAATGTAAACTTGGCTACACAGGAACTGAATTACAAAACAGAACAGGGTCTCAAATTTAGAAAACCAACTTATGCTTGCTTAAGGGGAAAGGTGAGTTGGGGTGCTGCATAAAACCAGAGATTGAAATGAGCACAGATAAAGTTCCTTAAGCCAAATATGTAATAGAATAGAGCTACTCCTTGCTCAACGAAATGGACTCAACACCCCATATTAAACGCCTAAGAATGTACCTGACTAGTAAGTATCTTAAAACCTATGGATTGCTATGTCTCCGACAGAGAATCAAGCGTGTGTACAGGGGCATAAATGCAGCAGTGATAGGATTGGAGAGGTTCAGTGAGCAAATGAAGACCCATTGAAGTCATATTGCATGGTACCCATTCCAAGGGTCTCAACTCTCCAGGTTTAAGGGATTCTTCCTTCAGCTAAAACATGCATGTAGAACCCAGAGTATGATCAACCGTGTGATCGGGAGACGTGTTCAAATATGTCTCAGTTCTCATCCCCTGGTACTCGGGTGCAACATTCCAGTCGCTTTACTAACACTCTCCTGACTTGGAGAGTCAGTGCCTTTAACCTCCTGTTTGGCCCAGTTTGCAATTTCTGCGGAAGATGAACAGGAATAGGGAGAACCAATGAGAGACTAGCTGGAGGTGTCTGGATGGGCAAATTTCACTCTCATTTCCCACCAGGAAGAGGAATTAACCAAAGGCTCAGCGTGCCGTGCCGGAACCAGATTAGGGCCTGAAGCAATACTGCGGTGTTGCGGCCAGCTCACAAAAAAGCGAGTTGAAGAAAGGAGCTCAGGGGCACTGTAATTCACAAACGTGCAGAGTTATAAATGACAGCTATCGTCCAAAAATATACTGAAGTAAGTCTGCCAAGAGGACTTGAAAGCAGGGCAGAATTGCAGGAAACCGATTTCAGGAGGTAGACTGGAATTGACTTTAAAGCATAAGAAAAGAGGCAGAACGTGGACAATGATGCACTTGACCAAAAAGGGCATTATGTGTTTTTTCCTGAATATAGTCAGGAAAAAACGCATACGCCCTTTTTGGCCAACCAAGCAAGCTTGCAAAGAAATCTGCACTCCAATGAAATCTCACTTCCTCCCGGTCAAAAGGGCCATCTGAAAAAAGTGTAAAATCCAGAAAGGCAGGACAGGCCATGGAGAACTGGGAGCCTTGTTATGCTGATGGGCGGGATGTAAATTGCCAACAGCCACTGGGGAGAAGTGTATGGTGTTTCCTGAAACATCTAAAAAACAAAGCAACAGAGCCTAGGGCCCTTCCACTTATGCTCCTATTGTTTTGGGAAATTAAAATCAAAAAGACACAGCCACCCCAAAGTTTGGGACGGCTCTGTTTACAAGAACCTCGTTTACGGTACAAGTTCAATATCGCAGAAAGTGAAAAATGGATAAAGAAGTTGTGGTACTTACGTACAATGCAATATCACTCAGCAATGAAATCTATATCATCAGGCCCATAGCAGCATAATGAGTGGATTCAGGTATGATGATTCTAACTGAAATAAGTCACACAGAAAAAGAAACATCATAAGATATCACTAATACACGGAATGTAAACTTGGCTCCACAGGAACAGAATTACAAAACAGAACAGGGTCTCAAATTTAGAAAACCAACTTATGCTGGCTTAAGGGGAAAGGTGAGTTGGGGTGCTGCATAAAACCAGAGATTGAAGTGAGCACAGATAAAGTTCCTTAAGCCAAATATGTAATAGACAAGAGCTACTCTTTGTTCAACGAAATGGACTCAACACCCCATATTAAACGCCTAAGAATGTACCTGACTAGTAAGTATCTTAAAACCTATGGATTGCTATGTCTCCGAAAGAGAATCAAGCGTGTGTACAGGGGCATAAACGCAGCAGTGATACGATTGGAGAGGTTCGGTAAGCAAATGAAAACCCGTTGAAGTCATATTGCATGGTACCCATTCCACAGGTCTCAACTCTCCAGGTTTAAGGGATTCTTCCTTCAGCTAAAACATGCATTTGGAACCCAGAGTATGATCAACCGTGTGATCGGGAGACGTGTTCAAATATGTCTCATTTCTCATCCCCTGGTACTTGGGTGCAACATTCCAGATGCTTTACTAACACTCTCCCGACTTGGGGAGTCAGTGCCTTTAACCTCCTGTTTGGCCCAGTTTGCAATTTCTGCGGAAGATGAACAGGAATAGGCAGAACCAATGAGAGACTAGCTGGAGGTGTCTGGACGCGCAAATTTCACTCTCATTTCCCACCAGGAATGGGAATTAACCAAAAGCTCAGCGTGCCGTGCCGGAACCACATTAGGGCCTGAAGCAATCCTGCGGTGTTGCGGCCAGCTCACAAGAAAGCGAGTTGAAGAAAGGAGCTCAGGGGCACTGTAATTCACAAACCTGCAGAGTTATAAATGACAGCTATCGTCCAAAAATATACTGAAGTAAGGGTGCCAAGAGGACTTGAAAGCAGGTCAGAATTGCAGGAAACCAATTTCAGGAGGTAGACTGGAATTGCATTTAAAGCATAGGAAAAGAGGCTGAACGTCCACAATGATGCACTTGGCCAAAACGGGCGTATCCGTTTTTTCCTGAAAATATTCAGGAAAAAACGCATACGCCCTTTTTGACCAACAAAGAAAGCTTGCAAAGGAAATCTGCACTCCAATTAAGTCTCACTTCCCCCCGGTCAAAAGGGCCATCTGTAAAAAGTGTAAAATCCAGAAAGGCAGGACAGGCCATGAAGAACTGGGAGCCTAGTTATGCTGATGGGTGGGATGTAAATTGCCATCAGCCACTTGGGTGAAGTGTATGGTGTTTCCTGAAACATCTAAAAAACAAAGCAACAGAGCCTAGGGCACTTCCACTTATGGTCCTATAGCTTAGGGAAATTAAAATCAAAAAGACACAGCCACCACCAAATTTGGGATGGCTCTGTTTACAAGAACCTCGTTTACGGTACAAGTTCAATATCGCAGAAAGCGAGAAATGGATAAAGAATTTGTGGTACTTACGTACAACGCAATATCACTCAGCAATGGAATCTATGTCATCAGGCCCGTAGCAGCATATTGAGTGGATTCAGGTATGATGATTCTAACTGAAATAAGTCACACAGAAAAAGAAACATCATAAGATATCACTAGTACACGGAATGTAAACTTGGCTACACAGGAACTGAATTACAAAACAGAACAGGGTCTCAAATTTAGAAAACCAACTGATGCTTGCTTAAGTGGAAGGGTGAGTTGGGTACTGCATAAAACCAGAGATTGAAATGAGCACAGATAAAGTTCCTTAAGCCAAATATGTAATAGACAAGAGCTACTCCTTGCTCAATGAAATGGACTCAACACCCCATATTAAAGGCCTAAGAATGTACCTGACTAGTAAGTATCTTAAAACCTATGGATTGCTATGTCTCCGAAAGAGAATCTAGCATGTGTACAGGGGCATAAACGCAGCAGTGATAGGATTGGTGAGGTTCGGTGAGCAAATGAAGACCCTTTGAAGTCATATTGCATGGTACCCATTCCACGGGTCTCAACTCTCCAGTTTTAAGGGATTCTTCCTTCAGCTAAAACATGCATGTGGAACCCAGAGTATGATCAACCGTGTGATCAGGAGACGTGTTCAAATATGTCTCAGTTCTCGTCCCCTGGTACTCGGGTGCAACATTCCAGATGCTTTACTAACACTCTCCCGAGTTGGAGAGTCAGTGCCTTTAACCTCCTGTTTGGCCCAGTTTGCAATTTATGCAGAAGATGAACAGGAATAGGGAGAACCAATGAGAGACTAGCTGGAGGTGTCTGGACGGGCAAATTTAACTCTCATTTCTCACCAGGAAGAGGAATTAACCAAAGGCTCAGCGTGCAGTGTCGGAACCAGATTAGGGCATGAAGCAATCCTGCGGTGTTGCGGCCAGCTCACAAGAAAGCGAGTTGAAGAAAGGAGCTCAGGGGCACTGTAATTCACAAACCTGCAGAGTTATAAATGACAGCTATCGTCCAAAAATATACTGAAGTAAGGCTGCCAAGAGGACTTCAAAGCAGGGCAGAATTGCAGGAAACCGATTTCAGGAGGTAGACTGGAATTGCATTTAAAGCATAGGAAAAGAGGCAGAACGTCCACAATGATGCACTTGGCCAAAAATGGTTTATGCGTTTTTTCCTGAATATATTCAGGAAAAAACGCATACGCCCTTTTTGGCCAACCAAGCAAGCTTGCAAAGGAAATCTGCACTACAATGAAGTCTCACTTCCCCCCGGTCAAAAGGGCCATCTGAGAAAAGTTTAAAATCCAGAAAGGCAGGACAGGCCATGGAGAACTGGGAGCCTTGTTATGCTGATGGGCGGGATGTAAATTGCCAACAGCCACTCAGGAGAAGTGTATGGTGTTTCCTGAAACATCTAAAAAACAAAGCAACAGAGCCTAGGGCACTTCCTCTTATAGGCCTATAGCTTAGGGAAATTAAAATCAAAAAGACACAGCACCCCAAAGGTTGGGACGGCTCTGTTTACAAGAACCTCGTTTACGGTACAAGTTCAATATCGCAGAAAGTGAAAAATGGATAAAGAAGTTGTGGTACTTACGTACAATGCAATATAACTCAGCAATGAAATCTGTGTCATCAGGCCCGTAGCAGAATAATGAGTGGATTCAGGTATGATGATTCTAACTGAAATAAGTCACACAGAAAAAGAAACATCATAAGATATCACTAATACAAGGAATGTAAACTTCCCTACACAGGAACTGAATTACAAAACAGAACAGGGTCTCAAATTTAGAGAACCAACTTATGCTTGCTTTGGGGAATGGTGAGTTGGGGTGCTGCATAAAACCAGAGATTGAAATGAGCACAGATAAAGTTCCTTAAGCCAAATATGTAATAGACAGCTACTCCTTGCTCAACGAAATGGACTCAACACCCCATACTAAACGCCTAAGAATGTACCTGACTAGTAAGTATCTTAAAACCTATGGATTGCTATGTCTCCGAAAGAGAATCAAGCGTGTGTACAGGGGCATAAACGCAGCAGTGATAGGATTGGAGAGGTTCGGTGAGCAAATGAAGACCCTTTGAAGTCATATTGCATGGTACCCATTCCACGGGTCTCAACTCTCCAGGTTTAAGGGATTCTTCCTTCAGCTAAAACATGCATGTGGAACCCAGAGTATGATCAACCGTGTGATCGGGAGACGTGTTCAAATATGTCTCAGTTCTCGTCCCCTGGTATTCAGGTGCAACATTCCACACACTTTACTAACACGCTCCCAACTTGGAGAGTCAGTGCTTTTAACCTCCTGTTTGGCCATTTTGCAATTTCTGCGGAAGATGAACAGGAATAGGGAGAACCAATGAGAGACTAGCTGGAGGTGTCTGGACGGGCAAATTTAACTCTCATTTCCCACCAGGAAGAGGAATTAACCAAAGGATCAGCATGCCGGGCTGGAAACATATTAGGGCCTGAAGCAATCCTGCGGTGTTGCGGTCAGCTCACAAGAAAGCAAGTTGAAGAAAGGAGCTCAGGGACACTGTAATTCACAAACCTGCTGAGTTATAAATGACAGCTATCGTCCAAAAATATACTGAAGTAAGGCTGCCAAGAGGACTTGAAAGCGGGGCAGAATTGCAGGAAACCGATTTCAGGAGGTAGACTGGAATTGCATTTAAAGCATAGGAAAAGAGGCAGAACATCCACAATGATGCACTTGGCCAAAAAGGGCGTATGTGTTTTTTCCTGAATATATTCAGGAAAAAACGCATACGCCCTTTTTGGCTAACCAAGCAAGCTTGCAAAGGAAATCTGCACTACAATGAAGTCTCACTTCCCCCCGGTCAAAAGGGCCATCTGAAAAAAGTGTAAAATCCAGAAAGGCAGGACAGGCCATGGAGAACTGGGAGCCTTGTTATGCTGATGGGCAGGATGTAAATTGCCAACAGCCACTCGGGAGAAGTGTATGGAGTTTCCTGAAACATCTAAAAAACAAAGCAACAGAGCCTAGGGCACTTCCACTTATGGTCCTATAGTTTAGGGAAATTAAAATCAAAAAGACATAGCCACCCCAAAGTTTGGGACAGCTCTGTTTACAAGAACCTCGTTTACGGTACAAGTTCAATATCGCAGAAAGTGAAAAATGGATAAAGAAGTTGTGGTACTTACGTACAATGCAATATCACTCAGCAATGAAATCTATGTCATCAGGCCCGTAGCAGCATAATGAGTGGATTCAGGTATGATGATTCTAACTGAAATAAGTCACACAGAAAAAGAAACATGATAACATATCACTAATACACGGAATGTAAACTTGGCTACACAGGAACTGAATTACAAAACAGATCAGGGTCTCAAATTTAGACAACCAACTTATGCTTGCTTAAGGGGAAAGGTGAGTTGGGGTGCTGCATAAAACCAGAGATTGAAATGAGCACAGATAAAGTTCCTTAAGCCAAATATGTAATAGACAAGAACTACTCCTTGCTCAACGAAATGGACTCAACACCCCATATTCAACGCCTAGAATGTACCTGACTAGTAAATATCTTAAAACCTATGGATTGCTATTTCTCCGAAAGAGAATCAAGCATGTGTACACGGGCATAAATGCAGCAGTGATAGGATTGGAGAGGTTCAGTGAGCAAATGAAGACCCTTTGAAGACATATTGCATGGTACCCATTCCATGGGTCTCAACTCTCAAGGTTTAAGGGATTTTTCCTTCAGCTAAAACATGCATGTGGAACCCAGAGTATGATCAACCATGTGATCGGGAGACGTGTTCAAATATGTCTCAGTTCTCGTCCCCTGGTACTCGGGTGCAACATTCCAGATGCTTTACTAACACTCTCCCGAGTTGGAGTGTCAGTGCCTTTAACCTCCTGTTTGGCCCAGTTTGCAATTTCTGCGGAAGATGAACAGGAATAGGGAGAACCACTGAGAGACTAGCTGGAGGTGTCTGGACGGGCAAATTTCACTCTCATTTCGCACCAGGAAGAGGAATTAACCAAAGGCTCAGCATGCCGTGCCGGAACCAGATTAAGGCCTGAAGCAATCCTGTGGTGTTGCGGCCAGCTCACAAGAAAGCGAGTTAGAGAAAGGAGCTCAGGGGCACTGTAATTCACAAACCTGCAGAGTTATAAATGACAGCTATCGTCCAAAAATATACTGAAGTAAGGCTGCCAAGAGGACTTGAAAGCGGGGCAGAATTGCAGGAAACCGATTTTAGGAGGTAGACTGGAATTGCATTTAAAGCATAGGAAAAGAGGCAGAACGTCCACAATGATGCACTTGGCCAAAAAGGGCTTGTGCGTTTTTTCCTGAATATATTCAGGATAAAACGCATACGCGCTTTTTGGCCAACCAAGCAAGCTTGCAAAGGAAATCTGCACTCCAATGAAGTCTCACTTCCCCCTGGTCAAAAGGGCCATCTGAAAAAAGTGTAAAATCCAGAAAGGCAGGTCAAGCCATGGAGAACTGGGAGCCTTGTTACGCTGATGGGTGGGATGTAAATTGCCAACAGCCACTCGGGAGAAGTGTATGGAGTTTCCTGAAACATCTAAAAAACAAAGCAACAGAGCCTAGGGCACTTCCACTTATGGTCCTATAGCTTACGGAAATTAAAATCAAAAAGACACAGCCACCCCAAAGTTTGGGACGGCTCTGTTTACAAGAACCTCCTTTACGGTACAAGTTCAATATCGCAGAAAGTGAAAAATGGATAAAGAAGTTGTGGTACTTACGTACAATGCAATATCACTCAGCAATGAAATCTATGTCATCAGGCCCATAGCAGCGTAATGAGTGTATTCAGGTATGATGATTCTAACTGAAATAAGTCACACAGAAAAAGAAACATCATAAGATATCACTAATACACGGAATGTCAACTTGGCTACACAGGAACTGAATTACAAAACAGAACAGGGTCTCAAATTTAGAAAACCAACTTATGCTTGCTTAAGGGGAAAGGGGAGCTGGGGTGCTGCATAAAACCAGAGATTGAAATGAGCACAGATAAACTTCCTTAGCCAGATATGTAATAGACAAGAGCTACTTCTTGCTCAACGATATGGACTCAACACCCCATATTAAACGCCTAAGAATGTACCTGACTAGTAAGTAACTTAAAACCTATGGATTGCTACATCTCCGAAAGACAATCAAGCGTGTGTACGGGGGCATAAACACAGCAGTGATAGGATTGGAGAGGTTCGGTGAGCAAATGAAGACCCCTTGAAGTCATATTGCATGGTACCCATTCCACGGGTCTCAACTCTCCAGGTTTAAGGGATTCTTCCTTCAGCTAAAACATGCATGTGGAACCCAGAGTATGATCAACCGTGTTATCAGGAGACGTGTTCAAATATGTCTCAGTTCTCGTGCCCTGGTACTCGGGTGCAACATTCCAGTCGCTTTACTAACACTCTCCTGACTTGGAGAGTCAGTGCCTTTAACCTCCTGTTTGGCCCAGTTTGCAATTTCTGCGGAAGATGAACAGGAATAGGGAGAACCAATGAGAGACTAGCTGGAGGTGTCTGGATGGGCAAATTTCACTCTCATTTCCCACCAGGAAGAGGAATTAACCAAAGGCTCAGCGTGCCGTGCCGGAACCAGATTAGGGCCTGAAGCAATACTGCGGTGTTGCGGCCAGCTCACAAAAAAGCGAGTTGAAGAAAGGAGCTCAGGGGCACTGTAATTCACAAACGTGCAGAGTTATAAATGACAGCTATCGTCCAAAAATATACTGAAGTAAGGCTGCCAAGAGGACTTGAAAGCAGGGCAGAATTGCAGGAAACCGATTTCAGGAGGTAGACTGGAATTGACTTTAAAGCATAAGAAAAGAGGCAGAACGTGGACAATGATGCACTTGACCAAAAAGGGCATTATGTGTTTTTTCCTGAATATAGTCAGGAAAAAACGCATACGCCCTTTTTGGCCAACCAAGCAAGCTTGCAAAGAAATCTGCACTCCAATGAAATCTCACTTCCTCCCGGTCAAAAGGGCCATCTGAAAAAAGTGTAAAATCCAGAAAGGCAGGACAGGCCATGGAGAACTGGGAGCCTTGTTATGCTGATGGGCGGGATGTAAATTGCCAACAGCCACTGGGGAGAAGTGTATGGTGTTTCCTGAAACATCTAAAAAACAAAGCAACAGAGCCTAGGGCCCTTCCACTTATGCTCCTATTGTTTTGGGAAATTAAAATCAAAAAGACACAGCCACCCCAAAGTTTGGGACGGCTCTGTTTACAAGAACCTCGTTTACGGTACAAGTTCAATATCGCAGAAAGTGAAAAATGGATAAAGAAGTTGTGGTACTTACGTACAATGCAATATCACTCAGCAATGAAATCTATATCATCAGGCCCATAGCAGCATAATGAGTGGATTCAGGTATGATGATTCTAACTGAAATAAGTCACACAGAAAAAGAAACATCATAAGATATCACTAATACACGGAATGTAAACTTGGCTCCACAGGAACAGAATTACAAAACAGAACAGGGTCTCAAATTTAGAAAACCAACTTATGCTGGCTTAAGGGGAAAGGTGAGTTGGGGTGCTGCATAAAACCAGAGATTGAAGTGAGCACAGATAAAGTTCCTTAAGCCAAATATGTAATAGACAAGAGCTACTCTTTGCTCAACGAAATGGACTCAACACCCCATATTAAACGCCTAAGAATGTACCTGACTAGTAAGTATCTTAAAACCTATGGATTGCTATGTCTCCGAAAGAGAATCAAGCGTGTGTACAGGGGCATAAACGCAGCAGTGATACGATTGGAGAGGTTCGGTAAGCAAATGAAAACCCGTTGAAGTCATATTGCATGGTACCCATTCCACAGGTCTCAACTCTCCAGGTTTAAGGGATTCTTCCTTCAGCTAAAACATGCATGTGGAACCCAGAGTATGATCAACCGTGTGATCGGGAGACGTGTTCAAATATGTCTCATTTCTCATCCCCTGGTACTTGGGTGCAACATTCCAGATGCTTTACTAACACTCTCCCGACTTGGGGAGTCAGTGCCTTTAACCTCCTGTTTGGCCCAGTTTGCAATTTCTGCGGAAGATGAACAGGAATAGGCAGAACCAATGAGAGACTAGCTGGAGGTGTCTGGACGCGCAAATTTCACTCTCATTTCCCACCAGGAATGGGAATTAACCAAAAGCTCAGCGTGCCGTGCCGGAACCACATTAGGGCCTGAAGCAATCCTGCGGTGTTGCGGCCAGCTCACAAGAAAGCGAGTTGAAGAAAGGAGCTCAGGGGCACTGTAATTCACAAACCTGCAGAGTTATAAATGACAGCTATCGTCCAAAAATATACTGAAGTAAGGGTGCCAAGAGGACTTGAAAGCAGGTCAGAATTGCAGGAAACCAATTTCAGGAGGTAGACTGGAATTGCATTTAAAGCATAGGAAAAGAGGCTGAACGTCCACAATGATGCACTTGGCCAAAACGGGCGTATCCGTTTTTTCCTGAAAATATTCAGGAAAAAACGCATACGCCCTTTTTGACCAACAAAGAAAGCTTGCAAAGGAAATCTGCACTCCAATTAAGTCTCACTTCCCCCCGGTCAAAAGGGCCATCTGTAAAAAGTGTAAAATCCAGAAAGGCAGGACAGGCCATGAAGAACTGGGAGCCTAGTTATGCTGATGGGTGGGATGTAAATTGCCATCAGCCACTTGGGTGAAGTGTATGGTGTTTCCTGAAACATCTAAAAAACAAAGCAACAGAGCCTAGGGCACTTCCACTTATGGTCCTATAGCTTAGGGAAATTAAAATCAAAAAGACACAGCCACCACCAAATTTGGGATGGCTCTGTTTACAAGAACCTCGTTTACGGTACAAGTTCAATATCGCAGAAAGCGAGAAATGGATAAAGAATTTGTGGTACTTACGTACAACGCAATATCACTCAGCAATGGAATCTATGTCATCAGGCCCGTAGCAGCATATTGAGTGGATTCAGGTATGATGATTCTAACTGAAATAAGTCACACAGAAAAAGAAACATCATAAGATATCACTAGTACACGGAATGTAAACTTGGCTACACAGGAACTGAATTACAAAACAGAACAGGGTCTCAAATTTAGAAAACCAACTGATGCTTGCTTAAGTGGAAGGGTGAGTTGGGTACTGCATAAAACCAGAGATTGAAATGAGCACAGATAAAGTTCCTTAAGCCAAATATGTAATAGACAAGAGCTACTCCTTGCTCAATGAAATGGACTCAACACCCCATATTAAAGGCCTAAGAATGTACCTGACTAGTAAGTATCTTAAAACCTATGGATTGCTATGTCTCCGAAAGAGAATCTAGCATGTGTACAGGGGCATAAACGCAGCAGTGATAGGATTGGTGAGGTTCGGTGAGCAAATGAAGACCCTTTGAAGTCATATTGCATGGTACCCATTCCACGGGTCTCAACTCTCCAGTTTTAAGGGATTCTTCCTTCAGCTAAAACATGCATGTGGAACCCAGAGTATGATCAACCGTGTGATCAGGAGACGTGTTCAAATATGTCTCAGTTCTCGTCCCCTGGTACTCGGGTGCAACATTCCAGATGCTTTACTAACACTCTCCCGAGTTGGAGAGTCAGTGCCTTTAACCTCCTGTTTGGCCCAGTTTGCAATTTATGCAGAAGATGAACAGGAATAGGGAGAACCAATGAGAGACTAGCTGGAGGTGTCTGGACGGGCAAATTTAACTCTCATTTCTCACCAGGAAGAGGAATTAACCAAAGGCTCAGCGTGCAGTGTCGGAACCAGATTAGGGCATGAAGCAATCCTGCGGTGTTGCGGCCAGCTCACAAGAAAGCGAGTTGAAGAAAGGAGCTCAGGGGCACTGTAATTCACAAACCTGCAGAGTTATAAATGACAGCTATCGTCCAAAAATATACTGAAGTAAGGCTGCCAAGAGGACTTCAAAGCAGGGCAGAATTGCAGGAAACCGATTTCAGGAGGTAGACTGGAATTGCATTTAAAGCATAGGAAAAGAGGCAGAACGTCCACAATGATGCACTTGGCCAAAAATGGTTTATGCGTTTTTTCCTGAATATATTCAGGAAAAAACGCATACGCCCTTTTTGGCCAACCAAGCAAGCTTGCAAAGGAAATCTGCACTACAATGAAGTCTCACTTCCCCCCGGTCAAAAGGGCCATCTGAGAAAAGTTTAAAATCCAGAAAGGCAGGACAGGCCATGGAGAACTGGGAGCCTTGTTATGCTGATGGGCGGGATGTAAATTGCCAACAGCCACTCAGGAGAAGTGTATGGTGTTTCCTGAAACATCTAAAAAACAAAGCAACAGAGCCTAGGGCACTTCCTCTTATAGGCCTATAGCTTAGGGAAATTAAAATCAAAAAGACACAGCACCCCAAAGGTTGGGACGGCTCTGTTTACAAGAACCTCGTTTACGGTACAAGTTCAATATCGCAGAAAGTGAAAAATGGATAAAGAAGTTGTGGTACTTACGTACAATGCAATATAACTCAGCAATGAAATCTGTGTCATCAGGCCCGTAGCAGAATAATGAGTGGATTCAGGTATGATGATTCTAACTGAAATAAGTCACACAGAAAAAGAAACATCATAAGATATCACTAATACAAGGAATGTAAACTTCCCTACACAGGAACTGAATTACAAAACAGAACAGGGTCTCAAATTTAGAGAACCAACTTATGCTTGCTTTGGGGAATGGTGAGTTGGGGTGCTGCATAAAACCAGAGATTGAAATGAGCACAGATAAAGTTCCTTAAGCCAAATATGTAATAGACAGCTACTCCTTGCTCAACGAAATGGACTCAACACCCCATACTAAACGCCTAAGAATGTACCTGACTAGTAAGTATCTTAAAACCTATGGATTGCTATGTCTCCGAAAGAGAATCAAGCGTGTGTACAGGGGCATAAACGCAGCAGTGATAGGATTGGAGAGGTTCGGTGAGCAAATGAAGACCCTTTGAAGTCATATTGCATGGTACCCATTCCACGGGTCTCAACTCTCCAGGTTTAAGGGATTCTTCCTTCAGCTAAAACATGCATGTGGAACCCAGAGTATGATCAACCGTGTGATCGGGAGACGTGTTCAAATATGTCTCAGTTCTCGTCCCCTGGTATTCAGGTGCAACATTCCACACACTTTACTAACACGCTCCCAACTTGGAGAGTCAGTGCTTTTAACCTCCTGTTTGGCCATTTTGCAATTTCTGCGGAAGATGAACAGGAATAGGGAGAACCAATGAGAGACTAGCTGGAGGTGTCTGGACGGGCAAATTTAACTCTCATTTCCCACCAGGAAGAGGAATTAACCAAAGGATCAGCATGCCGGGCTGGAAACATATTAGGGCCTGAAGCAATCCTGCGGTGTTGCGGTCAGCTCACAAGAAAGCAAGTTGAAGAAAGGAGCTCAGGGACACTGTAATTCACAAACCTGCTGAGTTATAAATGACAGCTATCGTCCAAAAATATACTGAAGTAAGGCTGCCAAGAGGACTTGAAAGCGGGGCAGAATTGCAGGAAACCGATTTCAGGAGGTAGACTGGAATTGCATTTAAAGCATAGGAAAAGAGGCAGAACATCCACAATGATGCACTTGGCCAAAAAGGGCGTATGTGTTTTTTCCTGAATATATTCAGGAAAAAACGCATACGCCCTTTTTGGCTAACCAAGCAAGCTTGCAAAGGAAATCTGCACTACAATGAAGTCTCACTTCCCCCCGGTCAAAAGGGCCATCTGAAAAAAGTGTAAAATCCAGAAAGGCAGGACAGGCCATGGAGAACTGGGAGCCTTGTTATGCTGATGGGCAGGATGTAAATTGCCAACAGCCACTCGGGAGAAGTGTATGGAGTTTCCTGAAACATCTAAAAAACAAAGCAACAGAGCCTAGGGCACTTCCACTTATGGTCCTATAGTTTAGGGAAATTAAAATCAAAAAGACATAGCCACCCCAAAGTTTGGGACAGCTCTGTTTACAAGAACCTCGTTTACGGTACAAGTTCAATATCGCAGAAAGTGAAAAATGGATAAAGAAGTTGTGGTACTTACGTACAATGCAATATCACTCAGCAATGAAATCTATGTCATCAGGCCCGTAGCAGCATAATGAGTGGATTCAGGTATGATGATTCTAACTGAAATAAGTCACACAGAAAAAGAAACATGATAACATATCACTAATACACGGAATGTAAACTTGGCTACACAGGAACTGAATTACAAAACAGATCAGGGTCTCAAATTTAGACAACCAACTTATGCTTGCTTAAGGGGAAAGGTGAGTTGGGGTGCTGCATAAAACCAGAGATTGAAATGAGCACAGATAAAGTTCCTTAAGCCAAATATGTAATAGACAAGAACTACTCCTTGCTCAACGAAATGGACTCAACACCCCATATTCAACGCCTAGAATGTACCTGACTAGTAAATATCTTAAAACCTATGGATTGCTATTTCTCCGAAAGAGAATCAAGCATGTGTACACGGGCATAAATGCAGCAGTGATAGGATTGGAGAGGTTCAGTGAGCAAATGAAGACCCTTTGAAGACATATTGCATGGTACCCATTCCATGGGTCTCAACTCTCAAGGTTTAAGGGATTTTTCCTTCAGCTAAAACATGCATGTGGAACCCAGAGTATGATCAACCATGTGATCGGGAGACGTGTTCAAATATGTCTCAGTTCTCGTCCCCTGGTACTCGGGTGCAACATTCCAGATGCTTTACTAACACTCTCCCGAGTTGGAGTGTCAGTGCCTTTAACCTCCTGTTTGGCCCAGTTTGCAATTTCTGCGGAAGATGAACAGGAATAGGGAGAACCACTGAGAGACTAGCTGGAGGTGTCTGGACGGGCAAATTTCACTCTCATTTCGCACCAGGAAGAGGAATTAACCAAAGGCTCAGCATGCCGTGCCGGAACCAGATTAAGGCCTGAAGCAATCCTGTGGTGTTGCGGCCAGCTCACAAGAAAGCGAGTTGAAGAAAGGAGCTCAGGGGCACTGTAATTCACAAACCTGCAGAGTTATAAATGACAGCTATCGTCCAAAAATATACTGAAGTAAGGCTGCCAAGAGGACTTGAAAGCGGGGCAGAATTGCAGGAAACCGATTTTAGGAGGTAGACTGGAATTGCATTTAAAGCATAGGAAAAGAGGCAGAACGTCCACAATGATGCACTTGGCCAAAAAGGGCTTGTGCGTTTTTTCCTGAATATATTCAGGATAAAACGCATACGCGCTTTTTGGCCAACCAAGCAAGCTTGCAAAGGAAATCTGCACTCCAATGAAGTCTCACTTCCCCCTGGTCAAAAGGGCCATCTGAAAAAAGTGTAAAATCCAGAAAGGCAGGTCAAGCCATGGAGAACTGGGAGCCTTGTTACGCTGATGGGTGGGATGTAAATTGCCAACAGCCACTCGGGAGAAGTGTATGGAGTTTCCTGAAACATCTAAAAAACAAAGCAACAGAGCCTAGGGCACTTCCACTTATGGTCCTATAGCTTACGGAAATTAAAATCAAAAAGACACAGCCACCCCAAAGTTTGGGACGGCTCTGTTTACAAGAACCTCCTTTACGGTACAAGTTCAATATCGCAGAAAGTGAAAAATGGATAAAGAAGTTGTGGTACTTACGTACAATGCAATATCACTCAGCAATGAAATCTATGTCATCAGGCCCATAGCAGCGTAATGAGTGTATTCAGGTATGATGATTCTAACTGAAATAAGTCACACAGAAAAAGAAACATCATAAGATATCACTAATACACGGAATGTCAACTTGGCTACACAGGAACTGAATTACAAAACAGAACAGGGTCTCAAATTTAGAAAACCAACTTATGCTTGCTTAAGGGGAAAGGGGAGCTGGGGTGCTGCATAAAACCAGAGATTGAAATGAGCACAGATAAACTTCCTTAGCCAGATATGTAATAGACAAGAGCTACTTCTTGCTCAACGATATGGACTCAACACCCCATATTAAACGCCTAAGAATGTACCTGACTAGTAAGTAACTTAAAACCTATGGATTGCTACATCTCCGAAAGACAATCAAGCGTGTGTACGGGGGCATAAACACAGCAGTGATAGGATTGGAGAGGTTCGGTGAGCAAATGAAGACCCCTTGAAGTCATATTGCATGGTACCCATTCCACGGGTCTCAACTCTCCAGGTTTAAGGGATTCTTCCTTCAGCTAAAACATGCATGTGGAACCCAGAGTATGATCAACCGTGTTATCAGGAGACGTGTTCAAATATGTCTCAGTTCTCGTGCCCTGGTACTCGGGTGCAACATTCCAGACACTTTACTAACACTCTCCCGACTTGGAGAGTCAGTGCCTTTAAACTCCTGTTTGGCCCAATTTGCAATTTCTGCGGAAGATGAACAGGAATAGGGAGAACCAATGAGAGACTAGCTGGAGGTGTCTGGACGGGCAAATTTAACTCTCATTTCCACCAGGAAGAGGAATTAACGAAAGGCTCAGCGTGCCGTGCCGGAACCCGATTAGGGCCTGAAGCAGTCCTGCGGTGTTGCGGCCAGCTCACAAGAAAGCGAGTTGGAGAAAAGAGCTCAGGGACACTGTAATTCACAAACCTCCAGAGTTATAAATGACAGCTATCGTCCAAAAATATACTGAAGTAAGACTGCCAAGAGGACTCGAAAGCGGGGCAGAATTGCAGGAAACCGATTTCAGGAGGTAGACTGCAATTGCATTTAAAGCATAGGAAAAGAGGCACAACATCCAAAATGATGCACTTGGCCAAAAAGGGCGTGTGCGTTTTTTCCTGAATATATTCAGGAAAAAACGCATACGCGCTTTTTGGCCAACCAAGCAAGCTTGCAAAGGAAATCTGCACTCCAATGAAGTCTCACTTCCGCCCGATCAAAAGGGCCATCTGAAAAAAGTGTAAAATCAAGAAAGGCAGGACAGGCCTTGGAGAACTGGGAGCCTTGTTATGCTGATGGGCGGGATGTAAATTGCCAACAGCCACTCGGGAGAAGTGTATGGAGTTTCCTGAAACATGTAAAAAACTAAGCAACAGAGCGTAGGGCACTTCCACTTATGGTCCTATAGCTTACGGAAATTAAAATCAAAAAGACACAGCCACCCCAAAGTTTGGGACGGCTCTGTTTACAAGAACCTCCTTTACGGTACAAGTTCAATATCGCAGAAAGTGAAAAATGGATAAAGAAGTTGTGGTACTTACGTACAATGCAATATCACTCAGCAATGAAATCTATGTCATCAGGCCCATAGCAGCATAATGAGTGTATTCAGGTATGATGATTCTAACTGAAATAAGTCACACAGAAAAAGAAACATCATAAGATATCAGTAATAAACGGAATGTAAACGTGGCTACACAGGAACTGAATTACAACAAAGAACAGGGTCTCAAATTTAGAAAACCAACTTATGCTTGCTTAAGGGGAAAGGGGAGTTGGGGTGCTGCATAAAACCAGAGATTGAAATGAGCACAGATAAACTTCCTTAGCCAGATATGTAATAGACAAGAGCTACTTCTTGCTCAACGATATGGACTCAACACCCCATATTAAACGCCTAAGAATTTACCTGACTAGTAAGTATCTTAAAACCTATGGATTGCTATGTCTCTGAAAGAGAATCAAGCGTGTGTACAGGGGCATAAACGCAGCAGTGATAGGATTGGAGAGGTTCGGTGAGTGAACGAAGACCCTTTGAAGGCATATTGCATGGTACCCATTCCACGGGTCTCAACTCTCCAGGTTTAAGGGCTTCTTCCTTCAGCTAAAACATGCATGTGGAACCCAGAGTATGATCAACCGTGTGATTGGGAGACGTGTTCAAATATGTCTCAGTTCTCGTCCCCTGGTACTCGGGTGCAACATTCCAGACGCTTTACTAACACTCTCCCCAATTGGAGAGTCAGTGCCTTTAACCTCCTGTTTGTCCCAGTTTGCAATTTCTGCGGAAGATGAACAGGAATAGGGAGAACCAATGAGAGACTAGCTGGAGGTGTCTCGACGGGCAAATTAGCTCTCATTTCCCACCAGGAAGAGGAATTAACCAAAGGCTCAGCGTGCCGTGCCGGAACCAGATTAGGTCCTGAAGCAATCCTGTGGTGTTGCGGCCAGCTCACAAGAAAGCGAGTTGGAGAAAGGAGCTCAGGGACACTGTAATTCACAAACCTGCAGAGTTATAAATGACAGCTATCGTCCAAAAATATACTGAAGTAAGGCGGCCAAGAGGACTTGAAAGCGGGGCAGAATTGCAGGAAACTGATTTCAGGAGGTAGTCTGGAATTGCATTTAAAGCAAAGGAAAAGAGGCAGAACGTCCACAATTATGCACTTGGCCAAAAAGGGCGTATGCGTTTTGTCCTGAATATATTCAGGAAAAAAACACATACGCCCTTTTTGGCCAACCAAGCAAGCTTCCAAAGAAATCTGCACTACAGTGAAGTCTCACTTTCTCCCGGTCAAAAGGGCCATCTGAATAAAGTGTAAAATCCAGAAAGGCAGGACAGGCCATGGAGAACTGGGAGCCTTGTTATGCTGATGGGCGGGATGTAAATTGCCAAGAGCCACTGGGGAGAAGTGTATTGTGTTTCCTGAAACATGTAAAAAACAAAGCAACAGAGCCTAGGGCACTTCCACTTATGGCCCTATAGCTTAGGGAAATTAAAATCAAAAAGACACAGGCACCCCAAAATTTGGGACGGCTCTGTTTACAAGAACCTCGTTTACAGTACAAGTTCAATATCGCAGAAAGTGAAAAATGGATAAAGAAGTTGTGGTACTTATGTACAATGCAATATCACTCAGCAATGAAATCTATGTCATCAGGCCCGAAACAGCATAATGAGTGGATTCAGGTATGATGATTCTAACTGAAATAAGTCACACAGAAAAAGAATCATCATAAGATATCACTAATACACGGAATGTAAACGTGGCTACACAGGAACTGAATTACAAAACAGAACAGGGTCTCAAATTTAGAAAACCAACTTATGCTTGCTTAAGGGGAAAGGGGAGTTGGGGTGCTGCATAAAACCAGAGATTGAAATGAGCACAGATAAAGTTCCTTAAGCCAAATATGTAATAGACAAGAGCTACTCCTTGCTCAACGAAATGGACTCAACACCCCATATTCAACGCCTAAGAATGTACCTGACTAGTAAGTATCTTAAAACCTATGGATTGCTATGTCTCCGAAAGAGAATCAAGCATGTGTACAGGGGCATAAACGCAGCAGTGATAGGATTGGAGAGGTTCGGTGAGCAAATGAAGACCCTTCGAAGTCATATTGCATGGTACCCATTCCACGGGTCTCAACTCTCCAGGTTTAAGGGATTCTTCCTTCAGCTAAAACATGCATGTGGAACCCAGAGTATGATCAACCGTGTGATCGGGAGACGTGTTCATATATGTCTCAGTCCTCGTCCCCTGGTATTCGGGTGCAACATTCCAGACACTTTACTAACACTCTGCCGAATTGGAGAGTCAGTGCCTTTAACCTCCTGTTTGGCCCAGTTTGCAAATCTGCAGAAGATGAACAGGAATAGGGAGAACCAATGAGAGACTAGCTGGAGGTGTCTGGACGGGCAAATTTAACTCTCATTTCCCACCAGGAAGAGGAATTAACCAAAGGCTCAGCGTGCCGTGCCGGAACGAGATTAGGGCCTGAAGCAATCCTGCGGTGTTGCGGCCAGCTCACAAGAAAGCAAGTTGAAGAAAGGAGCTCAGGGGCACTGTAATTCACAAACCTATAGAGTTATAAATGACAGCTATCGTCCAAAAATATACTGAAGTAAGGCTGCCAAGAGGACTTGAAAGCAGGGCAGAATTGCAGGAAACCGATTTCAGGAGGTAGACTGGAATTGCATTTAAAGCATAGGAAAAGAGGCAGAACGTGGACAATGATGCACTTGACCAAAAAGGGAGTATGTGTTTCTTCCTGAATATATTCAGGAAAAAACGCATATGCCCTTTTTGGCCAACCAAGCAAGCTTGCAAAGGAAATCTGCTCTCCAATGAAGTCTCACTTCCCCCCGGTCAAAAGGGCCATCTGAAAAAAGTGTAAAATCCAGAAAGGCAGGACAGGCCATGGAGAACTGGGAGCCTTGTTATGCTGATGGGCGGGATGTAAATTGCCAACAGCCACTGGGGAGAAGTGTATGGTGTTTCCTGAAACATCTAAAAAACAAAGCAAGAGTGCCTAGGGCACTTCCACTTATGGTCCTATAGCTTAGGGAAATTAAAATCAAAAAGACACAGCCACCCGAAAGTTTGGGACACCTCTGTTTACAAGAACCTCGTTTATGGTACAAGTTCAATATCGCAGAAAGTGAAAAATGGATAAAGAAGTTGTGGTACTTACGTACAATGCAATATCACTCAGCAATGAAATCTATGTCATCAGGTCCATAGCAGCATAATGAGTGGATTCAGGTATGATGATTCTAACTGAAATAAGTCACACAGAAAAAGAAACATCATAAGGTATCACTAATACACGGAATATAAACTTGGCTACACAGGAACTGAATTACAAAGCAGAACAGTGTCTCAAATTTAGAAAACCAACTTATGCTTGCTTAAGGGGAACGGGAGTTGGGGTGCTGCATAAAACCATAGATTGAAATGAGCACAGATAAAGTTCCTTAAGCCAAATATGTAATAGACAAGAGCTACTCCTTGCTCAACGAAATGGACTCAACACCCCATATTAAACGCCTAAGAATGTACCTGACAACTAAGTATCTTAAAACCTATGGATTGCTATGTCTCCGAAAGACAATCAAGCGTGTGTACAGGGGCATAAACGCAGCAGTGATAGGATTGGAGAGGTTCAGTGAGCAAATGAAGACCCTTTGAAGTAATATTGCATACCCATTCCACGGGTCTCAACTCTCCAGGTTTAAGGGATTCTTCCTTCAGCTAAAACATGCATGTGGAACCCAGAGTATGATCAACCATGTGATTGGGAGACGTGTTCCAATATGTCTCAGTTTTCATCCCCTGGTACTCGGGTGCAACATTCCAGACGCTTTACTAACACTCTCCCGACTTGGAGAGTCAGTGCCTTTAACCTCCTGTTTGGCCCAGTTTGCAAATTCTGCGGAAGATGAACAGGAATAGGGAGAACCAATGAGAGACTAGCTGGAGGTGTCTCGACGGGCAAATTAGCTCTCATTTCCCACCAGGAAGAGGAATTAACCAAAGGCTCAGCGTGCCGTGCCAGAACCAGATTAGGGCCTGAAGCAATCCTGTGGTGCTGCGGCCAGCTCACAAGAAAGCGAGTTGGAGAAAGGAGCTCAGGGACACTGTAATTCACAAACCTGCAGAGTTATAAATGACAGCTATCGTCCAAAAATATACTGAAGTAAGGCTGCCAAGAGGACTTGAAAGCAGGGCAGAACTGCAGGAAACCGATTTCACGAGGTAGACTGGAATTGCATTTAAAGCATAGTTAAAGAGGCAGAACGTCCACAATGATGCACTTGGCCAAAAAGGGCGTATGCGTTTTTTCCTGAATATATTCAGGAAAAAACCCATACGCCCTTTTTGGCCAACCGAGCAAGCTTGCAAAGGAAATCTGCACTACAATGAAGTCTCACTTCCCCCCGGTCAAAAGGGCCATCTGAAAAAAGTGTAAAATCCAGAAA
This sequence comes from Orcinus orca, assembly GCF_937001465.1. Lineage (NCBI taxonomy): Eukaryota > Metazoa > Chordata > Mammalia > Artiodactyla > Delphinidae > Orcinus > Orcinus orca. Next base: position 40,920,175 of record NC_064561.1, read on the forward strand.
CGCAGGACAGGCCATGGAGAACTGGGAGCCTTGTTATGCTGATGGGCGGGATGTAAATTGCCAACAGCCACTCTGGAGAAGTGTATGGTGTTTCCTGAAACATCTTAAAAACAAAGCAACAGAGCCTAGGGCACTTCCACTTATGGCCCTATAGCTTAGGGAAATTAAAATCAAAAAGACACAGCCACCCCAAAGTTTGGGACGGCTCTGTTTACAAGAACCTCGTTTACGGTACAAGTTCAATATCGCAGAAAGTGAAAAATGGATAAAGAAGTTGTGGTACTTATGTACAATGCAATATCACTCAGCAATGAAATCTATGTCATCAGGCCCGAAACAGCATAATGAGTGGATTCAGGTATGATGATTCTAACTGAAATAAGTCACACAGAAAAAGAAACATCATAAGATATCACTAATACACGGAATGTAAACGTGGCTACACAGGAACTGAATTACAAAACAGAACAGGGTCTCAAATTTAGAAAACCAACTTATGCTTGCTTAAGGGGAAAGGTGAGTAGGGGTGCTGCATAAAACCAGAGATTGAAATGAGCACAGATAAAGTTCCTTAAGCCAAATATGTAATAGACAAGAGCTACTCCTTGCTCAACGAAATGGACTCAACACCCCATATTAAATGCCTAAGAATGTACCTGACTAGTAAGTATCTTAAAACCTATGGATTGCTATGTCTCCGAAAGTGAATCAAGCGTGTGTACAGGGGCATAAACGCAGCAGTGATAGGATTGGAGAGGTTCGGTGAGCAAATGAAGACCCTTTGAAGTCATATTGCATGGTACCCATTCCACGGGTCTCAACTCTCCAGGTTTAAGGGATTCTTCCTTCAGCTAAAACATGCATGTGGAACCCAGAGTATGATCAACCGTGTGATCGGGAGACGTGTTCATATATGTCTCAGTCCTCGTCCCCTGGTATTCGGGTGCAACATGCCAGACACTTTACTAACACTCTGCCGACTTGGAGAGTCAGTGCCTTTAACCTCCTGTTTGGCCCAGTTTGCAAATCTGCAGAAGATGAACAGGAATAGGGAGAACCAATGAGAGACTAGCTGGAGGTGTGTGGACGGGGAAATTTAACTCTCATTTCCCACCAGGAAGAGGAATTAACCAAAGGCTCAGCGTGCCGTGCCGGAACGAGATTAGGGCCTGAAGCAATCCTGTGGTGTTGCGGCCAGCTCACAAGAAAGCAAGTTGAAGAAAGGAGCTCAGGGGCACTGTAATTCACAAACCTACAGAGTTATAAATGACAGCTATCGTCCAAAAATATACTGAAGTAAGGCTGCCAAGAGGACTTGAAAGCGGGGCAGAATTGCAGGAAACCAATTTCAGGAGGTAGACTGGATTTGCATTTAAAGCATAGGAAAAGAGGCAGAACGTCAACAATGATGCACTTGGCCAAAAAGGGCGTATGCGTTTTTTCCTGAATATATTCAGGAAAAAACGCATACACCCTTTTTGGCCAACCAAGCAAGCTTGCAAAGGAGATCTCCAGTCCAATGAAGTCTCACTTCCCCCCGGTCAAAAGAGCCATCTGAAAAAAGTGTAAAATCCAGAAAGACAGGACAGGCCATGGAGAACTGGGAGCCTGGTTATGCTGATGGGCGGGATGTAAATTGCCAACAGCTACTGAGGAGAAGTGTATGGTGTTTCCTGAAACATCTAAAAAACAAAGCAACAGAGCCTAGGGCACTTCCACTTATGGTCCTATAGCTTAGGGATATTAAAATAAAAAAGACACAGCCACCCCAAAGTTTGGGACGGCTCTGTTTACAAGAACCTCGTTTATGGTACAAGTTCAATATCGCAGAAAGTGAAAAATGGATAAAGAAGTTGTGGTACTTATGTACAATGCAATATCACTCAGCAATGAAATCTATGTCATCAGGCCCGTAGCAGCATAATGAGTGGATTCAGCTATGATGATTCTAACTGAAATAAGTCACACAGAAAAAGAAACATCATAAGATATCACTAATACACGGAATGTAAACTTGGTTACACAGGAACTGAATTACAAAACAGAACAGGGTCTCAAATTTAGAAAAGCAACTTATGCTTGCTTAAGGGGAAAGGGGAGTTGGGGTGCTGCATAAAACCAGAGATTGAAATGAGCACAGATAAACTTCCTTAGCCAAATATGTAATAGACAAGAGCTACTTCTTGCTCAACTATATGGAGTCAACACCCCATATTAAACGCCTAAGAATGTACCTGACTAGTAAGTATCTTAAAACCTATGGATTGCTATGTCTCCGACAGAGAATGAAGCGTGTGTACAGGGGCATAAAAGCAGCAGTGATAGGATTGGAGTGGTTCGGTGAGCAAATGAAGACCCTTTGAAGTCATATTGCATGGTACCCATTTCACGGGTCTCAACTCTCCAGGTTTAAGGGATTCTTCCTTCAGGTAAAACATGCATGTGGAACCCAGAGTATGATCAACCTTGTGATCGGGAGACGTATTCAAATATGTCTCAGTTCTTGTACCCTGGTACTCGGGTGCAACATTCCAGATGCTTTACTAACACTCTCCCGACTTGGGGAGTCAGTGCCGTTAAACTCCTGTTTGGCCAAATTTGCAATTTCTGTGGAAGATAAACAGGAATAGGGAGAACCAATGAGAGACTAGCTGGAGGTGTCTGGACGGGCAAATTTAACTCTCATTTCCCACCAGGAAGAGGAATTAACCAAAGGCTCAGCGTGCCGTACCGGAACCACATTAGGGCCTGAAGCAATCCTGCGGTGTTGTGGCTAGCTCACAAGAAAGCGAGTTGAAGAAAGGAGCTCAGGGGCACTGTAATTCACAAACCTGCAGAGTTATAAATGCCAGCTATCGTCCAAAAATATACTGAAGTAAGGCTGCCAAGAGGACTTGAAAGCGGGGCAGAATTGCAGGAAACCGATTTCACGAGGTAGACTGGAATTGGATTTAAAGCATAGGAAAAGAGACAGAACGTCCACAATGATGCACTTGGCCAAAAAGGGCGTATGCGTTTTTTCCTGAATATATTCAGGAAAAAACGCATACGCCCTTTTTGGCCAACCAAGCAAGCTTGCAAAGAAATCTGCACTACAGTGAAGTCTCACTTCCTCCCGGTCAAAAGGGGCATCTGAAAAAAGTGTAAAATCCAGAAAAGCAGGACAGGCCATGGAGAACTGGGAGCCTTGTTATGCTGATGGGCGGGATGTAAATTGCCAACAGCCCCTGGGGAGAAGTGTATGGTGTTTCCTGAAACATCTAAAAAACAAAGCAACAGAGCCTAGAGCACTTCCACTTATGCTCCTATATCTTAGAGAAATTAAAATGAAAAAGACACACCCACCCCAAAGTTTGGGATGGCTCTGTTTACAAGAACCTCGTTTACGGTACAAGTTCAATATCGCAGAAAGTGAAAAATGGATAAAGAAGTTGTGGTACTTACGTACAATGCAATATCACTCAGCAATGAAATCTATGTCAACAGGCCCGTAGCACCATAATGAGTGGATTCAGGTATGATGATTCTAACTGAAATAAGTCACACGGAAAAAGAAACATCATAAGATATTACTAATACACGGAATGTAAACTTGGCTCCACAGGAAATGAATTACAAAACAGAACAGGGTCTCAAATTTAGAAAACCAACTTATGCATGCTTAAGGGGAAAGGTGAGTTGGGGTGCTGCATAAAACCAGAGATTTAAATGAGCACAGATAATGTTCCTTAAGCCAAATATGTAAAAGACAAGTGCTAATCCTTGCTCAACGAAATGGACTCAACACCCCATATTCAACGCCTAAGAATGTACCTGACTAGTAGGTATCTTAAAACCTATGCATTGCTACGTCTCCGAAGAGAATCAAGCATGTGTACAGGGGCATAAACGCAGCAGTGATAGGATTGGAGAAGTTTGGTGAGCAAATGAAGACCCTTTGAAGTCATATTGCGTGGTACCCATTCCACAGGTCTCAACTCTCCAGGTTTAAGGGATTCTTCCTTCAGCTAAAACATGCATGTGGAACCAGAGTATGATCAACCATGTGATCGGGAGAGGTGTTCAAATATGTCTCAGTTTTCATCCCCTGGTACTCGGGTGCAACATTTCAGATGCTTTACTAACACTCTCGTGACTTGGAGAGTCAGTGCCTTTAACCTCCTGTTTGGCCCAGTTGGCAATTTCTGTGGAAGATGAACAGGAATAGGGAGAACCAATGAGAGACTAGCTGGAGGTGTCTGGACGGGCAAATTTAACTCTCATTTCCAACAGGAAGAGGAATTAAGCAAAGGTTCAGCATGCCGTGCCGGAACCAGATTAGGGCCTGAAGCAATCCTGCGGTGTTGCGGCCAGCTCACAAGAAAGCGAGTTGAAGAAAGGAGCTCAGGGGCACTGTAATTCACAAACCTGCAGAGTTATAAATGACAGCTATCGTCCAAAAATATACTGAAGTAAGGCTGCCAAGATGACTTGAAAGCGGGGCAGAATTGCAGGAAACCGATTTCAGGAGGTAGACTGGAATTGCATTTAAAGCATAGGAAAAGAGGCACAACGTCCACAATGATGCAGTTGGCTAAAAAGGGCGTGTGCGTTTTTTCCTGAATATATTCAGGAAAAAACGCATACGCGATTTTTGGCAAACCAAGCAAGCTTGCAAAGGAAATCTGCACTCCAATGAAGTCTCACTTCCCCCCGGTCAAAAGGGTCATCTGAAAAAACTGTAAAATCCAGAAAGGCAGGACAGGCCATGGAGAACTGGGAGCCTTGTTATGCTGATGGGCGGGATGTAAATTGCCAACAGCCACTTGGGAGAAGTGTATGATGTTTCCTGAAACATCTAAAAAACAAAGCAACAGAGCCTAGGGCACTTCCACTTATGGTCCTATAGCTTAGGGAAATTAAAATCAAAAAGACACAGCCACCCCAAAGTTTGGGACGGCTCTGTTTACAAGAACCTCGTTTATGGTACAAGTTCAATATCGCAGAAAGTGAAAAATGGATAAAGAAGTTGTGGTACTTACGTACAATGCAATATCACTCAGCAATGAAATCTATGTCATCAGGCCCGTAGCACCATAATGAGTGTATTCATGTATGATGATTCTAACTGAAATAAGTCACACAGAAAAAGAAACATCATAAGATATCACTAATACACGGAATGTAAACTTGGCTACACAGGAACTGAATTAGGAAACAGAACAGGGTCTCAAATTTAGAAAACCAACTTATGCTTGCTTAAGGGGAAAGGTGAGTTGGGGTGCTGCCTAAAACCAGAGATTGAAATGAGCACAGATACACTTCCTTAAGCCAAATATGTAATAGACAAGACCTACTCCTTGCTCAACGAAATGGACTCAACACCCCATATTAAACGCCTAAGAATGTACCTGACTAGTAAGTATCTTAAAACCTATGGATTGCTATGTCTCTGAAAGAGAATCAAGCCTGTGTTCAGGGGCATAAACGCAGCAGTGATAGGATTGGAGAGGTTCAGTGAGCAAATGAAGACCCTTTGAAGTCATATTGCATGGTACCCATTCCACGGGTCTCAACTCTCCAGGTTTAAGGGATTCTTCCTTCAGCTAAAACATGCATGTGGAACCCAGAGTATGATCAACCATGTGATCAGGAGACGTGTTCCAATATGTCTCAGTTCTCGTCCCCTGGTACTCGGGTGCAACATTCCAGACGCTTTACTAACACTCTCCCGACTTGGAGAGTCAGTGCCTTTAAACTCCTGTTTGGCCCAGTTTGCAATTTCTGCGGAAGATGAACAGGAATAGGGAGAACCAATGAGAGACTAGCTGGAGGTGTCTGGACGGGCAAATTTCACTCTCATTTCCCACCAGGAAGAGGAATTAACCAAAGGCTCAGCGTGCCGTGCCAGAACCACATTAGGGCCTGAAGCAATCCTGCGGTGTTGCGGCCAGCTCACAAGAAAGCGAGTTGAAGAAAGGAGCTCAGGGGCACTGTAATTCACAAACCTGCAGAGTTATAAATGACAGCTATCATCCAAAAATATACTGAAGTAAGGCTGCCAAGAGGACTTGAAAGCGGGGCAGAATTGCAGGAAACCAATTTCAGGAGGTAGACTGGAATTGCATTTAAAGCATAGGAAAAGAGGCAGAACGTCCACAATGATGCACTTGGCCAAAAAGGGCGTATGCGTTTTTTCCTGAATATATTCAGGAAAAAACACATACGCCCTTTTTGGCCAACCAAGCAAGCTTGCAAAGGAAATCTGCACTCCAATGAAGTCTCACTTCCCCCCGGTCAAAAGGGTCATCTGAAAAAACTGTAAAATCCAGAAAGGCATGACAGGCCATGGAGATCTGGGAGCCTTGTTATGCTGATGGGCGGGATGTAAATTGCCAACAGCCACTTGGGAGAAGTGTATGATGTTTCCTGAAACATCTAAAAAACAAAGCAACAGAGCCTAGGGCACTTCCACTTATGGTCCTATAGCTTAGGGAAATTAAAATCAAAAAGACACAGCCACCCCAAAGTTTGGGACGGCTCTGTTTACAAGAACCTCGTTTACGGTACAAGTTCAATATCGCAGAAAGTGAAAAATGGATAAAGAAGTTGTGGTACTTACGTACAATGCAATATCACTCAGCAATGAAATCTATGTCATCAGGCCCGTAGCAGCATAATGAGTGGATTCAGGTATGATGATTCTAACTGAAATAAGTCACACAGAAAAAGAAACATCATAAGATATCACTAATACACGGAATGTAAACTTGGCTACACAGGAACTGAATTACGAAACAGAACAGGGTCTCAAATTTAGAAAACCAACTTATGCTTGCTTAAGGGGAAAGGTGAGTTGGGGTGCTGCATAAAACCAGAGATTGAAATGAGCACAGATACACTTCCTTAAGCCAAATATGTAATAGACAAGAGCTACTCCTTGCTCAACGAAATGGACTCAACACCCCATATTCAATGACTAAGAATGTACCTGACTAGTAAGTATCTTAAAACCTATGGATTGCTATATCTCTGAAAGAGAATCAAGCGTGTGTACAGGGGCATAAACGCAGCAGTGATAGGATTGGAGAGGTTCAGTGAGCAAATGAAGACCCTTTGAAGTCATATTGCATGGTACCCATTCCACGGGTCTCAACTCTCCAGGTTTAAGGGATTCTTCCTTCAGCTAAAACATGCATGTGGAACCCAGAGTATGATCAACCATGTGATCAGGAGACGTGTTCAAATATGTCTCAGTTCTCGTCCCCTGGTACTCGGGTGCAACATTCCAGACACTTTACTAACACTCTCCCGACTTGGAGAGTCAGTGCCTTTAAACTCCTGTTTGGCCCAGTTTGCAATTTCTGCAGAAGATGAACAGGAATAGGGAGAACCAATGAGAGACTAGCTGGAGGTGTCTGGACGGGCAAATTTCACTCTCATTTCCCACCAGGAAGAGGAATTAACCAAAGGCTCAGCGTGCCGTGCCGGAACCACATTAGGGCCTGAAGCAATCCTGCGGTGTTGCGGCCAGCTCACAAGAAAGCGAGTTGAAGAAAGGAGCTCAGGGGCACTGTAATTCACAAACCTCCAGAGTTATAAATGACAGCTATCGTCCAAAAATATACTGAAGTAAGGCTGCCAAGAGGACTTGAAAGCGGGGCAGAATTGCAGGAAACCGATTTCAGGAGGTAGACTGGAATTGCATTTAAAACATAGGAAAATAGGCAGAACGTCCACAATGATGCACGTGGCCAAAAAGGGCGTATGCGTTTCTTCTGAATATATTCAGGAAGAAACGCATACGCTCTTTTTGGCCAACCAAGCAAGCTTGCAAAGGAAATCTGCACTCTAATGAAGTCTCACTTCCCCCCGGTCAAAAGGGCCATCTGAAAAAAGTGTAAAATCCAGAAAGGCAGGACAGGCCATGGAGAACTGGGAGCCTTGTTATGCTGATGGGTGGGAAGTAAATTGCCAACAGCCACTCGGGAGAAGTGTATGGTGTTTCCTGAAACATCTAAAAAACAAAGCAACAGAGCCTAGGGCACTTCCACTTATGCTCCTATAGCTTAGGGAAATTAAAATGAAAAAGACACACCCACCCCAAAGTTTGGGATGGCTCTGTTTACAAGAACCTCGTTTACGGTACAAGTTCAATATCGCAGAAAGTGAAAAATGGATAAAGAAGTTGTGGTACTTACGTACAATGCAATATCACTCAGCAATGAAATCTACGTCAACAGGCCCGTAGCATCATAATGAGTGTATTCAGGTATGATGATTCTAACTGAAATAAGTCACACAGAAAAAGAAACATCATAAGATATCACTAATACACGGAATGTAAACTTGGCTCCACAGGAAATGAATTACAAAACAGAACAGGGTCTCAAATTTAGAAAACCAACTTATGCTTGCTTAAGGGGAAACGTGAGTTGGGGTGCTGCATAAAACCAGAGATTTAAATGAGCACAGATAATGTTCCTTAGGCCAAATATGTAAAAGACAAGAGCTACTCCTTGCTCAACGAAATGGACTCAACACCCCATATTCATCGCCTAAGAATGTACCTGACTAGTAAGTATCTTAAAACCTATGGATTATTACGTCTCTGAAAGAGAATCAAGCATGTGTACAGGGGCATAAACGCAGCAGTGATAGGATTGGAAAGGTTCGGTGAGCAAATGAAGACCCTTTGAATTCATATTGCATGGTACCCATTCCACGGGTCTCAACTGTCCAGGTTTAAGGGATTCTTCCTTCAGCTAAAACATGCATGTGGAACCCACAGTATGATCAACCATGTGATCGGGAGACGTGTTCAAATATGTCTCAGTTCTCGTCCCCTGGTACTCGGGTGCAACATTTCAGATGCTTTACTAACACTCTGCCGACTTGGAGAGTCAGTGCCTTTAACCTCCTGTTTGGCCCAGTTGGCAATTTCTGTGGAAGATGAACAGGAATAGGGAGAACCAATGAGAGACTAGCTGGAGGTGTCTGGACGGGCAAATTTAACTCTCATTTCCAACAGGAAGAGGAATTAAGCAAAGGTTCAGCATGCCGTGCCGGAACCAGATTAGGGCCTGAAGCAATCCTGCGGTGTTGCGGCCAGCTCACAAGAAAGCGAGTTGAAGAAAGGAGCTCAGGGGCACTGTAATTCACAAACCTGCAGAGTTATAAATGACAACTATCGTCCAAAAATATACTGAAGTACGGCTGCCAAGAGGACTTGAAAGTGGGGCAGAATTGCAGGAAACCGATTTCAGGAGGTAGACTGGAGTTGCATTTAAAGCATAGGAAAAGAGGCAGAATGTCCACAATGATGCACGTGGCCAAAAAGGGCGTATGCGTCTTTTCCTGAATATATTCAGGAAAAAACACATATGCACTTTTTGGCCAACCAAGCAAGCTTGCAAAGGAAATCTGCACTCCAATGTAGTCTCACTTCCCCCCAGTCAAAAGGGCCATCTGAAAAAAGTGTAAAATCCAGAAAGGCAGGACAGGCCATGGAGAACTGGGAGCCTTGTTATGCTGATGAGCGAGATGTAAATTGCCAACAGCCACTAGGGAGAAGTGTATGGTGTTTCTGGAAATATCTAAAAAACAAAGCAACAGAGCCTAGGGCACTTCCACTTTTGGTCCTATAGTTTAGGGAAATTAAAATCAAAAAGACACAGCCACCCCAAAGTTTGGGACGGCTGTGTTTACAAGAACCTCGTTTACGGTACAAGTTCAATATCGCAGAAAGTGAAAAATGGATAAAGAAATTGTGGTACTTACGTACAATTCAATATCACTCAGCAATGAAATCTATGTCATCAGGCCCATAGCAGCATAATGAGTGGATTCAGGTATGATGATTCTAAGTGAAATAAGTCACACAGAAAAAGAAACATCATAAGATATCACTAATACACGGAATGTAAACTTGGCTCCACAGGAACTGAATTACAAAACAGAACAGGATCTCAAATTTAGAAAACCAACTTATGCTTGCTTAAGGGGAAAGGTGAGTTGGGGTGCTGCATAAAACCAGAGATTGAAATTAGCACAGATAAACTTCCTTAAGCCAAATATGTAATAGACAAGAGCTACTCCTTGCTCAACGAAATGGACTCAACACCCCATATTAAACGCCTAAGAATGTACCTGACTAGTAAGTATCTTAAAACATATGGATTGCTATGTCTCCGAAAGAGAATCAAGCGTGTGTACAGGGGCATAAACGCAGCAGTGATAGGATTGGAGAGGTTTGGTGAGCAAATGAAGACCCTTTGAAGGCATATTGCATGGTACCCATTCCACGGGTCTTATCTCTCCAGCTTTAAGGGATTCCTCCTTCTGCTAAAACATGCATGTGGTACCCAGCGTATGATCAACCGTGTGATCGGGAGACCTGTTCAAATATGTCTCAGTTCTCGTCCCCTGGTACTCGGGTGCAACATACCAGACGCTTTACTGACACTCTCCCGTCTTGGAGAGTTAGTGCCTTTAACCTCCTGTTTGGCCCAGTTTGTAATTTCTGCGGAAGATGAACAGGAATAGGGAGAACCAATGAGAGACTAGCTGGAGGTGTCTGGACGGGCAAATTTAACTCTCATTTCCCAACAAGAAGAGGAATTAACCAAAGGCTCAGCATGCCGTGCCGGAACCAGATTAGGGCCTGAAGCAATCCTGCGGTGTTGCGGCCAGCTCACAAGCATGCGACTTGAAGAAAGGAGCTCAGGGACACTGTAATTCACAAACCTGCAGAGTTATAAATGACAGCTATCGTCCAAAAATATACTGAAGTAAGGCTGCCAAGAGGACTTGAAAGCGGGGCAGAATTGCAGAAAACCGATTTCACGAGGTAGACTGGAATTGCATTTAAAGCATAGGAAAAGAGGCAGAACGTCCACAATGATGCACTTGGCCAAAAAGGGCGTATGCGTTTTTTCCTGAATATATTCAGGAAAAAACGCATACGCACTTTTTGGCCAACCAAGCAAGCTTGCAAAGGAAATCTGCACTCCAATGAAGTCTCCCTTCCCTCCGGTCAAAAGGTCCATGTGAAAAAAGTGTAAAATCCTGAATCGTAGGACAGGCCATGGAGAACTGGGAGCCTTGTTATGCTGATGGGCGGGATGTAAATTGCCAACAGCCATTCGGGAGAAGTGTATGGTGTTTCCTGAAACATCCATAAAACAAAGCAACAGAGCCTAGGGCACTCCCACTTATGGTCCTATAGCTTAGGGAAATTAAAATCAAAAAGACACAGCCACCCCAAAGTTTGGGACGGCTCTGTTTACAAGAACCTCGTTTATGGTACAAATTCAATATCACAGAAAGTGAAAAATGGATAAAGAAGTTGTGGTACTTACGTACAATGCAATATCAGTCAGCAATGAAATCTATGTCATCAGGCCCGTAGCAGCATAATGAGTGGATTCAGGTATGATGATTCTAACTGAAATAAGTCACACAGAAAAAGAAACATCATAAGATATCACTAATACACGGAATGTAAAGTTGGCTCCACAGGAACTGAATTACAAAACAGAACAGGGTCTCAAATTTAGAAAACCAACTTATGCTTGCTTAAGGGGAAAGGTGAGTTGGGGTGCTGCATAAAACCAGAGATTGAAATGAGCACAGATAAATTTCCTTAAGCCAAATATGTAATAGACAAGAGCTACTCCTTGCTCAACGAAATGGACTCAACACCCCATATTAAACGCCTAAGAATGTACCTGACTAGTAACTATCTTAAAACCTATGGATTGCTATGTCTCCAAAAGAGAATCAAGCCTGTGTACAGGGGCATAAATGTAGCAGTGATAGGATTGGAGAGGTTCGGTGAGCAAATGAAGACCCTTTGAAGTCATATTGCATGGTACCCATTCCACGGGTCTCAACTCTCCAGGTTTAAGGGATTCTTCCTTCAGCTAAAACATGCCTGTGGAACCCAGAGTATGATCCACCATGTGATCGGGAGACGTGTTCAAATATGTCTCAGTTCTCGTCCCCTGGTACTCGGGTGCAACATTCCAGACGCTTTACTAACACACTCCCGACTTGGAGAGTCAGTGCCTTTAACCTCCTGTTTGGCCCAGTTTGCAATTTCTGCAGAAGATGAACAGGAATAGGGAGAACCAATGAGAGACTAGCTGGAGGTGTCTGGACGGGCAAATTTAACTCTCATTTCCAACGAGGAAGAGGAATTAACCAAAGGCTCAGCATGCCGTGCCGGAACCAGATTAGGGCCTGAAGCAATCCTGCGGTGTTGCGGCCAGCTCACAAGAAAGCGAGTTGAAGAAAGGAGCTCAGGGGCACTGTAATTCACAAACCTGCAGAGTTATAAATGACAGCTATCGTCCAAAAATATACTGAAGTAAGGCTGCCAAGAGGACGTGAAAGCGGAGCAGAATTGCAGGAAACCAATTTCAGGAGGTAGACTGGAATTGCATTTAAAGCATAGGAAAAGAGGCAGAACGTCCACAATGATGCACTTGGCCAAAAAGGGCGTATGCGTTTTTTCCTGAATATATTCAGGAAAAAATGCATACGCCCTTTTTGGCCAAACAAGCAAGCTTGCAAAGGAAATCTGCACTACAATGAAGTCTCACTTCCCTCCGGTCAAAAGGGCCATCTGAATAAAGTGTAAAATCCAGAAAGGCAGGACAGGCCATGGAGAACTGGGAGCCTTGTTATGCTGACGGGCGGGATGTAAATTGCCAACAGCCACTGGGGAGAAGTGTATCCTGTTTCCTGAAACATCTACAAAACAAAGCAACAGAGCCTAGGGCACTTCCACTTATGGTCGTATAGCTTAGGGAAATTAAAATCAAAAAGACACAGCCACCCCAAAGTTTGGGACGGCTCTGTTTACAAGAACCTGGTTTACGGTACAAGTTCAATATCGCAGAAAGTGAAAAATGGATAAAGAATTTCTGGTACTTACGTACAATGCAATATCACTCAGCAATGAAATCTATGTCATCAGGCCCGTAGCAGCATAATTAGTGGATTCAGGTATGATGATTCTAACTGAAATAAGTCACACAGAAAAAGAAACATCATAGGATATCACTAATACACGGAATGTAAACTTGGCTACACAGGAACTGAATTACAAAACAGAACAAGGTCTCAAAGGTAGAAAACCTACTTATGCTTGCTTAATGGGAAAGGTGAGTTGGCGTGCTGCATAAAACCAGAGATTGAAATGAGCACAGATAAAGTTCCTAAAGCCAAATATGTAATAGACAAGAGCTACTACTTGCTCAACGAAATGGACTCAACACCCCATATTAAACGCCTAAGAATGTACCTGACTAGTAAGTATCTTAAAACCTATGGATTGCTATGTCTCCGAAAAAGAATCAAGCGTGTGTACAGGGGCATAAACGCAGCAGTGATAGGATTGGAGAGGTTCGGTGAGCAAATGAAGACCCTTTGAAGTCATATTGCATGGAACCCATTCCACGGGTCTCAACTCTCCAGGTTTAAGGGATTCTTCCTTCAGCTAAAACATGCATGTGGAACCCAGAGTATGATCAACCGTGTGATCGGGAGACCTGTTCAAATATGTCTTAGTTCTTGTCCCCTGGTACTCGGGTGCAACATTCCAGATGCTTTACTAACACTCTCCCGACTTGGAGAGTCAGTGCCTTTAACCTCCTGTTTGGCCCAGTTTGCAATTTCTGCGGAAGATGAACAGGAATAGGGAGAACCAATGAGAGACTAGCTGGAGGTATCTCGACGGGCAAATTTATCTCTCATTTCCACCAGGAAGAGGAATTAACCAAAGGCTCAGCATGCCATGCCGGAACCAGATTAGGGCCTGAAGCAATCCTGCGGGGTTGCGGTCAGCTCACAAGAAAGCGAGTTGAAGAAAGGAGCTCAGGGGCACTGTAATTCACAAACCTGCAGAGTTATAAATGACAGCCATCGTCCAAAAATATACTGAAGTAAGGCTGCCAAGAGGACTTGAAAGCGGGGCAGAATTGCAGGAAACCGATTTCATGAGGTAGACTGGAATTGCGTTTAAAGCATAGGAAAAGAGGCAGAACGTCCACAATGATGCACTTGGCCAAAAAGGGCGTATGCGTTTTTTCCTGAATATATTCAGGAAAAAACTCATACGCCCTTTTTGGCCAACCAAGCAAGCTTGCAAAGGAAATCTGCACTCCAATGAAGTCTCACTTCCCCCCGGTCAAAAGGGCCATCTGAAAAAAGTGTAAAATCCAGAAAGGCAGGACAGGCCATGGAGAACTGGGATCCTTGTTATGCTGATGGGCGGGATGTATATTTCCAACAGCCACTTGGGAGAAGTTTATGGTGTTTCCTGAAACATCTAAAAAACAAAGCAACAGAGCCTCGGGCACTTCCACTTATGGTCCTATAGCTTAGGGAAATTAAAATCAAAAAGACACAGCCACCCCAAATTTGGGACGGCTCTGTTTACAAGAACCTCGTTTACGGTACAAGTTCAATATCGCAGAAAGTGAAAAATGGATAAAGAAGTTGTGGTACTTACGTACAATGCAATATCACTCAGCAATGAAATCTATGTCATCAGGCCCGTAGCAGCATAATGAGTGGATTCAGGTATGATGATTCTAACTGAAATAAGTCACACAGAAAAAGAAACATCATAAGATATCACTAATACACGGAATGTAAACTTGGATACACAGGAACTGAAATACAAAACAGAACAGGGTCTCAAATTTAGAAAACCAACTTATGCTTGCTTAAGGGGAAAAGTGATTTGGGGTGCTGCATAAAACCAGAGATTGAAATGAGCACAGATAAAATTCCTTAAGCCAAATATGTAATAGACAAGAGCTACTACTTGCTCAACGAAATGGACTCAACACCCCATATTAAACGCCTAAGAATGTACCTGACTAGTAAGTATCTTAAAACCTATGGATTGCTATGTCTCCGAAAGAGAATCAAGCGTGTGTACAGGGGCATAAACGCAGCAGTGATAGGATTGGAGAGGTTCGGTGAGCAAATGAAGACCCTTTGAAGTCATATTGCATGGAACCCATTCCACGGGTCTCAACTCTCCAGGTTTAAGGGATTCTTCCTTCAGCTAAAACATGCATGTGGAACCCAGAGTATGATCAACCGTGTGATCGGGAGACCTGTTCAAATATGTCTCAGTTCTCGTCCCCTGGTCCTCGGGTTCAACATTCCAGACGCTTTACTAACACTCTCCCGACTTGGAGAGTCAGTGCGTTTAACCTCCTGTTTGGCCCAGTTTGCAATTTCTGCGGAAGACGAACAGGAATAGGGAGAACCAATGAGAGACTAGCTGGAGGTGTCTGGACGGGCAAATTTAACTCTCATTTCCCACCAGGAAGAGGAATTAACCAAAGGCTCAGCATGCCATGCCGGATCCAGATTAGGGCCTGAAATAATCCTGCGGTGCTGCGGCCAGCTCACAAGAAAGCGAGTTGAAGAAAGGAGCTCAGGGGCACTGTAATTCACAAACCTGCAGAGTTATAAATGACAGCCATCGTCCAAAAATATACTGAAGTAAGGCTGCCAAGAGGACTTGAAAGCGGGGCAGAATGGCAGGTAACCAATTTCAGGAGGTAGACTGGAATTGCATTTAAAGCATAGGAAAAGAGGCAGAACGTCCACAATGATGCACTTCTCCAAAAAGTGTGTATGCGTTTTTTCCTGAATATATTCAGGAAAAAACGCATACGCCCTTTTTTGCCAACCAAGCAAGCTTGCAAACGAAATCTGCACTCCAATGAAGTCTCACTTCCCCCCGGTCAAAAGGGCCATCTGAAAAAAGTGTAAAATCCAGAAAGGCAGGACAGGCCATGGAGAACTGGGAGCCTTGTTATGCTGATGGGTGGGAAGTAAATTGCCAACAGCCACTCGGGAGAAGTGTATGGTGTTTCCTGAAACATCTAAAAAACAAGGCAACAGAGCCTAGGGCACTTCCACTTATGGTCCTATAGCTTAGGGAAATTAAAATCAAAAAGACAGACCCACCCCAAATTTGGGACGGCTCTGTTTACCAGAACCTCGTTTACAGTACCAGTTCAATATCGCAGAAAGTGAAAAATGGATAAAGAAGTTGTGGTACTTACGTACAATGCAATATCACTCAGCAATGAAATCTATGTCATCAGGCCCGTAGCAGCATAATGAGTGGATTCAGGTATGATGATTCTAACTGAAATAAGTCACACAGAAAAAGAAACATCATAAGATATCACTAATACACGGAATGTAAACTTGGCTACACAGGAACAGAATTACAAAACAGAACAGGATCTCAAATTTAGAAAACCAACTTATGCTTGCTTAAGGGGAAACGTGAGTTGGGGTGCTGCATAAAACCAGAGATTGAAATGAGCACAGATAATGTTTCTTAAGCCAAATATGTAATAGACAAGAGCTACTCCTTGCTCAACGAAATGGACTCAACACCCCATATTAAACGCCTAAGAATGTACCTGACTAGTAAGTAACTTAAAACCTATGGATTGCTACGTCTCTGAAAGAGAATCAAGTGTGTTCAGGGGCATAAACGCAGCAGTGATAGGATTGGAGAGGTTCGGTGAGCAAATGAAGACCCTTGGAAATCATATTGCATGGTACCCATTCCACGGGTCTCAACTCTCCAGGTTTAAGGGATTCTTCCTTCAGCTAAAACATGCATGTGGAACCCAGACTATGATCAACCGTGTGATCGGGAGACCTGTTCAAATATGTCTTAGTTCTTGTCCCCTGGTACTCGGGTGCAACATTCCAGATGCTTTACTAACACTCTCCCGACTTGGAGAGTCAGTGCCTTTAACCTCCTGTTTGGCCCAGTTTGCAATTTCTGCGGAAGATGAACAGGAATAGGGAGAACCAATGAGAGACTAGCTGGAGGTATCTCGACGGGCAAATTTATCTCTCATTTCCACCAGGAAGAGGAATTAACCAAAGGCTCAGCATGCCATGCCGGAACCAGATTAGGGCCTGAAGCAATCCTGCGGGGTTGCGGTCAGCTCACAAGAAAGCGAGTTGAAGAAAGGAGCTCAGGGGCACTGTAATTCACAAACCTGCAGAGTTATAAATGACAGCCATCGTCCAAAAATATACTGAAGTAAGGCTGCCAAGAGGACTTGAAAGCGGGGCAGAATTGCAGGAAACCGATTTCAGGAGGTAGACTGGAATTGCGTTTAAAGCATAGGAAAAGAGGCAGAATGTCCACAATGATGCACTTGGCCAAAAAGGGCGTATGCGTTTTTTCCTGAATATATTCAGGAAAAAACGCATACGCCCTTTTTGGCCAACCAAGCAAGCTTGCAAAGGAAATCTGCACTCCAATGAAGTCTCACTTCCCCCCGGTCAAAAGGGCCATCTGAAAAAAGTGTAAAATCCAGAAAGGCAGGACAGGCCATGGAGAACTGGGATCCTTGTTATGCTGATGGGCGGGATGTATATTTCCAACAGCCACTTGGGAGAAGTTTATGGTGTTTCCTGAAACATCTAAAAAACAAAGCAACAGAGCCTAGGGCACTTCCACTTATGGTCCTATAGCTTAGGGAAATTAAAATCAAAAAGACACAGCCACCCCAAATTTGGGACGGCTCTGTTTACAAGAACCTCGTTTACGGTACAAGTTCAATATCGCAGAAAGTGAAAAATGGATAAAGAAGTTGTGGTACTTACGTACAATGCAATATCACTCAGCAATGAAATCTATGTCATCAGGCCCGTAGCAGCATAATGAGTGGATTCAGGTATGATGATTCTAACTGAAATAAGTCACACAGAAAAAGAAACATCATAAGATATCACTAATACACGGAATGTAAACTTGGATACACAGGAACTGAAATACAAAACAGAACAGGGTCTCAAATTTAGAAAACCAACTTATGCTTGCTTAAGGGGAAAAGTGATTTGGGGTGCTGCATAAAACCAGAGATTGAAATGAGCACAGATAAAATTCCTTAAGCCAAATATGTAATAGACAAGAGCTACTACTTGCTCAACGAAATGGACTCAACACCCCATATTAAACGCCTAAGAATGTACCTGACTAGTAAGTATCTTAAAACCTATGGATTGCTATGTCTCCGACAGAGAATCAATCGTGTGTACCGGGGCATAAACGCAGCACTGATAGGATTGGAGAGGTTCGGTGAGCAAATGAAGACTGTTTGAAGTCATATTGCATGGTACCCATTCCACGGGTCTCAACTCTCCAGGTTTAAGGGATTCTTCCTTCAGCTAAAACATGCATGTGGAACCCAGACTATGATCAACCATGTGATTGGGAGACGTGTTCAAATATGTCTCAGTTCTCGTCCCCTGGTACTCGGGTGCAACATTCCAGACGCTTTACTAACACTCTCCCGACGTGGAGAGTCAGTGCCTTTAACCTCCTGTTTGGCCCAGTTTGCAATTTCTGCAGAAGATGAACAGGAATAGGGAGAACCAATGAGAGACTAGCTGGAGGTGTCTGGACGGGCAAATTTCACTCTCATTTCCCACCAGGAAGAGGAATTAACCAAAGGCTCAGTGTGCCATGCCGGAACCACATTAGGGCCTGAAGCAATCCTACGGTGTTGCGGCCAGCTCACAAGAAAGCGAGTTGAAGAAAGGAGCTCAGGGGCACTGTAATTCACAAACCTGCAGAGTTATAAATGACAGCTATCGTCCAAAAATATACTGAAGTAAGGCTGCCAAGAGGACTTGAAAGCGGGGCAGAATTGCAGGAAACCGATTTCACGAGGTAGACTGGAATTGCATTTAAAGCATAGGAAAAGAGGCAAAACGTCCACAATTATGCACTTGGCCAAAAAGGGCGTATGCGTGTTTTCCTGAATATATTCAGGACAAAACGCATACGCCCTTTTTGGCCAACCAAGCAAGCTTGCAAAGGAAATCTGCACTACAATGAAGTCTCACTTCCCCCCGGTCAAAAGGGCCATCTGAAAAAAGTGTAAAGTCCAGAAAGGCAGGACAGGCCATGGAGAACTGGGAGCCTTGTTATGCTGACGGGTGGGATGTAAATTGCCAACAGCCACTGGGGAGAAGTGTATTGTGTTTCCTGAAACATGTAAAAAACTAAGCAACAGAGCCTAGGGCACTTCCACTTATAGTCGTATAGCTTAGGGAAATTAAAATCAAAAAGACACAGCCACCCCAAAGTTTGGGACAGCTCTGTTTACAAGAACCTCGTTTACGGTACAAGTTCAATATCGCAGAAAGTGAAAAATGGATAAAGAAGTTGTGGTACTTACGTACAATGCAATATCACTCAGCAATGAAATCTACGTCATCAGGCCCGTAGCACCGTAATGAGTGGATTCAGATATGATGATTCTAACTTAAATTATTCACACAGAAAAAGAAACATCATAAGATATCACTAATACACGGAATGTAAACTTGGCTACACAGGAACTGAATTACAAAACAGAACAGGGTCTCAAATTTATAAAACCAACTTATGCTTGCTTAAGGGGAAAGGTGAGTAGGAGTGCTGCATAAAACCAGAGATTGAAATGAGCACAGATAAAGTTCCTTAAGCCAAATATGTAATAGACAAGAGCTACTCCTTGCTCAACGAAATGGACTCAACACCCCATATTAAATGCCTAAGAATGTACCTGACTAGTAAGTATCTTAAAACCTATAGATTGCTATGTCTCCGAAAGAGAATCAAGCATGTGTACAGGGGCGTAAATGCAGCAGTGATAGTTTTGGAGAGGTTCGGTTAGCAAATGAAGACCCTTTGAAGTCATATTGCATGGTACCCATTCCACGGGTCTCAACTCTCCAGGTTTAAGGGATTCTTCCTTCAGCTAAAACATGCATGTGGAACCCAGAGTATGATCAACCGTGTGATCGGGAGACGTGTTCATATATGTCTCAGTTCTCGTCCGCTGGTATTCGGGTGCAACATTCCAGACGCTTTACTAACACTCTGCCGACTTGGAGAGTCAGTGCCTTTAACCTCCTGTTTGGCCCAGTTTGCAAATCTGCAGAAGATGAAAAGGAATAGGGAGAACCAATGAGAGACTAGCTGGAGGTGTCTGGACGGGCAAATTTAACTCTCATTTCCAAAAGGAAGAGGAATTAAGCAAAGGTTCAGCATGCCGTGCCGGAACCAGATTAGGGCCTGAAGCAATCCTGCGGTGTTGCGGCCAGCTCACAAGAAAGCGAGTTGAAGAAAGGAGCTCAGGGGCACTGTAATTCACAAACCTGCAGAGTTATAAATGACAGCTATCGTCCAAAAATATACTGAAGTAAGGCTGCCAAGATGACTTGAAAGCTGGGCAGAATTGCAGGAAACCGATTTCAGGAGGTAGACTGGAATTGCATTTAAAGCATAGGAAAAGAGGCACAACGTCCACAATGATGCAGTTGGCTAAAAAGGGCGTGTGCGTTTTTTCCTGAATATATTCAGGAAAAAACGCATACGCGCTTTTTGGCAAACCAAGCAAGCTTGCAAAGGAAATCTGCACTCCAATGAAGTCTCACTTCCCCCCGGTCAAAAGGGTCATCTGAAAAAACTGTAAAATCCAGAAAGGCAGGACAGGCCATGGAGAACTGGGAGCCTTGTTATGCTGATGGGCGGGATGTAAATTGCCAACAGCCACTTGGGAGAAGTGTATGATGTTTCCTGAAACATCTAAAAAACAAAGCAACAGAGCCTAGGGCACTTCCACTTATGGTCCTATAGCTTAGGGAAATTAAAATCAAAAAGACACAGCCACCCCAAAGTTTGGGACGGCTCTGTTTACAAGAACCTCGTTTATGGTACAAGTTCAATATCGCAGAAAGTGAAAAATGGATACAGAAGTTGTGGTACTTACGTACAATGCAATATCACTCAGCAATGAAATCTATGTCATCAGGCCCGTAGCACCATAATGAGTGTATTCATGTATGATGATTCTAACTGAAATAAGTCACACAGAAAAAGAAACATCATAAGATATCACTAATACACAGAATGTAAACTTGGCTACACAGGAACTGAATTACGAAACAGAAGAGGGTCTCAAATTTAGAAAACCAACTTATGCTTGCTTAAGGGGAAAGGTGAGTTGGGGTGCTGCATAAAACCAGAGATTGAAATGAGCACAGATACACTTCCTTAAGCCAAATATGTAATAGACAAGACCTACTCCTTGCTCAACGAAATGGACTCAACACCCCATATTAAACGCCTAAGAATGTACCTGACTAGTAAGTATCTTAAAACCTATGGATTGCTATGTCTCTGAAAGAGAATCAAGCGTGTGTACAGGGGCATAAACGCAGCAGTGATAGGATTGGAGAGGTTCAGTGAGCAAATGAAGACCCTTTGAAGTCATATTGCATGGTACCCATTCCACGGGTCTCAACTCTCCAGGTTTAAGGGATTCTTCCTTCAGCTAAAACATGCATGTGGAACCCAGAGTATGATCAACCATGTGATCAGGAGACGTGTTCAAATATGTCTCAGTTCTCGTCCCCTGGTACTCGGGTGCAACATTCCAGACATTTTACTAACACTCTCCCGACTTGGAGAGTCAGTGCCTTTAAACTCCTGTTTGGCCCAGTTTGCAATTTCTGTGGAAGATGAACAGGAATAGGGAGAATCAATGAGAGACTAGCTGGAGGTGTCTGGACGGGCAAATTTCACTCTCATTTCCCACCAGGAAGAGGAATTAACCAAAGGCTCAGCATGCCGTGCCGGAACCACATTAGGGCCTGAAGCAATCCTGCGGTGTTGCGGCCAGCTCACAAGAAAGCGAGTTGAAGAAAGGAGCTCAGGGGCACTGTAATTCACAAACCTGCAGAGTTATAAATGACAGCTATCGTCCAAAAATATACTGAAGTAAGGCTGCCAAGAGGACTTGAAAGCGGGGCAGAATTGCAGGAAACCAATTTCAGGAGGTAGACTGCAATTGCATTTAAAGCATAGGAAAAGAGGCAGAACGTCCACAATGATGCACTTGGCCAAAAAGGGCGTATGCGTTTTTTCCTGAATATATTCAGGAAAAAACACATACGCCCTTTTTGGCCAACCAAGCATGCTTGCAAAGGAAATCTGCACTCCAATGAAGTCTCACTTCCCCCCGGTCAAAAGGGTCATCTGAAAAAACTGTAAAATCCAGAAAGGCATGACAGGCCATGGAGAACTGGGAGCCTTGTTATGCTGATGGGCGGGATGTAAATTGCCAACAGCCACTTGGGAGAAGTGTATGATGTTTCCTGAAACATCTAAAAAACAAAGCAACAGAGCCTAGGGCACTTCCACTTATGGTCCTATAGCTTAGGGAAATTAAAATCAAAAAGACACAGCCAACCCAAAGTTTGGGACGGCTCTGTTTACAAGAACCTCGTTTATGGTACAAGTTCAATATCGCAGAAAGTGAAAAATGGATAAAGAAGTTGTGGTACTTACGTACAATGCAATATCACTCAGCAATGAAATCTATGTCATCAGGCCCGTAGCAGCATAATGAGTGGATTCAGGTATGATGATTCTAACTGAAATAAGTCACACAGAAAAAGAAACATCATAAGATATCACTAATACACGGAATGTAAACTTGGCTACACAGGAACTGAATTACGAAACAGAACAGGGTCTCAAATTTAGAAAACCAACTTATGCTTGCTTAAGGGGAAAGGTGAGTTGGGGTGCTGCATAAAACCAGAGATTGAAATGAGCACAGATACACTTCCTTAAGCCAAATATGTAATAGACAAGAGCTACTCCTTGCTCAACGAAATGGACTCAACACCCCATATTAAACGCCTAAGAATGTACCTGACTAGTAAGTATCTTAAAACCTATGGATTGCTATGTCTCTGAAAGAGAATCAAGCGTGTGTACAGGGGCATAAACGCAGCAGTGATAGGATTGGAGAGGTTCAGTGAGCAAATGAAGACCCTTTGAAGTCATATTGCATGGTACCCATTCCACGGGTCTCAATTCTCCAGGTTCAAGGGATTCTTCCTTCAGCTAAAACATGCATGTGGAACCCAGAGTATGATCAACCATGTGATCAGGAGACGTGCTCAAATATGTCTCAGTTCTCGTCCCCTGGTACTCGGGTGCAACATTCCAGACACTTTACTAACACTCTCCCGACTTGGAGAGTTAGTGCCTTTAAACTCCTGTTTGGCCCAGTTTGCAATTTCTGCGGAAGATGAACAGGAATAGGGAGAACCAATGAGAGACTAGCTGGAGGTGTCTGGACGGGCAAATTTCACTCTCATTTCCCACCAGGAAAAGGAATTAACCAAAGGATCAGCGTGCCATGCCGGAACCACATTAGGGCCTGAAGCAATCCTGTGGTGTTGCGGCCAGCTCACAAGAAAGCGAGTTGAAGAAAGGAGCTCAGGGGCACTGTAATTCACAAACCTGCAGAGTTATAAATGACAGCTATCGTCCAAAAATATACTGAAGTAAGGCTGCCAAGAGGACTTGAAAGCGGGGCAGAATTGCAGGAAACCGATTTCAGGAGGTAGACTGGAATTGCATTTAAAACATAGGAAAATAGGCAGAACGTCCACAATGATGCACGTGGCCAAAAAGGGTGTATGTGTTTCTTCCTGAATATATTCAGGAAGAAACGCATACGCTCTTTTTGGCCAACCAAGCAAGCTTGCAAAGGAAATCTGCACTCTAATGAAGTCTCACTTCCCCCCGGTCAAAAGGGCCATCTGAAAAAAGTGTAAAATCCAGAAAGGCAGGACAGGCCATGGAGAACTGGGAGCCTTGTTATGCTGATGGGTGGGAAGTAAATTGCCAACAGCCACTAGGGAGAAGTGTATGGTGTTTCCTGAAACATCTAAAAAACAATGCAACAGAGCCTAGGGCACTTCCACTTATGCTCCTATAGCTTAGGTAAATTAAAATGAAAAAGACACACCCACCCCAAAGTTTGGGATGGCTCTGTTTACAAGAACCTCGTTTACGGTACAAGTTCAATATCGCAGAAAGTGAAAAATGGATAAAGAAGTTGTGGTACTTACGTACAATGCAATATCACTCAGCAATGAAATCTACGTCAACAGGCCCGTAGCATCATAATGAGTGTATTCAGGTATGATGATTCTAACTGAAATAAGTCACACAGAAAAAGAAACATCATAAGATATCACTAATACACGGAATGTAAACTTGGCTCCACAGGAAATGAATTACAAAACAGAACAGGGTCTCAAATTTAGAAAACCAACTTATGCTTGCTTAAGGGGAAACGTGAGTTGGGGTGCTGCATAAAACCAGAGATTTAAATGAGCACAGATAATGTTCCTTAGGCCAAATATGTAAAAGACAAGAGCTACTCCTTGCTCAACGAAATGGACTCAACACCCCATATTCATCGCCTAAGAATGTACCTGACTAGTAAGTATCTTAAAACCTATGGATTATTACGTCTCCGAAGGAGAAACAAGCATGTGTACAGGGGCATAAACACAGCAGTGATAGGATTGGACACGTTCGGTGAGCAAATGAAGACCCTTTGAAGTCATATTGCATGGTACCCATTCCACGGGTCTCAACTGTCCAGGTTTAAGGGATTCTTCCTTCAGCTAAAACATGCATGTGGAACCCAGAGTATGATCAACCGTGTGATCGGGAGACGTGTTCAAATATGTCTCAGTTTTCGTCCCCTGGTACTCGGGTGCAACATTTCAGATGCTTTACTAACACTCTGCCGACTTGGAGAGTCAGTGCCTTTAACCTCCTGTTTGGCCCAGTTGGCAATTTCTGTGGAAGATGAACAGGAATACGTAGAACCAATGAGAGACTAGCTGGAGGTGTCTGGACGGGCAAATTTCACTCTCATTTCCAACAGGAAGAGGAATTAACCAAAGGCTCAGCGTGCCATTGCAGAACCAGATTAGGGCCTGAAGCAATCCTGCGGTGTTGCGGCCAGCTCACAAGAAAGCGAGTTGAAGAAAGGAGCTCAGGGGCACTGTAATTCACAAACCTGCAGAGTTATAAATGACAGCTATCGTCCAAAAATATACTGAAGTAAGGCTGCCAAGAGGACTTGAAAGCGGGGCAGAATTGCAGGAAACCGATTTCAGGAGGTAGACTGGAATTGCATTTAAAGAATAGGAAAAGAGGCAGAACCTCCACAATGATGCACTTGGCCAAAAAGGGCGTATGCGTTTTTTCCTGAATATATTCAGGAAAAAACGCATACGCCCTTTTTGCCCAACCAAGCAAGCTTGCAAAGGAAATCTGCACTCCAATGAAGTCTCACTTCCCCCCGGTCAAAAGGGCCATCTGAAAAAAAGTGTAAAATCCAGAAAGGCAGGACAGGCCATGGAGAACTGGGAGCCTTGTTATGCTGACGGGCGGGATGTAAATTGCCAACAGCCACTCTGGAGAAGTGTATGGTGTTTCCTGAAACATCTAAAAAACAAAGCAACAGAGCCTCGGGCACTTCCACTTATGGTCCTATAGCTTAGGGAAATTAAAATCAAAAAGACACAGCCACCCCAAAGCTTGACACGGCTCTGTTTACAACAACCTCATTTACGGTACAATTTCAATATCGCAGAAAGTGAAAAATGGATACAGAAGTTGTGGTAATTACGTACAATGCAATATCACTCAGCAATGAAATCTATGTCATCAGGCCCATAGCAGCATAATGAGTGGATTCAGGTATGATGATTCTAACTGAAATAAGTCATACAGAAAAAGAAACATCATAAGGTATCACTAATACATGGAATGTAAACTTGCCTACACAGGAACTGAATTACAAAACAGAACAGGGTCTCAAAATTAGAGAACCAGCTTATGCTTGCTTTGGGGAAAGGTGAGTTTGGGTGCTGCATAAAACCAGAGATTGAAATGAGCACAGATAAAGTTCATTTAGCCAAATATGTAATAGACAAGAGCTACTCCTTGCTCAACGAAATGGACTCAACACCCCATATTAAACGCCTAAGAATGTACCTGACTAGTAACTATCTTAAAACCTATGGATTGCTATGTCTCCAAAAGAGAATCAAGCCTGTGTACAGGGGCATAAATGTAGCAGTGATAGGATTGGAGAGGTTCGGTGAGCAAATGAAGACCCTTTGAAGTCATATTGCATGGTACCCATTCCACGGGTCTCAACTCTCCAGGTTTAAGGGATTCTTCCTTCAACTAAAACATGCCTGTGGAACCCAGAGTATGATCCACCATGTTATCGGGAGACGTGTTCAAATATATCTCAGTTCTCGTCCCCTGGTACTCGGGTGCAACATTCCAGACGCTTTACTAACACTCTCCCGACTTGGAGAGTCAGTGCCTTTAACCTCCTGTTTGGCCCAGTTTGCAATTTCTGCGGAAGATGAACAGGAATAGGGAGAACCAATGAGAGACTAGCTGGAGGTGTCTGGACGGGCAAATTTAACTCTCATTTCCAACGAGGAAGAGGAATTAACCAAAGGCTCAGCATGCCGTGCCGGAACCAGATTAGGGCCTGAAGCAATCCTGCGGTGTTGCGGTCAGCTCACAAGAAAGGGAGTTGAAGAAAGGAGCTCAGGGGCACTGTAATTCACAAACCTGCAGAGTTATAAATGACAGCCATCGTCCATAAATATACTGAAGTAAGGCTGCCAAGAGGACTTGAAAGCGGGGCAGAATTGCAGGAAACCGATTTCATGAGGTAGACTGGAATTGCGTTTAAAGCATAGGAAAAGAGGCAGAACGTCCACAATGATGCACTTGGCCAAAAAGGGCGTATGCGTTTTTTCCTGAATATATTCAGGAAAAAACGCATACGCCCTTTTTGGCCAACCAAGCAAGCTTGCAAAGGAAATCTGCACTCCAATGAAGTCTCACTTCCCCCCGGTCAAAAGGGCCATCTGAAAAAAGTGTAAAATCCAGAAAGGCAGGACAGGCCATGGAGAACTGGGATCTTTGTTATGCTGATGGGCGGGATGTATATTTCCAACAGCCACTTGGGAGAAGTTTATGGTGTTTCCTGAAACATCTAAAAAACAAAGCAACAGAGCCTAGGGCACTTCCACTTATGGTCCTATAGCTTAGGGAAATTAAAATCAAAAAGACACAGCCACCCCAAATTTGGGACGGCTCTGTTTACAAGAACCTCGTTTACGGTACAAGTTCAATATCGCAGAAAGTGAAAAATGGATAAAGAAGTTGTGGTACTTACGTACAATGCAATATCACTCAGCAATGAAATCTATGTCATCAGGCCCGTAGCAGCATAATGAGTGGATTCAGGTATGATGATTCTAACTGAAATAAGTCACACAGAAAAAGAAACATCATAAGATATCACTAATACACGGAATGTAAACTTGGATACACAGGAACTGAAATAGAAAACAGAACAGGGTCTCAAATTTAGAAAACCAACTTATGCTTGCTTAAGGGGAAAAGTGATTTGGGGTGCTGCATAAAACCAGAGATTGAAATGAGCACAGATACACTTCCTTAAGCCAAATATGTAATAGACAAGAGCTACTCCTTGCTCAACGAAATGGACTCAACACCCCATATTAAACGCCTAAGAATGTACCTGACTAGTAAGTATCTTAAAACCTATGGATTGCTATGTCTCTGAAAGAGAATCAAGCGTGTGTACAGGGGCATAAACGCAGCAGTGATAGGATTGGAGAGGTTCAGTGAGCAAATGAAGACCCTTTGAAGTCATATTGCATGGTACCCATTCCACGGGTCTCAATTCTCCAGGTTTAAGGGATTCTTCCTTCAGCTAAAACATGCATGTGGAACCCAGAGTATGATCAACCATGTGATCAGGAGACGTGTTCAAATATGTCTCAGTTCTCGTCCCCTGGTACTCGGGTGCAACATTCCAGACACTTTACTAACACTCTCCCGACTTGGAGAGTCAGTGCCTTTAAACTCCTGTTTGGCCCAGTTTGCAATTTCTGCGGAAGATGAACAGGAATAGGGAGAACCAATGAGAGACTAGCTGGAGGTGTCTGGACGGGCAAATTTCACTCTCATTTCCCACCAGGAAGAGGAATTAACCAAAGGCTCAGCGTGCCATGCCGGAACCACATTAGGGCCTGAAGCAATCCTGCGGTGTTGCGGCCAGCTCACAAGAAAGCGAGTTGAAGAAAGGAGCTCAGGGGCACTGTAATTCACAAACCTGCAGAGTTATAAATGACAGCTATCGTCCAAAAATATACTGAAGTAAGGCTGCCAAGAGGACTTGAAAGCAGGGCAGAATTGCAGGAAACCGATTTCAGGAGGTAGACTGGAATTGCATTTAAAGCATAGGAAAATAGGCAGAACGTCCACAATGATGCACGTGGCCAAAAAGGGCGTATGCGTTTCTTCCTGAATATATTCAGGAAGAAACGCATACGCTCTTTTTGGCCAACCAAGCAAGCTTGCAAAGGAAATCTGCACTCTAATGAAGTCTCACTTCCCCCCGGTCAAAAGGGCCATCTGAAAAAAGTGTAAAATCCAGAAAGGCAGGACAGGCCATGGAGAACTGGGAGCCTTGTTATGCTGATGGGTGGGAAGTAAATTGCCAACAGCCACTCGGGAGAAGTGTATGGTGTTTCCTGAAACATCTAAAAAACAAAGCAACAGAACTAGGGCACTTACACTTATGCTCCTATAGCTTAGGGAAATTAAAATGAAAAAGACACACCCACCCCAAAGTTTGGGATGGCTCTGTTTACAAGAACCTCGTTTACGGTACAAGTTCAATATCGCAGAAAGTGAAAAATGGATAAAGAAGTTGTGGTACTTACGTACAATGCAATATCACTCAGCAATGAAATCTACGTCAACAGGCCCGTAGCATCATAATGAGTGTATTCAGGTATGATGATTCTAACTGAAATAAGTCACACAGAAAAAGAAACATCATAAGATATCACTAATACACGGAATGTAAACTTGGTTCCACAGGAAATTAATTACAAAACAGAACAGGGTCTCAAATTTAGAAAACCAACTTATGCTTGCTTAAGGGGAAACGTGAGTTGGGGTGCTGCATAAAACCAGGGATTTAAATGAGCACAGATAATGTTCCTTAGGCCAAATATGTAAAAGACAAGAGCTACTCCTTGCTCAACGAAATGGACTCAACACCCCATATTCATCGCCTAAGAATGTACCTGACTAGTAAGTATCTTAAAACCTATGGATTATTACGTCTCCGAAGGAGAAACAAGCATGTGTACAGGGGCATAAACACAGCAGTGATAGGATTGGACACGTTCGGTGAGCAAATGAAGACCCTTTGAAGTCATATTGCATGGTACCCATTCCACGGGTCTCAACTGTCCAGGTTTAAGGGATTCTTCCTTCAGCTAAAACATGCATGTGGAACCCAGAGTATGATCAACCGTGTGATCGGGAGACGTGTTCAAATATGTCTCAGTTTTCGTCCCCTGGTACTCGGGTGCAACATTTCAGATGCTTTCTTAACACTCTGCCGACTTGGAGAGTCAGTGTCTTTAACCTCCTGTTTGGCCCAGTTTGCAATCTCTGTGGAAGATGAACAGGAATACGGAGAACCAATGAGAGACTAGCTGGAGGTGTCTGGACGGGCAAATTTAACTCTCATTTCCCACCAGGAAGAGGAATTAACCAAAGGCTCAGCGTGCTGTTGCAGAACCAGATTAGGGCCTGAAGCAATCCTGCGGTGTTGCGGCCAGCTCACAAGAAAGCGAGTTGAAGAAAGGAGCTCAGGGGCACTGTAATTCACAAACCTGCAGAGTTATAAATGACAGCTATCGTCCAAAAATATACTGAAGTAAGGCTGCCAAGAGGACTTGAAAGCGGGGCAGAATTGCAGGAAACCGATTTCACGAGGTAGACTGGAATTGCATTTAAAGCATAGGAAAAGAGGCACAACGTCCACAATGATGCACTTGGCCAAAAAGGGCGTATGCGTGTTTTCCTGAATATATTCAGGACAAAACGCATACGCCCTTTTTGGCCAACCAAGCAAGCTTGCAAAGGAAATCTGCACTCCAATGAAGTCTCACTTCCCCCCGGTCAAAAGGGCCATCTGAAAAAAGTGTAAAATCCAGAAAGGCAGGACAGGCCATGGAGAACTGGGAGCCTTGTTATGCTGATGGGCGGGATGTAAATTGCCAACAGCCACTAGGGAGAAGTGTATGGTGTTTCCTGAAACATCTAAAAGAGAAAGCAACAAAGCCTAGGGCACTTCCACTTATGGCCCTATAGCTTAGGGAAATTAAAATCAAAAAGACACAGCCACCCCAAAGTTTGGGACGGCTCTGTTTACAAGAACCTCGTTTACGGTACAAGTTCAATATCGCAGAAAGTGAAAAATGGATAAAGAAGTTGTGGTACTTACGTACAATGCAATATCACTCAGCAATGAAATCTATGTCATCAGGCCCGTAGCAGCATAATGACTGGATTCAAGTATGATGATTCTAACTGAAATAAGTCACACAGAAAAAGAAACATCATAAGATATCACTAATACACGGAATGTAAAGTTGGCTCCACAGGAACTGAATTACAAAACAGAACAGGGTCTCAAATACAGAAAACAAACTTATGCTTGCTTAAGGGGAAAGGTGAGTTGGGGTGCTGCATAAAACCAGAGATTTAAATGAGCACAGATAACGTTCCTTAAGCCAAATATGTAAAAGACAAGAGCTACTCCTTGCTCAACGAAATGGACTCAACACCCCATATTCAACGCCTAAGGATGTACCTGACTAGTAAGTATCTTAAAACCTATGCATTGCTACGTCTCCGAAGAGAATCAAGCATGTGTACAGGGGCATAAACGCAGCAGTGATAGGATTGGAGAAGTTTGGTGAGCAAATGAAGACCCTTTGAAGTCATATTGCATGGTATCCATTCCACAGGTCTCAACTCTCCAGGTTTAAGGGATTCTTCCTTCAGCTAAAACATGCATGTGGAACCAGAGTATGATCAACCATGTGATCGGGAGAGGTGTTCAAATATGTCTCAGTTTTCATCCCCTGGTACTCGGGTGCAACATTTCAGATGCTTTACTAACACTCTCGTGACTTGGAGAGTCAGTGCCTTTAACCTCCTGTTTGGCCCAGTTGGCAATTTCTGTGGAAGATGAACAGGAATAGGGAGAACCAATGAGAGACTAGCTGGAGGTGTCTGGACGGGCAAATTTAACTCTCATTTCCAACAGGAAGAGGAATTAAGCAAATGTTCAGCATGCCGTGCCGGAACCAGATTAGGGCCTGAAGCAATCCTGCGGTGTTGCGGCCAGCTCACAAGAAAGCGAGTTGAAGAAAGGAGCTCAGGGGCACTGTAATTCACAAACCTGCAGAGTTATAAATGACAACTATCGTCCAAAAATATACTGAAGTAAGGCTGCCAAGAGGACTTGAAAGCGGGGCAGAATTGCAGGAAACCGATTTCAGGAGGTAGACTGGAATTGCATTTAAAGCATAGGAAAAGAGGCACAACGTCCACAATCATGCACTTGGCCAACAAGGGTGTATGCGTGTTTTCCTGAATATATTCAGGACAAAACGCATACGCCCTTTTTGGCCAACCAAGCAAGCTTGCAAAGGAAATCTGCACTCCAATGAAGTCTCACTTCCCCCCGGTCAAAAGGGCCATCTGAAAAAAGTGTAAAATCCAGAAAGGCAGGACAGGCCATGGAGAACTGGGAGCCTTGTTATGCTGATGGGCGGGATGTAATTTCCAACAGCCACTCTGGAGAAGTGTATGGTGTTTCCTGAAACATCTAAAAGAGAAAGCAACAAAGCCTAGGGCACTTCCACTTATGGCCCTATAGCTTAGGGAAATTAAAATAAAAAAGACACAGCCACCCCAAAGTTTGGGACGGCTCTGTTTACAAGAACCTCGTTTACGGTACAAGTTCAATATCGCAGAAAGTGAAAAATGGATAAAGAAGTTGTGGTACTTACGTACAATGCAATATCACTCAGCAATGAAATCTATGTCATCAGGCCCGTAGCAGCATAATGACTGGATTCAAGTATGATGATTCTAACTGAAATAAGTCACACAGAAAAAGAAACATCATAAGATATCACTAATACACGGAATGTAAAGTTGGCTCCACAGGAACTGAATTACAAAACAGAACAGGGTCTCAAATACAGAAAACCAACTTATGCTTGCTTAAGGGGAAAGGTGAGTTGGGGTGCTGCATAAAACCAGAGATTTAAATGAGCACAGATAATGTTCCTTAAGCCAAATATGTAAAAGACAAGAGCTACTCCTTGCTCAACGAAATGGACTCAACACCCCATATTCAACGCCTAAGAATGTACCTGACTAGTAAGTATCTTAAAACCTATGCATTGCTACGTCTCCGAAGAGAATCAAACATGTGTACAGGGGCATAAACGCAGCAGTGATAGGATTGGAGAAGTTTGGTGAGCAAATGAAGACCCTTTGAAGTCATATTGCATGGTACCCATTCCACAGGTCTCAACTCTCCAGGTTTAAGGGATTCTTCCTTCAGCTAAAACATGCATGTGGAACCAGAGTATGATCAACCATGTGATCGGGAGAGGTGTTCAAATATGTCTCAGTTTTCATCCCCTGGTACTCGGGTGCAACATTTCAGATGCTTTACTAACACTCTCGTGACTTGGAGAGTCAGTGCCTTTAACCTCCTGTTTGGCCCAGTTGGCAATTTCTGTGGAAGATGAACAGGAATAGGGAGAACCAATGAGAGACTAGCTGGAGGTGTCTGGACGGGCAAATTTAACTCTCATTTCCAACAGGAAGAGGAATTAAGCAAAGGTTCAGCATGCCGTGCCGGAACCAGATTAGGGCCTGAAGCAATCCTGCGGTGTTGCGGCCAACTCACAAGAAAGCGAGTTGAAGAAAGGAGCTCAGGGGCACTGTAATTCACAAACCTGCAGAGTTATAAATGACAACTATCGTCCAAAAATATACTGAAGTAAGGCTGCCAAGAGGACTTGAAAGCGGGGCAGAATTGCAGGAGACCGATTTCAGGAGGTAGACTGCAATTGCATTTAAAGCATAGGAAAAGAGGCAGAACGTCCACAATGATGCACTGGGCCAAAAAGGGGGTATTCGTTTTTTCCTGAATATATTCAGAAAAAAACACATACGCCCTTTTTGGCCTACCAAGCAAGCTTGCAAAGGAAATCTGCACTCCAATGAAGTCTCACTTCCCCCCGGTCAAAAGGGCCATCTAAAAAAGTGTAAAATCCAGAAAGGCAGGACAGGCCATGGAGAACTGGGAGCCTTGTTATGCTGATGGGCGGGATGTAAATTGCCAACAGCCACTTGGGAGAAGTGTATGATGTTTCCTGAAACATCTAAAAAACAAAGCAACAGAGCCTAGGGCACTTCCACTTATGGTCCTATAGCTTACGGAAATTAAAATCAAAAAGACACATCCACCCCAAAGTTTGGGACGGCTCTGTTTACAAGAACCTCATTTATGGTACAAGTTCAATATCGCAGAAAATGAAAAATGGATAAAGAAGTTGTGGTACTTACGTACAATGCAATATCACTCAGCAATGAAATCTATGTCTTCAGGCCCGTAGCAGCATAATGAGTGGATTCAGGTATGATGATTCTAACTGAAATAAGTCACACAGAAAAAGAAACATCATAAGATATCACTAATACACGGAATGTAAACTTGGCTACACAGGAACTGAATTACGAAACAGAACAGGGTCTCAAATTTAGAAAACCAACTTATGCTTGCTTAAGGGGAAAGGTGAGTTGGGGTGCTGCATAAAACCAGAGATTGAAATGAGCACAGATACACTTCCTTAAGCCAAATATGTAATAGACAAGAGCTACTCCTTGCTCAACGAAATGGACTCAACACCCCATATTCAACGCCTAAGAATGTACCTGACTAGTAAGTATCTTAAAACCTATGGATTGCTATGTCTCCGAAAGAGAATCAAGCGTGTGTACAGGGGCATAAACGCAGCAGTGATAGGATTGTAGAGGTTCAGTGAGCAAATGAAGACCCTTTGAAGTCATATTGCATGGTACCCATTCCACGGGTCTCAACTCTCCAGGTTTAAGGGATTCTTCCTTCAGCTAAAACATGCATGTGGAACCCAGAGTATGATCAACCATGTGATCAGGAGACGTCTTCAAATATATCTCAGTTCTCGTCCCCTGGTACTCGGGTGCAACATTCCAGACACTTTACTAACACTCTCCCGACTTGGAGAGTCAGTGCCTTTAAACTCCTGTTTGGCCCAGTTTGCAATTTCTGCGGAAGATGAACAGGAATAGGGAGAACCAATGAGAGACTAGCTGGAGGTGTCTGGACGGGCAAATTTCACTCTCATTTCCCACCAGGAAGAGGAATTAACCAAAGGCTCTGCGTGCCGTGCCGGAACCACATTAGGGCCTGAAGCAATCCTGCGGTATTGCGGCCAGCTCACAAGAAAGCGAGTTGAAGAAAGGAGATCAGGGGCACTGTAATTCACAAACCTGCAGAGTTATAAATGACAGCTATCGTCCAAAAATATACTGAAGTAAGGCTGCCAAGAGGACTTGAAAGCGGGGCAGAATTGCAGGAAACCGATTTCAGGAGGTAGACTGGAATTGCATTTAAAGCATAGGAAAATAGGCAGAACGTCCACAATGATGCACGTGGCCAAAAAGGGCGTATGCGTTTCGTC
This sequence comes from Orcinus orca, assembly GCF_937001465.1. Lineage (NCBI taxonomy): Eukaryota > Metazoa > Chordata > Mammalia > Artiodactyla > Delphinidae > Orcinus > Orcinus orca. Next base: position 40,954,771 of record NC_064561.1, read on the forward strand.
CTGAATATATTCAGGAAGAAACGCATACGCTCTTTTTGGCCAACCAAGCAAGCTTGCAAAGGAAATCTGCACTCTAATGAAGTCTCACTTCCCCCCGGTCAAAAGGGCCATCTGAAAAAAGTGTAAAATCCAGAAAGGCAGTACAGGCCATGGAGAACTCGGAGCCTTGTTATGCTGATGGGTGGGATGTAAATTGCCAACAGCCACTCTGGAGAAGTGTATGGTGTTTTCTGAAACATCTAAAAAACAAAGCAACAGAGCCTAGGGCACTTCCTCTTATGGTCCTATAGCTTAGGGAAATTAAATGAAAAAGACACACCCACCCCAAAGTTTGGGTTGGCTCTGTTTACAAGAACCTCGTTTACGGTACAAGTTCAATATCGCAGAAAGTGAAAAATGGATAAAGAAGTTGTGGTACTTACGTACAATGCAATATCACTCAGCAATGAAATCTATGTCAACAGGCCCGTAGCATCATAATGAGTGTATTCAGGTATGATGATTCTAACTGAAATAAGTCACACAGAAAAAGAAACATCATAAGATATCACTAATACATGGAATGTAAACTTGGCTCCACAGGAAATGAATTACAAAACAGAACAGGGTCTCAAATTTAGAAAACCAACTTATGCTTGCTTAAGGGGAAAGGGGAGTTGGGGTGCTGCATAAAACCAGAGATTTAAATGAGCACAGATAATGTTCCTTAGGCCAAATATGTAAAAGACAAGAGCTACTTCTTGCTCAACGAAATGGACTCAACACCCCATATTCATCGCCTAAGAATGTACCTGACTAGTAAGTATCTTAAAACCTATGGATTATTACGTCTCTGAAAGAGAATCAAGCATGTGTACAGGGGCATAAACGCAGCAGTGATAGGATTGGAAAGGTTCGGTGAGCAAATGAAGACCCTTTGAATTCATATTGCATGGTAACCATTCCACGGGTCTCAACTGTCCAGGTTTAAGGGATTCTTCCTTCAGCTAAAACATGCATGTGGAACCCACAGTATGATCAACCATGTGATCGGGAGACGTGTTCAAATATGTCTCAGTTCTCGTCCCCTGGTACTCAGTTGCAACATTTCAGATGCTTTACTAACACTCTGCCGACTTGGAGAGTCAGTGTCTTTAACCTCCTGTTTGGCCCAGTTTGCAATTTCTGTGGAAGTTGAACAGGAATACGGAGAACCAATGAGAGACTAGCTGGAGGTGTCTGGACGGGCAAAGTTAACTCTCATTTCCCACCAGGAAGAGGAATTAACCAAAGGCTCAGCATGCCGTTGCAGAACCAGATTAGGGCCTGAAGCAATCCTGCGGTGTTGCGGCCAGCTCACAAGAAAGCGAGTTGAAGAAAGGAGCTCAGGGTCACTGTAATTCACAAACCTGCAGAGTTATAAATGACAGCTATCGTCCGAAAATATACTGAAGTAAGGCTGCCAAGAGGACTTGAAAGCGGGGCAGAATTGCAGGAAACCGATTTCACGAGGTAGACTGGAATTGCATTTAAAGCATAGGAAAAGAGGCACTACGTCCACAATGATGCACGTGGCCAAAAAGGGCGTATGCGTCTTTTCCTGAATATATTCAGGAAAAAACACATATGCACTTTTTGGCCAACCAAGCAAGCTTGCAAAGAAATCTGCACTCCAATGTAGTCTCACTTCCCCCCAGTCAAAAGGGCCATCTGAATAAAGTGTAAAATCCAGAAAGGCAGGACAGGCCATGGAGAACTGGGAGCCTTGTTATGCTGATGAGCGAGATGTAAATTGCCAACAGCCACTAGGGAGAAGTGTATGGTGTTTCTGGAAATATCTAAAAAACAAAGCAACAGAGCCTAGGGCACTTCCACTTATGGTCCTATAGCTTAGGGAAATTAAAATCAAAAAGACACAGCCACCCCAAAGTTTGGGATGGCTGTGTTTACAAAAACCTCGTTTACGGTACAAGTTCAATATCGCAGAAAGTGAAAAATGGATAAAGAAATTGTGGTACTTACATACAATTCAATATCACTCAGCAATGAAATCTATGTCATCAGGCCCATAGCAGCATAATGAGTGGATTCAGGTATGATGATTCTAAGTGAAATAAGTCACACAGAAAAAGAAACATCATAAGATATCACTAATACATGGAATGTAAACTTGGCTCCACAGGAACTGAATTACAAAACAGAACAGGATCTCAAATTTAGAAAACCAACTTATGCTTGCTTAAGGGGAAAGGTGAGTTGGGGTGCTGCATAAAACCAGAGATTGAAATTAGCACAGATAAACTTCCTTAAGCCAAATATGTAATAGACAAGAGCTACTCCTTGCTCAACGAAATGGACTCAACACCCCATATTAAACGCCTAAGAATGTACCTGACTAGTAAGTATCTTAAAACCTATGGATTGCTATGTCTCCGAAAGAGAATCAAGCGTGTGTACAGGGGCATAAACGCAGCAGTGATAGGATTGGAGAGGTTTGGTGAGCAAATGAAGACCCTTTGAAGGCATATTGCATGGTACCCATTCCACGGGTCTTATCTCTCCAGCTTTAAGGGATTCTTCCTTCAGCTAAAACATGCATGTGGAACCCAGAGTATGATCCATCGTGTGATCGGGAAACGTGTTCAAATGTGTCTCAGTTTTCGTTCCCTGGTACTCGGGTGCAACATTCCAGACGCTTTACTAACACTCTCCCCACTTGGAGAGTCAGTGCCTTTAACCTCCTGTTTGACCCAGTTTGCAATTTCTGCAGAAGATGAACAGGAATAGGGAGAACCAATGAGAGACTAGCTGGAGGTGTCTAGACGGGCAAATTTAACTCTCATTTCCCACCAGCAAGACGAATTAACCAAAGGCTCAGCGTGCCATGCCGGAACCACACTAGGCCCCGAAGCAATCCTGCGGTGTTGCGGCCAGCTCACAAGAAAGCGAGTTGAAGAAAGGAGCTCAGGGGCACTGTAATTCACAAACCTGCAGAGTTATAAATGACCGCTATCGTCCAAAAATATCCTGAAGTAAGGCTGCCAAGAGGACCTGAATGCGGGGCAGAATTGCAGGGAACCGATTTCAGGAGGTAGACTGGAATTGCATTTAAAGCATAGGAAAAGAGGCAGAACGTCGACAATTATGCACTTGGCCAAAGAGGGCGTATGCGTTTTTTCCTGAGTATACTCAGGAAAATACGCATACGCCCCTTTTGGCCAACCAAGCAAGCTTGAAAACGAAATCTGCACTACAATGAAGTCCCACTTCCCCCCCGGTCAAAAGGGCCATCTGAAAAAAGTGTAAAATCCAGAAAGGCAGGACAGGCCATGGAGAACTGGGAGCCTTGTTATGCTGATGGGCGGGATGTAAATTGCCAACAGCCACTTGGGAGAAGTGTATGGTGTTTCCTGAAACATCTAAAAAACAAAGCAACAGAGCCTAGGGCACTTCCACTTATGGCCCTATAGCTTAGGGAAATTAAAATCAAAAAGACACAGCCACCCGAAATATTGGGACGGCTCTGTTTACAAGAACCTCGTTTACGGTACAAGTTCAATATCATAGAAAGTGAAAAATGGATAAAGAAATTGTGGTACTTACGTACAATGTAATATCAGTGAGCAATTAAATCTATGTCATCAGGCCCATAGCAGCATAATCAGTGGATTCAGGTATGATGATTCTAACTGAAATAAGTCACACTGAAAAAGAAACATCATAAGATATCACTAATACACGGAATGTAACCTTGGCTACACAGGAACTGAATTACAAAACAGAACAGGGTCTCAAATTTAGAAAAGAAACTTCTGCTTGCTTAAGGGGAAAGGTGAGTTGGGGTGCTGCATAAAACCAGAGATTGAAATGAGCACAGATAAACTTCCTGAAGCCAAATATGTAAAAGACAAGAGCTACTCCTTCCTCAATGAAATGGACTCAACACCCCATATTAAACGCCTAAGAATGTACCTGACTAGTAAGTATCTTAAAACCTATGGATGGCTATGCCTCCGAAAGAGAATCAAGCGTGTGTACAGGGGCATAAACACAGCAGTGATAGGATTGGAGAGGTTCGGTGAGCAAATGAAGACCCTTTGAAGTCATATTGCATGGTACCCATTCCACGGGTCTCAACTCTCCAGGTTTAAGGGATTCTTCCTTCAGCTAAAACATGCATGTGGAACCCAGAGTATGATCAACCGTGTGATCAGGAGACGTGTTCAAATATGTCTCAGTTCTCGTCCCCTGGTACTCGGGTGCAACATTCCAGATGCTTTACTAACACTCTCCCAACTTGGAGAGTCAGTGCCTTTAACCTCCTGTTTGGCCCAGTTTGCAATTTTTGCGGAAGATGAACAGGAATAGGGAGAACTAATGAGAGACTAGGTGGAGGTGTTTGGACGGGCAAATTTAACTCTCATTTCCCACCACGAAGAGGAGGTAACCAAAGGCTCAGCATGCGGGGCCGGGACCAGATTAGGCCCTGAAGCAATCCTGCGGTGTTGTGGCCAGCTCACAAGAAAGCAAGTTGAAGAAAGGAGCTCAGGGGCACTGTAATTCACAAACCTGCAGAGTTATAAATGACTGCTATCGTCCAAAAATATACTGAAGTAAGGCTGCCAAGAGGACTTAAAAGCGGGGCAGAATTGCAGGAAACCAATTTCAGGAGGTAGACTGGAATTGCATTTAAAGCAAAGGAAAAGAGGCAGAACGTCCACAATGATGCACTTGGCCAAAAAGGGCGTATGCGTTTTTTCCTGAATATATTCAGGAAAAAACGCATACGGTCTTTTTGGCCAACCAAGCAAACTTGCAAAGGAAATCTGCACTACAGTGAAGTCTCACTTCCCCCCGGTCAAAAGGGCCATCTGAAAAAAGTGTAACATGCAGAAAGGCAGGACAGGCCATGGAGAACCTGGAGCCTTGTTATGCTGATGGGCGGGATGTAAATTGCCAACAGCCACTCGGGAGAAGTGTATGGTGTTTCCGGAAACATCTAAAAGACAAAGCAACAGAGCCTAGGGCACTTCCACTTATGGTCCTATAGCTTAGGGATATTAAAATCAAAAAGACACAGCCACCCCAAAGTTTGGGACAGCTCTGTTTACAAGAACCTCGTTTATGGTACAAGTTCAATATCGCAGAAAGTGAAAAATGGATAAAGAAGTTGTGGTACTTACATACAATGCAATATCACTCAGCAATGAAATCTATGTCATCAGGCCCATAGCAGCATAATGAGTGGATTCAGGTATGATGATTCTAACTGAAATAAGTCACACAGAAAAAGAAACATCATAAGATATCACTAATACACGGAATATAAACTTGGCTACACAGGAACTGAATTACAAAACAGAACAGGGTCTCAAATTTAGAAAACCAACTTATGCTTGCTTAAGGGGAAAGGGGAGTTGGGGTGCTGCATAAAACCAGAGATTGAAATGAGCACAGATAAAGTTCCTTAAGCCAAATATGTAATAGACAAGCGCTACTCCTTCTTCAACGAAATGGACTCAACACCCCAAATTAAACGCGTAAGAATGTACCTGACTAGTAAGTATCTTAAAACCTATGGATTGCTATGTCTCCGAAAGAAAATCAAGCGTGTGTACAGGGGCATAAACGCAGCAGTGATAAGATTGGAGAGGTTCGGTGAGCAAATGAAGACCCTTTGAAGACATATTGCATGGTACCCATTCCACGGGTCTCAAATCTCCTGGTTTAAGGGATTCTTCCTTCAGCTAAAACATGCATGTGGAACCCAGAGTATGATCCATCGTGTGATCGGGAAACGTGTTCAAATGTGTCTCAGTTTTCGTCCCCTGGTACTCGGGTGCAACATTCCAGACGCTTTACTAACACTCTCCCAACTTGGAGAGTCAGTGCTTTTAACCTCCTGTTTGGCCCAGTTTGCAATTTCTGCAGAAGATGAACAGGAATAGGGAGAACCAATGAGAGACTAGCTGGAGGTGTCTAGACGGGCAAATTTAACTCTCATTTCCCACCAGCAAGACGAATTAACCAAAGGCTCAGCATGCCATGCTGGAACCACACTAGGGCCTTAAGCAATGCTGCGGTGTTGCGGCCAACTCACAAGAAAGCGAGTTGAAGAAAGGAGGTCAGGGGCACTGTCATTCACAAACCTGCAGAGTTATAAATGACAGCTATCGTCCAAAAATATATTGAAGTAAGGCTGCCAAGAGGACTTGAAAGCGGGGCAGAATTGCAGGAAAGTGATTTCAGGAGGTAGACTGGGATTGCATGTAAAGCATAGGAAAAGAGGCAGAACGTCCACAATGATGCACTTGGCTAAAAAGTGCGTATGCGTTTTTTCCTGAATATATTCAGGAAAAAACACATATGCCCTTTTTGGCCAACCAAGGAAGCTTCCAAAGGAAATCTGCACTACAATGAAGTCTCACTGCCCCCCCGGTCAAAAGGGTCATCTGAAAAAAGTGTAAAATCCAGAAAGGCAGGACAGGCAATGGAGACCTGGGAGCCTTGTTATGCTGATGGGCGGGATGTAAATTGCCAACAGCCACTCTGGAGAAGTGTATGGTGTTTCCTGAAACATCTAAAAAACAAAGCAACAGAGCCTAGGGCACTTCCACTTATGGTCCTATAGCGTAGGGAAATTAAAATCAAAAAGACACAGCCACCCCAAAGTTTGGGACGGCTCTGTTTACAAGAACCTCGTTTACGGTACAAGTTCAATATCACAGAAAGCAAAAAATGGATAAAGAAGTTGTGGTAGTTACATACAATGCAATATCACTCAGCAATGAAATCTATGTCATCAGGCCCGTAGCAGCATAATGAGTGGATTCAGGTACGATGATTCTAAGTGAAATAAGTCACACAGAAAAAGAAACATCATAAGATATCACTAATACACGGAATGTAAACTTGGCTACACAGGAACTGAATTACAAAACAGAACAGGGTCTCAAATGTAGAACACCAACTTATGCTTGCTTAAGGGGAAAGGTGAGTTGAGGTGCTGCATAAAACCAGAGATTGAAAGTAGCACAGATACCGTTCCATAAGCCAAATATGTAATAGACAAGAGCTACTCCTTGCTCAATGAAGTGGACTCAACACCCCATATTAGATGCCTAAAAATATATCTGACTAGTAAGAATCTTAAAACCTATGGATTTATATGTCTCCAAAAGAGAATCAAGCGTGTGTACAGCGGCATAAACGCAGCAGTGATAGGATTGGTGAGGTTCGGTGAGCAAATGCAGACCCTTTGAAGTCATATTGCATGGTACCCATTCCATGGGTCTCAACTCTCCAGGTTTAAGGGATTCTTCCTTCAGCTAAAACATGAATGTGGAACCCAGAGTATGATCCACCGTGTGATCGGGAAATGTGTTCAAATGTGTCTCTGTTTTCGTCCCCTGGTACTCAGGTGCAACATTCCAGACGCTTTACTAACACTGACCACACTTGGAGAGTCAGTGTCTTTAACCTCCTGTTTGGCCCAGTTTGCAATTTCTGCGGAAAATGAAAAGGAATAGGGAGAACCAATGAGAGACTAGCTGGAGGTGTCTGGATGGGCAAATTTAACTCTCATTTCCCACCAGGAAGAGGAATTAACCAAAGGCTCAGCGTGCCGTTCCAGAACAAAACTAGGGCCTGAAGCAATCCTACGGTGTTGCGGCCAGCTCACAAGAAAGCGAGTTGAAGAAAGGAGCTCAGGGGCACTGTCATTCACAAACCTGCAGAGTTATAAATGACAGCTATCGTCCAAAAATATATTGAAGTAAGGCTTCCAAGAGGACTTGAAAGCGGGGCAGAATTGCAGGAAACCGATTTCAGGAGGTAGACTGGAATTGCATGTAAAGCATAGGAAAAGAGGCAGAACGTCCACAATGCTGCACTTGGCCAAAAAGGGCATATGCGTTTTATCCTGAATATATTCAGGAAAAAACGCATACGCCCTTTTTGGCCAACCAAGAAAGCTTGCAAAGGAAATCTGCACTACAATGAAGTCTCACTGCTCCCCGGTCAAAAGGGCCATCTGAAAAAAGTGTAAAATCCAGAAAGGCAGGACAGGCCATAGAGAACTGGGAGCCTTGTTATTCTGATGGGCGGGATGTAAATTGCCAACAGCCACTCTGGAGAAGTGTATGGTGTTTCCTGAAACATCTAAAAAACAAAGCAACAGAGCCTAGGGCACTTCCAATTATGGTCCTATAGCTTAGGGAAATTAAAATCAAAAAGACACAGCCACCCCAAATTTTGGGATGGCTCTGTTTACAAGAACCTCGTTTACGGTGCAAGTTCAATATCACAGAAAGGGAAAAATGGATAAAGAAGTTGTGGTAGTTACGTACAATGCAATATCACTCAGCAATGTAATCTATGTCATCAGGCCCGTAGCAGCATAATGAGTGGATTCAGGTACGATGATTCTAAGTGAAATAAGTCACACAGAAAAAGAAACATCATAAGATATCACTACTACACGGAATGTAAACGTGGCTACACAGGAACTGAATTACAAAACAGAACAGGGTCTCAAATGTAGAACACCAACTTATGCTTGCTTAAGGAGAAAGGTGAGTTGAGGTGCTGCATAAAACCAGAGATTGAAAGTAGCACAGATACCATTCCATAAGCCAAATATGTAATAGACAAGAGCTACTCCTTGCTCAATGAAGTGGACTCAACACCCCATATTAGACGCCTAAGAATATATCTGACTAGTAAGAATCTTAAAACCTATGGATTTATATGTCTCCAAAAGAGAATCAAGCGTGTGTAAAGCGGCATAAACGCAGCAATGATAGGATTGGTGAGGTTCGGTGAGCAAATGCAGACCCTTTGAAGACATATTGCATGGTACCCATTCCATGGGTCTCAACTCTCCAGGTTTAAGGGATTCTTCCTTCAGCTAAAACATGCATGTGGAACCCAGAGTATGATCCATCGTGTGATCGGGAAACGTGTTCAAATGTGTCTCAGTTTTCGTCTCCTGGTACTCGGGTGCAACATTCCAGACGCTTTACTAACACTCTCCCCACTTGGAGAGTCAGTGCCTTTAACCTCCTGTTTGGCCCAGTTTGCAATTTCTGCAGAAGATGAACAGGAATAGGGAGAACCAATGAGAGACTAGCTGGAGGTGTCTGGACGAGCAAATTTAACTCTCATTTCCCACCAGGAAGAGAAATTAACCTAAGGCTCAGCGGGCCATACCAGAACCACACTAGGGCCTGAAGCAATCCTGTGGTGTTGCGGGCAGCTCACAAGAAAGCGAGTTGTAGAAAGGAGCTCAGGGGCACTGTAATTCACAAAGCTGCAGAGTTAAAAATGACAGCTATCGTCCAAAAATATATTGAAGTAAGGCTGCCAAGAGGACTTGAAAGCGGGGCAGAATTGCAGGAAACCTATTTCAGGAGGTAGACTGGAATTGCATGTAAAGCAGAGGAAAAGAGGCAGAACGTCCACAATGCTGCACTTGGCCAAAAAGGGCGTATGCGTTTTTTCCTGAATATATTCAGGAAAAAACGCACACGCCCTTTTTGGCCAACCAAGCAAGCTTGCAAAGGAAATCTGCACTACAATGAAGTCTCACTGCCCCCCGGTCAAAAGGGCCATCTGAAAAAAGTGTAAAATCCAGAAAGACAGGACAGGCCATAGAGAACTGGGAGCCTTGTTATGCTGATGGGTGGGATGTAAATTGCCAACAGCCACTCTGGAGAAGTGTATGGTGTTTCCTGAAACATCTAAAAAACAAAGCAACAGAGCCTAGGGCACTTCCAATTATGGTCCTATAGCTTAGGGAAATTAAAATCAAAAAGACACAGCCACCCCAAATTTTGGGATGGCTCTGTTTACAAGAACCTCGTCTACGGTACAAGTTCAATATCACAGAAAGCGAAAAATGGATAAAGAAGTTGTGGTAGTTACGTACAATGCAATATCACTCAGCAATGAAATCTATGTCATCAGGCCCGTAGCAGCATAATGAGTGGATTCACGTACAATGATTCTAAGTGAAATAAGTCACACAGAAAAAGAAACATCATAAGATATCACTACTACACGGAATGTAAACTTGGCTACACAGGAACTGAATAACAAAACAGAACAGAGTCTCAAATGTAGAAAAGCAACTTATGCTTGCTTAAGGGGAAAGGTGAGTTGGGGTGCTGCATAAAACCAGAGATTGAAATGAGCACAGATACCTTTCCATAAGCAAAATATATAATAGACAAGAGCTACTCCTTGCTCAATGAAATGGACTCAACACCCCATATTAAACGCCTAAGAATATACCTGACTAGTAAGAATCTTAAAACCTATGGATTGATATGTCTCCAAAAGAGAATCAAGCGTGTGTACAGTGGCATAAGCGCAGCAGTGATAGGATTGGTGAGGTTCGGTGAGCAAATGCAGACCCTTTGAAATCATATTGCATAGTACCCATTCCATGGGTCTCAACTCTCCAGGTTTAAGGGATTCTTCCTTCTGCTAAAACATGCATATGGAACCCAGAGTATGATCCACCATGTGATCGGGAAACTTGTCAAATGTGTCTCAGTTTTCGTCCCCTGGTACTCGGGTGCAACATTCCAGATGCTTTACTAACACTCTCCCGACTTGGAGAGTCAGTGCCTTTAACCTCCTGTTTGGCCCAGTTTGCAATTTCTGTGGAAGATGAACAGGAATAGGGAGAACCAATGAGAGACTAGATGGAGGTGTCTGGACGGGCAAATTTAACTGTCATTTCCCACCAGGAAAAAGAATTAGCCAAAGGCTCAGCGTGCCATGCCAGAACCACACTAGGGCGTGAAGCAATCCTGCGGTGTAGCGGCCAACTCACAAGAAAGCGAGTTGAAGAAAGGAGCTCAGGGGCACTGTAATTCACAAACCTGCAGAGTTATAAATGACAGCTATCATCAAAAAATATATTGAAGTAAGGCTGCCAAGAGGACTTGAAAGCGGGGCAGAATTGCAGGAAACCGATTTCAGGAGGTAGACTGGAATTGCATGTAAAGCATAGGAAAAGAGGCAGAACGTCCACAATGATGCAATTGGCCAAAAAGGGCATATGCGTTTTTTCCTGAATATATTCAGGAAAAAACGCATATGCCCTTTTTGGCCAAGGAAGCAAGCTTGCAAAGGAAATCTGCACTCCAATGAAGTCTCACTTCTCCCCGGTCAAAAGGGCCATCTGAAAAAAGTGTAAAATCCAGAAAGGCAGGACAGGCCATGGAGAACTGGAAGCCTTGTTATGCTGATGGGTGGGATGTAAATTGCCAACAGCCACTTGGGAGAAGTGTATGGTGTTTCCTGAAACATCTAAAAAACAAAGCAACAGAGCCTAGGGCACTTCCACTTATGGTCCTATAGCTCAGGGAAAATAAAATCAAAAAGACACAGACACCCCAAAGTTTTGGACGTCTCTGTTTACAACAACCTCGTTTACAGTACAAGTTCAATATCGCAGAAAGTGAAAAATGGATAAACAAGTTGTGGTACTTATGTACAATGCAATATCACTCAGCAATGAAATCGATGTCATCAGGCCCATAGCAGCATAATGAGTGGATTCAGGTACGATGATTGTAACTGAAATAAGTCACACAGAAAAAGAAACATCATAAGATATCACTAATACACGGAATGTAAACTTGGCTACACAGGAACTGAATTAAAAAACAGAACAGGGTCTCAAATTTAGAAAACCAACTTATGCTTGCTTAAGGGGAAAGGTGAGTTGGGGTGCTGCATAAAACCAGAGATTAAAATGAGCACAGATAAACTTCCTTAAGCCAAATATGTAATAGACAAGAGCTACTCCTTGCTCAATTAAATGGACTCAGCACCCCATATTAAACGTCTAAGAATGTACCTGACTAGTAAGTATCTTAAAACCTATGGATTGCTATGTCTCCGAAAGAGAATCAAGCGTGTGTACAGGGGCATGAACGCAGCAGTGATAGGATTGGAGAGGTTCGGTGAGCAAATGAAGACCCTTTGAAATCATATTGCATGGTACCCATTCCACGGGTCTCAACTCTCCAGGTTTAAGGGAATCTTCCTTCAGCTAAAACATGCATGTGGAACCCAGAGTATGATCAACCATGTGATCGGGAGACGTCTTCAAATATGTCTCAGTTCTCGTCCCCTGGTACTCGGGTGCAACATTCCAGATGCTTTACTAACACTCTCCCGACTTGGAGAGTCAGTGCCTTTAACCTCCTGTTTGGCTCAGTTTGCAATTTCTGCGGAAGATGAACAGGAATAGGGAGAACCAATGAGAGACTAGCTGGAGGTGTCTGGACGGGCAAATTTCACTCTCATTTCCCACCAGGAAGAGGAATTAACCAAAGGCTCAGCATGCTGTGCCGGAACCAGATTAGGGCCTGAAGCAATCCTGCGGTGTTGCGGCCAGCTCACAAGAAAACGAGTTGAAGAAAGGAGCTCAGGGACACTGTAATTCAGAAACCTGCAGAGTTATGAATGACAGCTATCGTCCAAAAATATACTGAAGTAAGGCTGCCAAGAGGACTTTAAAGCGGGGCAGAATTGCAGGAAACCGATTTCAGGAGGTAGACTGGAATTGCATTTAAAGCATAGGGAAAGAGGCAGAACGTCGACAATGATGCACTTGGCCAAAAAGGGCATATGCGTTTTTTCCTGAATATATTCAGGAAAAAACGCATATGCCCTTTTTGGCCAACCAAAAAAGCTTGCAAAGGAAATCTGCACTCAAATGAAGTCTTACTTCCCCCCGGTCAAAAGGGCCATCTGAATAAAGTGTAAAATCCAGAAAGGCAGGACAGGCCGAGGAGAACTGGGAGCTTTGTTATGCTGATGGGTGGTAGGTAAAATGCCAACAGCCACTCTGGAGAAGTGTATGGTGTTTCCTGAAACATCTAAAAAACAAAGCAACAGAGCCTAGGGCACTTCCACTTATGTACCTATAGCTTAGGGAAATTGAAATGAAAAAGACACAGCCACCCCAAATTTTGGGACGGCTCTGTTTACAAGAACCTCGTTAACGGTACAAGTTCAATATTGCACAAAGTGAAAAATGGATAAAGAATTTGTGGTACTTACGTACAATGCAACATCACTCAGCAATGAAATCTATGTCATCAGGCCAGTAGCAGCATAATGAGTGGATTCAGGTATGATGATTCTAACTGAAATAAGTCACACAGAAAAAGAAACATCATAAGATATCACTAATACACGGAATGTAAACTTGGCTACACAGGAACTGAATTACAAAACAGAACAGGGTCTCAAATTTAGAAAACCAATTTATGCTTGCTTAAGGGGAAAGGTGAGTTGGGGTGCTGCATAAAACCAGAGATTGAAATGAGCACAGATAAAGTTCCTTAAGCCAAATATGTAATAGACAAGAGCTACTCCTTGCTCAACGAAATGGACTCAACACCCCATATTAAACGCCTACGAATGTACCTGACTAGTAAGTATCTTAAAACCTATGGATTGCTATGTCTCCGAAAGAGATCAAGCGTGTGTACAGGGGCATACACGCAGCAGTGATAGGATTGGAGAGGTTCACTGAGCAAATGAAGACCCTTTGAAGTCATATTGCATGGTACCCATTCCACGGGTCTCAACTCTCCAGGTCAAGGGATTCTTCCTTCAGCTAAAACATGCATGTGGAACCCAGAGTATGATCAACCATGTGATCAGGAGACGTGTTCCAATATGTCTCAGTTCTCATCACCTGGTACTCGGGTGCAACATTCCAGATGCTTTATTAACACTCTCCCGACTTGGAGAGTCAGTGCCTTTAACCTCCTGTTTGGCCCAGTTTGCAATTTCTGCGGAAGATGAACAGGAATAGGGAGAACCAATGAGAGACTAGCTGGAGGTGTCTGGACGGGCAAATTTCACTCTCATTTCCCACCAGGAAGAGGAATTAATCAAAGGCTCAGTGTGCTGTGCCGGAACCACATTAGGGCCTGAAGCAATCCTGCGGTGTTGTGGCCAGCTCACAAGAAAGCGAGTTGAAGAAAGGAGCTCAGGGGCACTGTAATTCACAAACCTGCAGAGTTATAAATGACAGCTATCGTCCAAAAATATACTGAAGTAAGGCTGCCAAGAGGACTTGAAAGCGGGGCAGAATTGCAGGAAACCGATTTCAGGAGGTAGACTGGAATTGCATTTAAAGCATAGGAAAAGAGGCAGAACGTCGACAAGTATGCACTTGGCCAAAAAGGGCATATGTGTTTTTTCCTGAATATATTCAGGAAAAAACGCATACGCGTTTTTTGGCCAACCAAGCAAGCTTGCAAAGGAAATCTGCACTCCAATGAAGTCTTACTTCCCCCCGGTCAAAAGGGCCATCTGAAAAAAGTGGAAAATCCAGAAAGGCAGGACAGGCCATGGAGAACTGGGAGCCTTGTTATGCTGATGGGCGGGATGTAAATTGCCAACAGCCACTCAGGAGAAGTGTATGGTGTTTCCTGAAACATCTAAAAAAAAAGCAACAGAGCCTAGGGCACTTCCACTTATGGTTCTATTGCTTAGGGAAATTAAAATCAAAAAGACACAGCCACCCCAAAGTTTTGGACGGCTCTGTTTACAAGAACCTCGTTTACAGTACAAGTTCAATATCGCAGAAAGTGAAAAATGGATAAAGAAGTTGTGGTACTTACGTACAATGCAATATCACTCAACAATGAAAACTATGTCATCAGGCCCATAGCAGCATAATGAGTGGATTCAGGTATGATGATTCTAACTGAAATAAGTCACACAGAAAAAGAAACATCATAAGATATCACTAATACACGGAATGTAAACTTGGCTACACAGGAACTGAATTACAAAACAGAACAGGGTCTCAAATTTAGAAAAGCAACCTATGCTTGCTTAAGGGGAAAGGTGAGTTGGGGTGCTGCATAAAACCAGAGACTGAAATGAGCGCAGATAAACTTCCTTAAGCCAAATATGTAATAGACAAGAGCTACTCCTTGCTCAACGAAATGGACTCAACACCCCATATTAAACGCCTAAAAATGCACCTGACTAATAAGTATCTTAAAACCTATGGATTGCTATGTCTCCAAAAGAGAATCAAGCGTGTGTACAGGGGCATAAACGCAGCAGTGATAGGATTGGAGAGGTTCGGTGAGCAAATGAAGACCCTTTGAAGTCATATTGCATGGTACCCATTCCACGGCACTCTACTCTCCAGGTTTAAGGGATTCTTCCTTCAGCTAAAACATGCATGTGGAACCCAGAGTATGATCAACCGTGTGATCGGGAGACGTGTTCAAATATGTCTCAGTTCTCGTCCCCTGGTACTCAGGTGCAACATTCTAGATGCTTTACTAACACTCTCCCGACTTGGAGAATCAGTGCCTTTAACCTCCCGTTTGGCCCAGTTCGCAATTTCTGCGGAAGATGTACAGGAATAGGGAGAACCAATGACAGACTAGGTGGAGGTGTCTGGACGGGCAAATTTAACTCTCATTTCCCACCAGGAAGAGGAATTAACCAAAGGCTCAGCGTGCCATGCCGGAACCAGATTAGGGCCTGAAGCAATCCTGCGGTGTTGCGGCCAGCTCACAAGAAAGCTAGTTGAAGAAAGGAGCTCAGGGGCACTGTAATTCACAAACCTGCAGAGTTATAAATGACAGCTATCGTGCAAAAATATACTGAAGTAAGGCTGCCAAGAGGACTTGAAAGTGGGGCAGAATTGCAGGAAACCGATTTCAGGAGGTAGACTGGAATTGCATTTAAAGCATACGGAAAGAGGCAAAACGTCCACAATGATGCACTTGGCCAAAAAGGGCATATGCGTTTTTTCCTGAATATATTCAGGAAAAAACGCACATGCCCTTTTTGGCCAACCAAGCAAGCTTGCAAAGGAAATCTGCACTCCAATGAAGTCTTACTTCCCCCCGGTCAAAAGGGCCATCTGAAAAAAGTGTAAAATCCAGAAAGGCAGGACAGGCCATGGAGAACTGGGAGCCTTGTTATGCTGACGGGCGGGATGTAAATTGCCAACAGCCACTGGGGAGAAGTGTATGGTGTTTCCTGAAACATCTAAAAAAAAAGCAACAGAGCCTAGGGCACTTCCACTTATGGTCCTATAGCTTAGGGAAATTAAAATCAAAAAGACACAGCCACCCCAAAATTTCGGACGGCTCTGTTTACAAGAACCTCGTTTACGGTACAAGTTCAATATCGCAGAAAGTGAAAAATGGATAAAGAAGTTGTGGTACTTACGTACAATGCAATATCACTCAGCAATGAAATCTATGTCATCAGGCCCGTAGCAGCATAATGAGTGCATTCAGGTATGATGATTCTAACTGAAATAAGTCACACAGAAAAAGAAACATCATAAGATATCACTAATACACGGAATGTAAACTTGGCTACACAGGAACTGAATTACAAAACAGAAAAGGGTCTCAAATTTAGAAAACCAACTTATGCTTGCTTAAGGGGTAAGGTGAGTTGGGGTGCTGCATAAAACCAGAGATTTAAATGAGCACAGAAAAAGTTCCTTAAGCCAAATATGTAATAGACAAGAGCTACTCCTTGCTCAACGAAATGGACTCAACACCCCATATTAAACGCCTAATAATGTACCTGACTAGTAAGTATTTTAAAACCTATGGATTGCTGTGTCTCCGAAAGACAATCAAGTGCATGTACAGGGGCATAAACGCAGCAGTGATAGGATTGGAGAGGTTCGGTGAGCAAATGAAGACCCTTTGAAGGCATATTGCATGGTACCCATTCCACGGGTCTCAAATCTCCAGGTTTAAGGGATTCTTCCTTCAGCTAAAACATGCATGTGGAACCCAGAGTATGATGAACCATTTGATCGGGAGAGCTGTTCAAATATGTCTCAGTTCTCGTCCCCTGGTACTCGGGTGCAACATTCCAGACACTTTACTAACACTCTCCCGACTTGGATAGTCAGTGCCTTTAACCTCCTGTTTGGCCCAGTTTGCAATTTCTGCGGAAGATGAACAGGAATAGGGAGAACCAATGAGAGACTAGCTGGAGGTGTCTGGACGGGCAAATTTAACTCTCATTTCCCACCAGGAAGAGGAATTAACCAAAGGCTCAGCGTGCTGTGCCGGAACCAGATTAATGCCTGAAGCAATCCTGCGGTGTTGCGGCCAGCTCACAAGAAAACGAGTTGAAGAAAGGAGCTCAGGGGCACTGTAATTCACAAACCTGCAGAGTTATAAATGACAGCTATCGTCCAAAAATATACTGAAGTAAGGCTGCCAAGAGGACTTGAAAGCGGTGCAGAATTGCAGGAAACCGATTTCAGGAGGTAGATTGCAATTGCATTTAAAGCATAGGAAATCAGGCAGAACGTCCATAATGATGCACTTGACCAAAAAGGGCGTATGCGTTTTTTCCTGAATATATTCAGGAAAAAGCGCATACGCCCTTTTTGGCCAACCAAGCAAGCTTGCAACCGAAATCTGCACTCCAATGAAGTCTCACTTCCCCCCGGTCAAAAGGGCCATCTGAAAAAAGTGTAAAATCCAGAAAGGCAGGACAGGCCATGGAGAACTGGGAGCCTTGTTATGCTGATGGGCGGGATGTAAATTGCCAACAGCCACTGGGGAGAAGTGTATGGTGTTTCCTGAAACATCTAAAAAAAAAGCAACAGAGCCTAGGGCACTTCCACTTATGGTCCTATAGCTTAGGGAAATTAAAATCAAAAAGACACAGCCACCCCAAAATTTGGGACGGCTCTGTTTACAAGAACCTCGTTTACGGTACAAGTTCAATATCGCAGAAAGTGAAAAATGGATAAAGAAGTTGTGGTACTTACGTACAATGCAATATCACTCAGCAATGAAATCTATGTCATCAGGCCCGTAGCAGCATAATGAGTGGATTCAGGTATGATGATTCTAACTGAAATGAGTCACACAGAAAAAGAAACATCATAAGATATCACTAATACACGGAATGTAAACTTGGCTACACAGGAACTGAATTAAAAAACAGAACAGGGTCTCAAATTTAGAAAACCAACTTATGCTTGCTTAAGGGGAAAGGTGAGTTGGGGTGCTGCATAAAACCAGAGATTAAAATGAGCACAGATAAACTTCCTTAAGCCAAATATGTAATAGACAAGAGCTACTCCTTGCTCAATTAAATGGACTCAGCACCCCATATTAAACGTCTAAGAATGTACCTGACTAGTAAGTATCTTAAAACCTATGGATTGCTATGTCTCCGAAAGAGAATCAAGCCTATGTACAGGGGCATAAACACAGCAGTGATAGGATTGGAGAGGTTCGGTGAGCAAATGAAGACCCTTTGAAGTCATATTGCATGGTACCCATTCCACGGGTCTCAACTCTCCAGGTTTAAGGGATTCTTCCTTCAGCTAAAACATGCATGTGGAACCCAGAGTATGACCAACCGTGTGATCGGGAGACGTGTTCAAATATGTCTCAGTTCTCGTCCCCTGGTACCCGGGTGCAACATTCCAGACGCTTTACTAACACTCTCCCAATTTGGAGAGTCAGTGCCTTTAAAATCCTGTTTGGCCCAGTTTGCAATTTCTGCGGAAGATGAACAGGAATAGGGAGAAACAATGAGAGACTAGCTGGAGGTGTCTGGACGGGCAAATTTAACTCTCATTTCCCACCAGGAAGAGGAATTAACCAAAGGCTCAGCATGCCGTGCCGGAACCAGATTAGGGCCTGAAGCAATCCTGCGGTGTTGCGGCCAGCTCACAAGAAAGCGAGTTGGACAAAGGAGCTCAGGGGCACTGTAATTCACAAACCTGCAGAGTTATAAATGACAGCTATTGTCCAAAAATATACTGAAGTAAGGCTGCCAAGAGGACTTGTAAGCCGGGCAGAATTGCAGGAACCCGATTTCACAAGGTAGACTGGAATTGCTTTTAAAGCAGAGGAAAAGAGGCAGAACGTCCACAATGATGCACTTGGCCAAAAAGGGCGTATGCGTTTTTTCCTGAATATATTCAGTAAAAACCTCATACGCACTTTTTGACCAACCAAGCAAGCTTGCAAAGGAATTCTGCACTCCAATGAAGTCTCACTTCCCCCCAGTCAAAAGGGCCATGTGAAAAAAGTGTAAAATCCAGAAAGGCAGGACATGACATGGAGAACTGGGAGCCTTGTTATGCTGATGGGCGGAATGTAAATTGCCAACAGCCACTCGGGAGACGTGTATGGTGTTTCCTGAAACATCTAAAAAACAAAGCAACAGAGCCTAGGGCACTTCCTCTTATGGTCCTATAGATTAGGGAAATTAAAATCAAAAAGACACAGCCACCCCAAAGTTTGGGACGGCTCTGTTTACAAGAACCTCATTTACGGTACAAGTTCAATATCGCAGAAAGTGAAAAATGGATAAAGAAGTTGTGGTACTTACGTACAATGCAATATCACTCAGCAATGAAATCTATGTCATCAGGCCCGTAGGAGCATAATGAGTGGATTCAGGTATGATGATTCTAACTGAATAAGTCACACAGAAAAAGAAACATCATAAGATATCACTAATACATGGAATGTAAACTTGGCTACACAGGAACTGAATTACAAAACAGAA
Source organism: Orcinus orca (assembly GCF_937001465.1). Lineage (NCBI taxonomy): Eukaryota > Metazoa > Chordata > Mammalia > Artiodactyla > Delphinidae > Orcinus > Orcinus orca. The sequence goes on from NC_064561.1 coordinate 40,974,328, forward strand.
CAGGGTCTCAAATTTAGAAAACCAACTTATGCTTGCTTAAGGGGAAAGGTGAGTTGCGGTGCTGCATAAAATCAGAGATTGAAATGAGCACAGATAAAGTTCCTTAAGCCAAATATGTAATAGACAAGAGCTACTCCTTGCTCAACGAAATGGACTCAACACCCCATATTCAACGCCTAAGAATGTACCTGACTAGTAAGTATCTTAAAACGTACGGATTGCTATGTCTCCGAAAGAGAAACAAGTGTGTGTACAGGGGCAAAAACACAGCAGTTTTAGGATTGGAGATGTTCGGTGAGCAATTGAAGACACTTTGAAGTCATATTGCATGGCACCCATTCCACGGGTCTCAACTCTCCAGGTTTAAGGGATTCTTCCTTCAGCTAAAACATGCATGTGGCACCCAGAGTATGATCAACCGTGAGATTGGGAGACCTGTTCAAATATGTCTCAGTTCTCGTCTCCTGGTACTCACGTGCAACATTCCGGACGCTTTACTAACACTCTCCCGACTTGGAGAGTCAGTGCCCTTAACCTCCTGTTTGGCCCAGTTTGAAATTTCTGCGGAAGATGAACAGGAATAGGGAGAACCAATGAGAGACTAGCTGGAGGTGTCTGGACGGGCAAATTTAACTCTCTTTTCCCACCAGGAAGAGGAATTAACCAAAGGTTCAACGTGCCGTGCCGGTACCAGATTAGGGCCTGAAGCAATCCTGCGGTGTTGCGGCCACCTCACAAGAAAGCGAGTTGAAGAAAGGAGCTCAGGGTCACTGTAATTCACAAACCTGCAGAGTTATAAATGACAGCTAACGTCCAAAAATATACTGAAGTAAGGCTGCCAAGAGGACTTGAAAGCGGGGCAGAATTGCAGGAAACCGATTTCAAGAGGTAGACTGCAATTGCATTTAAAGCATAGGAAAAGAGGCAGAATGTCCATAATGATGCACTTGGCCAAAAAGGGCGTATGCGTTTTTTCCTGAATATATTCAGGAAAAAACGCATACGCCCTTTTTGGCCAACCAAGCAAGCTTGCAACGGAAATCTGCACTCCAATGAAGTCTCACTTCCCCCCGGTCCAAAGGGCCATCTGAAAAAAGTGTAAAATCCAGAAAGGCAGGACAGGCCATGGAGAACTGGGAGCCTTGTTATGCTGATGGGCGGGATGTACATTGCCAACAGCCACTCTGGAGAAGTGTATGGTATTTCAGAAACATCTAAAAAACAAAGCAACAGAGCCTAGGGCACTTCCACTTATGGTCCTATAGGTTAGGGAAATTAAAATCAAAAAGACACAGCCACCCCAAAGTTTGGGACGGCTCTGTTTACAAGAACCTCGTTTACGGTACAAGTTCAATATCGCAGAAAGTGAAAAATGGATAAAGAAGTTGTGGTACTTACGTACAATGCAATATCACTCAGCAATGAAATCTATGTCATCAGGCCCGTAGCAGCATAATGAGTGCATTCAGGTATGATGATTCTAAATCAAATAAGTCACACAGAAAAAGAAACATCATAAGATATCACTAATACATGGAATGTAAACTTGGCTACACAGGAACTGAATTACAAAACAGAACAGGGTCTCAAATTTAGAAAACCAACTTATGCTTGCTTAAGGGGAATGGGGAGTTGGGGTGCTGCATAAAACCAGAGATTGAAATGAGCACAGATAAAGTTCCTTAAGCCAAATATGTAATAGACAAGAGCTACTCCTTGCTCAACGAAATGGACTCAACACCCCATATTCAACGCCTAAGAATGTACCTGACTAGTAAGTATTTTAAAACCTATGGATTGCTGTGTCTCCGAAAGACAATCAAGTGCATGTACAGGGGCATAAACGCAGCAGTGATAGGATTGGAGAGGTTCGGTGAGCAAATGAAGACCCTTTGAAGTCATATTGCATGGTACCCATTCCACGGGTCTCAACTCTCCATGTTTAAGGGATTCTTCCTTCAGTTAAAACATGCATGTGGAACTCAGAGTATGATCAACCATGTGATCAGGAGACCTGTTCAAATATGTCTCAGTTCTCGTCCCCTGGTACTCGGGTGCAACATTCCACATGCTTTACTAACACTCTCCCATCTTGGAGAGTCAGTGCCTTTAACCTCCTGTTTGGCCCAGTTTGCAATTTCTGCGGAAGATGAACAGGAATAGGGAGAACAAATGAGAGACTAGCTGGAGGTGCCTGGACGGACAAATTTAACTCTCATTTCCCACCAGGAAGAGGAATTAACCAAAGGCTCAGCGTACCGTGCCAGAAGCAGAATAGGGCCTGAAGCAATCTTGTGGTGTTGCGGCCAGCTCACAAGAAAGCGAGTTGAAGAAAGGAGCTCAGGGGCACTGTAATTCACAAACCTGCAGAGTTATAAATGACAGCTATCGTCCAAAAATATACTGAAGTAAGGCTGCCAAGAGGACTTGAAAGCGGGTCAGAATTGCAGGACACCGATTTCAGGAGGTAGACTGCAATTGCATTTAAAGCATAGGAAAAGAGGCAGAACGTCCACAATGATGCACTTGGCCAAATAGTGCGTATGCGTTTTTTCCTCAATATATTCAGGAAAAAACGCATACGCCCTTTTTGGCCAACCAAGCAAGCTTGCAAAGGAAATCTGCACTCCAATGAAGTCTCACTTCCCCCCGGTCAAAAGGGCCATCTGAAAAAAGTGTAAAATCCAGAAAGGCTGGACAGGCCATGGAGAACTGGGAGCCTTGTTATGCTGATGGGCGGGATGTACATTGCCAACAGCCACTCTGGAGAAGTGTATGGTATTTCAGAAACATCTAAAAAACAAAGCAACAGAGCCTAGGGCACTTCCACTTATGGTCCTATAGCTTAGGGAAATTAAAATCAAAAAGACACAGCCACCCCAAAGTTTGGGACGGCTCTGTTTACAAGAACCTCGTTTACGGTACAAGTTCAATATCGCAGAAAGTGAAAAATGGATAAAGAAGTTGTGGTACTTACGTACAATGCAATATCACTCAGCAATGAAATCTATGTCATCAGGCCCGTAGCAGCATAATGAGTGGATTCAGGTACGATGATTCTAAGTGAAATAATTCACACAGAAAAAGAAACATCATAAGGTATCACTAATACACGGAATGTAAACTTGGCTACACAGGAACTGAATTACAAAATAGAACAGGGTCTCAAATGTAGAACACCAACTTATGCTTGCTTAAGGGGAAAGGTGAGTTGGGGTGCTGCATAAAACCAGAGATTGAAATTAGCACAGATACCGTTCCATAAGCCAAATATGTAATGGACAAGAGCTACTCCTTTCTCAACGAAGTGGACTGAACACCCCATATTAAACGCCTAAAAATATACCTGACTAGTAAGAATCTTAAAACCTATGGATTTATATGTCTCCGAAAGAGAATCAAGCATGTGTACAGCAGCATAAATGCAGCAGTGATAGGATTGGTGAGGTTCGTTGAGTAAATGCAGACCCTTTGAAGTCATATTGCATGGTAACCATTCCATGGGTCTGAAATCTCCAGGTTTAAGTATTCTTCCTTCAGCTAAAACATGCATGTGGAACCCAGAGTATGATCCACAATGTGATCGGGAGACGTGTTCAAATGTGTCTCAGTTTTCGTCCCCTGGTACTTGAGTGCAACATTCCAGACGCTTTACTAACACTCTCCCCACTTGGAGAGTCAGTGCCTTTAACCTCCTGTTTGGCCCAGTTTGCAATTTCTGCGGAAAATGAACAGGAATAGGGAGGACCAAGGAGAGACTAGCTGGAGGTGTCTGGACGGGCAAATTTAAATCTCATTTCCCACCAGGAAGAGGAATTAACCAAAGGCTCAGCGTGACCTGCCGGAACCACACTAGGGCCTGAAGCAATCCTGCGGTGTTGCGGCCAGCTCACAAGAAAGCGAGTTGAAGAAAGGAGCTCAGGGGCACTGTAATTCACAAACCTGCAGAGTAATCAATGACAGCTATCGTCCAGAAATATATTGAAGTAAGGCTGCCAAGAGGAGTTGAAAGCCGGGCAGAATTGCAGGAAACCGATTTCAGGAGGTAGACAGGAATTGCATGTAAAGCATAGGAAAAGAAGCAGAACGTCCACAATGATGCACTTGGCCAAAAAGAGCGTATGCGTTCTCTCCTGAATATATTCAGGAAAAAACGCATATGCCCTTTTTGGCCAACCAAGCAAGCTTGCAAAGGAAATCTGCACTACAATGAAGTCTCACCGCCTCCCGGTCAAAAGGGCCATCTGAAAAAAGTGTAAAATCCAGAAAGGCAGGACAGGCCATGGAGAACTGGGAGCCTTGTTATGCTGATGGGCGGGATGTAAATTGCCAACAGCCACTCTGGAGAAGTGTATGGTGTTTCCTGAAACATCTAAAAAACAAAGCAACAGAGCCTAGGGCACTTCCACTTATGGTCCTATAGCTTAGAGAATTTAAAATCAAAAAGACACAGCCACCCCAAAGTTTGGGACGGCTCTGTTTACAAGAACCTCGTTTACGGTACAAGTTCAATATCACAGAAAGCGAAAAATGGATAAAGAAGTTGTGGTACTTACGTACAATGCAATATCACTCAGCAATGAAATCTAAGTCATCAGGCCCGTAGCAGCATAATGAGTGGATTCAGGTATGACGATTCTAACTGAAATAAGTCACACAGAAAAAGAAACATCATAAGATATCACTAATACATGGAATGTAAACTTGGGTACACAGGAACTGAATTACAAAACAGAACAGGGTCTCAAATTTAGAAAACCAACTTATCCTTGCTTAAGGGGAAAGGTGAGTTGGGGTGCTGCATAAAACCAGAGATTGAAATGAGCACAGATAAAGTTCCTTAAGCCAAATATGTAATAGACAAGAGCTACTCCTTGCTCAACGAAAGGGACTCAACACCCCATATTAAACGCCTAAGAATGTACCTGACTAGTAAGTATCTTAAAACCTATCGATTGCTATGTCTCCGAAAGAGAATCAAGCATGTGTACAGGGGCATATACGCAGCAGTGATAGGATTGGAGAGCTTTGGTGAGCAAATGAATACCCTTTGAAGGCATACTGCATGGTACCCATTCCACGGGTCTCATCTCTCCAGCTTTAAGGGATTCTTCCTTCTGCTAAAACATGCATGTTGTACCCAGAGTATCATCAACCGTGTGATCGGGAGACCTGTTCAAATATGTCTCAGTTCTCGTCCCCTGGTACTCGGGTGCAACATACCAGACACTTTACTGACACTCTCCCGACTTGGAGAGTCAGTGCCTTTTACCTCCTGTATGGCCCAGTTTGTAATTTCTGTGGAAGATGAACAGGAATAGGGAGAACCAATGAGAGACTAGCTGGAGGTGTCTGGACGGGCAAATTTAACTCTCATTTCCCACCAGGAAGAGGAATTCACCAAAGGCTCAGCGTTCCGTGCCGGAACCAGATTAGGGCCTGAAGCAATCCTGCGGTGTTGCGGCCAGCTCAAAAGAAAGCGAGTTGAAGAAAGGAGCTCAGGGGCACTGTAATTCACAAACCTGCAGAGTTATAAATGACAGCTATCGTCCAAAAATATACTGAAGTAAGGCTGCCAAGAGGACTTGAAAGTGGGGCAGAATTGAAGGAAACCGATTTCAGGAGGTAGACTGGAGTTGCATGTAAAGCATAGGAAAAGAGGCAGAACGTCCACAACGATGCACTTGGCCAAAAAGGGCGTATGCGTTTTTTCTGAATACATTCAGGAAAAAACGCATACGCCCTTTTTGGCCAACCAAGCAAGCTTGCAAAGGAAATCTGCACTCCAATGAAGTCTCACTTCCCCCCGGTCAAAAGGGCCATCTGAAAAAAGTGTAAAATCCAGAAAGGCAGGACAGGCCATGGAGAACTGGGAGCCTTGTTATGCTGATGGGTTGGAAGTAATTTGCCAACAGCCACTCGGGAGAAGTGTATGGTGTTTCCTGAAACATCTAAAAAACAAAGCAACAGAGCTTAGGCCTCTTCCACTTATGGTCCTATAGGTTAGGGAAATTAAAATCAAAAAGACACAGCCACCCCAAAGTTTGGGACGGCTCTGTTTACAAGAACCTCATTTACGGTACAAGTTCAATACGGTAGAAAGTGAAAAATGGATAAAGAAGTTGTGGTACTTACGTACAATGCAATATCACTCAGCAACGAAATCTATGTCATCAGACCCGTAGCAGCATAATGAGTGGATTCAGGTATGATGATTCTAACTGAAATAAGTCACACAGAAAAAGAAACATCATAAGATATCACTAATACACGGAATGTAAACTTGGCTCCACAGGAACTGAATTACAAAACAGAACAGGGTCTCAAATTTAGAAAACCAACTTATGCTTGCTTAAGGGGAAAGGTGAGTTGGGGTGCTGCATAAAACCAGAGATTGAAATGAGCACAGATACCGTTCCATAAGCCAAATATGTAATAGACAAGAGCTACTCCTTGCTCAACGAAATGGACTCAACACCCCATTTTAAACGCCTAAGAATGTACCTGACTAGTAAGTATCTTAAAACCTATGGATTGCTATGTCTCCGAAAGAGAATCAAGCGTGTGTACAGGGGCATAAACGCAGCAGTGATAGGATTGGAGAGGTTCGGTGAGTGAATGAAGACCCTTTGAAGTCATATTGCATGGTACCCATTCCATGGGTCTCAACTCTCCAGGTTTAAGGGATTCTTCCTTCAGCTAAAACATGCATGTGGAACCCAGAGTATGATCAACCGTGTGATTGGGAGATGTCTTCAAATATGTCTCAGTTCTCGTCCCCTGGTACTCGGGTGCAACATTCCAGATGCTTTACTAACACTCTCCTGACTTGAGTCAGTGCGTTTAACCTCCTGTTTGGCCCAGTTTGCAATTTCTGTGGAAGATGAACAGGAATAGGGAGAACCAATGAGAGACTAGCTGGAGGTGTCTGGACGGGCAAATTAGCTCTCATCTCCCACCAGGAGGAAGAATTAACCAAAGACTCAGCGTGCCGTGCCGGAACGAGATTAGGGCCTGAAGCAATCCTGCGGTGTTGCAGCCAGCTCACAAGAAAGCGAGTTGAAGAAAGGAGCTCAGGGGTACTGTAATTCACAAACCTGCAGAGTTATAAATGACAGCTATCGTCCAAAAATATACTGAAGTAAGGCTGCCTAGAGGACTTGAAAGCGGGGCAGAATTGCAGGAAACCGATTTCAGGAGGTAGACTGGAATTGCATTTAAAGCATAGTTAAAGAGGCAGAACGTCCACAATGATGCACTTGGCCAAAAAGGGCGTATGCGTTTTTTCCTGAATATATTCAGGAAAAAACGCATACGCCCTTTTTGGCCAACCAAGCAAGCTTGCAAAGGAAATCTGCACTACAATGAAGTCTCACTTCCCCCTGGTTAAAAGGGCCATCTGATTAGAGAAATGCAAATCAAAACTACAATGAGATATCATCTCACACCAGTCAGAATGGCCATCATCAAAAAATCTAGAAACAATAAATGCTGGAGAGGGTGTGGAGAAAAGGGAACACTCTTGCACTGCTGGTGGGAATGTGAATTGGTTCAGCCACTATGGAGAACAGTATGGAGGTTCCTTAAAAAACTACAAATAGAACTACCATATGACCCAGCAATCCCACTACTGGGCATATACCCTGAGAAAACCAAAATTCAAAAAGAGTCATGTACCAAAATGTTCATTGCAGCTCTATTTACAATAGCCCGGAGATGGAAACAACCTAAGTGCCCGTCATCGGATGAATGGATAAAGACGATGTGGCACATATATACAATGGAATATTACTCAGCCATAAAAAGAAACAAAATTGAGCTATTTGTGATGAGGTGGATAGACCTAGAGTCTGTCATACAGAGTGAAGTAAGTCAGAAAGAAAAAGACAAATACCGTATGCTAACACATATATATGGAATTTAAGAAAAAAATGTCATGAAGAACCTAGGGGTAAAGCAGGAATAAAGACACAGACCTCTTAGAGAACGGACTTTAGGTTATGGGGAGGGGGAAGGGTGAGCTGTGACAGGGCGAGAGAGAGTCATGGGCATATACACACTAACAAACGCAGTAAGGTAGATAGCTAGTGGGAAGCAGCCGCATGGCACAGGGATATTGGCTCGGTGCTTTGTGACAGCCTGGAGGGGTGGGATAGGGAGGGTGGGAGGGAGGGAGACGCAACAGGGAAGACATATGGGAACATATGTTTATGTATGACTGATTCACTTTGTTATAAAGCAGAAACTAACACACCATTGTAAAGCAATTATACCCCAATAAAGATGTTAAAAAAAAAAAAAAAAAAGGGCCATCTGAAAAAAGTGTAAAATCCAGAAAGGCAGGACAGGCCATGGAGAACTGGGAGCCTTGTTATGCTGATGGGCGGGATGTAAATTGCCAACAGCCACTCGGGAGAAGTGTATGGTGTTTCCTGAAACATCTAAAAAACAAAGCAACAGAGCCTAGGGCACTTCCACTTATGGTCCTATAGCTTAGGGAAATTAAAATCAAAAAGACACAGCCACCCCAAAGTTTGGGACGGCTCTGTTTACAAGAACCTCGTTTACGGTACAAGTTCAATATCGCAGAAAGTGAAAAATGGATAAAGAAGCTGTGGTACTTACGTACAATGCAATATCACTCAGCAATGATATCTCTGTCATCAGGCCCGTAGCAGAAAATGAGTGGATTCAGGTATCATGATTCTAACTGAAATAAGTCACACAGAAAAAGAAACATCATAAGATATCACTAATACACGGAATGTAAACTTGGCTACACAGGAACTGAATTACAAAACAGAACAGGGTCTCAAATTTAGAAAACCAACTTATGCTTGCTTAAGGGGAAAGGTGAGTTGGGGTGCTGCATAAAATCAGAGATTGAAATGAGCACAGATAAAGTTCCTTAAGCCAAATATGTAATAGACAAGAGCTACTCCTTGCTCAACGAAATGGACTCAACACCCCATATTAAACGCCTAAGAATGTACCTGACTAGTAAGTATCTTAAAACCTATGGATTGCTATGTCTCCGAAAGCTAATCAAGTGTGTGTACAGGGGCATAAACGCAGCAGTGATAGGATTGGAGAGGATCGGTGAGCAATTGAAGACCCTTTGAAGTCATATTGCATGGTACCCATTCCACGGGTCTCAACTCTCCAGGTTCAAGGGATTCTTCCTTCAGCTAAAACATGCATGTTGAACCCAGAGTATGATCAACCGTGTGATCGGGAGACGTCTTCAAGTATGTCTCAGTTCTCGTCCCCTGGTACTCGGGTGCAACATTCCAGACGCTTTACTAACACTCTCCCGACTTGGAGAGTCAGTGCCTTTAAACTCCTGTTTGGCCCTGTTTGCAATTTCTGCGGAAGATGAACAGGAATAGGGAGAACCAATGAGAGACTAGCTGGAGGTGTCTGGACGGGCAAATTTCACTCTCATTTCCCACCAGGAACAGGAATTAACCAAAGGCTCAGCATGCCGTGCCGGAACCAGATTAGGGCCTGAAGCAATCCTGCGGTGTTGCGGTCAGCTCACAAGAAAGCGAGTTGAAGAAAGGAGCTCAGGGGCACTGTAATTCACAAACCTGCAGAGTTATAAATGACAGCTATCGTCCAAAAACATACTGAAGTAAGGCTGCCAAGAGGACTTGAAAGTGGGGCAGAATTGCAGGAAACCGATTTCAGGAGGTAGACTGGAATTGCATTTAAAGCATAGGAAAAGAGGCAGAACGTCCACAATGATGCACTTGACGAAAAAGTGCATATGCGTTTTTTCCTGAATATATTCAGGAAAAAACGCATACGCCCTTTTTGGCCAACCAAGCAAGCTTGCAAAGGAAATCTGCACTCCAATGAAGTCTCACTTCCCCCCGGTCAAAAGAGCCATCTGAAAAAAGTGTAAAATCCAGAAAGGCAGGACAGGCCATGGAGAACTGGGAGCCTTGTTATGCTGATGGGTGGGATGTAAATTGCCAACAGCCACTCGGGAGAAGTGTATGGTGTTTCCTGAAACATCTAAAGAACAAAGCAACAGAGCCTAGGGCACTTCCACTTATGGTCCTATAGATTAGGGAAATTAAAATCAAAAACACACAGCCACCCCAAAGTTTGGGATGGCTCTGTATACAAGAACCTCGTTTACGGTACAAGTTCAATATCACAGAAAGTGAAAAATGGATAAAGAAGTTGTGGTACTTACGTACAATGCAATATCACTCAGCAATGAAATCTATGTCATCAGGCCCGTAGCAGCATAATGAGTGGATTCAGGTATGATGATTCTAACTGAAATAAGTCACACAGAAAAAGAAACATAATAAGATATCACTAATACACGGAATGTAAACTTGGCTCCACAGGAACTTAATTACAAAATAGAACAGGGTCTCAAATTTAGAAAACCAACTTATGCTTGCTTAAGGGGAAAGGTGAGTTAGGGTGCTGCGTAAAACCAGAGATTGAAATGAGCACAGATAAAGTTCCTTAAGCCAAATATGTAATAGACAAGAGCTACTCCTTACTCAACGAAATGGACTCAACACCCCATATTAAACACCTAAGAATGTACCTGACTAGTAAGTATCTGAAAACCTATGGATTGCTATGTCTCCGAAAGAGAATCAACCGTGTGTACAGGAACATAAACGCAGCAGTGATAGGATTGGAGAGGTTCCGTGAGCAAATGAAGACCCTTTGAAGTCAGATTGCATGGTACCCATTCCAGGGGTCTCAACTCTCCACGTTCAAGGGATTCTTCCCTCAGCTAAAACATGCATGGGGAACCCAGAGTATGATCAACCGTGTGATCGGGAGACATCTTCAAATATGTCTCAGGTCTCGTCCCCTGGTACTCGGGTGCAACATTCCAGATGCTTTACTAACACTCTCCCGACTTTGAGAGTCAGTGCCTTTAACCTCCTGTTTGGCCCAGTTTGCAATTTCTGCGGAAGATGAACAGGAATAGGGAGAACCAATGAGAGACTAGCTGGAGGTTTCTGGACGGCCAAATTTCACTCTCATTTCCCACCAGGAAGAGGAATGAACCAAAGGCTCAGCGTGTCATGCCACAACCAGATTAGGGCCTGAAGCAATCCTGCGGTGTTGCGGCCAGCTCACAAGAAAGCGAGTTGAAGAAAGGAGCTCAGGGGCACTGTATTTCACAAACCTGCAGAGTTATAAATGACAGCTATCGTCCAAAAATATACTGAAGTAAGGCTGCCAAGAGGACTTGAAAGCGGGCCAGAATTGCAGGAAACCGATTTCAGGAGGTAGACTGGAATTGCATTTAAAGCATAGGAAGAGAGGCAGAACGTCCACAATGATGCACTTGGAGAAAAAGGGCGTATGCGTTTTTTCCTGAATATATTCAAGGAAAAAACGCATACACCCTTTTTGGCCAACCAAGCAAGCTTGCAAAGGAAATCTGCACTCCAATGAAGTCTCACTTCCCCCCGGTCAAAAGGGCCATCTGAAAAAAGTGTAAAATCCAGAAAGGCAGGACAGGCCATGGAGAACTGGGAGCCTTGTTATGCTGATGGGCGGGATGTAAACTGCCAACAGCCACTCGGGAGAAGTGTATGGTGTTTCCTGAAACATCTAAAAAACAAAGCCACAGAGCTTAGGGCACTTCCAAGTATGGTCCTATAGCTTAGGGAAATTAAAATCAAAAAGACACAGCCACCCCAAAGTTTGGGACGGCTCTGTTTACAAGAACCTCGTTTATGGTACAAGTTCAATATCGCAGAAAGCGAAAAATGGATAAAGAAGTTGTGGTACTTATGTACAATGCAATATCACTCAGCAATGAAATCTATGTCATCAGGCCCGTAGCAGCATAATGAGTGGATTCAGGTATGATGATTCTAACTGAAATAAGTCACACAGAAAATGAAACATCATAAGATATCACTAATACACGGAATGTAAACTTGGCTACACAGGAACTGAATTACAAAACAGAACCGGGTCTCAAATTTCAAAAACCCACTTATGCTTGCTTAAGGGGAAAGGTGAGTTGGGGTGCTGCATAAAACCAGAGTGTGAAATGAGCACAGATACCGTTCCATAAGCCAAATATGTAATAGACAAGACCTACCCCTTGCTCAACAAAATGGACTCAACAATGAGGTATCACCTCACACCTGGTAGAATGGGCATCATCAGAATATCTACAAACAAAAAATGCTGGAAAGGGTGTGGAGAAAAGGAACCCTCTTCCACTATTGTTGGGAATATAAATTGATATAGTCACTATGGGGAACAATATGGAGTTTCTTAAGAAACTAACAATAGAATTACCATATGATACAGCAATCCCAGTACTGGACATATACCCAGACAAAACCATAAATCAAAAAGAGACATTCACCGCAATGTTCATTGCATCACTATTTACAATATCGAGGTAGTGGAAGCAACCTAAATACCCACAGACAGACGAATGCATAAAGCTGTGGTACATATATAAAATGGAATATTACTAAGCCATGAAAAGGAATGAAATTGGGTCATTTGTAGAGACATCGATGGATCTAGAGACTGTCATACAGAGTGAAGTAAGTCAGAAAGAGAAAAACAAATCTTGTATATTCATGCATATATGTGGAACCTAGAAAAACTGTACAGATTAACCATTTTGCAAGGCATAAATAGAGCAACAGATGAAGACAACAAATGTATGGACAACAAGGGGGGAAAGCTGTTGGGGGGTGGTGGTGGGAGGAGTTGAGAGACTGGGATTGACATGTATACATTTATATGTATAAAATAGATAACCAATAAGAACCTGCTGTATAAAAATATAAAATAAAATTCAAAATTAAAAAGAAATAAAATTTAAAAAATAAAACAGAAAAAACAATTATTCCCTTCACATACATGTATTTATATGAATAAATTATTTCCATGCTTATATCTGTAAATACAAAAAAGAGGAATAAAATCTACCTTGAACCAAAAATGAAAAAGAGAAAAAAAAACACAGAACCCACCAGTTACACAGAGGAAAACCATATCAGGGCACTTGTTCCAGTTGTAAACAATTCTGAAGTTGGTCAGTGGTGGGGAATCGTCTCCCATTCAGCCAGCAGCCCCCACGTAACAAGCGTCCTCATTGCAACGCTGGGCCACCGTGCCGAGGCATCTGTGAGTAAACGTGAGCTGAGCCCCAGGCCAGTTGCTGCTGAACTATTCTCACCCGTCCCAGGTAAAACACCTGAATATATACAAGGACTTGAAAGCCTAGAGGAAGGGCCATAGAGCCACACGAGTGACAGCATGCCGGCCGACTTGGTGCCTGCAGGCCAGCCAGGATGGTCCTGGCCCTGGGTGCTCTTCTGGAAGATTTCCATTTCCCTGCCTGAGATACCCGTCCTGTCCCTGCCCCCACTGCTTTTTTCCTTCCTCACCTCTGCCCAGGGAGAAATTCCAGCAGCAGGTATGGGTGACACATCCTCTTCTTTAGCAGATGGCAGCCTGGCAACTGCTGCAGAAAGTCCAGCAGAGCCCCACTCACACTGGGCCACCCACAAAGCCGTGGCCTCTCCCTCCCTCCCACCAGCCCAGCCCCGAGACTGCTGACAGGGCAGAGAAAATGGCGTCAGGCACGGCTGCAGGGGCTCTTGCTGCCTGGAGTGGTATTTATATTGATCTCAACCCAGGCACACCTGGGGAGGGCTGGCCGGCACGGTAAGGCTGCCCAGGTCAGCCAATCATCACCCCTCAGGGGCTCACAGTTGCAGAAAATGGAACTTGCTGAACCGGCCAGGTCCAAGGAACAGGTGTGGGCTCCTGAGAGTCAGGATAGACAAGGGGCTGCAGCTTTGGCTTGTTTTCTAATCATTTTATCTGGCCCATGAGTGGGAGACAACTTCAAGAAAACCCTCTCCTAATGAGAGGAACCCAGGAGTCAGGGACAGGAGGGGTGGGTGGTGGTTGGAGACAGAGGCCTGGTGCCCCGGGTGCAGTGGAAGTCTCTGGAAGACCAGGTGGAGGGAGGCCACACAGAGTGATGCCCAGGGTCACAGACCTGTCGCAGCTGCTGTTTGTTAGTTCAAGTCCTGCTCTGAGGTGCTCTGTGTCAGCTCTGAGAGACAGGTGACCTGGGGGTGCTCTGCAATCAGGGCTATGTGCACGGTTCCTGTGTGCCCAGCCCTGCCACGGTACCTGCAAGGGTAGCTCTGTATCCTGGGAGGGGCCTGACCACGAGAGCCCCGTGGGCTGGGGTGGGGGTGGGGTACCTGCCCAGGTGAGCTCCATATCCTGGGATTGGTCTGACCACGAGAGCCCCATGGGCTGCTGGGGACCTGGTAAAGGATGTCAGGACAGTCAGTGAAGCCACCGAGGATATACCTCCAGTTGCTCCTAATTCCTACACCCTGCTGGTCATTCTACCAACCACCAGGACATGGTATTCTGTATTAGTCTTCAATGATGCCTTCTTTTGTATTCCATTAGTCCCAGAGTCACAAGAAATTTTGGCTTGTGAGTGGCAGGACTCAACATACAACTAAAACAATACTTCCGGGCCGTCTTGCCCCAAGGGTGCAAAAATTCCCACACCATCTTTGGGGAAAGCTTAGCTAAAGACCGAAAAGTTCTACCTCTGGAAAAGGAAACCCTCCTTCAGTACGCAAACGACATTCTGATCGCCAGCCCTACTAAGGAGGCCTCTGAACTACCAAGCCAATAAAGGATAGAAGTTGTCCAAGAAAAAGCTCAAATATCACAGACTGCGGTGACCTGCCTGGGCTTCATTCTCACAGAAGGTCGGAGAAGCCCATCCCAGGAAAGGGAAGAAACCATTTTCAGCCTTACCCCTTTCTAAAACTAGAAGACAGCTTAGGGGTTCCTGGGGAGGCCAGGGTTTGCTGCTTCTGGATCCCTAACTACAGTCTACTAGCTGGGCCTCTATATGAAACACTGAAAGGAAAAGATGATGATCCTTTTGAATAGAATCCAGAAGTGGCCTTTCAAGAATGGAAAGAGCAGTCAATTCAGACCCTTGCCCTGGAACTCCCTAATTTAGCTAAACCCTTTGACCTTTACATTCCCGGTGAAAGGTGAATCGCCATTGGAGAATTAGTGCAAAAACTGGGACCACTTGAAATGGAACAATGCAAGAATGCCATCCAGGTAGGATAAACTACGGTCACCAAGGGGCTTGGCCCACTGCCACATCTGGCCAAGATACTGGCGGTATCTGAAAACCTGGAAATCAGCAGCCCAAAAGGCCACCTCCCTCCTAAGGGAAAAGGACCCCACGTGGTGATCCTAACCACCAACCATGCCCTGAAGTTGCAGGGTTCGCTCCGTGGGCACACCGACCTCGAGTGAGGAGGCCCTCCAACTCCAACATCCAGAGAGATAACCAGGGGCAACAGGGCACCATGACGACTCGTGTGAACATCACTTGACCTGGAGTTTCTCTCATAAAACAACAAGAGTGTGTCCCAAAAGAGTAGACCACTGCTTGCAGGACTTACTGCACCCAGAGGGGAGCTAATAATCTTGGCGGGGGAACCGTATATCACACTGTCACCATAGAAAAGCCTACAGACACCATGATGATGGTGGCCAATAAGACCGGCTGGACTCCTGTTTACTTCAAAAGGCTGTTGACTCAGTGGCCATCATGGTCCTTGATCACCACTGACCCTGGACTGTCTGGGAGTTGAGCGGGCAGGGCTCTGACACCTGGTGTTGTTTGTACGTTAATTCAGGGGCCTAATTGAAGAAAGCGCAGACTACTGGTCAGAGCATCTAGGCTGGCAGAAACGGTCAGCCTAAGGTGGCCGAACAAATGTGGGGCGGGGTGAAACCGGCCCCCACAGCGTCTCTGCACATCTCTTTCCTGGACCCTTAAAGGCCATTAGAATCTATAACACTTCCAATGCTGGTGCTCAGGTGGACGAGCAGGGAGGCAGGGGGCCTGGGGACAATCAACGTCACCTGGAGGCTGCTGGGGAGAAGCTCTGACCCTCGCCCCCGGGTATGAGGGCTCCCAACTCAGCACTCAGCAGTTACAGAAGAAGGGTCTGCACCCTCAGCACTCCAAGAATGAGGAACGGGACAAAAGGCAGAGGAGGGGTTTGTCCCCAGCAAAGCCCATTAAAAATCCCTGGGAGATAAAAATAGAATCTGGGCAATAAAGTCAAGTCTAACCTTTTTTATCCTTTGTGCTTTGTCTAATTTCATGTGCTGCTAGGGTCCCGCATGCAGAGGTTCCACACCCGGCACTTCAGACCAGATTTCCTAGTGCAGAATGGCTGGGTCGACACCTCAGCTCCTGGGGCCCAGTGCAGACTCCGCGATATAGAGCCTGAGCTGCAGCCAACGCGGCCCTCAAGAGCTCCGCCCCCTCCCTCCCACTGACTCTGACAGGATCTCTACACAGCAGCCCAGCCCACAGCCCACGGGGTAGTGCATGCTCTCACCTCTCCATTCTCTGATCAAAATATAAAGTTTCCTTTGCTTGTGAACCAAACTCAGTCTCGATCTGTTGGCCCCAATGACACTGGGCAGGGGGACACTTGTTGGGGTCCACTCTGGAGGATCAGTAACAGAAATTGAGACTATTGTAACCTCAATGAACAGATGTGTGAGCCAAACTGTAGTTAACATAGAACAGTGTATAAGGCTCGGGTAAAATAAGATGTTTCTAACACTTCCATTTGATATTTCCATCACTTTATTATAAGCAAGTTCAGTGAAAAGGTTTGTCTTATTTGTCAGGTCAATATTAGAGAAACGAAGTGATTTCTTTCCAAGGATGTACATCTAATAATCTTGGTTAAAGCTTCAATCTTGTTTTAAATGCTTTTCCATTGAAAATGATACCTCTCTTTCAGCTCCCCCATTTCCGAGAAGTATAAAATCTTATAATTTATTATTACCAAAGGGGAAAGGTGGGAGGAGGGATAAATTAACAGTTTGGGATTAACACATACACACTGCTATGTATAAAATAGATCATCAACAAGGAACTACTGTATAGCACAGGGAACTACACTCAACATTTTGCAATAACCTATAAGGGGAAATAATCTGAAAAAGAATAGATATTTTTATTGACATCATCTATCAATGACAGTTAAAGTGTAACCTAAGGGAAGCTGGTGGTGAGTGCTTCTGACCCTGAAGACTTCAATCATCTAAAGTTTGGACTCTGCCTACTTCCAAGCCCCTTAATGAACATATGTGTAGCCGTAGCTTAAAAAATTCCCCAGTTTGGGTTTCGGGGAGACACTGATTTTGAAAAAGCCCTGGTGTTCTCTTTACATGAATGGGACTCTTCCTACTGCTAAAACATGTCTGTCACACCCAGAGGATGGTATACCGTCTGATCGGGAAGAGTTTGGAAAAGGCATCTCATCTCCTCATCTCCTGGTGCTCGGGTTCACCCCTCCAGCGTCTTTACTAACAGTCTCCCCACTTGGAGATGTCAGCACTGTCAACATCCTGTTGCGTACAGTTTGGAATTTGTCCAGAGGATGAAGCGGAAGGATGAGGAACAATGAGAGACAAGTCCTAGGTGTTCAGACAGGCACATGTCACTCTAATTTCCAATCAGGAAGACGAATTGACCAAAGGCTAGGGTTGCCCATGGAAACAGTATAGGGCTTGAGGAAATCCCGCTGCTTTGTGGCCAGTTCCCATAAACACAAGTTGAACAATGGAACTCAGGGGCAGTAAAATTCACGAAACTGCAGAGTTGAAAATATCCATCACTGAAAAATGTCTTGAGGAAAGTCAGAGAAAAGGACTTGTAAGCAAGGGAGAATGGCAGGAAAGGGATTTGAGGAGGTAGAAAGGACTCGCCATTAAGCACAAGAAAAGGAGCTGAACATTGCCAACATTGCAGTTGGCCAAAAAGGGTGTATGCGTTTTTTTCTGTATATATTCAAGAAAAGGGCATACACTCTTTTAGCCAACCAAACAGGTGGGCACTGGAAGTCAATACTACAAAAGATATCACTTCGCATCAGTCAGAAGAGCCATCCTCATAAAGCGTAAACAACAGAAATGCAGGACAGGGCAAGGAGAAGAGGGAGCCCTGTGAGACTTATAGTGGAAATGTATATTGCCAACGGCCATTCTGGAGAAGTGTATTGTGTTTACTAAAGCATCTAGAAAATGAGCTACAGAGCATAGGGCACTTGCACTCATGGGCGTATATCTTGGGAAAAACAAAAATCGAGAGGACACAGGCACCCCAATGTTTACCCCATCTCTGTTTAAAAGATCCTCGACTAAGATATAACTTAAATGTCTCTGGAGGGAAAAAATGGATAGAGATGTGGTACTTAGGTAGAGTGGAATATTATTCAGCCTGGAAATCAATGAAATATGGCCAGTTGTAACAACTCCGGAGGAGTTACGTATGATCATTCTAAGTGACATAATTCAAAAAGAAAAAGACACATATCATAAGATATCACTTAAAGGTGGAATCCAAAATGGCTACACATGAAATAAATTACAAAACAAAAACATAGTCAAATATGTAGAAAACACGCATAAGGCTGCTAAACGGGAAAGGTGGGGAGGGGTGAGGCATCATCCAGGAGGTTGAAATTAGCAAAGATACCATTCCAAATACCAAACTGAGAATCAACAAGGCCTACCCGGTAGCTAAAAGAACTGCACTCAGCACACTCAAGTCACCGGAAAAGAATATATACGACTGGTAAGAATCTGAGAAACAATTTATTGATGTCTCTCTGTACGTGAATCAAGTGGATGTACAGCAGCAAGAAACAGAGCTTTGAAAATCAGCTGTAACCAATATAGTAATAAATTGAAAAAAATAAACAACAGAGAGACAGAGAAAACCTCTTACAACTTTTCCTCAGGGACGGTGATGCAACATGGATTGAACACATCTAGACCCACAGCAGGATGAGACATAAGGCTGGAAACTGTTTGCGCTAAGAGAAATGTGAGGTTGGGTGAGGAAATGCACACCCTTTAAAGTAATACTACTGGTACCCATTCAATGGGTCCCAAATCTGCAGGTTCAAGGGATCTTCCTACAGCTAAAACATGCATGGAAAACCCAGAGGACTGTACACCATGTGATCGGGAGATGTGTCTAAAATGCACCTCATTTATCCTCTCCTGGTGCTCCTGTTCACCATTCCAGCCACGTTACTTAGAATCTCCCCACTTGGAGAATCAGCACATTTAAACTTCTGTTTCACACATTTTGCAAATTGTGAGGAGGATGAACGGGAAGAGGGGGAACCAATGAGAGAATAGTTGTAGGGGTTTGGACAGACACATATCACTCTAATTTCCCATTAAGAATAAGAATTTAAAAAAGGCTCAGCCCGCCTCGCCGGAGCCAAAATAGGGCCTGAAGCAATCCTGCGGGTTTGAGGCCAGCTCACAAAAGAGCAACTTAAAAAATGGAGCTCAGGGTCACTGCAATTCACAAATCTGCAGAGTTATAAATGAAAACTAACGTCCAAAAATATGTTGAGGTAAGGCAAAGAAAAGGATCTGAATGCAAGACAGAATTGCAAGAAACAGATTTCAAGAGATAGATTGGACTCGTCTTTAAAGCACATGAAAAGCGGCAGAATTTCGACAATGATGCAGTTGGCCCAAAAGGGCGTATGCGTTTTTTCCTGATTATATCCAGGAAAAAACGCATACGCACTTTATGGGCAACGAAGCAAGCAAGCAATGCAAATGTGCACAACAAAGAAGTCTCATTTCCCACCGGTCAAAAGGGTCATCCTAAAAAATTGTAAAAACCAGAAATGCAGGACAGGCCATGGAGAAGAGGGAGCCTTTATACGCTGATGGGCAGTGTGTGAACTGCCGAGAGCCACTCTGGAGAAGTGTATGGTGGTTCCTAAATCATCTAAAAAACAGAGCTACAGAGCATAGGACACTTCCAATCATGGGAGTATATCTAGGGAAGTCTAAAAATCAACAAGACACAAGCACACCACAGTTTAGGGCTACTCTGTTTACAAGAACCTCAACTTTAGTACACCTTAAATATCCCAGGAAAGAGAACAATGGATAAAGAAGATGTGGTACTTATGTACCATGGAATATCTCTTCACCATGAAATCAATGTAATAAGGCTAGTAGAAGGATAAAGACTGGATTTAGGTCCGATAATACTACTTGAAATAAGTCAAACAGAAAAAGAAACATATCATAAGATATCACTTATAGAGGGAGGGTAAATATGGCTGCACAAGAAATGAATTACAGAACAGAACAGTGTCTCACATGTAGAAAACACACTTATGTCAGCTTAAGGGGAAAGGAGAGGTGGGGTGATGCATAAAACCAGAGTTTGAAATTAGCACAGATACCGTTCAAGAAACCAAATAGGTATTAGACAAGATCTACACCTTGCTCAATGAACTGGCCTCAACACACCCTATACACCGCAGAGAAATATATCTGAGTAATAAGAATCTTAAAACCTATGTATTGATATATCTCCATAAGGGAATCAAGTGTGTGCAGAGCGGCACAAACACAGCAGTGAAAATGAGCTAAACCCCATTATAGAAATAAATTTTAAAAACAAAACGCAGAAACAATGAAAGAGAGAAAAATTCTTACAAAATTCGCTCAGGGGCTGTGATGCAACCTGGATTGACCACATATAAACCCACAGCTGGATAAGACATAAGGCTGGACACTTGGGGCTGAGAGGATTGGTAAGCTTTGGTGAGCAACTGCCAAAAGTTTAATGCAATACTTCATGCTACTCATTCCAAGGGTCCCAACACTCCAGGTTGAAGGGAATCTTCCTGCAGCTAAACCATGCTTGGGAAACCCAGCGACTGGTATACCATATGATCAGGAAAGGTTTCTAAAACGCACCTCATTTTTCCTCTCCTGGGTCTCTGGATCGACATTCCAGCTGCTTTACTAACAATATCCCCACATGGAGAGTCAATGCCTTTAAGTTCTGGTATCGCACAGTCTGCAGTTAGTGCGGAGGATGAATGGGAATAGGGGGAACCAGTGAGAAACTAGCTGTAGCGGTTTCAATGGGCACATGTCACTCTAATTTCACATCAGTAAGAAGAATAAACCAAAGGCACAGAAAGGTGCCCCAGAAGAAGAATAGGGCCTGAAGGAATCCTGCATTTATGAGGCAAGATCACAAAAATAAGAGCTGAAAAATGGAGCTAAGGGCCACTGCAATTCAAAAACCTGCAGAGTTGTAAAGACCAACTATTTTCAAAAAATATATTGAGGTAAGGCTAGGAAGAGGCATTGAAAGTAAGGCAGAATTGCAGGAAACCGATTTCAGGAGGTAGACTGGAATTGCATTGAAAACATATGAAGAGAGTCAGAACCTCGACAATGATGCACTTGGCCAAAAAGGGCGTATGCGTTTTTTCCTGAATATATTCAGGAAAAAACGCATACGCCCTTTTTGGCCAACCAAGCAAGCTTGCAAAGGAAATCTGCACTACAATGAAGTCTCACTTCCCCCCGGTCAAAAGGGCCATCTGAAAAAAGTGTAAAATCCAGAAAGGCAGGACAGGCCATGGAGAACTGGGAACCTTGTTATGCTGATGGGCGGGATGTAAATTGCCAACAGCCACTCTGGAGAAGTGTATGGTGTTTCCTGAAACATCTAAAAAACGAAGCAACAGAGCCTAGGGCACTTCCACTTATGGTCCTATAGTTTAGAGAAATTAAAATCAAAAAGACACAGCCACCCCAAAGTTTGGGATGGCTCTGTTTACAAGAACCTCGTTTACGGTACAAGTTCAATATCCCAGAAAGCGAAAAATGGATAAAGAAGTTGTGGTACTTACGTACAATGCAATATCACTCAGCAATGAAATCTATGTCATCAGGCCCGTAGCAGCATAATGAGTAGATTAAGTACGATGATTGTAACTGAAATAAGTCACACAGAAAAAGAAACATCATAAGATATCACTAATACATGGAATGTAAACTTGGCTACAGAGGAACTGAATTACAAAACAGAACAGGGTCTCAAATTTAGAAAAGCAACTTATGCTTGCTTAAGGGGAAAGGGGAGTTGGGGTGCTGCATAAAACCAGAGATTGAAATGAGCACAGATACCGTTCCATAAGCCAAATATGTAATAGACAAGAGCTACTCCTTGCTCAACGAAATCGACTCAACACCCCATATTCAACGCCTAGGAATATACCTGACTATTAAGAATCATAAAACCTATGGATTTATATATCTCTGAAAGAGAATCAAGCGTGTGTACAGCGACATAAATGCAGCAGTGAAAATCAGCTAAATCCCATAATAAAAATTAATGTCTTAAACAAAACACAATGACAGTGAAATAGAGAGCAATACTTAAGTAATTCATTCAAGGCTTGTGATGCAACCTGGATTTACAACATCTAAACCCAGAGCTGGGTGACACATAAGGCTGGACACTTGGGGCTCATAGGATTGGTGAGGTTCGGTGAGCAAATGCAGACCCTTTGAAGTCATATTGCATGGTACCCATTCCATGGGTCTCAACTCTCCAGGTTTAAGGGATTCTTCTTTCAGCTAAAACATGCATGTGGAACCGAGAGTATGATCCACCGTGTGATCGGGAAACGTTTTCAAATGTGTCTCAGTTTTCATCCCCTGGTACTCGGGTGCAACATTCCAGACGCTTTACTAACACTCTCCTGACTTGGAGAGTCAGTGCCTTTAACCTCCTGTTTGGCCCAGTTTGCAATTTCTGCAGAAGATGAACAGGAATAGGGAGAACCAATGAGAGACTAGCTGGAGGTGTCTGGATGGGCAAATTTAACTCTCATTTCCCAACAGGAAGAGGAATTAACCAAAGGCTCAGCGTGCCATGCCAGAACCAGATTAGGGCCTGAAGGAATCCTGCGGTGTTGCGGCCAGCTCACAAGAAAGCGAGTTGAAGAAAGGAGCTCAGAGGCACTGTAATTCACAAACCTGCAGAGTTATAAATGACAGCTATCATCCAAAAATATATTGAAGTAAGGCTGCCAAGAGGACTTGAAAGCGGGGCAGAATTGCAGGAAACCGACTTCAGGAGGTAGACTGGAATTGCATTTAAAGCATAGGAAAAGAGGCAGAACGTCCACAATGATGCACTTGGCCAAAAAGGGCGTATGCGTTTTTTCCTGAATATATTCAAGAAAAAACGCATACGCACTTTTTGGCCAACCAAGCAAGCTTGCAAAGGAAATCTGCACTCCAATGAAGTCTCAATTCCCCCCGGTCAAAAGGGCCATCTGAAGAAAGGGTAAAATCCAGAAAGGCAGGACAGGCCATGGAGAACTGGGAGCCTTGTTATGCTGATGGGTGGGAAGTAATTTGCCAACAGCCACTCGGGAGAAGTGTATGGTGTTTCCTGAAACATCTAAAAAACAAAGCCACAGAGCTTAGGGCACTTCCAAGTATGGTCCTATAGCTTAGGGAAATTAAAATCAAAAAGACACAGCCACCCCAAAGCTTGGGACGGCTCTGTTTACGAGAACCTCGTTTATGGTACAAGTTCAATATCGCAGAAAGTGAAAAATGGATAAAGAAGCTGTGGTACTTACGTACAATGCAATATCACTCAGCAATGAAATCTATGTCATCAGGCCCGTAGCAGCATAATGAGTGGATTCAGGTATGATGATTCTAACTGAAATAAGTCACACAGAAAAAGAAACATCATAAGATATCACTAATACACGGAATGTAAACTTGGCTACACAGGAACTGAATTACAAAACAGAACAGGGTCTCAAATTTAGAAAACCAACTTATGCTTGCTTAAGGAGAAAGGTGAGTTGGGGTGCTGCATAAAACCAGAGATTGAAATGAGCACAGATAAAGTTCCTTAAGCCAAATATGGAATAGACAAGAGCTACTTCTTGCTCAAAGAAATGGACTCAACACCCCATATTAAACGCCTAAGAATGTACCTGACTAGTAAATATCTTAAAACCTATGGATTGCTATGTCTCCAAAAGGGAATCAAGCGTATGTACAGGGGCATAAACGCAGCAGTGATAGGATTGGAGAGGTTCGGTGAGCAATTGAAGACCCTTTGAAGTCATATTGCATGGTACCCATTCCACGGGTCTCAACTCTCCAGGTTTAAGGGATTCTTCCTTCAGCTAAAACATGCATGTTGAACCCAGAGTATGATCAACTGTGTGACAGGGAGACCTGTTCAAATATGTCTCAGTTCTCGTTCCCTGGTACTCGGGTGCAACATTCCAGACGCTTTACTAACACTCTCCCGACTTGGAGAGTCAGTGCCTTTAACCTCCTGTTTGGCCCAGTTTGCAATTTCTGCGGAAGATGAACAGGAATAGGGAGAACCAATGAGAGACTAGCTGGAGGTGTCTGGACGGGCAAATTTAACTCTCATTTCCCACCAGGAAGAGGAATTAACCAAAGGCTTAGCGGGCCATGCCGGAACCAGATTAGGGCCTGAAGCAATCCTGCGGTGTTGCGGCCAGCTCACAAGAAAGCGAGTTAGAGAAAGGAGCTCAGGGGCACTGTAATTCACAAACCTGCAGAGTTATAAATGACAGCTATCGTCCAAAAATATACTGAAGTAAGGCTGCCAAGAGGACTTGAAAGCGGGGCAGAATTGCAGGAAACCAATTTCAGGAGGTAGACTGGAATTGCATTTAAAGCATAGGAAAAGAGGCACAACGTCCACAATGATGCACTTGGTCAAAAAGGGCGTATGCGTTTTTCCCTGAATATATTCAGGAAAAAACGCATACGCACTTTTCGGTCAACGAAGCAAGCTTGCAAAGAAAATCTGCACTACAATGAAGTCTCACTTCCCCCCGGTCCAAAGGGCCATCTGAAAAAAGTGTAAAATCCAGAAAGGCAGGACAGGCCATGGAGAACTGGCAGCCTTGTTATACTTATGGGCGGGATGTAAATTGCCAACAGCCACTCTGGGAGAAGTGTATGGTGTTTCCTGAAACATCTGAAAAACAAAGCAACAGAGCCTAGGGCACTTCCACTTATGGTCCTATAGCTTAGGGAAATTAAAATCAAAAAGACACAGCCACCCCAAAGTTTGGGATGGCTCTGTTTACGAGAACCTCATTTACGGTACAAGTTCAATATCACACAAAGTGAAAAATGGATAAAGAAGTTGTGGTAATTACGTACAATGCAATATCACTGAGCAATGAAATCTATGTTATCAGGACCATAGCAGCATAATGAGTGGATTCAGGTATGATGATTCTAACTGAAATAAGTCACACAGAAAAAGAAACATCATAAGATACCACTAATACACGGAATGTAAACTTGGCTACACAGGAACTGAATTACAAAACAGAACAGGGTCTCAAATTTAGAAAACCAACTTATGCTTGCTTAAGGAGAAAGGTGAGTTGGGGTGCTGCATAAAACCAGAGATTGAAATGAGCACAGATAAAGTTCCTTAAGCCAAATATGGAATAGACAAGAGCTACTCCTTGCTCAACGAAATGGACTCAACACCCCATATTAAACGCCTAAGAATGTACCTGACTAGTAAGTAACTGAAAACCTATGGATTGCTATGTCTCCGAAAGAGAATCAAGTGTGTGTACAGGGGCATAAACGCAGCAGTGATAGGATTGGAGAGGTTCGGTGAGCAATGAAGACCCTTTGAAGTCATATTGCATGGTACCCATTCCACGGGTCTCAACTCTCCAGGTTTAAGGGATTCTTCCTTCAGCTAAAACATGCATGTGGAACCCAGAGTATGATCAACCGTGTGATCGGGAGACGTGTTCAAATATGTCTCAGTTCTCATCCCCTGGTACTCGGGTGCAACATTCCAGACGCTTTACTAACACTCTCCCGACTTGGAGAGTCAGTGCCTTTAACCTCCTGTTTGGCCCAGTTTGCAATTACTGCGGAAGATGAACAGGAATAGGGAGAACCAATGAGAGACTAGCTGGAGGTGCCTGGACGGGCAAATTTAACTCTCATTTCCCACCAGGAAGAGGAATTAACCAAAGGCTCAGCGTGCCGTCCCGGAACCAGATTAGGGCCTGAAGCAATCTTGCGGTGTTGCGGCAGCTCACAAGAAAGCGAGTTGAAGAAAGGAGCTCAGGGGCACTGTAATTCACAAACCTGCAGAGTTATAAATGACAGCTATCGTCCAAAAATATACTGAAGTAAGGCTGCCAAGAGGACTTGAAAGCAGGGCAGAATTGCAGGAAACTGATTTCAGGAGGTAGACTGGAATTGCATTTAAAGCATAGGAAAAGAGGCAGAACGTGGACAATGATGCACTTGACCAAAAAGGGCGTATGTGTTTTTTCCTGAATATATTCAGGAAAAAATGCATACGCCCTTTTTGGCCAACCAAGCAAGCTTGCAAAGGAAATCTGAACTCCAATGAAGTCTCACTTCCCCCTGGTCAAAAGGGCCATCTGAAAAAAGTGTAAAATCGAGAAAGGCAGGACACGCCATGGAGAACTGGGAGCCTTGTTATGCTGAAGGGAGGGATGTAAATTGCCAACAGCCACTCAAGAGAAGTGTATGGTGTTTCCTGAAACATCTAAAAAACAAAGCAACAGTGCCGAGGGCACTTCCACTTATGGTCCTATAGCTTAGGGAAATTAAAATCAAAAAGACACAGCCACCCCAAAGTTTGGGACGGCTCTGTTTACAAGAACCTCGTTTACAGTACAAGTTCAATATCGCAGAAAGTGAAAAATGGATAAAGAAGTTGTGGTACTTACGTACAATGCAATATCACTCAGCAATGATATCTAGTTCATCAGGCCCGTAGCAGCATAATGAGTGGATACAGGTATGATGATTCTAACTGAAATAAGTCACAGAGAAAAAGAAACATCATAAGATATCACTAATACACAGAATGTAAACTTGGCTCCACAGGAACTGAATTACAAAACAGAACAGGGTCTCAAATTTAGAAAACCATCTTATGCTTGCGTAAGGGGAAAGGTGAGTTGGCGTGCTGCATAAAACCAGAGATTGAAATGAGCACAGATAAAGTTCCTTAAGCCAAATATGGAATAGACAAGCGCTACTCCTTGCTCAACGAAATGGACTCAACATCCCATATTAAACACCTAAGAATTTACCAGACTAGTAAGTATCTTAAAACCTATGGATTGCTATGTCTCCCAAAGAGAATCAAGCGTGTGTACAGGGGCATAAACGCAGCAGTGATAGGATTGGAGAGGTTTGGTGAGCAAATGAAGAACCTTTGAAGGCATATTGCATGGTACCCATTCCACAGGTCTCATCTCTCCAGCTTTAAGGGATTCTTCCTTGTGCTAAGACATGCATGTGGAACCCAGAGTATGATCAACGGTGTGATAAGGAGACGTGTTCAAATATGTCTCAGTTCTCGTTCCCTGGTACTCGGGTGCAACATTCCAGACGCTTTACTAACACTCTCCCGACTTGGAGAGTCAGTGCCTTTAACCTCCTGTTTGGCCCAGTTTGCAATTTCTGCAGAAGATGAACAGGAATAGGGAGAACCAATGAGAGACTAGCTGGAGGTGTCTGGACGGGCAAATTTAACTCTCATTTCCCACCAGGAAGAGCAATTAACCAAAGGCTCAGCGTGCCGTGCCGGAACCAGATTAGGGCCTGAAGCAATCCTGCGGTGTTGCGGCCAGCTCACAAGAAAGCGAGTTGAAGAAAGGAGCTCAGGGGCACTGTAATTCACAAACCTGCAGAGTTATAAATGACACCTATCGTCCAAAAATATACTGAAGTAAGGCTGCCAAGAGGACTTGAAAGCGGGGCAGAATTGCAGGAAACCGATTTCAGGAGGTAGACTGGAATTGCATTTAAGGCATAGGAAAAGAGGCAGAACGTCCACAATGATGCACTTGGCCAAAAAGGGCGTATGCGTTTTTTCCTGAATATATTCAGGAAAAAACGCATATGCACTTTTTGGCCAACCAAGCAAGCTTGCAAAGGAAATGTGCACTCCAAAGAAGTCTCACTTCCCCCCGGTCAAAAGGGCCAACTGAACAAAGTGTAAAATCCAGAAAGGCACGACAGGCCATGGAGAACTGGGAGCCTTGTTATGCTGATGGGTGGGAAGTAATTTGCCAACAGCCACTCGGGAGAAGTGTATGGTGTTTCCTGAAACATCTAAAAAACAAAGCAACAGAGCTTAGGCCTCTTCCACTTATGGTCCTATAGGTTAGGGAAATTAAAATCAAAAAGACACAGCCACCCCAAAGTTTGGGACGGCTCTGTTTACAAGAACCTCATTTACGGTACAAGTTCAATACGGTAGAAAGTGAAAAATGGATAAAGAAGTTGTGGTACTTACGTACAATGCAATATCACTCAGCAACGAAATCTATGTCATCAGGCCCGTAGCAGCATAATGAGTGGATTCAGGTATGATGATTCTAACTGAAATAAGTCACACAGAAAAAGAAACATCATAAGATATCACTA
This sequence comes from Orcinus orca, assembly GCF_937001465.1. Taxonomy (NCBI): domain Eukaryota; kingdom Metazoa; phylum Chordata; class Mammalia; order Artiodactyla; family Delphinidae; genus Orcinus; species Orcinus orca. The sequence continues at coordinate 41,002,753 of NC_064561.1, forward strand.
ATACACGGAATGTAAACTTGGCTCCACAGGAACTGAATTACAAAACAGAACAGGGTCTCAAATTTAGAAAACCAACTTATGCTTGCTTAAGGGGAAAGGTGAGTTGGGGTGCTGCATAAAACCAGAGATTGAAATGAGCACAGATACCGTTCCATAAGCCAAATATGTAATAGACAAGAGCTACTCCTTGCTCAACGAAATGGACTCAACACCCCATTTTAAACGCCTAAGAATGTACCTCACTAGTAAGTATCTTAAAACCTATGGATTGCTATGTCTCCGAAAGAGAATCTAGCGTGTGTACAGGGGCATAAACGCAGCAGTGATAGGATTGGAGAGGTTCGGTGAGTGAATGAAGACCCTTTGAAGTCATATTGCATGGTACCCATTCCACGGGTCTCAACTCTCCAGGTTTAAGGGATTCTTCCTTCAGCTAAAACATGCATGTGGAACCCAGAGTATGATCAACCGTGTGATCGGGAGATGTCTTCAAATATGTCTCAGTTCTCGTCCCCTGGTACTCGGGTGCAACATTCCAGATGCTTTACTAACACTCTCCTAACTTGGAGAGTCAGTGCGTTTAACCTCCTGTTTGGCCCAGTTTGCAATTTCTGTGGAAGATGAACAGGAATAGGGAGAACCAATGAGAGACTAGCTGGAGGTGTCTGGACGGGCAAATTAGCTCTCATCTCCCACCAGGAGGAAGAATTAACCAAAGACTCAGCGTGCCGTGCCGGAACGAGATTAGGGCCTGAAGCAATCCTGTGGTGTTGCAGCCAGCTCACAAGAAAGCGAGTTGAAGAAAGGAGCTCAGGGGTACTGTAATTCACAAACCTGCAGAGTTATAAATGACAGCTATCGTCCAAAAATATACTGAAGTAAGGCTGCCTAGAGGACTTGAAAGCGGGGCAGAATTGCAGGAAACCGATTTCAGGAGGTAGACTGGAATTGCATTTAAAGCATAGTTAAAGAGGCAGAACGTCCACAATGATGCACTTGGCCAAAAAGGGCGTATGCGTTTTTTCCTGAATATATTCAGGAAAAAACGCATACGCCCTTTTTGGCCAACCAAGCAAGCTTGCAAAGGAAATCTGCACTACAATGAAGTCTCACTTCCCCCTGGTTAAAAGGGCCATCTGATTAGAGAAATGCAAATCAAAACTACAATGAGATATCATCTCACACCAGTCAGAATGGCCATCATCAAAAAATCTAGAAACAATAAATGCTGGAGAGGGTGTGGAGAAAAGGGAACACTCTTGCACTGCTGGTGGGAATGTGAATTGGTTCAGCCACTATGGAGAACAGTATGGAGGTTCCTTAAAAAACTACAAATAGAACTACCATATGACCCAGCAATCCCACTACTGGGCATATACCCTGAGAAAACCAAAATTCAAAAAGAGTCATGTACCAAAATGTTCATTGCAGCTCTATTTACAATAGCCCGGAGATGGAAACAACCTAAGTGCCCGTCATCGGATGAATGGATAAAGACGATGTGGCACATATATACAATGGAATATTACTCAGCCATAAAAAGAAACAAAATTGAGCTATTTGTGATGAGGTGGATAGACCTAGAGTCTGTCATACAGAGTGAAGTAAGTCAGAAAGAAAAAGACAAATACCGTATGCTAACACATATATATGGAATTTAAGAAAAAAATGTCATGAAGAACCTAGGGGTAAAGCAGGAATAAAGACACAGACCTCTTAGAGAACGGACTTTAGGTTATGGGGAGGGGGAAGGGTGAGCTGTGACAGGGCGAGAGAGAGTCATGGGCATATACACACTAACAAACGCAGTAAGGTAGATAGCTAGTGGGAAGCAGCCGCATGGCACAGGGATATTGGCTCGGTGCTTTGTGACAGCCTGGAGGGGTGGGATAGGGAGGGTGGGAGGGAGGGAGACGCAACAGGGAAGACATATGGGAACATATGTTTATGTATGACTGATTCACTTTGTTATAAAGCAGAAACTAACACACCATTGTAAAGCAATTATACCCCAATAAAGATGTTAAAAAAAAAAAAAAAAAGGGCCATCTGAAAAAAGTGTAAAATCCAGAAAGGCAGGACAGGCCATGGAGAACTGGGAGCCTTGTTATGCTGATGGGCGGGATGTAAATTGCCAACAGCCACTCGGGAGAAGTGTATGGTGTTTCCTGAAACATCTAAAAAACAAAGCAACAGAGCCTAGGGCACTTCCACTTATGGTCCTATAGCTTAGGGAAATTAAAATCAAAAAGACACAGCCACCCCAAAGTTTGGGACGGCTCTGTTTACAAGAACCTCGTTTACGGTACAAGTTCAATATCGCAGAAAGTGAAAAATGGATAAAGAAGCTGTGGTACTTACGTACAATGCAATATCACTCAGCAATGATATCTCTGTCATCAGGCCCGTAGCAGAAAATGAGTGGATTCAGGTATCATGATTCTAACTGAAATAAGTCACACAGAAAAAGAAACATCATAAGATATCACTAATACACGGAATGTAAACTTGGCTACACAGGAACTGAATTACAAAACAGAACAGGGTCTCAAATGTAGAAAACCAACTTATGCTTGCTTAAGGGGAAAGGTGAGTTGGGGTGCTGCATAAAATCAGAGATTGAAATGAGCACAGATAAAGTTCCTTAAGCCAAATATGTAATAGACAAGAGCTACTCCTTGCTCAACGAAATGGACTCAACACCCCATATTAAACGCCTAAGAATGTACCTGACTAGTAAGTATCTTAAAACCTATGGATTGCTATGTCTCCGAAAGCTAATCAAGTGTGTGTACAGGGGCATAAACGCAGCAGTGATAGGATTGGAGAGGATCGGTGAGCAATTGAAGACCCTTTGAAGTCATATTGCATGGTACCCATTCCACGGGTCTCAACTCTCCAGGTTCAAGGGATTCTTCCTTCAGCTAAAACATGCATGTTGAACCCAGAGTATGATCAACCGTGTGATCGGGAGACGTCTTCAAGTATGTCTCAGTTCTCGTCCCCTGGTACTCGGGTGCAACATTCCAGACGCTTTACTAACACTCTCCCGACTTGGAGAGTCAGTGCCTTTAAACTCCTGTTTGGCCCTGTTTGCAATTTCTGCGGAAGATGAACAGGAATAGGGAGAACCAATGAGAGACTAGCTGGAGGTGTCTGGACGGGCAAATTTCACTCTCATTTCCCACCAGGAACAGGAATTAACCAAAGGCTCAGCATGCCGTGCCGGAACCAGATTAGGGCCTGAAGCAATCCTGCGGTGTTGCGGTCAGCTCACAAGAAAGCGAGTTGAAGAAAGGAGCTCAGGGGCACTGTAATTCACAAACCTGCAGAGTTATAAATGACAGCTATCGTCCAAAAACATACTGAAGTAAGGCTGCCAAGAGGACTTGAAAGTGGGGCAGAATTGCAGGAAACCGATTTCAGGAGGTAGACTGGAATTGCATTTAAAGCATAGGAAAAGAGGCAGAACGTCCACAATGATGCACTTGACGAAAAAGTGCATATGCGTTTTTTCCTGAATATATTCAGGAAAAAACGCATACGCCCTTTTTGGCCAACCAAGCAAGCTTGCAAAGGAAATCTGCACTCCAATGAAGTCTCACTTCCCCCCGGTCAAAAGAGCCATCTGAAAAAAGTGTAAAATCCAGAAAGGCAGGACAGGCCATGGAGAACTGGGAGCCTTGTTATGCTGATGGGTGGGATGTAAATTGCCAACATCCACTCGGGAGAAGTGTATGGTGTTTCCTGAAACATCTAAAGAACAAAGCAACAGAGCCTAGGGCACTTCCACTTATGGTCCTATAGATTAGGGAAATTAAAATCAAAAACACACAGCCACCCCAAAGTTTGGGATGGCTCTGTATACAAGAACCTCGTTTACGGTACAAGTTCAATATCACAGAAAGTGAAAAATGGATAAAGAAGTTGTGGTACTTACGTACAATGCAATATCACTCAGCAATGAAATCTATGTCATCAGGCCCGTAGCAGCATAATGAGTGGATTCAGGTATGATGATTCTAACTGAAATAAGTCACACAGAAAAAGAAACATAATAAGATATCACTAATACACGGAATGTAAACTTGGCTCCACAGGAACTTAATTACAAAATAGAACAGGGTCTCAAATTTAGAAAACCAACTTATGCTTGCTTAAGGGGAAAGGTGAGTTGGGGTGCTGCGTAAAACCAGAGATTGAAATGAGCACAGATAAAGTTCCTTAAGCCAAATATGTAATAGACAAGAGCTACTCCTTACTCAACGAAATGGACTCAACACCCCATATTAAACACCTAAGAATGTACCTGACTAGTAAGTATCTGAAAACCTATGGATTGCTATGTCTCCGAAAGAGAATCAACCGTGTGTACAGGAACATAAACGCAGCAGTGATAGGATTGGAGAGGTTCCGTGAGCAAATGAAGACCCTTTGAAGTCAGATTGCATGGTACCCATTCCAGGGGTCTCAACTCTCCACGTTCAAGGGATTCTTCCCTCAGCTAAAACATGCATGGGGAACCCAGAGTATGATCAACCGTGTGATCGGGAGACATCTTCAAATATGTCTCAGGTCTCGTCCCCTGGTACTCGGGTGCAACATTCCAGATGCTTTACTAACACTCTCCCGACTTTGAGAGTCAGTGCCTTTAACCTCCTGTTTGGCCCAGTTTGCAATTTCTGCGGAAGATGAACAGGAATAGGGAGAACCAATGAGAGACTAGCTGGAGGTGTCTGGACGGGCAAATTTCACTCTCATTTCCCACCAGGAAGAGGAATGAACCAAAGGCTCAGCGTGTCATGCCACAACCAGATTAGGGCCTGAAGCAATCCTGCGGTGTTGCGGCCAGCTCACAAGAAAGCGAGTTGAAGAAAGGAGCTCAGGGGCACTGTATTTCACAAACCTGCAGAGTTATAAATGACAGCTATCGTCCAAAAATATACTGAAGTAAGGCTGCCAAGAGGACTTGAAAGCGGGCCAGAATTGCAGGAAACCGATTTCAGGAGGTAGACTGGAATTGCATTTAAAGCATAGGAAGAGAGGCAGAACGTCCACAATGATTCACTTGGAGAAAAAGGGCGTATGCGTTTTTTCCTGAATATATTCAAGGAAAAAACGCATACACCCTTTTTGGCCAACCAAGCAAGCTTGCAAAGGAAATCTGCACTCCAATGAAGTCTCACTTCCCCCCGGTCAAAAGGGCCATCTGAAAAAAGTGTAAAATCCAGAAAGGCAGGACAGGCCATGGAGAACTGGGAGCCTTGTTATGCTGATGGGCGGGATGTAAACTGCCAACAGCCACTCGGGAGAAGTGTATGGTGTTTCCTGAAACATCTAAAAAACAAAGCCACAGAGCTTAGGGCACTTCCAAGTATGGTCCTATAGCTTAGGGAAATTAAAATCAAAAAGACACAGCCACCCCAAAGTTTGGGACGGCTCTGTTTACAAGAACCTCGTTTATGGTACAAGTTCAATATCGCAGAAAGCGAAAAATGGATAAAGAAGTTGTGGTACTTATGTACAATGCAATATCACTCAGCAATGAAATCTATGTCATCAGGCCCGTAGCAGCATAATGAGTGGATTCAGGTATGATGATTCTAACTGAAATAAGTCACACAGAAAATGAAACATCATAAGATATCACTAATACACGGAATGTAAACTTGGCTACACAGGAACTGAATTACAAAACAGAACCGGGTCTCAAATTTCAAAAACCCACTTATGCTTGCTTAAGGGGAAAGGTGAGTTGGGGTGCTGCATAAAACCAGAGTGTGAAATGAGCACAGATACCGTTCCATAAGCCAAATATGTAATAGACAAGACCTACCCCTTGCTCAACAAAATGGACTCAACAATGAGGTATCACCTCACACCTGGTAGAATGGGCATCATCAGAATATCTACAAACAAAAAATGCTGGAAAGGGTGTGGAGAAAAGGAACCCTCTTCCACTATTGTTGGGAATATAAATTGATATAGTCACTATGGGGAACAATATGGAGTTTCTTAAGAAACTAACAATAGAATTACCATATGATACAGCAATCCCAGTACTGGACATATACCCAGACAAAACCATAAATCAAAAAGAGACATTCACCGCAATGTTCATTGCATCACTATTTACAATATCGAGGTAGTGGAAGCAACCTAAATACCCACAGACAGACGAATGCATAAAGCTGTGGTACATATATAAAATGGAATATTACTAAGCCATGAAAAGGAATGAAATTGGGTCATTTGTAGAGACATCGATGGATCTAGAGACTGTCATACAGAGTGAAGTAAGTCAGAAAGAGAAAAACAAATCTTGTATATTCATGCATATATGTGGAACCTAGAAAAACTGTACAGATTAACCATTTTGCAAGGCATAAATAGAGCAACAGATGAAGACAACAAATGTATGGACAACAAGGGGGGAAAGCTGTTGGGGGGTGGTGGTGGGAGGAGTTGAGAGACTGGGATTGACATGTATACATTTATATGTATAAAATAGATAACCAATAAGAACCTGCTGTATAAAAATATAAAATAAAATTCAAAATTAAAAAGAAATAAAATTTAAAAAATAAAACAGAAAAAACAATTATTCCCTTCACATACATGTATTTATATGAATAAATTATTTCCATGCTTATATCTGTAAATACAAAAAAGAGGAATAAAATCTACCTTGAACCAAAAATGAAAAAGAGAAAAAAAAACACAGAACCCACCAGTTACACAGAGGAAAACCATATCAGGGCACTTGTTCCAGTTGTAAACAATTCTGAAGTTGGTCAGTGGTGGGGAATCGTCTCCCATTCAGCCAGCAGCCCCCACGTAACAAGCGTCCTCATTGCAACGCTGGGCCACCGTGCCGAGGCATCTGTGAGTAAACGTGAGCTGAGCCCCAGGCCAGTTGCTGCTGAACTATTCTCACCCGTCCCAGGTAAAACACCTGAATATATACAAGGACTTGAAAGCCTAGAGGAAGGGCCATAGAGCCACACGAGTGACAGCATGCCGGCCGACTTGGTGCCTGCAGGCCAGCCAGGATGGTCCTGGCCCTGGGTGCTCTTCTGGAAGATTTCCATTTCCCTGCCTGAGATACCCGTCCTGTCCCTGCCCCCACTGCTTTTTTCCTTCCTCACCTCTGCCCAGGGAGAAATTCCAGCAGCAGGTATGGGTGACACATCCTCTTCTTTAGCAGATGGCAGCCTGGCAACTGCTGCAGAAAGTCCAGCAGAGCCCCACTCACACTGGGCCACCCACAAAGCCGTGGCCTCTCCCTCCCTCCCACCAGCCCAGCCCCGAGACTGCTGACAGGGCAGAGAAAATGGCGTCAGGCACGGCTGCAGGGGCTCTTGCTGCCTGGAGTGGTATTTATATTGATCTCAACCCAGGCACACCTGGGGAGGGCTGGCCGGCACGGTAAGGCTGCCCAGGTCAGCCAATCATCACCCCTCAGGGGCTCACAGTTGCAGAAAATGGAACTTGCTGAACCGGCCAGGTCCAAGGAACAGGTGTGGGCTCCTGAGAGTCAGGATAGACAAGGGGCTGCAGCTTTGGCTTGTTTTCTAATCATTTTATCTGGCCCATGAGTGGGAGACAACTTCAAGAAAACCCTCTCCTAATGAGAGGAACCCAGGAGTCAGGGACAGGAGGGGTGGGTGGTGGTTGGAGACAGAGGCCTGGTGCCCCGGGTGCAGTGGAAGTCTCTGGAAGACCAGGTGGAGGGAGGCCACACAGAGTGATGCCCAGGGTCACAGACCTGTCGCAGCTGCTGTTTGTTAGTTCAAGTCCTGCTCTGAGGTGCTCTGTGTCAGCTCTGAGAGACAGGTGACCTGGGGGTGCTCTGCAATCAGGGCTATGTGCACGGTTCCTGTGTGCCCAGCCCTGCCACGGTACCTGCAAGGGTAGCTCTGTATCCTGGGAGGGGCCTGACCACGAGAGCCCCGTGGGCTGGGGTGGGGGTGGGGTACCTGCCCAGGTGAGCTCCATATCCTGGGATTGGTCTGACCACGAGAGCCCCATGGGCTGCTGGGGACCTGGTAAAGGATGTCAGGACAGTCAGTGAAGCCACCGAGGATATACCTCCAGTTGCTCCTAATTCCTACACCCTGCTGGTCATTCTACCAACCACCAGGACATGGTATTCTGTATTAGTCTTCAATGATGCCTTCTTTTGTATTCCATTAGTCCCAGAGTCACAAGAAATTTTGGCTTGTGAGTGGCAGGACTCAACATACAACTAAAACAATACTTCCGGGCCGTCTTGCCCCAAGGGTGCAAAAATTCCCACACCATCTTTGGGGAAAGCTTAGCTAAAGACCGAAAAGTTCTACCTCTGGAAAAGGAAACCCTCCTTCAGTACGCAAACGACATTCTGATCGCCAGCCCTACTAAGGAGGCCTCTGAACTACCAAGCCAATAAAGGATAGAAGTTGTCCAAGAAAAAGCTCAAATATCACAGACTGCGGTGACCTGCCTGGGCTTCATTCTCACAGAAGGTCGGAGAAGCCCATCCCAGGAAAGGGAAGAAACCATTTTCAGCCTTACCCCTTTCTAAAACTAGAAGACAGCTTAGGGGTTCCTGGGGAGGCCAGGGTTTGCTGCTTCTGGATCCCTAACTACAGTCTACTAGCTGGGCCTCTATATGAAACACTGAAAGGAAAAGATGATGATCCTTTTGAATAGAATCCAGAAGTGGCCTTTCAAGAATGGAAAGAGCAGTCAATTCAGACCCTTGCCCTGGAACTCCCTAATTTAGCTAAACCCTTTGACCTTTACATTCCCGGTGAAAGGTGAATCGCCATTGGAGAATTAGTGCAAAAACTGGGACCACTTGAAATGGAACAATGCAAGAATGCCATCCAGGTAGGATAAACTACGGTCACCAAGGGGCTTGGCCCACTGCCACATCTGGCCAAGATACTGGCGGTATCTGAAAACCTGGAAATCAGCAGCCCAAAAGGCCACCTCCCTCCTAAGGGAAAAGGACCCCACGTGGTGATCCTAACCACCAACCATGCCCTGAAGTTGCAGGGTTCGCTCCGTGGGCACACCGACCTCGAGTGAGGAGGCCCTCCAACTCCAACATCCAGAGAGATAACCAGGGGCAACAGGGCACCATGACGACTCGTGTGAACATCACTTGACCTGGAGTTTCTCTCATAAAACAACAAGAGTGTGTCCCAAAAGAGTAGACCACTGCTTGCAGGACTTACTGCACCCAGAGGGGAGCTAATAATCTTGGCGGGGGAACCGTATATCACACTGTCACCATAGAAAAGCCTACAGACACCATGATGATGGTGGCCAATAAGACCGGCTGGACTCCTGTTTACTTCAAAAGGCTGTTGACTCAGTGGCCATCATGGTCCTTGATCACCACTGACCCTGGACTGTCTGGGAGTTGAGCGGGCAGGGCTCTGACACCTGGTGTTGTTTGTACGTTAATTCAGGGGCCTAATTGAAGAAAGCGCAGACTACTGGTCAGAGCATCTAGGCTGGCAGAAACGGTCAGCCTAAGGTGGCCGAACAAATGTGGGGCGGGGTGAAACCGGCCCCCACAGCGTCTCTGCACATCTCTTTCCTGGACCCTTAAAGGCCATTAGAATCTATAACACTTCCAATGCTGGTGCTCAGGTGGACGAGCAGGGAGGCAGGGGGCCTGGGGACAATCAACGTCACCTGGAGGCTGCTGGGGAGAAGCTCTGACCCTCGCCCCCGGGTATGAGGGCTCCCAACTCAGCACTCAGCAGTTACAGAAGAAGGGTCTGCACCCTCAGCACTCCAAGAATGAGGAACGGGACAAAAGGCAGAGGAGGGGTTTGTCCCCAGCAAAGCCCATTAAAAATCCCTGGGAGATAAAAATAGAATCTGGGCAATAAAGTCAAGTCTAACCTTTTTTATCCTTTGTGCTTTGTCTAATTTCATGTGCTGCTAGGGTCCCGCATGCAGAGGTTCCACACCCGGCACTTCAGACCAGATTTCCTAGTGCAGAATGGCTGGGTCGACACCTCAGCTCCTGGGGCCCAGTGCAGACTCCGCGATATAGAGCCTGAGCTGCAGCCAACGCGGCCCTCAAGAGCTCCGCCCCCTCCCTCCCACTGACTCTGACAGGATCTCTACACAGCAGCCCAGCCCACAGCCCACGGGGTAGTGCATGCTCTCACCTCTCCATTCTCTGATCAAAATATAAAGTTTCCTTTGCTTGTGAACCAAACTCAGTCTCGATCTGTTGGCCCCAATGACACTGGGCAGGGGGACACTTGTTGGGGTCCACTCTGGAGGATCAGTAACAGAAATTGAGACTATTGTAACCTCAATGAACAGATGTGTGAGCCAAACTGTAGTTAACATAGAACAGTGTATAAGGCTCGGGTAAAATAAGATGTTTCTAACACTTCCATTTGATATTTCCATCACTTTATTATAAGCAAGTTCAGTGAAAAGGTTTGTCTTATTTGTCAGGTCAATATTAGAGAAACGAAGTGATTTCTTTCCAAGGATGTACATCTAATAATCTTGGTTAAAGCTTCAATCTTGTTTTAAATGCTTTTCCATTGAAAATGATACCTCTCTTTCAGCTCCCCCATTTCCAAGAAGTATAAAATCTTATAATTTATTATTACCAAAGGGGAAAGGTGGGAGGAGGGATAAATTAACAGTTTGGGATTAACACATACACACTGCTATGTATAAAATAGATCATCAACAAGGAACTACTGTATAGCACAGGGAACTACACTCAACATTTTGCAATAACCTATAAGGGGAAATAATCTGAAAAAGAATAGATATTTTTATTGACATCATCTATCAATGACAGTTAAAGTGTAACCTAAGGGAAGCTGGTGGTGAGTGCTTCTGACCCTGAAGACTTCAATCATCTAAAGTTTGGACTCTGCCTACTTCCAAGGCCCTTAATGAACATATGTGTAGCCGTAGCTTAAAAAATTCCCCAGTTTGGGTTTCGGGGAGACACTGATTTTGAAAAAGCCCTGGTGTTCTCTTTACATGAATGGGACTCTTCCTACTGCTAAAACATGTCTGTCACACCCAGAGGATGGTATACCGTCTGATCGGGAAGAGTTTGGAAAAGGCATCTCATCTCCTCATCTCCTGGTGCTCGGGTTCACCCCTCCAGCGTCTTTACTAACAGTCTCCCCACTTGGAGATGTCAGCACTGTCAACATCCTGTTGCGTACAGTTTGGAATTTGTCCAGAGGATGAAGCGGAAGGATGAGGAACAATGAGAGACAAGTCCTAGGTGTTCAGACAGGCACATGTCACTCTAATTTCCAATCAGGAAGACGAATTGACCAAAGGCTAGGGTTGCCCATGGAAACAGTATAGGGCTTGAGGAAATCCCGCTGCTTTGTGGCCAGTTCCCATAAACACAAGTTGAACAATGGAACTCAGGGGCAGTAAAATTCACGAAACTGCAGAGTTGAAAATATCCATCACTGAAAAATGTCTTGAGGAAAGTCAGAGAAAAGGACTTGTAAGCAAGGGAGAATGGCAGGAAAGGGATTTGAGGAGGTAGAAAGGACTCGCCATTAAGCACAAGAAAAGGAGCTGAACATTGCCAACATTGCAGTTGGCCAAAAAGGGTGTATGCGTTTTTTTCTGTATATATTCAAGAAAAGGGCATACACTCTTTTAGCCAACCAAACAGGTGGGCACTGGAAGTCAATACTACAAAAGATATCACTTCGCATCAGTCAGAAGAGCCATCCTCATAAAGCGTAAACAACAGAAATGCAGGACAGGGCAAGGAGAAGAGGGAGCCCTGTGAGACTTATAGTGGAAATGTATATTGCCAACGGCCATTCTGGAGAAGTGTATTGTGTTTACTAAAGCATCTAGAAAATGAGCTACAGAGCATAGGGCACTTGCACTCATGGGCGTATATCTTGGGAAAAACAAAAATCGAGAGGACACAGGCACCCCAATGTTTACCCCATCTCTGTTTAAAAGATCCTCGACTAAGATATAACTTAAATGTCTCTGGAGGGAAAAAATGGATAGAGATGTGGTACTTAGGTAGAGTGGAATATTATTCAGCCTGGAAATCAATGAAATATGGCCAGTTGTAACAACTCTGGAGGAGTTACGTATGATCATTCTAAGTGACATAATTCAAAAAGAAAAAGACACATATCATAAGATATCACTTAAAGGTGGAATCCAAAATGGCTACACATGAAATAAATTACAAAACAAAAACATAGTCAAATATGTAGAAAACACGCATAAGGCTGCTAAACGGGAAAGGTGGGGAGGGGTGAGGCATCATCCAGGAGGTTGAAATTAGCAAAGATACCATTCCAAATACCAAACTGAGAATCAACAAGGCCTACCCGGTAGCTAAAAGAACTGCACTCAGCACACTCAAGTCACCGGAAAAGAATATATACGACTGGTAAGAATCTGAGAAACAATTTATTGATGTCTCTCTGTACGTGAATCAAGTGGATGTACAGCAGCAAGAAACAGAGCTTTGAAAATCAGCTGTAACCAATATAGTAATAAATTGAAAAAAATAAACAACAGAGAGACAGAGAAAACCTCTTACAACTTTTCCTCAGGGACGGTGATGCAACATGGATTGAACACATCTAGACCCACAGCAGGATGAGACATAAGGCTGGAAACTGTTTGCGCTAAGAGAAATGTGAGGTTGGGTGAGGAAATGCACACCCTTTAAAGTAATACTACTGGTACCCATTCAATGGGTCCCAAATCTGCAGGTTCAAGGGATCTTCCTACAGCTAAAACATGCATGGAAAACCCAGAGGACTGTACACCATGTGATCGGGAGATGTGTCTAAAATGCACCTCATTTATCCTCTCCTGGTGCTCCTGTTCACCATTCCAGCCACGTTACTTAGAATCTCCCCACTTGGAGAATCAGCACATTTAAACTTCTGTTTCACACATTTTGCAAATTGTGAGGAGGATGAACGGGAAGAGGGGGAACCAATGAGAGAATAGTTGTAGGGGTTTGGACAGACACATATCACTCTAATTTCCCATTAAGAATAAGAATTTAAAAAAGGCTCAGCCCGCCTCGCCGGAGCCAAAATAGGGCCTGAAGCAATCCTGCGGGTTTGAGGCCAGCTCACAAAAGAGCAACTTAAAAAATGGAGCTCAGGGTCACTGCAATTCACAAATCTGCAGAGTTATAAATGAAAACTAACGTCCAAAAATATGTTGAGGTAAGGCAAAGAAAAGGATCTGAATGCAAGACAGAATTGCAAGAAACAGATTTCAAGAGATAGATTGGACTCGTCTTTAAAGCACATGAAAAGCGGCAGAATTTCGACAATGATGCAGTTGGCCCAAAAGGGCGTATGCGTTTTTTCCTGATTATATCCAGGAAAAAACGCATACGCACTTTATGGGCAACGAAGCAAGCAAGCAATGCAAATGTGCACAACAAAGAAGTCTCATTTCCCACCGGTCAAAAGGGTCATCCTAAAAAATTGTAAAAACCAGAAATGCAGGACAGGCCATGGAGAAGAGGGAGCCTTTATACGCTGATGGGCAGTGTGTGAACTGCCGAGAGCCACTCTGGAGAAGTGTATGGTGGTTCCTAAATCATCTAAAAAACAGAGCTACAGAGCATAGGACACTTCCAATCATGGGAGTATATCTAGGGAAGTCTAAAAATCAACAAGACACAAGCACACCACAGTTTAGGGCTACTCTGTTTACAAGAACCTCAACTTTAGTACACCTTAAATATCCCAGGAAAGAGAACAATGGATAAAGAAGATGTGGTACTTATGTACCATGGAATATCTCTTCACCATGAAATCAATGTAATAAGGCTAGTAGAAGGATAAAGACTGGATTTAGGTCCGATAATACTACTTGAAATAAGTCAAACAGAAAAAGAAACATATCATAAGATATCACTTATAGAGGGAGGGTAAATATGGCTGCACAAGAAATGAATTACAGAACAGAACAGTGTCTCACATGTAGAAAACACACTTATGTCAGCTTAAGGGGAAAGGAGAGGTGGGGTGATGCATAAAACCAGAGTTTGAAATTAGCACAGATACCGTTCAAGAAACCAAATAGGTATTAGACAAGATCTACACCTTGCTCAATGAACTGGCCTCAACACACCCTATACACCGCAGAGAAATATATCTGAGTAATAAGAATCTTAAAACCTATGTATTGATATATCTCCATAAGGGAATCAAGTGTGTGCAGAGCGGCACAAACACAGCAGTGAAAATGAGCTAAACCCCATTATAGAAATAAATTTTAAAAACAAAACGCAGAAACAATGAAAGAGAGAAAAATTCTTACAAAATTCGCTCAGGGGCTGTGATGCAACCTGGATTGACCACATATAAACCCACAGCTGGATAAGACATAAGGCTGGACACTTGGGGCTGAGAGGATTGGTAAGCTTTGGTGAGCAACTGCCAAAAGTTTAATGCAATACTTCATGCTACTCATTCCAAGGGTCCCAACACTCCAGGTTGAAGGGAATCTTCCTGCAGCTAAACCATGCTTGGGAAACCCAGCGACTGGTATACCATATGATCAGGAAAGGTTTCTAAAACGCACCTCATTTTTCCTCTCCTGGGTCTCTGGATCGACATTCCAGCTGCTTTACTAACAATATCCCCACATGGAGAGTCAATGCCTTTAAGTTCTGGTATCGCACAGTCTGCAGTTAGTGCGGAGGATGAATGGGAATAGGGGGAACCAGTGAGAAACTAGCTGTAGCGGTTTCAATGGGCACATGTCACTCTAATTTCACATCAGTAAGAAGAATAAACCAAAGGCACAGAAAGGTGCCCCAGAAGAAGAATAGGGCCTGAAGGAATCCTGCATTTATGAGGCAAGATCACAAAAATAAGAGCTGAAAAATGGAGCTAAGGGCCACTGCAATTCAAAAACCTGCAGAGTTGTAAAGACCAACTATTTTCAAAAAATATATTGAGGTAAGGCTAGGAAGAGGCATTGAAAGTAAGGCAGAATTGCAGGAAACCGATTTCAGGAGGTAGACTGGAATTGCACTGAAAACATATGAAGAGAGTCAGAACCTCGACAATGATGCACTTGGCCAAAAAGGGCGTATGCGTTTTTTCCTGAATATATTCAGGAAAAAACGCATACGCCCTTTTTGGCCAACCAAGCAAGCTTGCAAAGGAAATCTGCACTACAATGAAGTCTCACTTCCCCCCGGTCAAAAGGGCCATCTGAAAAAAGTGTAAAATCCAGAAAGGCAGGACAGGCCATGGAGAACTGGGAACCTTGTTATGCTGATGGGCGGGATGTAAATTGCCAACAGCCACTCTGGAGAAGTGTATGGTGTTTCCTGAAACATCTAAAAAACGAAGCAACAGAGCCTAGGGCACTTCCACTTATGGTCCTATAGTTTAGAGAAATTAAAATCAAAAAGACACAGCCACCCCAAAGTTTGGGATGGCTCTGTTTACAAGAACCTCGTTTACGGTACAAGTTCAATATCCCAGAAAGCGAAAAATGGATAAAGAAGTTGTGGTACTTATGTACAATGCAATATCACTCAGCAATGAAATCTATGTCATCAGGCCCGTAGCAGCATAATGAGTAGATTAAGTACGATGATTGTAACTGAAATAAGTCACACAGAAAAAGAAACATCATAAGATATCACTAATACATGGAATGTAAACTTGGCTACAGAGGAACTGAATTACAAAACAGAACAGGGTCTCAAATTTAGAAAAGCAACTTATGCTTGCTTAAGGGGAAAGGGGAGTTGGGGTGCTGCATAAAACCAGAGATTGAAATGAGCACAGATACCGTTCCATAAGCCAAATATGTAATAGACAAGAGCTACTCCTTGCTCAACGAAATCGACTCAACACCCCATATTCAACGCCTAGGAATATACCTGACTATTAAGAATCATAAAACCTATGGATTTATATATCTCTGAAAGAGAATCAAGCGTGTGTACAGCGACATAAATGCAGCAGTGAAAATCAGCTAAATCCCATAATAAAAATTAATGTCTTAAACAAAACACAATGACAGTGAAATAGAGAGCAATACTTAAGTAATTCATTCAAGGCTTGTGATGCAACCTGGATTTACAACATCTAAACCCAGAGCTGGGTGACACATAAGGCTGGACACTTGGGGCTCATAGGATTGGTGAGGTTCGGTGAGCAAATGCAGACCCTTTGAAGTCATATTGCATGGTACCCATTCCATGGGTCTCAACTCTCCAGGTTTAAGGGATTCTTCTTTCAGCTAAAACATGCATGTGGAACCGAGAGTATGATCCACCGTGTGATCGGGAAACGTTTTCAAATGTGTCTCAGTTTTCATCCCCTGGTACTCGGGTGCAACATTCCAGACGCTTTACTAACACTCTCCTGACTTGGAGAGTCAGTGCCTTTAACCTCCTGTTTGGCCCAGTTTGCAATTTCTGCAGAAGATGAACAGGAATAGGGAGAACCAATGAGAGACTAGCTGGAGGTGTCTGGATGGGCAAATTTAACTCTCATTTCCCAACAGGAAGAGGAATTAACCAAAGGCTCAGCGTGCCATGCCAGAACCAGATAAGGGCCTGAAGGAATCCTGCGGTGTTGCGGCCAGCTCACAAGAAAGCGAGTTGAAGAAAGGAGCTCAGAGGCACTGTAATTCACAAACCTGCAGAGTTATAAATGACAGCTATCATCCAAAAATATATTGAAGTAAGGCTGCCAAGAGGACTTGAAAGCGGGGCAGAATTGCAGGAAACCGACTTCAGGAGGTAGACTGGAATTGCATTTAAAGCATAGGAAAAGAGGCAGAACGTCCACAATGATGCACTTGGCCAAAAAGGGCGTATGCGTTTTTTCCTGAATATATTCAAGAAAAAACGCATACGCACTTTTTGGCCAACCAAGCAAGCTTGCAAAGGAAATCTGCACTCCAATGAAGTCTCAATTCCCCCCGGTCAAAAGGGCCATCTGAAGAAAGGGTAAAATCCAGAAAGGCAGGACAGGCCATGGAGAACTGGGAGCCTTGTTATGCTGATGGGCGGGATGTAAATTGCCAACAGCCACTCTGGAGAAGTGTATGGTGTTTCCTGAAACATCTAAAAAACAAAGCCACAGAGCTTAGGGCACTTCCAAGTATGGTCCTATAGCTTAGGGAAATTAAAATCAAAAAGACACAGCCACCCCAAAGTTTGGGACGGCTCTGTTTACAAGAACCTCGTTTATGGTACAAGTTCAATATCGCAGAAAGTGAAAAATGGATAAAGAAGTTGTGGTACATACGTACAATGCAATATCACTCAGCAATGAAATCTATGTCATCAGGCCCGTAGCAGCATAATGAGTGGATTCAGGTATGATGATTCTAACTGAAATAAGTCACACAGAAAAAGAAACATCATAAGATATCACTAATACACGGAATGTAAACTTGGCTACACAGGAACTGAATTACAAAACAGAACAGGGTCTCAAATTTCAAAAACCCACTAATGCTTGCTTAAGGGGAAAGGTGAGTTGGGGTGCTGCATAAAACCAGAGTTTGAAATGAGCACAGATACCGTTCCATAAGCCAAATGTGTAATAGACAAGACCTATCCCTTGCTCAACAAAATGGACTCAACATGAGGTATCACCTCACACCTGGTAGAATGGGCATCATCAGAAAATCTACAAACAAAAAATGCTGGAAAGGGTGTGGAGAAAAGGAACCCTCTTCCACTATTGTTGGGAATATAAATTGATACAGTCACTATGGAGAACAATATGGAGTTTCTTAAGAAACTAACAATAGAATTACCATATGATACAGCAATCCCAGTACTGAACATATACCCAGACAAAACCATAAATCAAAAAGAGACATTCACCGCAATGTTCATTGCATCACTATTTACAATATCGAGGTAGTGGAAGCAACCTAAATGCCCACAGACAGACGAATGCATAAAGCTGGGTACATATATAAAATGGAATATTACTAAGCCATGAAAAGGAATGAAATTGGGTCATTTGTAGAGACATCGATGGATCTAGAGACTGTCATACAGAGTGAAGTAAGTCAGAAAGAGAAAAACAAATCTTGTATATTCATGCATATATGTGGAACCTAGAAAAATTGTACAGATTAACCATTTTGCAAGGCATAAATAGAGCAACAGATGAAGACAACAAATGTATGGACAACAAGGGGGGAAAGCTGTTGGGGGGTGGTGGTGGGAGGAGTTGAGAGACTGGGATTGACATGTATACATTTATATGTATAAAATAGATAACCAATAAGAACCTGCTGTATAAAAATATAAAATAAAATTCAAAATTAAAAAGAAATAAAATTTAAAAAATAAAACAGAAAAAACAATTATTCCCTTCACATACATGTATTTATATGAATAAATTATTTCCATGCTTATATCTGTAAATACAAAAAAGAGGAATAAAATCTACCTTGAACCAAAAATGAAAAAGAGAAAAAAAAACACAGAACCCACCAGTTACACAGAGGAAAACCATATCAGGGCACTTGTTCCAGTTGTAAACAATTCTGAAGTTGGTCAGTGGTGGGGAATCGTCTCCCATTCAGCCAGCAGCCCCCACGTAACAAGCGTCCTCATTGCAACGCTGGGCCACCGTGCCGAGGCATCTGTGAGTAAACGTGAGCTGAGCCCCAGGCCAGTTGCTGCTGAACTATTCTCACCCGTCCCAGGTAAAACACCTGAATATATACAAGGACTTGAAAGCCTAGAGGAAGGGCCATAGAGCCACACGAGTGACAGCATGCCGGCCGACTTGGTGCCTGCAGGCCAGCCAGGATGGTCCTGGCCCTGGGTGCTCTTCTGGAAGATTTCCATTTCCCTGCCTGAGATACCCGTCCTGTCCCTGCCCCCACTGCTTTTTTCCTTCCTCACCTCTGCCCAGGGAGAAATTCCAGCAGCAGGTATGGGTGACACATCCTCTTCTTTAGCAGATGGCAGCCTGGCAACTGCTGCAGAAAGTCCAGCAGAGCCCCACTCACACTGGGCCACCCACAAAGCCGTGGCCTCTCCCTCCCTCCCACCAGCCCAGCCCCGAGACTGCTGACAGGGCAGAGAAAATGGCGTCAGGCACGGCTGCAGGGGCTCTTGCTGCCTGGAGTGGTATTTATATTGATCTCAACCCAGGCACACCTGGGGAGGGCTGGCCGGCACGGTAAGGCTGCCCAGGTCAGCCAATCATCACCCCTCAGGGGCTCACAGTTGCAGAAAATGGAACTTGCTGAACCGGCCAGGTCCAAGGAACAGGTGTGGGCTCCTGAGAGTCAGGATAGACAAGGGGCTGCAGCTTTGGCTTGTTTTCTAATCATTTTATCTGGCCCATGAGTGGGAGACAACTTCAAGAAAACCCTCTCCTAATGAGAGGAACCCAGGAGTCAGGGACAGGAGGGGTGGGTGGTGGTTGGAGACAGAGGCCTGGTGCCCCGGGTGCAGTGGAAGTCTCTGGAAGACCAGGTGGAGGGAGGCCACACAGAGTGATGCCCAGGGTCACAGACCTGTCGCAGCTGCTGTTTGTTAGTTCAAGTCCTGCTCTGAGGTGCTCTGTGTCAGCTCTGAGAGACAGGTGACCTGGGGGTGCTCTGCAATCAGGGCTATGTGCACGGTTCCTGTGTGCCCAGCCCTGCCACGGTACCTGCAAGGGTAGCTCTGTATCCTGGGAGGGGCCTGACCACGAGAGCCCCGTGGGCTGGGGTGGGGGTGGGGTACCTGCCCAGGTGAGCTCCATATCCTGGGATTGGTCTGACCACGAGAGCCCCATGGGCTGCTGGGGACCTGGTAAAGGATGTCAGGACAGTCAGTGAAGCCACCGAGGATATACCTCCAGTTGCTCCTAATTCCTACACCCTGCTGGTCATTCTACCAACCACCAGGACATGGTATTCTGTATTAGTCTTCAATGATGCCTTCTTTTGTATTCCATTAGTCCCAGAGTCACAAGAAATTTTGGCTTGTGAGTGGCAGGACTCAACATACAACTAAAACAATACTTCCGGGCCGTCTTGCCCCAAGGGTGCAAAAATTCCCACACCATCTTTGGGGAAAGCTTAGCTAAAGACCGAAAAGTTCTACCTCTGGAAAAGGAAACCCTCCTTCAGTACGCAAATGACATTCTGATCGCCAGCCCTACTAAGGAGGCCTCTGAACTACCAAGCCAATAAAGGATAGAAGTTGTCCAAGAAAAAGCTCAAATATCACAGACTGCGGTGACCTGCCTGGGCTTCATTCTCACAGAAGGTCGGAGAAGCCCATCCCAGGAAAGGGAAGAAAGCATTTTCAGCCTTACCCCTTTCTAAAACTAGAAGACAGCTTAGGGGTTCCTGGGGAGGACAGGGTTTGCTGCTTCTGGATCCCTAACTACAGTCTACTAGCTGGGCCTCTATATGAAACACTGAAAGGAAAAGATGATGATCATTTTGAATAGAATCCAGAAGTGGCCTTTCAAGAATGGAAAGAGCAGTCAATTCAGACCCTTGCCCTGGAACTCCCTAATTTAGCTAAACCCTTTGACCTTTACATTCCCGGTGAAAGGTGAATCGCCATTGGAGAATTAGTGCAAAAACTGGGACCACTTGAAATGGAACAATGCAAGAATGCCATCCAGGTAGGATAAACTACGGTCACCAAGGGGCTTGGCCCACTGCCACATCTGGCCAAGATACTGGCGGTATCTAAAAACCTGGAAATCAGCAGCCCAAAAGGCCACCTCCCTCCTAAGGGAAAAGGACCCCACGTGGTGATCCTAACCACCAACCATGCCCTGAAGTTGCAGGGTTCGCTCCGTGGGCACACTGACCTCGAGTGAGGAGGCCCTCCAACTCCAACATCCAGAGAGATAACCAGGGGCAACAGGGCACCATGACGACTCGTGTGAACATCACTTGACCTGGAGTTTCTCTCATAAAACAACAAGAGTGTGTCCCAAAAGAGTAGACTACTGCTTGCAGGACTTACTGCACCCAGAGGGGAGCTAATAATCTTGGCGGGGGAACCGTATATCACACTGTCACCATAGAAAAGCCTACAGGCACCATGATGATGGTGGCCAATAAGACCGGCTGGACTCCTGTTTACTTCAAAAGGCTGTTGACTCAGTGGCCATCATGGTCCTTGATCACCACTGACCCTGGACTGTCCGGGACTTGAGCGGGCAGGGCTCTGACACCTGGTGCTGTTTGTACGTTAATTCAGGGGCCTAATTGAAGAAAGCACAGACTACTGGTCAGAGCATCTAGGCTGGCAGAAACGGTCAGCCTAAGGTGGCCGAACAAATGTGGGGCGGGGTGAAACCGGCCCCCACAGCGTCTCTGCACATCTCTTTCCTGGACCCTTAAAGGCCATTAGAATCTATAACACTTCCAATGCTGGTGCTCAGGTGGACGAGCAGGGAGGCAGGGGGCCTGGGGACAATCAACGTCACCTGGAGGCTGCTGGGGAGAAGCTCTGACCCTCGCCCCCGGGTATGAGGGCTCCCAACTCAGCACTCAGCAGTTACAGAAGAAGGGTCTGCACCCTCAGCACTCCAAGAATGAGGAACGGGACAAAAGGCAGAGGAGGGGTTTGTCCCCAGCAAAGCCCATTAAAAATCCCTGGGAGATAAAAATAGAATCTGGGCAATAAAGTCAAGTCTGACCTTTTTTATCCTTTGTGCTTTGTCTAATTTCATGTGCTGCTAGGGTCCCGCATGCAGAGGTTCCACACCCGGCACTTCAGACCAGATTTCCTAGTGCAGAATGGCTGGGACGACACCTCAGCTCCTGGGGCCCAGTGCAGACTCCGCGATATAGAGCCTGAGCTGCAGCCAACCCGGCCCTCAAGAGCTCCGCCCCCTCCCTCCCACTGACTCTGACAGGATCTCTACACAGCAGCCCAGCCCACAGCCCACGGGGTAGTGCATGCTCTCACCTCTCCATTCTCTGATCAAAATATAAAGTTTCCTTTGCTTGTGAACCAAACTCAGTCTCGATCTGTTGGCCCCAATGACACTGGGCAGGGGGACACTTGTTGGGGTCCACTCTGGAGGATCAGTAACAGAAATTGAGACTATTGTAACCTCAATGAACAGATGTGTGAGCCAAACTGTAGTTAACATAGAACAGTGTATAAGGCTCGGGTAAAATAAGATGTTTCTAACACTTCCATTTGATATTTCCATCACTTTATTATAAGCAAGTTCAGTGAAAAGGTTTGTCTTATTTGTCAGGTCAATATTAGAGAAACGAAGTGATTTCTTTCCAAGGATGTACATCTAATAATCTTGGTTAAAGCTTCAATCTTGTTTTAAATGCTTTTCCATTGAAAATGATACCTCTCTTTCAGCTCCCCCATTTCCGAGAAGTATAAAATCTTATAATTTATTATTACCAAAGGGGAAAGGTGGGAGGAGGGATAAATTAACAGTTTGGGATTAACACATACACACTGCTATGTATAAAATAGATCATCAACAAGGAACTACTGTATAGCACAGGGAACTACACTCAACATTTTGCAATAACCTATAAGGGGAAATAATCTGAAAAAGAATAGATATTTTTATTGACATCATCTATCATTGACAGTTAAAGTGTAACCTAAGGGAAGCTGGTGGTGAGTGCTTCTGACCCTGAAGACTTCAATCATCTAAAGTTTGGACTCAGCCTACTTCCAAGGCCCTTAATGAACATATGTGTAGCCGTAGCTTAAAAAATTCCCCAGTTTGGGTTTTGGGGAGACACTGATTTTGAAAAAGCCCTGGTGTTCTCCTTACATGAATGGGACTCTTCCTACTGCTAAAACATGTCTGTCACACCCAGAGGATGGTATACCGTCTGATCGGGAAGAGTTTGGAAAAGGCATCTCATCTCCTCATCTCCTGGTGCTCGGGTTCACCCCTCCAGCGTCTTTACTAACAGTCTCCCCACTTGGAGATGTCAGCACTGTCAACATCCTGTTGCGTACAGTTTGGAATTTGTCCAGAGGATGAAGCGGAAGGATGAGGAACAATGAGAGACAAGTCCTAGGTGTTCAGACAGGCACATGTCACTCTAATTTCCAATCAGGAAGACGAATTGACCAAAGGCTAGGGTTGCCCATGGAAACAGTATAGGGCTTGAGGAAATCCCACTGCTTTGTGGCCAGTTCCCATAAACACAAGTTGAACAATGGAACTCAGGGGCAGTAAAATTCACGAAACTGCAGAGTTGAAAATATCCATCACTGAAAAATGTCTTGAGGAAAGTCAGAGAAAAGGACTTGTAAGCAAGGGAGAATGGCAGGAAAGGGATTTGAGGAGGTAGAAAGGACTCGCCATTAAGCACAAGAAAAGGAGCTGAACATTGCCAACATTGCAGTTGGCCAAAAAGGGTGTATGCGTTTTTTTCTGTATATATTCAAGAAAAGGGCATACACTCTTTTAGCCAACCAAACAGGTGGGCACTGGAAGTCAATACTACAAAAGATATCACTTCGCATCAGTCAGAAGAGCCATCCTCATAAAGCGTAAACAACAGAAATGCAGGACAGGGCAAGGAGAAGAGGGAGCCCTGTGAGGCTTATAGTGGAAATGTATATTGCCAACGGCCATTCTGGAGAAGTGTATTGTGTTTACTAAAGCATCTAGAAAATGAGCTACAGAGCATAGGGCACTTGCACTCATGGGCGTATATCTTGGGAAAAACAAAAATCGAGAGGACACAGGCACCCCAATGTTTACCCCCTCTCTGTTTAAAAGATCCTCGACTAAGATATAACTTAAATGTCTCTGGAGGGAAAAAATGGATAGAGATGTGGTACTTAGGTAGAGTGGAATATTATTCAGCCTGGAAATCAATGAAATATGGCCAGTTGTAACAACTCCGGAGGAGTTACGTATGATCATTCTAAGTGACATAATTCAAAAAGAAAAAGACACATATCATAAGATATCACTTAAAGGTGGAATCCAAAATGGCTACACATGAAATAAATTACAAAACAAAAACATAGTCAAATATGTAGAAAACACGCATAAGGCTGCTAAACGGGAAAGGTGGGGAGGGGTGAGGCATCATCCAGGAGGTTGAAATTAGCAAAGATACCATTCCAAATACCAGACTGAGAATCAACAAGGCCTACCCGGTAGCTAAAAGAACTGCACTCAGCACACTCAAGTCACCGGAAAAGAATATATACGACTGGTAAGAATCTGAGAAACAATTTATTGATGTCTCTCTGTACGTGAATCAAGTGGATGTACAGCAGCAAGAAACAGAGCTTTGAAAATCAGCTGTAACCAATATAGTAATAAATTGAAAAAAATAAACAACAGAGAGACAGAGAAAACCTCTTACAACTTTTCCTCAGGGACGGTGATGCAACATGGATTGAACACATCTAGACCCACAGCAGGATGAGACATAAGGCTGGAAACTGTTTGCACTAAGAGAAATGTGAGGTTGGGTGAGGAAATGCACACCCTTTAAAGTAATACTACTGGTACCCATTCAATGGGTCCCAAATCTGCAGGTTCAAGGGATCTTCCTACAGCTAAAACATGCATGGAAAACCCAGAGGACTGTACACCATGTGATCGGGAGATGTGTCTAAAATGCACCTCATTTATCCTCTCCTGGTGCTCCTGTTCACCATTCCAGCCACGTTACTTAGAATCTCCCCACTTGGAGAATCAGCACATTTAAACTTCTGTTTCACACATTTTGCAAATTGTGAGGAGGATGAACGGGAAGAGGGGGAACCAATGAGAGAATAGTTGTAGGGGTTTGGACGGACACATATCACTCTAATTTCCCATTAAGAATAAGAATTTAAAAAAGGCTCAGCCCGCCTCGCCGGAGCCAAAATAGGGCCTGAAGCAATCCTGCGGGTTTGAGGCCAGCTCACAAAAGAGCAACTTAAAAAATGGAGCTCAGGGTCACTGCAATTCACAAATCTGCAGAGTTATAAATGAAAACTAACGTCCAAAAATATGTTGAGGTAAGGCAAAGAAGAGGATCTGAATGCAAGACAGAATTGCAAGAAACAGATTTCAAGAGATAGATTGGACTCGTCTTTAAAGCACATGAAAAGCGGCAGAATTTCGACAATGATGCAGTTGGCCCAAAAGGGCGTATGCGTTTTTTCCTGATTATATCCAGGAAAAAACGCATACGCACTTTATGGGCAACGAAGCAAGCAAGCAATGCAAATGTGCACAACAAAGAAGTCTCATTTCCCACCGGTCAAAAGGGCCATCCTAAAAAATTGTAAAAACCAGAAATGCAGGACAGGCCATGGAGAACAGAGAGCCTTTATACGCTGATGGGCAGTGTGTGAACTGCCGAGAGCCACTCTGGAGAAGTGTATGGTGGTTCCTAAATCATCTGAAAAACAGAGCTACAGAGCATAGGACACTTCCAATCATGGGAGTATATCTAGGGAAGTCTAAAAATCAACAAGACACAAGCACACCACAGTTTAGGGCTACTCTGTTTACAAGAACCTCAACTTTAGTACACCTTAAATATCCCAGGAAAGAGAACAATGGATAAAGAAGATGTGGTACTTATGTACAATGGAATATCTCTTCACCATGAAATCAATGTAATAAGGCTAGTAGAAGGATAAAGAGTGGATTTAGGTCCGATAATACTACTTGAAATAAGTCAAACAGAAAAAGAAACATATCATAAGATATCACTTATAGAGGGAGGGTAAATATGGCTGCACAAGAAATGAATTACAGAACAGAACAGTGTCTCACATGTAGAAAACACACTTATGTCAGCTTAAGGGGAAAGGAGAGGTGGGGTGATGCATAAAACCAGAGTTTGAAATTAGCACAGATACTGTTCAAGAAACCAAATAGGTATTAGACAAGATCTACACCTTGCTCAATGAACTGGCCTCAACACACCCTATACACCGCAGAGAAATATATCTGAGTAATAAGAATCTTAAAACCCATGTATTGATATATCTCCATAAGGGAATCAAGTGTGTGCAGAGCGGCACAAACACAGCAGTGAAAATGAGCTAAACCCCATTATAGAAATAAATTTTAAAAACAAAACGCAGAAACAATGAAAGAGAGAAAAATTCTTACAAAATTCGCTCAGGGGCTGTGATGCAACCTGGATTGACCACATATAAACCCACAGCTGGATAAGACATAGGGCTGGACACTTGGGGCTGAGAGGATTGGTGAGCTTTGGTGAGCAACTGCTGAAAGTTTAATGCAATACTTCATGCTACTCATTCCAAGGGTCCCAACACTCCAGGTTGAAGGGAATCTTCCTACAGCTAAACCATGCTTGGGAAACCCAGCGACTGGTATACCATATGATCAGGAAAGGTTTCTAAAACGCACCTCATTTTTCCTCTCCTGGGTCTCCGGATCGACATTCCAGCTACTTTATTAACAATATCCCCACATGGAGAGTCAATGCCTTTAAGTTCTGGTATCGCACAGTCTGCAGTTAGTGCGGAGGATGAATGGGAATAGGGGGAACCAGTGAGAAACTAGCTGTAGCGGTTTCAATGGGCACATGTCACTCTAATTTCACATCAGTAAGAAGAATAAACCAAAGGCACAGAAAGGTGCTCCAGAAGAAGAATAGGGCCTGAAGGAATCCTGCGTTTATGAGGCAAGATCACAAAAATAAGAGCTGAAAAATGGAGCTAAGGGCCACTGCAATTCAAAAACCTGCAGAGTTGTAAAGGCCAACTATTTTCAAAAAATATATTGAGGTAAGGCTAGGAAGAGGCATTGAAAGCAAGGCAGAATTGCAGGAAACAGATTTCAGGAGGTAGACTGGAATTGCACTGAAAACATATGAAGAGAGTCAGAACCTCGACAATGATGCACTTGGCCAAAAAGGGCGTATGCGTTTTTTCCTGAATATATTCAGGAAAAAACGCATACGCCCTTTTTGCCCAACCAAGCAAGCTTGCAAAGGAAATCTGCACTCCAATGAAGTCTCACTTCCCCCCGGTCAAAAGGGCCATCTGAAAAAAGTGTAAAATCCAGAAAGGCAGGACAGGCCATGGAGAACTGGGAGCCTTCTTATGCTGATGCCAGGATGTAAATTGCCAACAGCCACTCTGGAGAAGTGTATGGTGTTTCCTGAAACATCTAAAAAACAAAGCAACAGAGCCTAGGGCACTTCCACTTATGGTCCTATAGTTTAGAGAAATTAAAATCAAAAAGACACAGCCACCCCAAAGTTTGGTATGGCTCTGTTTACAAGAACCTCGTTTATGGTACAAGTTCAATATCGCAGAAAGTGAAAAATGGATAAAGAAGTTGTGGTACTTACGTACAATGCAATATCACTCAGCAATGAAATCTATTTCATCAGGCCCGTAGCAGCAAAATGAGTAGATTAAGTACAATGATTCTAACTGAAATAAGTCACACAGAAAAAGAAACATCATAAGATATCACTAATACACGGAATGTAAACTTGGCTACACAGGAACTGAATTACAAAACAGAACAGGGTCTCAAATGTAGAAAACCAACTTATGCTTGCTTAAGGGGAAAGGGGAGTTGGGGTGCTGCATAAAACCAGAGATTGAAATGAGCACAGATACCGTTCCATAAGCCAAATATGTAATAGACAAGAGCTACTCCTTGCTTAATGAAATGGACTCAACACCCCATATTCAACGCCTAGGAATATACCTGACTAGTAAGAATCATAAAACCTATGGATTTATGTATCACTGTAAGAGAAACAAGCGTGTGTACAGTGACATAAACGCAGCAGTGAAAATCAGCTAAATCCCATAATAAAAATTAATTTTTTAAACAAAACACAATGACAGTGAAATAGAGAGCAATACTTAAGTAATTCATTCAAGGCTTGTGATGCAACCTGGATTTACAACATCTAAACCCACAGCTGGGTGACACATAAGGCTGGACACTTGGGGCTCATAGGATTGGTGAGGTTTGGTGACCAAATGCAGACCCTTTGAAGTCATATTACATGGTACCCATTCCTCGGGTCTCAACTCTCCAGGTTTAAGGGATTCTTCCTTCAGCTAAAAAATGCATGTGGAACACAGAGTATGTTCAACCGTGTGATCAGGAGACGTGTTCAAATATGTCTCAGTTCTCGTCCCCTGGTACTCAGGTGCAACATTCCAGACGCTTTACTAACACTCTCCTGACTTGGAGAGTCAGTGCCTTTAACCTCCTGTTTGGCCCAGTTTGCAATTTCTGCAGAAGATGAACAGGAATAGGGAGAACCAATGAGAGACTAGCTGGAGGTGTCAGGACGGGCAAATTTAACTCTCATTTCCCACCAGGAAGAGGAATTAACCAAAGGCTCAGCGTGCCGTGCCAGAACCACATTAGGGCCTGAAGCAATCCTGCGGTGTTGCGGCCAGCTCACAAGAAAGCGAGTTGAAGAAAGGAGCTCAGGGGCACTGTAATTCACAAACCGGCAGAGTTATAAATAACAGCTATCGTCCAAAAATATACTGAAGTAAGGCTGCCAAGAGGACTTAAAGGCGGGGCAGAATTGCAGGAAACCGATTTCAGGAGGTAGACTGGAATTGCATTTAAAGCATAGGAAAAGAGGCAGAACGTCCACAATGATGCACTTGGCCAAAAAGGGCGTATGCATTTTTTCCTGAATATATTCAGGAAAAAACGCATACGCCCTTTTTGGCCAACCAAGCAAGCTTGCAAAGGAAATCTGCACTACAATGAAGTCTCACTTCCTCCCGGTCAAAACGGCCATCTGAAAAAAGTGTAAAATCCAGAAAGGCAGGACAGGCCATGGAGAACTGGGAGCCTTGTTATGCTGATGGGTGGGAAGTAAAATGCCAACAGCCACTCGGGAGAAGTGTATGGTGTTTCCTGAAACATCTGAAAAACAGAGCAAGAGAGTGTAGGGCACTTCCACTTATGGTCCTATAGCTTAGGGAAATTAAAATCAAAAACACACAGCCACCCCAAAGTTTCGGATGGCTCTGTTTACAAGAACCTCGTTTACGGTACAAGTTCAATATCGTAGAAAGTGAAAAATGGATAAAGAATTTGTGGTACATACGTACAATGCAATATCACTCAGCAATGAAATCTATGTCATCAGGCCCATAGCAGCATAATGAGTGGATTCAGGTATGATGATTCTAACTGAAATAAGTCACACAGAAAAAGAAACATCATAAGATATCACTAATAAACGGAATGTAAACTTGGCTACACAGGAACTGAATTACAAAACAGAACAGGGTCTCAAAGTTAGGAAGCCAACTTATGCTTGCTTAAGGGGAAAGGTGAGTTGGGGTGCTGCATAAAACCAGTGATTGAAAGCAGCACAGATAAATTTCCTAAAGCCAAATATGAAATAGACAAGAGCTACTCCTTGCTCAACGAAATGGACTCAATACCCCATATTAAACACCTAAGAATGTAACAGACTTGTTAGTATCTTAAAACCTATGGATTGCTATGTCTCCGAAAGAGAATCAAGCGTGTGTACAGGGGCATAAACGCAGCAGTGATAGGATTGGAGAGGTACGGTGAGCAAATGAAGACCCTTTGAAGACATATTACATGGTACCCATTCCTCGGGTCTCAACTCTCCAGGTTTAAGGGATTCTTCCTTCAGCTAAAACATGCATGTGGAACCCAGAGTATGATCAACCATGTGATCAGGAGACGTGTTGAAATATGTCTCAGTTCTCGTCCCCTGTTACTCAGGTGCAACATCCAAACGCTTTACTAACACTCTCCCGACTTGGAGACTCAGTGCCTTTAACCTCCTGTTTGGCCCAGTTTGCAATTTCTGTGGAATATGAACAGGAATAGGGAGACCCAATGAGAGACTAGCTGGAGGTGTGTGGACGGGCAAATTTAACTCTCATTTCCCACCAGGAAGAGGAATTAACCAAAGGCTCAGCGTGCCGTGCCGGTACCAGATTAGGGCCTGAAGCAATCCTGTGGTGTTGCAGCCAGCTCACAGGAAAGCGAGTTGAAGAAAGGAGCTCAGAGGCACTGTAATTCACAAACCTGCAGAGTTATAAATGACAGCTATCGTCCAAAAATATACTGAAGTAAGGCTGCCAAGAGGACTTGAAAGCGGGGCAGAATTGCAGGAAACCAATTTCAGGAGGTAGACTGGATTTGCATTTAAAGCATAGGAAAAGAGGCAGAACGTCCACAATGATGCACTTGGCCAAAAAGGGCGTATGCGTTTTTTCCTGAATATATTCAGGAAAAAAAGCTTACGCCCTTTTTGGCCAACCAAGTAAGTTTGCAAAGGAAATCTGCACTACAATGAAGTCTCACTGCCCCCCGGTCAAAAGGGCCATCTGAAAAAAGTGTAAAATCCAGAAAGACAGGACAGGCCATGGAGAACTGGGAGCCTTGTTATGCTGATGGGTGGGATGTAAATTGCCAAGAGCCACTCTGGAGAAGTGTATGGTGTTTCCTGAAACATCTAAAAAACAAAGCAACAGAGCCTAGGGCACTTCCACTTATGGTCCTATAGCTTAGGGAAATTAAAATAAAAAAGACACAGCCACCCCAAAGTTTGGGACGGCTCTGTTTACAAGAACCTCGTTTACGGTACAAGTTCAATATCGCAGAAAATGAAAAATGGATAAAGAAGTTGTGGTACTTATGTACAATGCAATATCACTCAGCAATGAAATCTATGTCATCAGGCCCGTAGCAGCATAATGAGTTGATTCAGGTATGATGATTCTAACTGAAATAAGTCACACAGAAAAAGAAACATCATAAGATATCACTAATACACGGAATATAAACTTGGCTCCACAGGAACTGAATTACAAAACAGAACAGGGTCTCAAATTTAGAAAGCCAACTTATGCTTGCTTAAGGGGAAAGGTGAGTTGGGGTGCTGCATAAAACCAGAGATTGAAATGAGCACAGATAAAGTTCCTTAAGCCAAATATGTAATAGACAAGAGCTAGTCCTTGCTCAATGAAATGGACTCAACACCCCATATTCAACGCCTAAGAATGTACCTGACTAGTAAGTATCTTAAAACCTATGGGTTGCTATGTCCCCGAAAGAGAATCAAGCGTGTGTACAGGGGCATAAACGCAGCAGTGATAGGATTGGAGAGGTTCGGTGAGCAAATGAAGACCCTTTGAAGTCATATTGCATGGTACCCATTCCACGGGTCTCAACTCTCCTGGTTTAAGGGATTCTTCCTTCAGCTAAAACATGCATGTGGAACCCAGAGTATGATCCACCATGTGATCGCGAGACGTGTTCAAATATGTCTCAGTTCTCGATCCCTGGTACTCGGGGGCAACATTCCAGACACTTTACTAACACTCTCCCGACTTGGAGAGTCAGTGTCTTTAACCTCCTGTTTGGCCCAGTTTGCAATTTCTGCGGAAGATGAAGAGGAATAGGGAGAACCAATGCGAGACTACCTGGAGGTGTCTGGACGGGCAAATTTATCTGTCATTTCCCACCAGGAAGAGGAATTAACCAAAGTCTCAGCA
This sequence comes from Orcinus orca, assembly GCF_937001465.1. NCBI lineage: Eukaryota > Metazoa > Chordata > Mammalia > Artiodactyla > Delphinidae > Orcinus > Orcinus orca. The sequence continues at coordinate 41,034,248 of NC_064561.1, forward strand.
GGCCGTGCCGGAACCAGATTAGGGTCTGAAGAAATCCTGCGGTGTTGCGGCCAGCTCACAAGAAAGCGAGTTGAAGAAAGGAGCTCAGGGGCACTGTAATTCACAAACCTGCAGAGTTATAAATGACAGCTATCGTCCAAAAATATACTGAAGGAAGGCTGCCAAGAGGACTTGAAAGCGGGGCAGAATTTCAGGAAACCGATTTCAGGAGGTAGACTGGAATTGCATTTAAAGCATAGGAAAAGAGGCAGAACGTCCACAATGATGCACTTGGCCAAAAAGGGCGTATGCGTTTTTTCCTGAATATATTCAGGAAAAAACGCATACGCCGTTTTTGGCCAACCAAGCAAGCATGCAAATGAAATCTGCACTCCAATGAAGTCTCACTTCCCCCCAGTCAAAAGGGCCATCTGAAAAAAGTGTAAAATCCAGAAAGGCAGGACAGGCCATGGAGAACTGGGAGCCTTGTTATGCTGATGGGCGGGATGTAAATTGCCAACAGCCACTCGGGAGAAGTGTATGGTGTTTCCTGAAACATCTAAAAAACAAAGCAACAGAGCCTACGGCACTTCCACTTATGGTCCTATAGCTTAGGGAAATTAAAACCAAAAAGACACAGCCACCCCAAAGTTTGGGACAGCTCTGTTTACAAGAACCTCATTTACGGTACAAGTTCAATGTCGCAGAAAGTGAAAAATGGATAAAGAAGTTGTGGTACTTACGTACAATGCAATATCACTCAGCAATGAAATCTATATCATCAGGCATGTAGCAGCATAATGGGTGGATTCAGGTATGATGATTCTAACTGAAATAAGTCACACAGAAAAAGAAACATCATAAGATATCACTAATACACGGAATGTAAACTTGGCTCCACAGGAACTGAATTACAAAACAGAACAGGGTCTCAAATTTAGAAAACCAACTTATGTTTGCTTAAGGGGAAAGGTGAGTTGGGGTGCTGCATAAAACCAGAGATTGAAATGAGCACAGATAAAGTTCCTTAAGCCAAATATGTAATAGACAAGAGCTAGTCCTTGCTCAACGAAATGGACACAACACCCCATATTCAACGCCTAAGAATGTACCTGACTAGTAAGTATCTTAAAACCTATGGGTTGCTATGTCCCCGAAAGAGAATCAAGCGTGTGTACAGGGGCATAAATGCAGCAGTGATAGGATTGGAGAGGTTCGGTGAGCAAATGAAGACCCTTTGAAGTCATATTGCATGGTACCCATTCTACGGGTCTAAACTCTCCAGGTTTAAGTGATTCTTCCTTCAGCTAAAACATGCATGTGGAACCCAGAGTATGATCCACCGTGTGATCGCGAGACGTGTTCAAATATCTCTCAGTTCTCGTCCCCTGGTACTCGGGTGCAACATTCCAGATGCTTTGCTAACACTCTCCCGACTTGGAGAGTCATTGCCTTTAACCTCCTGTTTGGCCCAGTTTGCAATTTCTGTGGAAGATGAACAGGAATAGGGAGAACCAATGAGAGACTAGCTGGAGGTGTCTGGACGGGCAAATTTCACTCTCATTTCCCACCAGGAAGAGGAATTAACCAAAGGCTCAGCGTGCCGTGCCGGAACCAGATTAGGGCCTGAAGCAATCCTGCGGTGTTGCAGCCAGCTCACAAGAAAGCGAGTTGAAGAAAGGAGCTCAGGGGCACTGTAATTCACAAACCTGCAGAGTTATAAATGACAGCTATAGTCCAAAAATATACTGAAGGAAGGGTGCCAAGAGGACTTGAAAGCGGGGCAGAATTGCAGGAAACCGATTTCAGGAGGTAGACTGGAATTGCATTTAAAGCATAGGAAAAGAGGCAGAACGTCCACAATGATGCACTTGGCCAAAAAGGGCGTATGCGTTTTTTCCTGAATATATTCAGGAAAAAACGCATACGCCCTTTTTGGCCAACCAAGCAAGCTTGCAAATGAAATCTGCACTCCAATGAAGTCTCACTTCCCCCCAGTCAAAAGGGCCATCTGAAAAAAGTGTAAAATCCAGAAAGGCAGGACAGGCCATGGAGAACTGGGAGCCTTGTTATGCTGATGGGCGGGATGTAAATTGCCAACAGCCACTCGGGAGAAGTGTATGGTGTTTCCTGAAACATCTAAAAAACAAAGCAACAGAGCCTACGGCACTTCCACTTATGGTCCTATAGCTTAGGGAAATTAAAACCAAAAAGACACAGCCACCCCAAAGTTTGGGACGGCTCTGTTTACAAGAACCTCGTTTACGGTACAAGTTCAATATCGCAGAAAATGAAAAATGGATAAAGAAGTTGTGGTACTTATGTACAATGCAATATCACTCAGCAATGAAATCTATGTCATCAGGCCCGTAGCAGCATAATGAGTGGATTCAGGTATGATGATTCTAACTGAAATAAGTCACACAGAAAAAGAAACATCATAAGATATCACTAATACACGAAATGTAAACTTGGCTACACAGGAACTGAATTACAAAACAGAACAGGGTCACACATTTAGAAAACCAACTTATGCTTGCTTAAGGGGAAAGGTGAGTTGGGGTGCTGCATAAAACCAGAGATTGAAATGAGCACAGATAAAATTCTTTAAGCCAAATATGTAATACACAAGAGCTACTCCTTGCTCAATGAAATGGACTCAACACCCCATATTCAACGCCTAAGAATGTATTTGACTAGTAAGTATCTTAAAACCTATGGAGTGCTATGTCTCTGAAAGAGAATCAAGCGTGTGTACAGGGGCATAAACGCAGCAGTGATAGGATTGGAGAGGTTCGGTGAGCAAATGAAGACCCTTTGAAGTCATATTGCATGGTACCCATTCCACGGGTCTCAACTCTCCAGGTTTAAGGGATTCTTCCTTCAGCTAAAACATGCATGTGGAACCCAGAGTACGATCAACCGTGTGATCATGAGACGTGTTCAAATATGTCTCAGTTCTCGTCCCCTGGTACTCGGGTGCAACATTCCAGACGCTTTACTAACACTCTCCCGACTTGGAGAGTCAGTGCCTTTAACCTCCTGTTTGGCCCAGTTTGCAATTTCTGCGGAAGATGAACAGGAATAGGGAGAACCAATGCGAGACTACCTGGAGGTGTCTGGACGGGCAAATTTATCTCTCATTTCCCACCAGGAAGAGGAATTAACCAAAGGCTCAGCATGCCGTGCCGGAACCAGATTAGGGCCTGAAGCATTCCTGCGGTGTTGCGGCCAGCTCACAAGAAAGCGAGTGGAAGAAAGGAGCTCAGGGGCACTGTAATTCACAAAGATGCAGAGTTATAGATGACAGCTATCATCCAAAAATATACTGAAGTAAGGCTGCCAAGAGGACTTGAAAGCGGGGCAGAATTGCAGAAAACCAATTTCACGACGTAGACTGGAATTGCATTTTAAGCATAGGAAAAGAGGCAGAACGTCCACAATGATGCACTTGGCCAAAAAGGGCGTATGCGTTTTTTCCTGAATATATTCAGGAAAAAAAGCATACGCCCTTTTTGGCCAACCAAGCAAGCTTGCAAAGGAAATCGGCACTCCAATGAAGTCTCACTTCCCCCCGGTCAAAAGGGCCATGTGAAAAAAGTGTAAAATCCAGAATCGTAGGACAGGCCATGGAGAACTGGGAGCCTTGTTATGCTGATGGGCGGGATGTAAATTGCCAACAGCCACTCTGGAGAAGTGTATGGTGTTTCCTGAAACATCTAAAAAACAAAGCAAGAGAGCCTAGGGCACTTCCACTTATGGTCCTATAGCTTAGGGAAATTAAAATCAAAAAGACACAGCCACCCCAAAGTTTGGGACGGCTTTGTTTACAAGAACCTCGTTTACGGTACAAATTCAATATCGCAGAAAGTGAAAAATGGATAAAGAAGTTGTGGTACTTACGTACAATGTAATATCACTCAGCAATGAAATCTATGTCATCGGGCCCGTAGCAGCATAATGAGTGGATTCAGGTATGATGATTCTAACTGAAATAAGTCACACAGAAAAAGAAACATCATAAGGTATCACTAACACGCGGAATGTAAACTTGGCTACACAGGAACTGAATTACAAAACAGAACAGGGTCTCAAATTTAGAACACCAACTTATGCTTGCTTAAGGGGAAAGGTGAGTTGGGGTGCTGCATAAAACCAGAGATTGAAATGAGCACAGATAAAGTTCCTTAAGCCAAATATGTAATAGACAAGAGCTACTCCTTGCTCAACGAAATGGACTCAACACCCCATATTCAACGCCTAAGAATGTATCTGACTAGTAAGTATCTTAAAACCTATGGAGTGCTATGTCTCCAAAAGAGAATCAAGCTTGTGTACAGGGGCGTAAACGCAGCAGTGATAGGATTAGAGAGGTTCGGTGAGCAAATGAAGACCCTTTGAAGTCATATTGCATGGTACCCATTCCACGGGTCTCAACTCTCCAGGTTTAAGGGATTCTTCCTTCAGCTAAAACATGCATGTGGAACCCAGCGTGTGATCAACCATGTGATCGGGAGACCTGTTCAAATATGTCCCAGTTCTAGTCCCCTGGTACTCGGGTGCAACATTCCAGACGCTTTACTAACACTCTCCCGACTTGGAGAGTCAATGCCTTTAACCTCCTGTTTGGCCCAGTTTGCCCTTTCTGCGGAAGATGAACAGGAATAGGGAGAACCAATGAGAGACTAGCTGGAGGTTTCTGGACGGCCAAATTTAACTCTCATTTCCCACCAGGAAGAGGAATTAAACAAAGGCTCAGCGTGCCGTGCCGGAACCACATTAGGGCCTGAAGCAATCCTGCAGTGTTCCGGCCAGCTCACAAGAAAGCGAGTTGAAGAAAGGAGCTCAGGGGCACTGTAATTCACAAACCTGCAGAGTTATAAATGACAGCTATCGTCCAAAAATATACTGAAGTAAGGCTGACAAGAGGACTTGAAAACGGGGCAGAATTGCAGAAAACCGATTTCAGGAGGTAGACTGGAATTGCATTTAAAGCATAGGAAAAGAGGCAGAACGTCCACAATGATGCACTTGGCCAAAAAGGGCGTATGCGTTTTTTCCTGAATATATTCAAGAAAAAACGCATACGCCCTTTTTGGCCAACCAAGCAAGCTTGCAAAGGAAATCTGCACTACAATGAAGTCTCACTTCCCCCCGGTCAAAAGGGCCATCTGAAAAAAGTGTAAAATCCAGAAAGGCAGGACAGGCCATGGAGAACCTGGAGCCTTGTTATGCTGATGGGCGGGATGTAAATTGCCAACAGCCACTCGGGAGAAGTGTATGGTATTTCCTGAAACATCTAAAAAACAAAACAACAGAGCCTAGGGCACTTCCACTTATGGTCCTATAGCTTAGGGAAATTAAAATCAAAAAGACACAGCCACCCCAAAGTTTGGGACGGCTCCGTTTACAAGAACCTCGTTTACGGTACAAGTTCAATATCGCAGAAAGTGAAAAATGGATAAAGAAGTTGTGGTACTTACGTACAATGCAATATCACTCTGCAATGAAATCTATGTCATCAGGCCCATAGCAGCATAATGAGTGGATTCAGGTATGATGATTCTAACTGAAATAAGTCACACAGAAAAAGAAACATCATAAGATATCACTAATACACGGAATGTAAACTTGGCTCCAGAAGAACTGAATTACAAAACAGAACAGGGTCTCAAATTTAGAAAACCAACTTATGCTTGCTTATGGGGAATGGTGAGTTGGGGTGCTGCATAAAACCAGAGATTGAAATGAGCACAGATAAAGTTCCTTAAGCCAAATATGTAATAGACAAGAGCTACTCCTTGCTCAACGAAATGGACTCAACACCCCATATTAAACGCCTAAGAATGTACCTGACTAGTAAGTATCTTAAAACCTATGGGTTGCTATGTCCCCGAAAGAGAATCAAACATGTGTACAGGGGCAGAAACGCAGCAGTGATAGGATTGGAGAAGTTCGGTGAGCAAATGAAGACCCTTTGAATTCATATTGCATAGTACCCATTCAACGGGTCTCAACTCTCCAGGTTTAAGGGATTCTTCCTTCAGCTAAAACATGCATGTGGAACCCAGAGTATGATCAACTGTGTGATCGGGAGACGTGTTCAAATATGTCTCAGTTCTCGTCCCCTGGGACTCGGGTGAAACATTCCAGACGCTTTACTAACACTCTCCCGACTTGGAGAGTCAGTGCCTTTAACCTCCTGTTTGGCCCAGTTTGCAATTTCTGCGTAAGATGAACAGGAATAGGGAGAACCAATGAGAGACTACCTGGAGGTGTCTGGACGGGCAAATTTAACTCTCATTTCCCACCAGGAAGAGGAATTAACCAAAGGCTCAGCATGCAGTGCCGGAACCAGATTAGGGCCTGAAGCAATCCTGCGGTGTTGCAGCCAGCTCACAAGAAAGCGAGTTGAAGAAAGGAGCTCAGGGGCACTGTAATTCAAAAACCTGCAGAGTTATAAATGACAGCTATCGTCCAAAAGTATACTCAAGTAAGGCTGCCAAGAGGACTTGAAAGCGGGGCAGAATTGCAGGAAACCGATTTCACGAGGTAGACTGGAATTGCATTTAAAGCATAGCTAAGAGGCAGAACGTCCACAATGATGCACTTAGCCAAAAAGGGCGTATGCGTTTTTTCCTGAATATATTCAGGAAAAAACGCATACGCCCTTTTTGGCCAACCAAGCAAGCTTGCAAAGGAAATCGGCACTCTAATGAAGTCTCACTTCCCTCCGGTCAAAAGGGTCATCTGAAAAAAGTGTAAAATCCAGAAAAGCAGGACAGGCCATGGAGAACTGGGAGCCTTGTTATGCTGATGGGCGGGATGTAAATTGCCAACAGCCACTCGGGAGAAGTGTATGGTGTTTCCTGAAACATCTAAAAAACAAAGCAACAGAGCCTACGGCACTTCCACTTATGGTCCTATAGCTTAGGGAAATTAAAACCAAAAAGACACAGCCACCCCAAAGTTTGGGACGGCTCTGTTTACAAGAACCTCGTTTACGGTACAAGTTCAATATCGCAGAAAATGAAAAATGGATAAAGAAGTTGTGGTACTTATGTACAATGCAATATCACTCAGCAATGAAATCTATGTCATCAGGCCCGTAGCAGCATAATGAGTGGATTCAGGTATGATGATTCTAACTGAAATAAGTCACACAGAAAAAGAAACATCATAAGATATCACTAATACACGAAATGTAAACTTGGCTACACAGGAACTGAATTACAAAACAGAACAGGGTCACACATTTAGAAAACCAACTTATGCTTGCTTAAGGGGAAAGGTGAGTTGGGGTGCTGCATAAAACCAGAGATTGAAATGAGCACAGATAAAATTCTTTAAGCCAAATATGTAATACACAAGAGCTACTCCTTGCTCAATGAAATGGACTCAACACCCCATATTCAACGCCTAAGAATGTATTTGACTAGTAAGTATCTTAAAACCTATGGAGTGCTATGTCTCTGAAAGAGAATCAAGCGTGTGTACAGGGGCATAAACGCAGCAGTGATAGGATTGGAGAGGTTCGGTGAGCAAATGAAGACCCTTTGAAGTCATATTGCATGGTACCCATTCCACGGGTCTCAACTCTCCAGGTTTAAGGGATTCTTCCTTCAGCTAAAACATGCATGTGGAACCCAGAGTACGATCAACCGTGTGATCATGAGACGTGTTCAAATATGTCTCAGTTCTCGTCCCCTGGTACTCGGGTGCAACATTCCAGACGCTTTACTAACACTCTCCCGACTTGGAGAGTCAGTGCCTTTAACCTCCTGTTTGGCCCAGTTTGCAATTTCTGCGGAAGATGAACAGGAATAGGGAGAACCAATGCGAGACTACCTGGAGGTGTCTGGACGGGCAAATTTATCTCTCATTTCCCACCAGGAAGAGGAATTAACCAAAGGCTCAGCATGCCGTGCCGGAACCAGATTAGGGCCTGAAGCATTCCTGCGGTGTTGCGGCCAGCTCACAAGAAAGCGAGTGGAAGAAAGGAGCTCAGGGGCACTGTAATTCACAAAGATGCAGAGTTATAGATGACAGCTATCATCCAAAAATATACTGAAGTAAGGCTGCCAAGAGGACTTGAAAGCGGGGCAGAATTGCAGAAAACCAATTTCACGACGTAGACTGGAATTGCATTTTAAGCATAGGAAAAGAGGCAGAACGTCCACAATGATGCACTTGGCCAAAAAGGGCGTATGCGTTTTTTCCTGAATATATTCAGGAAAAAAAGCATACGCCCTTTTTGGCCAACCAAGCAAGCTTGCAAAGGAAATCGGCACTCCAATGAAGTCTCACTTCCCCCCGGTCAAAAGGGCCATGTGAAAAAAGTGTAAAATCCAGAATCGTAGGACAGGCCATGGAGAACTGGGAGCCTTGTTATGCTGATGGGCGGGATGTAAATTGCCAACAGCCACTCGGGAGAAGTGTATGGTGTTTCCTGAAACATCTAAAAAACAAAGCAAGAGAGCCTAGGGCACTTCCACTTATGGTCCTATAGCTTAGGGAAATTAAAATCAAAAAGACACAGCCACCCCAAAGTTTGGGACGGCTTTGTTTACAAGAACCTCGTTTACGGTACAAATTCAATATCGCAGAAAGTGAAAAATGGATAAAGAAGTTGTGGTACTTACGTACAATGTAATATCACTCAGCAATGAAATCTATGTCATCGGGCCCGTAGCAGCATAATGAGTGGATTCAGGTATGATGATTCTAACTGAAATAAGTCACACAGAAAAAGAAACATCATAAGGTATCACTAACACGCGGAATGTAAACTTGGCTACACAGGAACTGAATTACAAAACAGAACAGGGTCTCAAATTTAGAACACCAACTTATGCTTGCTTAAGGGGAAAGGTGAGTTGGGGTGCTGCATAAAACCAGAGATTGAAATGAGCACAGATAAAGTTCCTTAAGCCAAATATGTAATAGACAAGAGCTACTCCTTGCTTAACGAAATGGACTCAACACCCCATATTCAACGCCTAAGAATGTATCTGACTAGTAAGTATCTTAAAACCTATGGAGTGCTATGTCTCCAAAAGAGAATCAAGCTTGTGTACAGGGGCGTAAACGCAGCAGTGATAGGATTAGAGAGGTTCGGTGAGCAAATGAAGACCCTTTGAAGTCATATTGCATGGTACCCATTCCACGGGTCTCAACTCTCCAGGTTTAAGGGATTCTTCCTTCAGCTAAAACATGCATGTGGAACCCAGCGTGTGATCAACCATGTGATCGGGAGACCTGTTCAAATATGTCCCAGTTCTAGTCCCCTGGTACTCGGGTGCAACATTCCAGACGCTTTACTAACACTCTCCCGACTTGGAGAGTCAATGCCTTTAACCTCCTGTTTGGCCCAGTTTGCCCTTTCTGCGGAAGATGAACAGGAATAGGGAGAACCAATGAGAGACTAGCTGGAGGTTTCTGGACGGCCAAATTTAACTCTCATTTCCCACCAGGAAGAGGAATTAAACAAAGGCTCAGCGTGCCGTGCCGGAACCACATTAGGGCCTGAAGCAATCCTGCAGTGTTCCGGCCAGCTCACAAGAAAGCGAGTTGAAGAAAGGAGCTCAGGGGCACTGTAATTCACAAACCTGCAGAGTTATAAATGACAGCTATCGTCCAAAAATATACTGAAGTAAGGCTGACAAGAGGACTTGAAAACGGGGCAGAATTGCAGAAAACCGATTTCAGGAGGTAGACTGGAATTGCATTTAAAGCATAGGAAAAGAGGCAGAACGTCCACAATGATGCACTTGGCCAAAAAGGGCGTATGCGTTTTTTCCTGAATATATTCAAGAAAAAACGCATACGCCCTTTTTGGCCAACCAAGCAAGCTTGCAAAGGAAATCTGCACTACAATGAAGTCTCACTTCCCCCCGGTCAAAAGGGCCATCTGAAAAAAGTGTAAAATCCAGAAAGGCAGGACAGGCCATGGAGAACCTGGAGCCTTGTTATGCTGATGGGCGGGATGTAAATTGCCAACAGCCACTCGGGAGAAGTGTATGGTATTTCCTGAAACATCTAAAAAACAAAACAACAGAGCCTAGGGCACTTCCACTTATGGTCCTATAGCTTAGGGAAATTAAAATCAAAAAGACACAGCCACCCCAAAGTTTGGGACGGCTCCGTTTACAAGAACCTCGTTTACGGTACAAGTTCAATATCGCAGAAAGTGAAAAATGGATAAAGAAGTTGTGGTACTTACGTACAATGCAATATCACTCTGCAATGAAATCTATGTCATCAGGCCCATAGCAGCATAATGAGTGGATTCAGGTATGATGATTCTAACTGAAATAAGTCACACAGAAAAAGAAACATCATAAGATATCACTAATACACGGAATGTAAACTTGGCTCCAGAAGAACTGAATTACAAAACAGAACAGGGTCTCAAATTTAGAAAACCAACTTATGCTTGCTTATGGGGAATGGTGAGTTGGGGTGCTGCATAAAACCAGAGATTGAAATGAGCACAGATAAAGTTCCTTAAGCCAAATATGTAATAGACAAGAGCTACTCCTTGCTCAACGAAATGGACTCAACACCCCATATTAAACGCCTAAGAATGTACCTGACTAGTAAGTATCTTAAAACCTATGGGTTGCTATGTCCCCGAAAGAGAATCAAACATGTGTACAGGGGCAGAAACGCAGCAGTGATAGGATTGGAGAAGTTCGGTGAGCAAATGAAGACCCTTTGAATTCATATTGCATAGTACCCATTCAACGGGTCTCAACTCTCCAGGTTTAAGGGATTCTTCCTTCAGCTAAAACATGCATGTGGAACCCAGAGTATGATCAACTGTGTGATCGGGAGACGTGTTCAAATATGTCTCAGTTCTCGTCCCCTGGGACTCGGGTGAAACATTCCAGACGCTTTACTAACACTCTCCCGACTTGGAGAGTCAGTGCCTTTAACCTCCTGTTTGGCCCAGTTTGCAATTTCTGCGTAAGATGAACAGGAATAGGGAGAACCAATGAGAGACTACCTGGAGGTGTCTGGACGGGCAAATTTAACTCTCATTTCCCACCAGGAAGAGGAATTAACCAAAGGCTCAGCATGCAGTGCCGGAACCAGATTAGGGCCTGAAGCAATCCTGCGGTGTTGCAGCCAGCTCACAAGAAAGCGAGTTGAAGAAAGGAGCTCAGGGGCACTGTAATTCAAAAACCTGCAGAGTTATAAATGACAGCTATCGTCCAAAAGTATACTCAAGTAAGGCTGCCAAGAGGACTTGAAAGCGGGGCAGAATTGCAGGAAACCGATTTCACGAGGTAGACTGGAATTGCATTTAAAGCATAGCTAAGAGGCAGAACGTCCACAATGATGCACTTAGCCAAAAAGGGCGTATGCGTTTTTTCCTGAATATATTCAGGAAAAAACGCATACGCCCTTTTTGGCCAACCAAGCAAGCTTGCAAAGGAAATCGGCACTCTAATGAAGTCTCACTTCCCTCCGGTCAAAAGGGTCATCTGAAAAAAGTGTAAAATCCAGAAAAGCAGGACAGGCCATGGAGAACTGGGAGCCTTGTTATGCTGATGGGCGGGATGTAAATTGCCAACAGCCACTCGGGAGAAGTGTATGGTGTTTCCTGAAACATCTAAAAAACAAAGCAACAGAGCCTACGGCACTTCCACTTATGGTCCTATAGCTTAGGGAAATTAAAACCAAAAAGACACAGCCACCCCAAAGTTTGGGACGGCTCTGTTTACAAGAACCTCGTTTACGGTACAAGTTCAATATCGCAGAAAATGAAAAATGGATAAAGAAGTTGTGGTACTTATGTACAATGCAATATCACTCAGCAATGAAATCTATGTCATCAGGCCCGTAGCAGCATAATGAGTGGATTCAGGTATGATGATTCTAACTGAAATAAGTCACACAGAAAAAGAAACATCATAAGATATCACTAATACACGAAATGTAAACTTGGCTACACAGGAACTGAATTACAAAACAGAACAGGGTCACACATTTAGAAAACCAACTTATGCTTGCTTAAGGGGAAAGGTGAGTTGGGGTGCTGCATAAAACCAGAGATTGAAATGAGCACAGATAAAATTCTTTAAGCCAAATATGTAATACACAAGAGCTACTCCTTGCTCAATGAAATGGACTCAACACCCCATATTCAACGCCTAAGAATGTATTTGACTAGTAAGTATCTTAAAACCTATGGAGTGCTATGTCTCTGAAAGAGAATCAAGCGTGTGTACAGGGGCATAAACGCAGCAGTGATAGGATTGGAGAGGTTCGGTGAGCAAATGAAGACCCTTTGAAGTCATATTGCATGGTACCCATTCCACGGGTCTCAACTCTCCAGGTTTAAGGGATTCTTCCTTCAGCTAAAACATGCATGTGGAACCCAGAGTACGATCAACCGTGTGATCATGAGACGTGTTCAAATATGTCTCAGTTCTCGTCCCCTGGTACTCGGGTGCAACATTCCAGACGCTTTACTAACACTCTCCCGACTTGGAGAGTCAGTGCCTTTAACCTCCTGTTTGGCCCAGTTTGCAATTTCTGCGGAAGATGAACAGGAATAGGGAGAACCAATGCGAGACTACCTGGAGGTGTCTGGACGGGCAAATTTATCTCTCATTTCCCACCAGGAAGAGGAATTAACCAAAGGCTCAGCATGCCGTGCCGGAACCAGATTAGGGCCTGAAGCATTCCTGCGGTGTTGCGGCCAGCTCACAAGAAAGCGAGTGGAAGAAAGGAGCTCAGGGGCACTGTAATTCACAAAGATGCAGAGTTATAGATGACAGCTATCATCCAAAAATATACTGAAGTAAGGCTGCCAAGAGGACTTGAAAGCGGGGCAGAATTGCAGAAAACCAATTTCACGACGTAGACTGGAATTGCATTTTAAGCATAGGAAAAGAGGCAGAACGTCCACAATGATGCACTTGGCCAAAAAGGGCGTATGCGTTTTTTCCTGAATATATTCAGGAAAAAAAACATACGCCCTTTTTGGCCAACCAAGCAAGCTTGCAAAGGAAATCGGCACTCCAATGAAGTCTCACTTCCCCCCGGTCAAAAGGGCCATGTGAAAAAAGTGTAAAATCCAGAATCGTAGGACAGGCCATGGAGAACTGGGAGCCTTGTTATGCTGATGGGCGGGATGTAAATTGCCAACAGCCACTCGGGAGAAGTGTATGGTGTTTCCTGAAACATCTAAAAAACAAAGCAAGAGAGCCTAGGGCACTTCCACTTATGGTCCTATAGCTTAGGGAAATTAAAATCAAAAAGACACAGCCACCCCAAAGTTTGGGACGGCTTTGTTTACAAGAACCTCGTTTACGGTACAAATTCAATATCGCAGAAAGTGAAAAATGGATAAAGAAGTTGTGGTACTTACGTACAATGTAATATCACTCAGCAATGAAATCTATGTCATCGGGCCCGTAGCAGCATAATGAGTGGATTCAGGTATGATGATTCTAACTGAAATAAGTCACACAGAAAAAGAAACATCATAAGGTATCACTAACACGCGGAATGTAAACTTGGCTACACAGGAACTGAATTACAAAACAGAACAGGGTCTCAAATTTAGAACACCAACTTATGCTTGCTTAAGGGGAAAGGTGAGTTGGGGTGCTGCATAAAACCAGAGATTGAAATGAGCACAGATAAAGTTCCTTAAGCCAAATATGTAATAGACAAGAGCTACTCCTTGCTCAACGAAATGGACTCAACACCCCATATTCAACGCCTAAGAATGTATCTGACTAGTAAGTATCTTAAAACCTATGGAGTGCTATGTCTCCAAAAGAGAATCAAGCTTGTGTACAGGGGCGTAAACGCAGCAGTGATAGGATTAGAGAGGTTCGGTGAGCAAATGAAGACCCTTTGAAGTCATATTGCATGGTACCCATTCCACGGGTCTCAACTCTCCAGGTTTAAGGGATTCTTCCTTCAGCTAAAACATGCATGTGGAACCCAGCGTGTGATCAACCATGTGATCGGGAGACCTGTTCAAATATGTCCCAGTTCTAGTCCCCTGGTACTCGGGTGCAACATTCCAGACGCTTTACTAACACTCTCCCGACTTGGAGAGTCAATGCCTTTAACCTCCTGTTTGGCCCAGTTTGCCCTTTCTGCGGAAGATGAACAGGAATAGGGAGAACCAATGAGAGACTAGCTGGAGGTTTCTGGACGGCCAAATTTAACTCTCATTTCCCACCAGGAAGAGGAATTAAACAAAGGCTCAGCGTGCCGTGCCGGAACCACATTAGGGCCTGAAGCAATCCTGCAGTGTTCCGGCCAGCTCACAAGAAAGCGAGTTGAAGAAAGGAGCTCAGGGGCACTGTAATTCACAAACCTGCAGAGTTATAAATGACAGCTATCGTCCAAAAATATACTGAAGTAAGGCTGACAAGAGGACTTGAAAACGGGGCAGAATTGCAGAAAACCGATTTCAGGAGGTAGACTGGAATTGCATTTAAAGCATAGGAAAAGAGGCAGAACGTCCACAATGATGCACTTGGCCAAAAAGGGCGTATGCGTTTTTTCCTGAATATATTCAAGAAAAAACGCATACGCCCTTTTTGGCCAACCAAGCAAGCTTGCAAAGGAAATCTGCACTACAATGAAGTCTCACTTCCCCCCGGTCAAAAGGGCCATCTGAAAAAAGTGTAAAATCCAGAAAGGCAGGACAGGCCATGGAGAACCTGGAGCCTTGTTATGCTGATGGGCGGGATGTAAATTGCCAACAGCCACTCGGGAGAAGTGTATGGTATTTCCTGAAACATCTAAAAAACAAAACAACAGAGCCTAGGGCACTTCCACTTATGGTCCTATAGCTTAGGGAAATTAAAATCAAAAAGACACAGCCACCCCAAAGTTTGGGACGGCTCCGTTTACAAGAACCTCGTTTACGGTACAAGTTCAATATCGCAGAAAGTGAAAAATGGATAAAGAAGTTGTGGTACTTACGTACAATGCAATATCACTCTGCAATGAAATCTATGTCATCAGGCCCATAGCAGCATAATGAGTGGATTCAGGTATGATGATTCTAACTGAAATAAGTCACACAGAAAAAGAAACATCATAAGATATCACTAATACACGGAATGTAAACTTGGCTCCAGAAGAACTGAATTACAAAACAGAACAGGGTCTCAAATTTAGAAAACCAACTTATGCTTGCTTATGGGGAATGGTGAGTTGGGGTGCTGCATAAAACCAGAGATTGAAATGAGCACAGATAAAGTTCCTTAAGCCAAATATGTAATAGACAAGAGCTACTCCTTGCTCAACGAAATGGACTCAACACCCCATATTAAACGCCTAAGAATGTACCTGACTAGTAAGTATCTTAAAACCTATGGGTTGCTATGTCCCCGAAAGAGAATCAAACATGTGTACAGGGGCAGAAACGCAGCAGTGATAGGATTGGAGAAGTTCGGTGAGCAAATGAAGACCCTTTGAATTCATATTGCATAGTACCCATTCAACGGGTCTCAACTCTCCAGGTTTAAGGGATTCTTCCTTCAGCTAAAACATGCATGTGGAACCCAGAGTATGATCAACTGTGTGATCGGGAGACGTGTTCAAATATGTCTCAGTTCTCGTCCCCTGGGACTCGGGTGAAACATTCCAGACGCTTTACTAACACTCTCCCGACTTGGAGAGTCAGTGCCTTTAACCTCCTGTTTGGCCCAGTTTGCAATTTCTGCGTAAGATGAACAGGAATAGGGAGAACCAATGAGAGACTACCTGGAGGTGTCTGGACGGGCAAATTTAACTCTCATTTCCCACCAGGAAGAGGAATTAACCAAAGGCTCAGCATGCAGTGCCGGAACCAGATTAGGGCCTGAAGCAATCCTGCGGTGTTGCAGCCAGCTCACAAGAAAGCGAGTTGAAGAAAGGAGCTCAGGGGCACTGTAATTCAAAAACCTGCAGAGTTATAAATGACAGCTATCGTCCAAAAGTATACTCAAGTAAGGCTGCCAAGAGGACTTGAAAGCGGGGCAGAATTGCAGGAAACCGATTTCACGAGGTAGACTGGAATTGCATTTAAAGCATAGCTAAGAGGCAGAACGTCCACAATGATGCACTTAGCCAAAAAGGGCGTATGCGTTTTTTCCTGAATATATTCAGGAAAAAACGCATACGCCCTTTTTGGCCAACCAAGCAAGCTTGCAAAGGAAATCGGCACTCTAATGAAGTCTCACTTCCCTGCGGTCAAAAGGGTCATCTGAAAAAAGTGTAAAATCCAGAAAAGCAGGACAGGCCATGGAGAACTGGGAGCCTTGTTATGCTGATGGGCGGGATGTAAATTTCCAACAGCCACTCGGGAGAAGTGTATGGTGTTTCCTGAAACATCTAAAAAACAAAGCAACAGAGCCTAGGGCACTTCCACTTATGGTCCTATAGCTTATGGAAATTAAAATCAAAAACACACAGCCACCCCAAAGTTTGGGACGGCTGTGTTTACAAGAACCTCGTTTACGGTACAAGTTCAATATCGCAGAAAGTGAAAAATGGATAAAGAAGTTGTGGTACTTACGTACAATGGAATATCACTCAGCAATGAAATCTATGTCATCAGGCCCATAGCAGCATAATGAGTGGATTCAGGTATGATGATTCTAACTGAAATAAGTCACACAGAAAAAGAAACATCATAAGATATCACTAATACACGGAATGTAAACTTGGCTCCACAGGAACTCAATTACAAAACAGAACAGGGTCTCAAATTTAGAAAACCAACTTATGCTTGCTTAAGGGGAAAGGTGAGTTGGGGTGCTGCATAAAATCAGAGATTGAAATGAGCACAGATAAAGTTCCTTAAGCCAAATATGTAATAGACAAGAGCTACTCCTTGCTCAACGAAATGGACTCAACACCCCATATTAAACGCCTAAGAATGTACCTGCCTAGTAAGAATCTTAAAACCTATGGATTGCTATGTCTCCGAAGGAGAATCAAGCGTGTGTACAGGGGCATAAACGCAGCAGTGATAGGATTGGAGAGGTTTGGTGAGCAAATGAAGACCCTTTGAAGGCATGTTGCATGGTACCCATTCCACGGGTCTCAACTCTCCAGCTTTAAGGGATTCTTCCTTCAGCTAAAACATGCATGTGGAACCCAGAGTATGATCAACCGTGTGATCGGGAGACGTGTTCAAATATGTCTCAGTTCTCGTCCCCTGGTACTCGGGTTCAACAGTCCAGACGCTTTACTAACACTCTCCCGACTTGGAGAGTCAATGCCTTTAAACTCCTGTTTGGCCCAGTTTGCAATTTCTGCTGAAGATGAACAGGAATAGGGAGAACCAATGAGAGACTAGCTGGAGGTGTCTGGTCGGGCAAATTTCACTCTCATTTCCCACCAGGAAAATGAATTAACCAAAGGCTCAGCGTGCCGTGCCGGAACTAGATTAGGGCCTGAAGCAATCCTGCGGTGTTGCGGCCAGCTCACAAGAAAGCGAGTTGAAGAAAGGAGCTCAGGGGCACTGTAATTCACAAACCTGCAGAGTTATAAATGACAGCTATCGTCCAAAAATATACTGAAGTAAGGCTGCCAAGAGGACTTGAAAGCGGGGCAGAATTGCAGGAAACCGATTTCAGGAGGTAGACTGGAATTGCATTTAAAGCATAGTTAAAGAGGCAGAACGTCCACAATGATGCACTTGGCCAAAAAGGGCATATTCGTGTTTTCCTGAATATATTCAGGAAAAAACGCATACGCCCTTTTTGGCCAACCAAGCAAGGTTGCAAAGGAAATCTGCTCTACAATGAAGTCTCACTTCCACCCGGTCAAAAGGGCCATCTGAAAAAAGTGTAAAATCCAGAAAGTCAAGACAGGCCATGGAGAACTGGGAGCCTTGTTATGCTGATGGGCGGGATGTAAATTGCCAACAGCCACACGGGAGAAGTGTATGGTGTTTCCTGAAACATCTAAAAAACAAAGCAACAGAGCCTAGGGCACTTCCACTTATGGTCCTATAGCTTATGAAAATTAAAATCAAAAAAACACAGCCACCCCAAAGCTTGGGATGGCTCTGTTTACAAGAACCTCGTTTATCGTACAAGTTCAATATCGCAGAAAGTGAAAAATGGATAAAGAAGTTGTGGTACTTACGTACAATGCAATATCACTCAGCAATGAAATCTATGTCATCAGGCCCATAGCAGCATAATGAGTGGATTCAGGTATGATGATTCTAACTGAAATAAGTCACACAGAAAAAGAAACATCATAAGATATCACTAATACACGGAATGTAAACTTGGCTCCACAGGAACTGAATTACAAAACAGAACAGGGTCTCAAATTTAGAAAACCAACTTATGCTTGCTTAAGGGGAAAGGTGAGTTGGGGTGCTGCATAAAATCAGAGATTGAAATGAGCACAGATAAAGTTCCTTAATCCAAATATGGAATAGAGAAGAGCTACTAGTTGCTCAAGGAAATGGACTCAACACCCCATATTAAACGCCTAAGAATGTACCTGACTAGTAAATATCTTAAAACCTATGGATTGCTATGTCTCCGAAAGGGAATCAAGCGTGTGTACAGGGGCATAAATGCGGCAGTGATAGGATTGGAGAGGTTCGGTGAGCAAATGAAGACCCTTTGAAGTCATATTTCATGGTACCCATTCCAAGAGTCTCAACTCTCCAGCTTTAAGGGATTCTTCCTTCAGCTAAAACATGCATGTGGAACCCAGAGTATGATCGACAGAGTGATCGGGAGAAGTGTTCAAATATGTCTCAGTTTTTGTCCCCTGGTACTCAGGTTCAACATTCCAGACGCTTTACTAACACTCTCCCGACTTGGAGAGTCAGTGCCTTTAACCTCCTGTTTGTCCCAGTTTGCAATTTCTGCGGAAGATGAACAGGAATAGGGAGAACCAATGAGAGACTAGCTGGAGGTGTCTGGACGGGCAAATTTCACTCTCATTTCCCACCAGGAAGAGGAATTAACCAAAGGCTCAGCGTGCCGTGCCGGAACCAGATTAGGGCCTGAAGCAATCCTGCGGTGTTGCAGCCAGCTCACAGGAAAGCGAGTTGAAGAAAGGAGCTCAGAGGCACTGTAATTCACAAACCTGCAGAGTTATAAATGACAGCTATCGTCCAAAAATATACTGAAGTAAGGCTGCCAAGAGGACTTGAAAGCGGGGCAGAATTGCAGGAAACCAATTTCAGGAGGTAGACTGGAATTGCATTTAAAGCATAGGAAAAGAGGCAGAACGTCCACAATGATGCACTAGGCCAAAAAGGGCGTATGCATTTTTTCCTGAATATATTCAGGAAAAAAGCTTACGCCCTTTTTGGCCAACCAAGTAAGTTTGCAAATGAAATCTGCACTACATTAAGTCTCACTTCCCCCTGGTCAAAAGGGCCATCTGAAAAACGTGTAAAATCCAGAAAGGCAGGACAGGCAATGGAGAACTGGGAGCCTTGTTATGCTGATGGGCGGGATGTAAATTGCCAACAGCCACTCTGGAGAAGTGTATGGTGTTTCCTGAAACATCTAAAAAACAAAGCAACAGAGCCTAGGGCACTTCCACTTATGGTCCTATAGCTTAGGGAAATTAAAATCAAAAAGACACAGCCACCCCAAAGTTTGGGACGGCTCTGTTTACAAGAACCTCGTTTACGGTACAAGTTCAATATCGCAGAAAGTGAAAAATGGATAAAGAAGTTGTGGTACTTACGTACAATGCAATATCACTCAGCAATGAAATCTATGTCATCGGGCCCATAGCAGCATAATGAGTGGATTCAGGTATGATGATTCTAACTGAAATAAGTCACACAGAAAAAGAAACATCATAAGATATCACTAATACACGGAATGTAAACTTGGCTACACAGGAACTGAAATACAAAACAGAACAGGGTCTCAAATTTAGAACACCAACTTATGCTTGCTTAAGGGGAAAGGTGAGTTGGGGTGCTGCATAAAACCAGAGATTGAAATGAGCACAGATAAAGTTCCTTAAGCCAAATATGTAATAGACAAGAGCTACTCCTTGCTCAACGAAATGGACTCAACATCCCATATTCAACGCCTAAGAATGTACCTGACTAGTAAGTATCTTAAAACCTATGGAGTGCTATGTCTCCAAAAGAGAATCAAGCTTGTGTACAGGGGCATAAACGCAGCAGTGATAGGATTAGAGAGGTTCGGTGAGCAAATGAAGACCCTTTGAAGTCATATTGCATGGTACCCATTCCACGGGTCTCAACTCTCCAGGTTTAAGGGATTCTTCCTTCAGCTAAAACATGCATGTGGAACCCAGCGTGTGATCAACCATGTGATCGGGAGACCTGTTCAAATATGTCCCAGTTCTAGTCCCCTGGTACTCGGGTGCAACATTCCAGACGCTTTACTAACACTCTCCCGACTTGGAGAGTCAATGCCTTTAACCTCCTGTTTGGCCCAGTTTGCCCTTTCTGCGGAAGATGAACAGGAATAGGGAGAACCAATGAGAGACTAGCTGGAGGTTTCTGGACGGCCAAATTTAACTCTCATTTCCCACCAGGAAGAGGAATTAAACAAAGGCTCAGCGTGCCGTGCCGGAACCACATTAGGGCCTGAAGCAATCCTGCGGTGTTGCGGCCAGCTCACAAGAAAGCGAGTTGAAGAAAGGAGCTCAGGGGCACTGTAATTCACAAACCTGCAGAGTTATAAATGACAGCTATCGTCCAAAAATATACTGAAGTAAGGCTGACAAGAGGACTTGAAAACGGGGCAGAATTGCAGAAAACCGATTTCAGGAGGTAGACTGCAATTGCATTTAAAGCATAGGAAAAGAGGCAGAACGTCCACAATGATGCACTTGGCCAAAAAGGGCGTATGCGTTTTTTCCTGAATATATTCAGGAAAAAACGCTTACGCCCTTTTTGGCCAACCAAGCAAGCATGCAAAGGAAATCTGCACTACAATGAAGTCTCACTTCCCCCCGGTCAAAAGGGCCATCAGAAAAAAGTGTAAAATCCAGAAAGGCAGGACAGGCCATGGAGAACCTGGAGCCTTGTTACGCTGATGGGCGGGATGTAAATTGCCAACAGCCACTCGGGAGAAGTGTATGGTATTTCCTGAAACATCTAAAAAACAAAACAACAGAGCCTAGGGCACTTCCACTTATGGTCCTATAGCTTAGGGAAATTAAAATCAAAAAGACACAGCCACCCCAAAGTTTGGGACGGCTCCGTTTACAAGAACCTCATTTACGGTACAAGTTCAATATCGCAGAAAGTGAAAAATGGATAAAGAAGTTGTGGTACTTACGTACAATGCAATATCACTCTGCAATGAAATCTATGTCATCAGGCCCATAGCAGCATAATGAGTGGATTCAGGTATGATGATTCTAACTGAAATAAGTCACACAGAAAAAGAAACATCATAAGATATCACTAATACACGGAATGTAAACTTGGCTCCACAAGAACTGAATTACAAAACAGAACAGGGTCTCAAATTTAGAAAACCAACTTATGCTTGCTTATGGGGAATGGTGAGTTGGGGTGCTGCATAAAACCAGAGATTGAAATGAGCACAGATAAAGTTCCTTAAGCCAAATATGTAATAGACAAGAGCTACTCCTTGCTCAACGAAATGGACTCAACACCCCATATTAAACGCCTAAGAATGTACCTGACTAGTAAGTATCTTAAAACCTATGGGTTGCTATGTCCCCGAAAGAGAATCAAGCATGTGTACAGGGGCAGAAACGCAGCAGTGATAGGATTGGAGAAGTTCGGTGAGCAAATGAAGACCCTTTGAATTCATATTGCATAGTACCCATTCCACGGGTCTCAACTCTCCAGGTTTAAGGGATTCTTCTTTCAGCTAAAACATGCATGTGGAACCCAGAGTATGATCAACTGTGTGATCGGGAGACGTGTTCAAATATGTCTCAGTTCTCGTCCCCTGGCACTCGGGTGAAATATTCCAGACGCTTTACTAACACTCTCCCGACTTGGAGAGTCAGTGCCTTTAACCTCCTGTTTGGCCCAGTTTGCAATTTCTGCGTAAGATGAACAGGAATAGGGAGAACCAATGCGAGACTACCTGGAGGTGTCTGGACGGGCAAATTTAACTCTCATTTCCCACCAGGAAGAGGAATTAACCAAAGGCTCAGCATGCACTGCCGGAACCAGATTAGGGCCTGAAGCAATCCTGCGGTGTTGCAGCCAGCTCACAAGAAAGCGAGTTGAAGAAAGGAGCTCAGGGGCACTGTAATTCACAAACCTGCAGAGTTATAAATGACAGCTATCGTCCAAAAGTATACTCAAGTAAGGCTGCCAAGAGGACTTGAAAGCGGGGCAGAATTGCAGGAAACCGATTTCAGGAGGTAGACTGGAATTGCATTTAAAGCATAGCTAAGAGGCAGAACGTCCACAATGATGCACTTGGCCAAAAAGGGCGTATGCGTTTTTTCCTGAATATATTCAGGAAAAAACGCATATGCCCTTTTTGGCCAACCAAGCAAGCTTGCAAAGGAAATCGGCACTCCAATGAAGTCTCACTTCCCCCCGGTCAAAAGGGTCATCTGAAAAAAGTGTAAAATCCAGAAAAGCAGGACAGGCCATGGAGAACTGGGAGCCTTGTTATGCTGATGGGCGGGATGTAAATTTCCAACAGCCACTAGGGAGAAGTGTATGGTGTTTCCTGAAACATCTAAAAAACAAAGCAACAGAGCCTAGGGCACTTCCACTTATGGTCCTATAGCTTAGGGAAATTAAAATCAAAAAGACACAGCCACCCCAAAGTTTGGGACGGCTGTGTTTACAAGAACCTCGTTTACGGTACAAGTTCAATATCGCAGAAAGTGAAAAATGGATAAAGAAGTTGTGGTACTTACGTACAATGGAATATCACTCAGCAATGAAATCTATGTCATCAGGCCCGTAGCAGCATAATGAGTGGATTCAGGTATGATGATTCTAACTGAAATAAGTCACACAGAAAAAGAAACATCATAAGATATCACTAATACACGGAATGTAAACTTGGCTACACAGGAACTCAATTACAAAACAGAACAGGGTTTCAAATTTAGAAAACCAACTTATGCTTGCTTAAGGGGAAAGGTGAGTTGGGGTGCTGCATAAAATCAGAGATTCAAATGAGCACAGATAAAGTTCCTTAAGCCAAATATGTAATAGACAAGAGCTACTCCTTGCTCAACGAAATGGACTCAACACCCCATAGTAAACACCTAAAAATGTACCTGACTAGTAAGTATCTTAAAACCTATGGATTGCTATGTCTCCGAAAGAGAATCAAGCGTGTGTACAGGGGCATAAACGCAGCAGTGATAGGATTGGAGAGGTTTGGTGAGCAAATGAAGAACCTTTGAAGGCATGTGGCATGGTACCCATTCCACGGGTCTCAACTCTGCAGCTTTAAGGGATTCTTCCTTCAGCTAAAACATGCATGTTGTACCCAGCGTATGATCAACCGTGTGATCGGGAGACGTCTTCAAATATGTCTCAGTTCTCGTCCCCTGGTACTTGGGTGCAACATTCCAGATGCTTTGCTAACACTCTCCCGACTTGGAGAGTCAATGCCTTTAACCTCCTGTTTGGCCCACTTTGCAATTTCTGCGGAAGATGAACAGGAATAGGGAGAACCAATGAGAGACTAGCCGGAGGTGTCTGGACGGGCAAATTTCACTCTCATTTCCCACCAGGAAGAGGAATTAACCAAAGGCTCAGCGTGCCGTGCCGGAACCAGATTAGGGCCTGAAGCAATCCTGCGGTGTTGCAGTCAGCTCACAGGAAAGCGAGTTGAAGAAAGGAGCTCAGAGGCACTGTAATTCACAAACCTGCAGAGTTATAAATGACAGCTATCGTCCAAAAATATACTGAAGTAAGGCTGCCAAGAGGACTTGAAAGCGGGGCAGAATTGCAGGAAACCAATTTCAGGAGGTAGACTGGAATTGCATTTAAAGCATAGGAAAAGAGGCAGAACGTCCACAATGATGCACTAGGCCAAAAAGGGCATATGCATTTTTTCCTGAATATATTCAGGAAAAAAGCTTACGCCCTTTTTGGCCAACCAAGTAAGTTTGCAAATGAAATCTGCACTACATTAAGTCTCACTTCCCCCTGGTCAAAAGGGCCATCTGAAAAAAGTGTAAAATCCAGAAAGGCAGGACAGGCAATGGAGAACTGGGAGCCTTGTTATGCTGATGGGCGGGATGTAAATTGCCAACAGCCACTAGGGAGAAGTGTATGGTGTTTCCTGAAACATCTAAAAAACAAAGCAACAGAGCCTAGGGCACTTCCACTTATGGTCCTATAGCTTAGGGAAATTAAAATCAAAAAGACACAGCCACCCCAAAGTTTGGGACGGCTCTGTTTACAAGAACCTCATTTACGGTACAAGTTCAATATCGCAGAAAGTGAAAAATGGATAAAGAAGTTGTGGTACTTACGTACAATGCAATATCACTCAGCAATGAAATCTATGTCATCGGGCCCGTAGCAGCATAATGAGTGGATTCAGGTATGATGATTCTAACTGAAATAAGTCACACAGAAAAAGAAACATCATAAGATATCACTAATACACGGAATGTAAACTTGGCTACACAGGAACTGAATTACAAAACAGAACAGGGTCTCAAACTTAGAACACCAACTTATGCTTGCTTAAGGGGAAAGGTGAGTTGGGGTGCTGCATAAAACCAGAGATTGAAATGAGCACAGATAAAGTTCCTTAAGCCAAATATGTAATAGACAAGAGCTACTCCTTGCTCAACGAAATGGACTCAACAGCCCATATTAAACGCCTAAGAATGTACCTGACTAGTAAGTATCTTAAAACCTATGGAGTGCTATGTCTCCAAAAGAGAATCAAGCTTGTGTACAGGGGCATAAACGCAGCAGTGATAGGATTAGAGAGGTTCGGTGAGCAAATGAAGACCCTTTGAAGTCATATTGCATGGTACCCATTCCACGGGTCTCAACTCTCCAGGTTTAAGGGATTCTTCCTTCAGCTAAAACATGCATGTGGAACCCAGCGTGTGATCAACCATGTGATCAGGAGACCTGTTCAAATATGTCCCAGTTCTAGTCCCCTGGTACTCGGGTGCAACATTCCAGACGCTTTACTAACACTCTCCCGACTTGGAGAGTCAGTGCCTTTAACCTCCTGTTTGGCCCAGTTTGCCCTTTCTGCGGAAGATGAACAGGAATAGGGAGAACCAATGAGAGACTAGCTGGAGGTTTCTGGACGGCCAAATTTAACTCTCATTTCCCACCAGGAAGAGGAATTAAACAAAGGTTCAGCGTGCCGTGCCGGAACCACATTAGGGCCTGAAGCAATCCTGCGGTGTTGCGGCCAGCTCACAAGAAAGCGAGTTGAAGAAAGGAGCTCAGGGGCACTGTAATTCACAAACCTGCAGAGTTATAAATGACAGCTATCGTCCAAAAATATACTGAAGTAAGGCTGACAAGAGGACTTGAAAACGGGGCAGAATTGCAGAAAACCGATTTCAGGAGGTAGACTGGAATTGCATTTAAAGCATAGGAAAAGAGGCAGAACGTCCACAATGATGCACTTGGCCAAAAAGGGCGTATGCGTTTTTTCCTGAATATATTTAGGAAAAAACGCATACGCCCTTTTTGGCCAACCAAGCAAGCTTGCAAAGGAAATCTGCACTACAATGAAGTCTCACTTCCCCCGGTCAAAAGGGCCATCTGAAAAAAGTGTAAAATACAGAAAGGCAGGACAGGCCATGGAGAACCTGGAGCCTTGTTATGCTGATGGACGGGATGTAAATTGCCAACAGCCACTCGGGAGAAGTGTATGGTATTTCCTGAAACATCTAAAAAACAAAACAACAGAGCCTAGGGCACTTCCACTTATGGTCCTATAGCTTAGGGAAATTAAAATCAAAAAGACACAGCCACCCCAAAGTTTGGGACGGCTCCGTTTACAAGAACCTCGTTTACGGTACAAGTTCAATATCGCAGAAAGTGAAAAATGGATAAAGAAGTTGTGGTACTTACGTACAATGCAATATCACTCTGCAATGAAATCTATGTCATCAGGCCCATAGCAGCATAATGAGTGGATTCAGGTATGATGATTCTAACTGAAATAAGTCACACAGAAAAAGAAACATCATAAGATATCACTAATACACGGAATGTAAACTTGGCTCCACAAGAACTGAATTACAAAACAGAACAGGGTCTCAAATTTAGAAAACCAACTTATGCTTGCTTATGGGGAATGGTGAGTTGGGGTGCTGCATAAAACCAGAGATTGAAATGAGCACAGATAAAGTTCCTTAAGCCAAATATGTAATAGACAAGAGCTACTCCTTGCTCAACGAAATGGACTCAACACCCCATATTAAACGCCTAAGAATGTACCTGACTAGTAAGTATCTTAAAACCTATGGGTTGCTATGTCCCCGAAAGAGAATCAAGCATGTGTACAGGGGCAGAAACGCAGCAGTGATAGGATTGGAGAAGTTCGGTGAGCAAATGAAGACCCTTTGAATTCATATTGCATAGTACCCATTCCACGGGTCTCAACTCTCCAGGTTTAAGGGATTCTTCTTTCAGCTAAAACATGCATGTGGAACCCAGAGTATGATCAACTGTGTGATCGGGAGACGTGTTCAAATATGTCTCAGTTCTCGTCCCCTGGCACTCGGGTGAAATATTCCAGACGCTTTACTAACACTCTCCCGACTTGGAGAGTCAGTGCCTTTAACCTCCTGTTTGGCCCAGTTTGCAATTTCTGCGTAAGATGAACAGGAATAGGGAGAACCAATGCGAGACTACCTGGAGGTGTCTGGACGGGCAAATTTAACTCTCATTTCCCACCAGGAAGAGGAATTAACCAAAGGCTCAGCATGCACTGCCGGAACCAGATTAGGGCCTGAAGCAATCCTGCGGTGTTGCAGCCAGCTCACAAGAAAGCGAGTTGAAGAAAGGAGCTCAGGGGCACTGTAATTCACAAACCTGCAGAGTTATAAATGACAGCTATCGTCCAAAAGTATACTCAAGTAAGGCTGCCAAGAGGACTTGAAAGCGGGGCAGAATTGCAGGAAACCGATTTCAGGAGGTAGACTGGAATTGCATTTAAAGCATAGCTAAGAGGCAGAACGTCCACAATGATGCACTTGGCCAAAAAGGGCGTATGCGTTTTTTCCTGAATATATTCAGGAAAAAACGCATATGCCCTTTTTGGCCAACCAAGCAAGCTTGCAAAGGAAATCGGCACTCCAATGAAGTCTCACTTCCCCCCGGTCAAAAGGGTCATCTGAAAAAAGTGTAAAATCCAGAAAAGCAGGACAGGCCATGGAGAACTGGGAGCCTTGTTATGCTGATGGGCGGGATGTAAATTTCCAACAGCCACTAGGGAGAAGTGTATGGTGTTTCCTGAAACATCTAAAAAACAAAGCAACAGAGCCTAGGGCACTTCCACTTATGGTCCTATAGCTTAGGGAAATTAAAATCAAAAAGACACAGCCACCCCAAAGTTTGGGACGGCTGTGTTTACAAGAACCTCGTTTACGGTACAAGTTCAATATCGCAGAAAGTGAAAAATGGATAAAGAAGTTGTGGTACTTACGTACAATGGAATATCACTCAGCAATGAAATCTATGTCATCAGGCCCGTAGCAGCATAATGAGTGGATTCAGGTATGATGATTCTAACTGAAATAAGTCACACAGAAAAAGAAACATCATAAGATATCACTAATACACGGAATGTAAACTTGGCTACACAGGAACTCAATTACAAAACAGAACAGGGTTTCAAATTTAGAAAACCAACTTATGCTTGCTTAAGGGGAAAGGTGAGTTGGGGTGCTGCATAAAATCAGAGATTCAAATGAGCACAGATAAAGTTCCTTAAGCCAAATATGTAATAGACAAGAGCTACTCCTTGCTCAACGAAATGGACTCAACACCCCATAGTAAACACCTAAAAATGTACCTGACTAGTAAGTATCTTAAAACCTATGGATTGCTATGTCTCCGAAAGAGAATCAAGCGTGTGTACAGGGGCATAAACGCAGCAGTGATAGGATTGGAGAGGTTTGGTGAGCAAATGAAGAACCTTTGAAGGCATGTGGCATGGTACCCATTCCACGGGTCTCAACTCTGCAGCTTTAAGGGATTCTTCCTTCAGCTAAAACATGCATGTTGTACCCAGCGTATGATCAACCGTGTGATCGGGAGACGTCTTCAAATATGTCTCAGTTCTCGTCCCCTGGTACTTGGGTGCAACATTCCAGATGCTTTGCTAACACTCTCCCGACTTGGAGAGTCAATGCCTTTAACCTCCTGTTTGGCCCACTTTGCAATTTCTGCGGAAGATGAACAGGAATAGGGAGAACCAATGAGAGACTAGCCGGAGGTGTCTGGACGGGCAAATTTCACTCTCATTTCCCACCAGGAAGAGGAATTAACCAAAGGCTCAGCGTGCCGTGCCGGAACCAGATTAGGGCCTGAAGCAATCCTGCGGTGTTGCAGTCAGCTCACAGGAAAGCGAGTTGAAGAAAGGAGCTCAGAGGCACTGTAATTCACAAACCTGCAGAGTTATAAATGACAGCTATCGTCCAAAAATATACTGAAGTAAGGCTGCCAAGAGGACTTGAAAGCGGGGCAGAATTGCAGGAAACCAATTTCAGGAGGTAGACTGGAATTGCATTTAAAGCATAGGAAAAGAGGCAGAACGTCCACAATGATGCACTAGGCCAAAAAGGGCATATGCATTTTTTCCTGAATATATTCAGGAAAAAAGCTTACGCCCTTTTTGGCCAACCAAGTAAGTTTGCAAATGAAATCTGCACTACATTAAGTCTCACTTCCCCCTGGTCAAAAGGGCCATCTGAAAAAAGTGTAAAATCCAGAAAGGCAGGACAGGCAATGGAGAACTGGGAGCCTTGTTATGCTGATGGGCGGGATGTAAATTGCCAACAGCCACTAGGGAGAAGTGTATGGTGTTTCCTGAAACATCTAAAAAACAAAGCAACAGAGCCTAGGGCACTTCCACTTATGGTCCTATAGCTTAGGGAAATTAAAATCAAAAAGACACAGCCACCCCAAAGTTTGGGACGGCTCTGTTTACAAGAACCTCATTTACGGTACAAGTTCAATATCGCAGAAAGTGAAAAATGGATAAAGAAGTTGTGGTACTTACGTACAATGCAATATCACTCAGCAATGAAATCTATGTCATCGGGCCCGTAGCAGCATAATGAGTGGATTCAGGTATGATGATTCTAACTGAAATAAGTCACACAGAAAAAGAAACATCATAAGATATCACTAATAAACGGAATGTAAACTTGGCTACACAGGAACTGAATTACAAAACAGAACAGGGTCTCAAACTTAGAACACCAACTTATGCTTGCTTAAGGGGAAAGGTGAGTTGGGGTGCTGCATAAAACCAGAGATTGAAATGAGCACAGATAAAGTTCCTTAAGCCAAATATGTAATAGACAAGAGCTACTCCTTGCTCAACGAAATGGACTCAACAGCCCATATTAAACGCCTAAGAATGTACCTGACTAGTAAGTATCTTAAAACCTATGGAGTGCTATGTCTCCAAAAGAGAATCAAGCTTGTGTACAGGGGCATAAACGCAGCAGTGATAGGATTAGAGAGGTTCGGTGAGCAAATGAAGACCCTTTGAAGTCATATTGCATGGTACCCATTCCACGGGTCTCAACTCTCCAGGTTTAAGGGATTCTTCCTTCAGCTAAAACATGCATGTGGAACCCAGCGTGTGATCAACCATGTGATCAGGAGACCTGTTCAAATATGTCCCAGTTCTAGTCCCCTGGTACTCGGGTGCAACATTCCAGACGCTTTACTAACACTCTCCCGACTTGGAGAGTCAGTGCCTTTAACCTCCTGTTTGGCCCAGTTTGCCCTTTCTGCGGAAGATGAACAGGAATAGGGAGAACCAATGAGAGACTAGCTGGAGGTTTCTGGACGGCCAAATTTAACTCTCATTTCCCACCAGGAAGAGGAATTAAACAAAGGTTCAGCGTGCCGTGCCGGAACCACATTAGGGCCTGAAGCAATCCTGCGGTGTTGCGGCCAGCTCACAAGAAAGCGAGTTGAAGAAAGGAGCTCAGGGGCACTGTAATTCACAAACCTGCAGAGTTATAAATGACAGCTATCGTCCAAAAATATACTGAAGTAAGGCTGACAAGAGGACTTGAAAACGGGGCAGAATTGCAGAAAACCGATTTCAGGAGGTAGACTGGAATTGCATTTAAAGCATAGGAAAAGAGGCAGAACGTCCACAATGATGCACTTGGCCAAAAAGGGCGTATGCGTTTTTTCCTGAATATATTTAGGAAAAAACGCATACGCCCTTTTTGGCCAACCAAGCAAGCTTGCAAAGGAAATCTGCACTACAATGAAGTCTCACTTCCCCCGGTCAAAAGGGCCATCTGAAAAAAGTGTAAAATACAGAAAGGCAGGACAGGCCATGGAGAACCTGGAGCCTTGTTATGCTGATGGACGGGATGTAAATTGCCAACAGCCACTCGGGAGAAGTGTATGGTATTTCCTGAAACATCTAAAAAACAAAACAACAGAGCCTAGGGCACTTCCACTTATGGTCCTATAGCTTAGGGAAATTAAAATCAAAAAGACACAGCCACCCCAAAGTTTGGGACGGCTCCGTTTACAAGAACCTCGTTTACGGTACAAGTTCAATATCGCAGAAAGTGAAAAATGGATAAAGAAGTTGTGGTACTTACGTACAATGCAATATCACTCTGCAATGAAATCTATGTCATCAGGCCCATAGCAGCATAATGAGTGGATTCAGGTATGATGATTCTAACTGAAATAAGTCACACAGAAAAAGAAACATCATAAGATATCACTAATACACGGAATGTAAACTTGGCTCCACAAGAACTGAATTACAAAACAGAACAGGGTCTCAAATTTAGAAAACCAACTTATGCTTGCTTATGGGGAATGGTGAGTTGGGGTGCTGCATAAAACCAGAGATTGAAATGAGCACAGATAAAGTTCCTTAAGCCAAATATGTAATAGACAAGAGCTACTCCTTGCTCAACGAAATGGACTCAACACCCCATATTAAACGCCTAAGAATGTACCTGACTAGTAAGTATCTTAAAACCTATGGGTTGCTATGTCCCCGAAAGAGAATCAAGCATGTGTACAGGGGCAGAAACGCAGCAGTGATAGGATTGGAGAAGTTCGGTGAGCAAATGAAGACCCTTTGAATTCATATTGCATAGTACCCATTCCACGGGTCTCAACTCTCCAGGTTTAAGGGATTCTTCTTTCAGCTAAAACATGCATGTGGAACCCAGAGTATGATCAACTGTGTGATCGGGAGACGTGTTCAAATATGTCTCAGTTCTCGTCCCCTGGCACTCGGGTGAAATATTCCAGACGCTTTACTAACACTCTCCCGACTTGGAGAGTCAGTGCCTTTAACCTCCTGTTTGGCCCAGTTTGCAATTTCTGCGTAAGATGAACAGGAATAGGGAGAACCAATGCGAGACTACCTGGAGGTGTCTGGACGGGCAAATTTAACTCTCATTTCCCACCAGGAAGAGGAATTAACCAAAGGCTCAGCATGCACTGCCGGAACCAGATTAGGGCCTGAAGCAATCCTGCGGTGTTGCAGCCAGCTCACAAGAAAGCGAGTTGAAGAAAGGAGCTCAGGGGCACTGTAATTCACAAACCTGCAGAGTTATAAATGACAGCTATCGTCCAAAAGTATACTCAAGTAAGGCTGCCAAGAGGACTTGAAAGCGGGGCAGAATTGCAGGAAACCGATTTCAGGAGGTAGACTGGAATTGCATTTAAAGCATAGCTAAGAGGCAGAACGTCCACAATGATGCACTTGGCCAAAAAGGGCGTATGCGTTTTTTCCTGAATATATTCAGGAAAAAACGCATATGCCCTTTTTGGCCAACCAAGCAAGCTTGCAAAGGAAATCGGCACTCCAATGAAGTCTCACTTCCCCCCGGTCAAAAGGGTCATCTGAAAAAAGTGTAAAATCCAGAAAAGCAGGACAGGCCATGGAGAACTGGGAGCCTTGTTATGCTGATGGGCGGGATGTAAATTTCCAACAGCCACTAGGGAGAAGTGTATGGTGTTTCCTGAAACATCTAAAAAACAAAGCAACAGAGCCTAGGGCACTTCCACTTATGGTCCTATAGCTTAGGGAAATTAAAATCAAAAAGACACAGCCACCCCAAAGTTTGGGACGGCTGTGTTTACAAGAACCTCGTTTACGGTACAAGTTCAATATCGCAGAAAGTGAAAAATGGATAAAGAAGTTGTGGTACTTACGTACAATGGAATATCACTCAGCAATGAAATCTATGTCATCAGGCCCGTAGCAGCATAATGAGTGGATTCAGGTATGATGATTCTAACTGAAATAAGTCACACAGAAAAAGAAACATCATAAGATATCACTAATACACGGAATGTAAACTTGGCTACACAGGAACTCAATTACAAAACAGAACAGGGTTTCAAATTTAGAAAACCAACTTATGCTTGCTTAAGGGGAAAGGTGAGTTGGGGTGCTGCATAAAATCAGAGATTCAAATGAGCACAGATAAAGTTCCTTAAGCCAAATATGTAATAGACAAGAGCTACTCCTTGCTCAACGAAATGGACTCAACACCCCATAGTAAACACCTAAAAATGTACCTGACTAGTAAGTATCTTAAAACCTATGGATTGCTATGTCTCCGAAAGAGAATCAAGCGTGTGTACAGGGGCATAAACGCAGCAGTGATAGGATTGGAGAGGTTTGGTGAGCAAATGAAGAACCTTTGAAGGCATGTGGCATGGTACCCATTCCACGGGTCTCAACTCTGCAGCTTTAAGGGATTCTTCCTTCAGCTAAAACATGCATGTTGTACCCAGCGTATGATCAACCGTGTGATCGGGAGACGTCTTCAAATATGTCTCAGTTCTCGTCCCCTGGTACTTGGGTGCAACATTCCAGATGCTTTGCTAACACTCTCCCGACTTGGAGAGTCAATGCCTTTAACCTCCTGTTTGGCCCACTTTGCAATTTCTGCGGAAGATGAACAGGAATAGGGAGAACCAATGAGAGACTAGCCGGAGGTGTCTGGACGGGCAAATTTCACTCTCATTTCCCACCAGGAAGAGGAATTAACCAAAGGCTCAGCGTGCCGTGCCGGAACCAGATTAGGGCCTGAAGCAATCCTGCGGTGTTGCAGTCAGCTCACAGGAAAGCGAGTTGAAGAAAGGAGCTCAGAGGCACTGTAATTCACAAACCTGCAGAGTTATAAATGACAGCTATCGTCCAAAAATATACTGAAGTAAGGCTGCCAAGAGGACTTGAAAGCGGGGCAGAATTGCAGGAAACCAATTTCAGGAGGTAGACTGGAATTGCATTTAAAGCATAGGAAAAGAGGCAGAACGTCCACAATGATGCACTAGGCCAAAAAGGGCATATGCATTTTTTCCTGAATATATTCAGGAAAAAAGCTTACGCCCTTTTTGGCCAACCAAGTAAGTTTGCAAATGAAATCTGCACTACATTAAGTCTCACTTCCCCCTGGTCAAAAGGGCCATCTGAAAAAAGTGTAAAATCCAGAAAGGCAGGACAGGCAATGGAGAACTGGGAGCCTTGTTATGCTGATGGGCGGGATGTAAATTGCCAACAGCCACTAGGGAGAAGTGTATGGTGTTTCCTGAAACATCTAAAAAACAAAGCAACAGAGCCTAGGGCACTTCCACTTATGGTCCTATAGCTTAGGGAAATTAAAATCAAAAAGACACAGCCACCCCAAAGTTTGGGACGGCTCTGTTTACAAGAACCTCATTTACGGTACAAGTTCAATATCGCAGAAAGTGAAAAATGGATAAAGAAGTTGTGGTACTTACGTACAATGCAATATCACTCAGCAATGAAATCTATGTCATCGGGCCCGTAGCAGCATAATGAGTGGATTCAGGTATGATGATTCTAACTGAAATAAGTCACACAGAAAAAGAAACATCATAAGATATCACTAATAAACGGAATGTAAACTTGGCTACACAGGAACTGAATTACAAAACAGAACAGGGTCTCAAACTTAGAACACCAACTTATGCTTGCTTAAGGGGAAAGGTGAGTTGGGGTGCTGCATAAAACCAGAGATTGAAATGAGCACAGATAAAGTTCCTTAAGCCAAATATGTAATAGACAAGAGCTACTCCTTGCTCAACGAAATGGACTCAACACCCCATATTCAACGCCTAAGAATGTACCTGACTAGTAAGTATCTTAAAACCTATGGAGTGCTATGTCTCCAAAAGAGAATCAAGCTTGTGTACAGGGGCATAAACGCAGCAGTGATAGGATTAGAGAGGTTCGGTGAGCAAATGAAGACCCTTTGAAGTCATATTGCATGGTACCCATTCCACGGGTCTCAACTCTCCAGGTTTAAGGGATTCTTCCTTCAGCTAAAACATGCATGTGGAACCCAGCGTGTGATCAACCATGTGATCAGGAGACCTGTTCAAATATGTCCCAGTTCTAGTCCCCTGGTACTCGGGTGCAACATTCCAGACGCTTTACTAACACTCTCCCGACTTGGAGAGTCAGTGCCTTTAACCTCCTGTTTGGCCCAGTTTGCCCTTTCTGCGGAAGATGAACAGGAATAGGGAGAACCAATGAGAGACTAGCTGGAGGTTTCTGGACGGCCAAATTTAACTCTCATTTCCCACCAGGAAGAGGAATTAAACAAAGGTTCAGCGTGCCGTGCCGGAACCACATTAGGGCCTGAAGCAATCCTGCGGTGTTGCGGCCAGCTCACAAGAAAGCGAGTTGAAGAAAGGAGCTCAGGGGCACTGTAATTCACAAACCTGCAGAGTTATAAATGACAGCTATCGTCCAAAAATATACTGAAGTAAGGCTGACAAGAGGACTTGAAAACGGGGCAGAATTGCAGAAAACCGATTTCAGGAGGTAGACTGGAATTGCATTTAAAGCATAGGAAAAGAGGCAGAACGTCCACAATGATGCACTTGGCCAAAAAGGGCGTATGCGTTTTTTCCTGAATATATTTAGGAAAAAACGCATACGCCCTTTTTGGCCAACCAAGCAAGCTTGCAAAGGAAATCTGCACTACAATGAAGTCTCACTTCCCCCGGTCAAAAGGGCCATCTGAAAAAAGTGTAAAATACAGAAAGGCAGGACAGGCCATGGAGAACCTGGAGCCTTGTTATGCTGATGGACGGGATGTAAATTGCCAACAGCCACTCGGGAGAAGTGTATGGTATTTCCTGATACATCTAAAAAACAAAGCAACAGAGCCTAGGGCACTTCCACTTATGGTCCTATAGCTTAGGGAAATTAAAATCAAAAAGACACAGCCACCCCAAAGTTTGGGACGGCTCCGTTTACAAGAACCTCGTTTACGGTACAAGTTCAATATCACAGAAACTGAAAAATGGATAAAGAAGTTGTGGTACTTACGTACAATGCAATATCACTCTGCAATGAAATCTATGTCATCAGGCCCATAGCAGCATAATGAGTGGATTCAGGTATGATGATTCTAACTGAAATAAGTCACACAGAAAAAGAAACATCATAAGATATCACTAATACACGGAATGTAAACTTGGCTCCACAAGAACTGAATTACAAAACAGAACAGGGTCTCAAATTTAGAAAACCAACTTATGCTTGCTTAAGTGGAAGGGTAAGTTGGGGTGCTGCATAAAACCAGAGATTGAAATGAGCACAGATAAAGTTCCTTAAGCCAAACATGTAACAGACAAGAGCTACTCCTTGCTCAACGAAATGGACTCAACACCCCATATTAAACGCCTAAGAATGTACCTGACTAGTAAGTATCTTAAAACCTATGGGTTGCTATGTCCCCGAAAGAGAATCAAGCATGTGTACAGGGGCAGAAACGCAGCAGTGATAGGATTGGAGAAGTTCGGTGAGCAAATGAAGACTCTTTGAATTCATATTGCATAGTACCCATTCCACGGGTCTCAACTCTCCAAGTTTAAGAGATTCTTCCTTCAGCTAAAACATGCATGTGGAACCCAGAGTATGATCAACCGTGTGATCGGGAGACGTGTTCAAATATGTCTCAGTTCTCGTCCCCTGGGCCTCGGGTGAAACATTCCAGACGCTTTACTAACACTCTCCCGACTTGGAGAGTCAGTGCCTTTAACCTCCTGTTTGGCCCAGTTTGCAATTTCTGCGTAAGATGAACAGGAATAGGGAGAACCAATGAGAGACTACCTGGAGGTGTCTGGACGGGCAAATTTAACTCTCATTTCCCACCAGGAAGAGGAATTAACCAAAGGCTCAGCATTCAGTGCCGGAACCAGATTAGGGCCTGAAGCAATCCTGCGGTGTTGCAGCCAGCTCACAAGAAAGCGAGTTGAAGAAAGGAGCTCAGGCGCACTGTAATTCACAAACCTGCAGAGTTATAAATGACAGCTATCGTCCAAAAGTATACTCAAGTAAGGCTGCCAAGAGGACTTGAAAGTGGGGCAGAATTGCAGGAAACCGATTTCACGAGGTAGACTGGAATTGCATTTAAAGCATAGTTAAAGAGGCACAACGTCCACAATGATGCACTTGGCCAAAAGGGGCGTATGCGTTTTTTCCTGAATATATTCAGGAAAAAACGCATACGCCCTTTTTGGCCAACCAAGCAAGCTTGC
This sequence comes from Orcinus orca, assembly GCF_937001465.1. Taxonomy (NCBI): domain Eukaryota; kingdom Metazoa; phylum Chordata; class Mammalia; order Artiodactyla; family Delphinidae; genus Orcinus; species Orcinus orca. Next base: position 41,070,927 of record NC_064561.1, read on the forward strand.
AAAGGAAATCGGCACTACAATGAAGTCTCACTTCCCCCCGGTCAAAAGGGTCATCTGAAAAAAGTGTAAAATCCAGAAAAGCAGGACAGGCCATGGAGAACTGGGAGCCTTGTTATGCTGATGGGCGGTATGTAAATTGCCAAGAGCCACTGGGGAGAATTGTATGGTGTTTCCTGAAACATCTAAAAAACAAAGCAACAGAGCCTAGGGCACTTCCACTTATGGTCCTATAGCTTATGGAAATTAAAATCAAAAACACACAGCCACCCCAAAGTTTGGGACGGCTGTGTTTACAAGAACCTCGTTTACGGTACAAGTTCAATATCGCAGAAAGTGAAAAATGGATAAAGAAGTTGTGGTACTTACGTACAATGGAATATCACTCAGCAATGAAATCTATGTCATCAGGCCCATAGCAGCATAATGAGTGGATTCAGGTATGATGATTCTAACTGAAATAAGTCACACAGAAAAAGAAACATCATAAGATATCACTAATACACGGAATGTAAACTTGGCTACACAGGAACTCAATTACAAAACAGAACAGGGTTTCAAATTTAGAAAACCAACTTATGCTTGCTTAAGGGGAAAGGTGAGTTGGGGTGCTGCATAAAATCAGAGATTGAAATGAGCACAGATAAAGTTCCTTAAGCCAAATATGTAATAGACAAGAGCTACTCCTTGCTCAACGAAATGGACTCAACACCCCATATTAAACGCCTAAAAATGTACCTGACTAATAAGTATCTTAAAACCTATGGATTGCTATGTCTCCGAAAGAGAATCAAGCGTGTGTACAGGGGCATAAACGCAGCAGTGATAGGATTGGAGAGGTTTGGTGAGCAAATGAAGAACCTTTGAAGGCATGTTGCATGGTACCCATTCCACGGGTCTCAACTCTCCAGCTTTAAGGGATTCTTCCTTCAGCTAAAACATGCATGTGGAACCCAGAGTATGATCAACCGTGTGATTAGGAGACGTCTTCAAATATGTCTCAGTTCTGGTCCCCTGGTACTCAAGTGCAACATTCCAGACGCTTTACTGACACTCTCCCGACTTGGAGAGTCAGTGCCTTTAACCTCCTGTTTGGCCCACTTTGCAATTTCTGCAGAAGATGAACAGGAATAGGGAGAACCAATGAGAGACTAGCTGGAGGTGTCTGGACGGGCAAATTTCACTCTCATTTCCCACCAGGAAAAGGAATTAACCAAAGTCTCAGCATGCCGTGCTGGAACCAGATTAGGGCCTGAAGCAATCCTGCGGTGTTGCGGCCAGCTCACAAGAAAGCGAGTTGTAGAAAGGAGCTCAGGGGCACTGTAATTCACAAACCTGCAGAGTTATAAATGACAGCTATCATCCAAAAATATACTGAAGCAAGGCTGCCAAGAGGACTTGAAAGCGGGGCAGAATTGCAGGAAACCGATTTCAGGAGGTAGACTGGAATTGCATTTAAAGCATAGGAAAAGAGGCAGAACGTCCACAATGATGCACTTGGCCAAAAAGGGCGTATGCGTTTTTTCCTGAATATATTCAGGAAAAAACGCATACGCACTTTTTGGCCAACCAAGCAAGCTTGCAAAGGAAATCTGCACACCAATGAAGTCTCACTTCCACCCGGTCAAAAGGGCCATCAGAAAAAAGTGTAAAATCCAGAAAGGCAGGACAGGCCATGGAGAACTGGGAGCCTTGTTATGCTGATGGGTGGGATGTAAATTGCCAAGAGCCACTCGGGAGCACTGTATGGTGTTTCCTGAAACATCTAAAAAACAAAGCAACAGAGCCTAGGGCACTTCCACTTATGGTCCTATAGCTTAGGGAAATTAAAATCAAAAAGACACAGCCACCCCAAAGTTTGGGATGGCTCTGTTTACAAGAACCTCGTTTACGGTACAAGTTCAATATCGCAGAAAATGAAAAATGGATAAAGAAGTGGTGGTACTTATGTACAATGCAATATCACTCATCAATGAAATCTATGTCATCAGGCCCGTAGCAGCATAATGAGTGGATTCAGGTATGATGATTCTAATTGAAATAAGTCACACAGAAAAAGAAACATCATAAGATATCACTAACACGCGGAATGTAAACTTGGCTACACAGGAACTGAATTACAAAACAGAACAGGGTCTCAAATTTAGAAAACCAACTTATGCTTGCTTACGGGGAAAGGTGAGTTGGGGTGCTGCATAAAACCAGAGATTGAAATGAGCACAGATAAAGTTCCTTAAGCCAAATATGTAATAGACAAGAGCTACTCCTTGCTCAACGAAATGGACTCAACACCCCATATTCAATGCCTAAGAATGTACTTGACTAGTAAGTATCTTAAAACCTATGGATTGCTATGTCTCTGAAAGAGAATCAAGCGTTTGTACAGGCATAAACGCAGCAGTGATAGGATTGGAGAGGTTCGGTGAGCAAATGAAGACCCTTTGAAGTCATATTGCATGGTACCCATTCCACGAGTCTCAACTCTCCAGGTTTAAGGGATTCTTCCTTCAGCGAAAACATGCATGTGGAACCCAGAGTGTGATCAACCATGTGATCGGGAGACCTGTTCAAATATTTCCCAGTTCTAGTCCCCTGGTACTCGGGTGCAACATTCCAGACACTTTACTAACACTCTCCCGACTTGGAGAATCAGTGCCTTTAACCTCCTGTTTGGCCCAGTTTGCAATTTCTGTGGAAGATGAACAGGAATAGGGAGAACCAATGAGAGACTAACTGGAGGTGTCTGGACGGGCAAATTTCACTCTCATTTCCCACCAGGAAGAGGAATTAACCAAAGGCTCAGCGTGCCGTGCCGGAACCAGATTAGGGCCTGAAGCAATCCTGCGATGTTGCGGCCAGCTCACAAGAAAGCGAGTGGAAGAAAGTAGCTCAGGGGCACTGTAATTCACAAACCTGCAGAGTTATAAATGACAGCTATCGTCCAAAAATATACTGAAGTAAGGCTGCCAAGAGGACTTGAAAGCGGGGCAGAATTGCAGGAAACCGATTTCACGAGGTAGACTGGAATTGCATTTAAAGCATAGTTAAAGAGGCAGAACGTCCACAATGATGCACTTGGCCAAAAAGGGCGTATGCGTTTTTTCAGGAATATATTCAGGAAAAAACGCATACGCCCTTTTTGGCCAACCAAGCAAGCTTGCAAATGAAATCTGCACTCCAATGAAGTCTCACTTCCCTCCGGTCAAAAGAGCCATCTGAAAGAAGTGTAAAATCCAGAAAGGCAGGACAGGCCATGGAGAACTGGGAGCCTTGTTATGCTGATGGGTGGGATGTAAATTGCCAACAGCCACTGGGGAGAAGTGTATGGTGTTTCCTGAAACATCTAAAAAACAAAGCAACAGAGCCTAGGGCACTTCCACTTATGGTCCTATAGCTCAGGGAAATTAAAATCAAAAAGACACAGCCACCCAAAGTTTGGGACGGCTCTGTTTACAAGAACCTCATTTACGGTACAAGTTCAATATCGCAGAAAGTGAAAAATGGATAAAGAAGTTGTGGTACTTACGTACAATGCAATATCACTCAGCAATTAAATCTATGTCATCAGGCCCGTAGCAGCATAATGAGTGGGTTCAGGTATGATGATTCTAACTGAAATAAGTCACACAGAAAAAGAAACATCATAGGATATCTCTAATACACGGAATGTAAACTTGGCTACACAGGAATTGAATTACAAAACAGAACAGGGTCTCAACTTTAGAAAACCAACTTATGCTTGCTTAAGGGGAAAGGTGAGTTGGGGTGCTGCATAAAACCAGAGATTGAAATGAGCACAGATAAAGTTCCTTAAGCCAAATATGTAATAGACAAGAGCTACTCCTTGCTCAACGAAATGGACTCAACACCCCATATTCAACGCCTAAGAATGTACCTGACTAGTAAGTATCTTAAAACCTATGGATTGCTATGTCTCTTAAAGAGAATCAAGCGTGTGTACAGGGGCATAAACGCAGCAGTGATAGGATTGGAGAGGTTCGGTGAGCAAATGAAGAGCCGTTGAAATCATATTGCATGGTACCCATTCCACGGGTCTCAACTCTCCAGGTTTAAGGGATTCTTCCTTCAGCTAAAACATGCATGTGGAACCCAGAGTATGATCAACCGTGTGATCGCGAGACGTGTTCAAATATGTCTCAGTTCTCGTCCCCTGGTACTCGGGTGCAACATTCCAAATGCTTTACTAACACTCTCCTGACTTGGAGAGTCAGTGCCTTTAACCTCCTGTTTGGCCCAGTTTGCAATATCTGTGGAAGATGAACAGGAATAGGGAGAACCAATGCGAGACTACCTGGAGGTGTCTGGACGGGCAAATTTATCTCTCATTTCCCACCAGAAAGAGGAATTAGCCAAAGGCTCAGCATGCCGTGCCGGAACCAGATTAGGGCCTGAAGCAATCCTGCGGTGTTGCGGCCAGCTCACAAGAAAGCGAGTTGAAGAAAGGAGCTCAGGGGCACTGTCATACACAAACCTGCAGAGTTATAAATGACAGCTATCGCCCAAAAATATACTGAAGTAAGGCTGCCAAGAGGACTTGAAAGCGGGGCAGAATTGCAGAAAACCAATTTCACGAGGTAGACTGGAATTGCATTTAAAGCATAGGAAAAGAGGCAGAACGTCCACAATGATGCACTTGGCCAAAAAGGGCGTATGCGTTTTTTCCTGAATATATTCAGGAAAAAACGCATACGCCCTTTTTGGCCAACCAAGCAAGCTTGCAAAGGAAATCTGCACTCCAATGAAGTCTCACTTCCCCCCGGTCAAAAGGGCCATGTGAAAAAAGTGTAAAATCCAGAAAGGCAGGAAAGGCCATGGAGAACTGGGAGCCTTGTTATGCTGATGGGCGGGATGTAAATTGCCAACAGCCACTCGGGAGAAGTGTATGGTGTTTCCTGAAACATCCATAAAACAAAGCAACAGAGCCTAGGGTAGTTCCACTTATGGTCTTATAGTTTAGGGAAATTAAAATCAAAAAGACAGAGCCACCCCAAAGTTTGGGATGGCTTCGTTTACAAGAACCTCGTTTACGGTACAAGTTCAATATCGCAGAAAGTGAATAATGGATAAAGAAGTTGTGGTACTTACGTACAATGCAATATCACTCACCATTGAAATCTATGTCATCAGACCCGTAGCAGCATAATGAGTGGATTCAGGTATGATGATTCTAACTGAAATAAGTCACACAGAGAAAGAAACATCATAAGATATCACTAATACACGGAATGTAAACTTGGCTACACAGGAATTGAATTACAAAACAGAACAGGGTCTCAAATTTAGAAAACCAACTTATGCTTGCTTACGGGGAAAGGTGAGTTGGGATGCTGCATAAAACCAGAGATTGAAATGAGCACAGATAAAGTTCCTTCAGCCAAATATGTAATAGACAAGAGCTACTCCTTGCTCAATGAAATGGACTCAACACACCATATTAAACGCCTAAGAATGTACCTGACTAGTAAGTATCTTAAAACCTATGGATTGCTATGTCTCCGAAAGAGAATCAAGTGTGTGTACAGGGGCATAAACGCAGCAGTGATAGGATTGGAGAGGTTCGGTGAGCAAATGAAGACCCTTTGAAGTCATATTGCATGGTACCCATTCCATGGGTCTCAACTCTCCAGGTTTAAGGGATTCTTCCTTCAGCTAAAACATGCATGTGGAACCCAGAGTATGATCCACCGTGTGATCAGGAAACGTGTTCAAATGTGTCTCAGTTTTCGTCCCCTGGTACTCGGGTGCAACATTCGAGACACTTTACTAACACTCTCCCCACTTGGAGAGTCAGTGCCTTTAACCTCCTGTTTGGCCCAGTTTGCAATTTCTGCAGAAAATGAACAGGAATAGGGAGAACCAATGAGAGACTAGCTTGAGGTGTCTGGACGGGCAAATTTAACTCTCATTTCCCACCAGGAAGAGGAATTAACCAAAGGCTCAGCGTGCCGTGCCGGAATCACACTAGGGCCTGAAACAATCCTGCGGTGTTGCGGCCAGCTCACAAGAAAGGTAGTTGAAGAAAGGAGCTCAGGGGCACTGTCATTCACAAACCTGCAGAGTTATAAATGACAGCTATCTTCCAAAAATATATTGAAGTAAGGCTGCCAAGAGGACTTGAAAGTGGGGCAGAATTGCATGAAACCGATTTCAGGAGGCAGACTAGTATTGCATGTAAAGCATAGGAAAAGAGGCAGAACGTCCTCAATGATGCACTTGGCCGAAAAGGGAGTAAGCGTTTTACCCTGAATATATTCAGGAAAAAACGCATACGCCCTTTTTGGCCAACCAAGCAAGCTTGCAAAGGAAATCTGCACTACAATGAAGTCTCACTGCCCCCCGGTCAAAAGGGCCATCTGAAAAAAGTGTAAAATCCAGAAAGGCAGGACAGGCCATGGAGAACTGGGAGCCTTGTTATGCTGATGGGCGGGATGTAAATTGCCAACAGCCACTCTGGAGAAGTGTATGGTGTTTCCTGAAACATCCAAAAAACAAATTAACAGAGCCTAGGGCACTTCCACTTATGGTCCTATAGCTTAGGGAAATTAAAATCAAAAAGACACAGCCACCCCAAAGTTTGGGACGGCTCTGTTAACAAGAACCTCGTTTACGGTACCAGTTCAATATCGCAGAAAGCGAAAAATGGATAAAGAATTTGTGTTACTTACGTACAATGCAATATCACTCAGCAATGAAATCTATGTCATCAGGCCCATAGCAGCATAATGAGTGGATTCAGGTACGATGATTCTAAGTGAAATACGTCACACAGAAAAAGAAACATCATAAGATATCACTACTACACGGAATGTAAACTTGACTACACAGGAACTGAATTACAAAACAGAACAGAGTCTGAAATGTAGACAACCAACTTATGCTTGCTTAAGGGGAAAGGTGAGTTGAGGTGCTGCATAAAAGCAGAGATTGAAATGAGCACAGATACCGTTCCATAAGCCAAATATGTAATAGACAAGAGCTACTCCTTGCTCAACGAAGTGGACTCAACACCCCATATTAAACGCCTAAGAATATACCTGACTAGTAAGAATCTTAAAACCTATGGATTTATATGTTTCCGAAAGAGAATCAAGTGTGTGTACAGCGGCATAAATGCAGCAGTGGTAGGATTGGTGAGGTTCGGTGAGCAAATGCAGACCCTTTGAAGTCATATTGCATGGTACCCATTCCATGGGTCTCAACTCTCCAGGTTTAAGGGATTCTTCCTTCAGCTAAAACATGCATGTGGAACCCAGAGTATGATCCACCGTGTGATCGGGAAACGTGCTCAAATGTGTCTCAGTTTTCGTCCCCTGGTACTCGGGTGCAACATTCCAGATGCTTTACTACCACTCTCCCCACTTGGAGAGTCAGTGCCTTTAACCTCCTGTTTGGCCCAGTTTGCAATTTCTGCGGAAGATGAACAGAAATAGGGAGAACCAATGAGAGACTAGCTGGAGGTGTCTGGACGGGCAAATTTAACTCTCATTTCCCACCAGGAAGAGGAATTAACCAAAGGCTCAACGTGCCGTGCCAGAACCACACTAGAGCCTGAAGCAATCCTGCTGTGTTGCGGCCAGCTCACAAGAAAGCGAGTTAAAGAAAGGAGCTCAGGGGCACTGTAATTCACAAACCTGCAGAGTTATAAATGACAGCTATCGTCCAAAAATATATTGAAGTAAGGCTGCCAAGAGGACTTGAAAGCAGGGCAGAATTGCAGGAACCGATTTCAGGAGGTAGACTAGAATTGCATGTAAAGCATAGGAAAAGAGGCAGAACGTCCACAATGATGCACTTGGCCAAAAAGGGCGTATGCGTTTTTTCCTGAATATATTCAGGAAAAAACGCATACGCACTTTTTGGCCAACCAAGCAAGCTTGCAAAGGAAATCTGCACTATAATGAAGTCTCACTGCCCCCTGGTCAAAAGGGCCATCTGAAAAAAGGGTAAAATCCAGAAAGGCAGGACAGGCCATGGAGAACTGGGAGCCTTGTTATGCTGATGGGCGGGATGTAAATTGCCAACAGCCACTCTGGAGAAGTGTATGGTGTTTCCTGAAACATCCAAAAAACAAATTAACAGAGCCTAGGGCACTTCCACTTATGGTCCTATAGCTTAGGGAAATTAAAATCAAAAAGACACAGCCACCCCAAAGTTTGGGACGGCTCTGTTAACAAGAACCGCGTTTACAGTACCAGTTCAATATCGCAGAAAGCGAAAAATGGATAAAGAATTTGTGTTACTTACGTACAATGCAATATCACTCAGCAATGAAATCTATGTCATCAGGCCCATAGCAGCATAATGAGTGGATTCAGGTACGATGATTCTAAGTGAAATACGTCACACAGAAAAAGAAACATCATAAGATATCACTACTACACGGAATGTAAACTTGACTACACAGGAACTGAATTACAAAACAGAACAGAGTCTGAAATGTAGACAACCAACTTATGCTTGCTTAAGGGGAAAGGTGAGTTGAGGTGCTGCATAAAAGCAGAGATTGAAATGAGCACAGATACCGTTCCATAAGCCAAATATGTAATAGACAAGAGCTACTCCTTGCTCAACGAAGTGGACTCAACACCCCATATTAAACGCCTAAGAATATACCTGACTAGTAAGAATCTTAAAACCTATGGATTTATATGTCTCCGAAAATGAATCAAGCATGTGTACAGTGGCATAAACGCAGCAGTGATAGGATTGGTGAGGTTCGGTGAGCAAATGCAGACCCTTTGAAGTCATATTGCATGGTACCCATTCCATGGGTCTCAACTCTCCAGGTTTAAGGGATTCTTCCTTCAGCTAAAACATGCATGTGGAACCCAGAGTATGATCGACCATGTGATCGGGATACGTGTTCAAATGTGTCTCAGTTTTCATCCCCTTGTACTCGGGTGCAACATTCCAGACGGTTTACTAACACTCTCCTCACTTGGAGAGTCAGTTCCTTTAACCTCCTGTTTGGCCCAGTTTGCAATTTCTGCGGAAAATGAACAGGAATAGGGAGAACCAATGAGAGACTAGCTGGAGGTGTCTGGACGGGCAAATTTAACTCTCATTTCCCACCAGGAAGAGGAATTAACTAAAGGCTCAGCGTGCCGTGCCGGAACCACACTAGGGCCTGAAGCAATCCTGCGGTGTTGCGGCCATCTCACAAGAAAGCGAGTTAAAGAAAGGAGCTCAGGGGTACTATCATTCACAAACTTGCAGAGTTATAAATGACAGCTATCATCCAAAAATATATTGAAGTAAGGCTGCCAAGAGGACTTGAAAGTGGGGCATTATTGCAGAAAACCGATTTCAGGAGGTAGACTGGAATTGCATGTAAAGCATAGGAAAAGAGGCAGAACGTCCACACTGATGCAGTTGGCGAAAAAGGGCGTATGCGTTTTTTACTGAATATATTCAGGAAAAAACGCATATGCACTTTTTGGCCAACCAAGCAAGCTTTCAAAGGAAATCTGCAGTACAATGAAGCCTCACTGCCCCCCGGTCAAAAGGGCCATCTGAAAAAAGTGTAAAATCCAGAAAGTTAGGACAGGCCATGGAGAACTGGGAGCCTTGTTATGCTGATGGGCGGGATGTAAATTGCCAACAGCCACTCTGGAGAAGTGTATGGTGTTTCCTGAAACATCTAAAATACAAAGCAACAGAACCTAGGGCACTTCCACTTATGGTCCTATAGCTTAGGGAAATTAAAATCAAAAAGACACAGCCACCCCAAGGTTTGGGACGGCTCTGTTTACAAGAACCTCCTTTACGGTAAAAGTTCAATATCACAGAGAGCGAAAAATGGATAAAGAAGTTGTGGTACTTACGTACAATGTAATATCATTCAGCAATGAAATCTATGTCATCAGGCCTGTAGAAGCATAATGAGTGGATTCAGGTACGATGATTCTAAGTGAAATAAGTCACACAGAAAAAGAAACATCATAAGATATCTCTAATACACGGAATGTAATCTTGGCTACACAGGAACTGAATTACAAAACAGAACAGGGTCTCAAATGTAGAAAACCAACTTATGCTTGCTTAAGGGGAAAGGTGAGTTGGGGTGCTGCATAAAACCAGAGATTGAAATTAGCACAGATACAGTTCTATAAGCCAAATATGTAATAGACAAGAGCTACTCCTTCCTCAACGAAGTGGACTCAACACAACATATTAAACGCCTAAGAATATACCTGACTAGTAAGAATCTTAAAACCTATGGATTTATATGTCTCCGAAAGAGAATCAAGTGTGTGTACAGCGGCATAAATGCAGCAGTGGTAGGATTGGTGAGGTTCGGTGAGCAAATGCAGACCCTTTGAAGTCATATTGCATGGTACCCATTCCATGGGTCTCAACTCTCCAGGTTTAAGGGATTCTTCCTTCAGCTAAAACATGCATGTGGAACCCAGAGTATGATCCACCGTGTGATCGGGAAACGTGCTCAAATGTGTCTCAGTTTTCGTCCCCTGGTACTCGGGTGCAACATTCCAGATGCTTTACTACCACTCTCCCCAGTTGGAGAGTCAGTGCCTTTAACCTCCTGTTTGGCCCAGTTTGCAATTTCTGCGGAAGATGAACAGGAATAGGGAGAACCAATGAGAGACTAGCTGGAGGTGTCTGGACGGGCAAATTTAACTCTCATTTCCCACCAGGAAGAGGAATTAACCAAAGGCTCAACGTGCCATGCCAGAACCACACTAGAGCCTGAAGCAATCCTGCTGTGTTGCGGCCAGCTCACAAGAAAGCGAGTTAAAGAAAGGAGCTCAGGGGCACTGTAATTCACAAACCTGCAGAGTTATAAATGACAGCTATCGTCCAAAAATATATTGAAGTAAGGCTGCCAAGAGGACTTGAAAGCGGGGCAGAATTGCAGGAACCGATTTCAGGAGGTAGACTAGAATTGCATGTAAAGCATAGGAAAAGAGGCAGAACGTCCACAATGATGCACTTGGCCAAAAAGGGCGTATGCGTTTTTTCCTGAATATATTCAGGAAAAAACGCATACGCACTTTTTGGCCAACCAAGCAAGCTTGCAAAGGAAATCTGCACTATAATGAAGTCTCACTGCCCCCTGGTCAAAAGGGCCATCTGAAAAAAGTGTAAAATCCAGAAAGGCAGGACAGGCCATGGAGAACTGGGAGCCTTGTTATGCTGATGGGCGGGATGTAAATTGCCAACAGCCACTCTGGAGAAGTGTATGGTGTTTCCTGAAACATCCAAAAAACAAATTAACAGAGCCTAGGGCACTTCCACTTATGGTCCTATAGCTTAGGGAAATTAAAATCAAAAAGACACAGCCACCCCAAAGTTTGGGACGGCTCTGTTAACAAGAACCTCGTTTACGGTACCAGTTCAATATCGCAGAAAGCGAAAAATGGATAAAGAATTTGTGTTACTTACGTACAATGCAATATCACTCAGCAATGAAATCTATGTCATCAGGCCCATAGCAGCATAATGAGTGGATTCAGGTACGATGATTCTAAGTGAAATACGTCACACAGAAAAAGAAACATCATAAGATATCACTACTACACGGAATGTAAACTTGACTACACAGGAACTGAATTACAAAACAGAACAGAGTCTGAAATGTAGACAACCAACTTATGCTTGCTTAAGGGGAAAGGTGAGTTGAGGTGCTGCATAAAAGCAGAGATTGAAATGAGCACAGATACCGTTCCATAAGCCAAATATGTAATAGACAAGAGCTACTCCTTGCTCAACGAAGTGGACTCAACACCCCATATTAAACGCCTAAGAATATACCTGACTAGTAAGAATCTTAAAACCTATGGATTTATATGTCTCCGAAAATGAATCAAGCATGTGTACAGTGGCATAAACGCAGCAGTGATAGGATTGGTGAGGTTTGGTGAGCAAATGCAGACCCTTTGAAGTCATATTGCATGGTACCCATTCCATGGGTCTCAACTCTCCAGGTTTAAGGGATTCTTCCTTCAGCTAAAACATGCATGTGGAACCCAGAGTATGATCGACCATGTGATCGGGATACGTGTTCAAATGTGTCTCAGTTTTCATCCCCTTGTACTCGGGTGCAACATTCCAGACGCTTTACTAACACTCTCCTCACTTGGAGAGTCAGTTCCTTTAACCTCCTGTTTGGCCCAGTTTGCAATTTCTGCGGAAAATGAACAGGAATAGGGAGAACCAATGAGAGACTAGCTGGAGGTGTCTGGACGGGCAAATTTAACTCTCATTTCCCACCAGGAAGAGGAATTAACTAAAGGCTCAGCGTGCCGTGCCGGAACCACACTAGGGCCTGAAGCAATCCTGCGGTGTTGCGGCCATCTCACAAGAAAGCGAGTTAAAGAAAGGAGCTCAGGGGTACTATCATTCACAAACTTGCAGAGTTATAAATGACAGCTATCATCCAAAAATATATTGAAGTAAGGCTGCCAAGAGGACTTGAAAGTGGGGCATTATTGCAGAAAACCGATTTCAGGAGGTAGACTGGAATTGCATGTAAAGCATAGGAAAAGAGGCAGAACGTCCACAATGATGCAGTTGGCGAAAAAGGGCGTATGCGTTTTTTACTGAATATATTCAGGAAAAAACGCATATGCACTTTTTGGCCAACCAAGCAAGCTTTCAAAGGAAATCTGCAGTACAATGAAGCCTCACTGCCCCCCGGTCAAAAGGGCCATCTGAAAAAAGTGTAAAATCCAGAAAGTTAGGACAGGCCATGGAGAACTGGGAGCCTTGTTATGCTGATGGGCGGGATGTAAATTGCCAACAGCCACTCTGGAGAAGTGTATGGTGTTTCCTGAAACATCTAAAATACAAAGCAACAGAACCTAGGGCACTTCCACTTATGGTCCTATAGCTTAGGGAAATTAAAATCAAAAAGACACAGCCACCCCAAGGTTTGGGACGGCTCTGTTTACAAGAACCTCCTTTACGGTAGAAGTTCAATATCACAGAGAGCGAAAAATGGATAAAGAAGTTGTGGTACTTACGTACAATGTAATATCATTCAGCAATGAAATCTATGTCATCAGGCCTGTAGAAGCATAATGAGTGGATTCAGGTACGATGATTCTAAGTGAAATAAGTCACACAGAAAAAGAAACATCATAAGATATCTCTAATACACGGAATGTAATCTTGGCTACACAGGAACTGAATTACAAAACAGAACAGGGTCTCAAATGTAGAAAACCAACTTATGCTTGCTTAAGGGGAAAGGTGAGTTGGGGTGCTGCATAAAACCAGAGATTGAAATTAGCACAGATACAGTTCTATAAGCCAAATATGTAATAGACAAGAGCTACTCCTTCCTCAACGAAGTGGACTCAACACAACATATTAAACGCCTAAGAATATACCTGACTAGTAAGAATCTTAAAACCTATGGATTTATATGTCTCCGAAAGAGAATCAAGTGTGTGTACAGCGGCATAAATGCAGCAGTGGTAGGATTGGTGAGGTTCGGTGAGCAAATGCAGACCCTTTGAAGTCATATTGCATGGTACCCATTCCATGGGTCTCAACTCTCCAGGTTTAAGGGATTCTTCCTTCAGCTAAAACATGCATGTGGAACCCAGAGTATGATCCACCGTGTGATCGGGAAACGTGCTCAAATGTGTCTCAGTTTTCGTCCCCTGGTACTCGGGTGCAACATTCCAGATGCTTTACTACCACTCTCCCCACTTGGAGAGTCAGTGCCTTTAACCTCCTGTTTGGCCCAGTTTGCAATTTCTGCGGAAGATGAACAGGAATAGGGAGAACCAATGAGAGACTAGCTGGAGGTGTCTGGACGGGCAAATTTAACTCTCATTTCCCACCAGGAAGAGGAATTAACCAAAGGCTCAACGTGCCGTGCCAGAACCACACTAGAGCCTGAAGCAATCCTGCTGTGTTGCGGCCAGCTCACAAGAAAGCGAGTTAAAGAAAGGAGCTCAGGGGCACTGTAATTCACAAACCTGCAGAGTTATAAATGACAGCTATCGTCCAAAAATATATTGAAGTAAGGCTGCCAAGAGGACTTGAAAGCGGGGCAGAATTGCAGGAACCGATTTCAGGAGGTAGACTAGAATTGCATGTAAAGCATAGGAAAAGAGGCAGAACGTCCACAATGATGCACTTGGCCAAAAAGGGCGTATGCGTTTTTTCCTGAATATATTCAGGAAAAAACGCATACGCACTTTTTGGCCAACCAAGCAAGCTTGCAAAGGAAATCTGCACTATAATGAAGTCTCACTGCCCCCTGGTCAAAAGGGCCATCTGAAAAAAGTGTAAAATCCAGAAAGGCAGGACAGGCCATGGAGAACTGGGAGCCTTGTTATGCTGATGGGCGGGATGTAAATTGCCAACAGCCACTCTGGAGAAGTGTATGGTGTTTCCTGAAACATCCAAAAAACAAATTAACAGAGCCTAGGGCACTTCCACTTATGGTCCTATAGCTTAGGGAAATTAAAATCAAAAAGACACAGCCACCCCAAAGTTTGGGACGGCTCTGTTAACAAGAACCTCGTTTACGGTACCAGTTCAATATCGCAGAAAGCGAAAAATGGATAAAGAATTTGTGTTACTTACGTACAATGCAATATCACTCAGCAATGAAATCTATGTCATCAGGCCCATAGCAGCATAATGAGTGGATTCAGGTACGATGATTCTAAGTGAAATACGTCACACAGAAAAAGAAACATCATAAGATATCACTACTACACGGAATGTAAACTTGACTACACAGGAACTGAATTACAAAACAGAACAGAGTCTGAAATGTAGACAACCAACTTATGCTTGCTTAAGGGGAAAGGTGAGTTGAGGTGCTGCATAAAAGCAGAGATTGAAATGAGCACAGATACCGTTCCATAAGCCAAATATGTAATAGACAAGAGCTACTCCTTGCTCAACGAAGTGGACTCAACACCCCATATTAAACGCCTAAGAATATACCTGACTAGTAAGAATCTTAAAACCTATGGATTTATATGTCTCCGAAAATGAATCAAGCATGTGTACAGTGGCATAAACGCAGCAGTGATAGGATTGGTGAGGTTCGGTGAGCAAATGCAGACCCTTTGAAGTCATATTGCATGGTACCCATTCCATGGGTCTCAACTCTCCAGGTTTAAGGGATTCTTCCTTCAGCTAAAACATGCATGTGGAACCCAGAGTATGATCGACCATGTGATCGGGATACGTGTTCAAATGTGTCTCAGTTTTCATCCCCTTGTACTCGGGTGCAACATTCCAGACGCTTTACTAACACTCTCCTCACTTGGAGAGTCAGTTCCTTTAACCTCCTGTTTGGCCCAGTTTGCAATTTCTGCGGAAAATGAACAGGAATAGGGAGAACCAATGAGAGACTAGCTGGAGGTGTCTGGACGGGCAAATTTAACTCTCATTTCCCACCAGGAAGAGGAATTAACCAAAGGCTCAGCGTGCCGTGCCTGAACCACACTAGGGCCTGAAGCAATCCTGCGGTGTTGCGGCCATCTCACAAGAAAGCGAGTTAAAGAAAGGAGCTCAGGGGTACTATCATTCACAAACTTGCAGAGTTATAAATGACAGCTATCATCCAAAAATATATTGAAGTAAGGCTGCCAAGAGGACTTGAAAGTGGGGCATTATTGCAGAAAACCGATTTCAGGAGGTAGACTGGAATTGCATGTAAAGCATAGGAAAAGAGGCAGAACGTCCAAAATGATGCAGTTGGCGAAAAAGGGCGTATGCGTTTTTTACTGAATATATTCAGGAAAAAACGCATATGCACTTTTTGGACAACCAAGCAAGCTTTCAAAGGAAATCTGCAGTACAATGAAGCCTCACTGCCCCCCGGTCAAAAGGGCCATCTGAAAAAAGTGTAAAATCCAGAAAGTTAGGACAGGCCATGGAGAACTGGGAGCCTTGTTATGCTGATGGGCGGGATGTAAATTGCCAACAGCCACTCTGGAGAAGTGTATGGTGTTTCCTGAAACATCTAAAATACAAAGCAACAGAACCTAGGGCACTTCCACTTATGGTCCTATAGCTTAGGGAAATTAAAATCAAAAAGACACAGCCACCCCAAGATTTGGGACGGCTCTGTTTACAAGAACCTCCTTTACGGTAGAAGTTCAATATCACAGAGAGCGAAAAATGGATAAAGAAGTTGTGGTACTTACGTACAATGTAATATCATTCAGCAATGAAATCTATGTCATCAGGCCTGTAGAAGCATAATGAGTGGATTCAGGTACGATGATTCTAAGTGAAATAAGTCACACAGAAAAAGAAACATCATAAGATATCTCTAATACACGGAATGTAATCTTGGCTACACAGGAACTGAATTACAAAACAGAACAGGGTCTCAAATGTAGAAAACCAACTTATGCTTGCTTAAGGGGAAAGGTGAGTTGGGGTGCTGCATAAAACCAGAGATTGAAATTAGCACAGATACAGTTCTATAAGCCAAATATGTAATAGACAAGAGCTACTCCTTCCTCAACGAAGTGGACTCAACACAACATATTAAACGCCTAAGAATATACCTGACTAGTAAGAATCTTAAAACCTATGGATTTATATGTCTCCGAAAGAGAATCAAGTGTGTGTACAGCGGCATAAATGCAGCAGTGGTAGGATTGGTGAGGTTCGGTGAGCAAATGCAGACCCTTTGAAGTCATATTGCATGGTACCCATTCCATGGGTCTCAACTCTCCAGGTTTAAGGGATTCTTCCTTCAGCTAAAACATGCATGTGGAACCCAGAGTATGATCCACCGTGTGATCGGGAAACGTGCTCAAATGTGTCTCAGTTTTCGTCCCCTGGTACTCGGGTGCAACATTCCAGATGCTTTACTACCACTCTCCCCACTTGGAGAGTCAGTGCCTTTAACCTCCTGTTTGGCCCAGTTTGCAATTTCTGCGGAAGATGAACAGGAATAGGGAGAACCAATGAGAGACTAGCTGGAGGTGTCTGGACGGGCAAATTTAACTCTCATTTCCCACCAGGAAGAGGAATTAACCAAAGGCTCAACGTGCCGTGCCAGAACCACACTAGAGCCTGAAGCAATCCTGCTGTGTTGCGGCCAGCTCACAAGAAAGCGAGTTAAAGAAAGGAGCTCAGGGGCACTGTAATTCACAAACCTGCAGAGTTATAAATGACAGCTATCGTCCAAAAATATATTGAAGTAAGGCTGCCAAGAGGACTTGAAAGCGGGGCAGAATTGCAGGAACCGATTTCAGGAGGTAGACTAGAATTGCATGTAAAGCATAGGAAAAGAGGCAGAACGTCCACAATGATGCACTTGGCCAAAAAGGGCGTATGCGTTTTTTCCTGAATATATTCAGGAAAAAACGCATACGCACTTTTTGGCCAACCAAGCAAGCTTGCAAAGGAAATCTGCACTATAATGAAGTCTCACTGCCCCCTGGTCAAAAGGGCCATCTGAAAAAAGTGTAAAATCCAGAAAGGCAGGACAGGCCATGGAGAACTGGGAGCCTTGTTATGCTGATGGGCGGGATGTAAATTGCCAACAGCCACTCTGGAGAAGTGTATGGTGTTTCCTGAAACATCCAAAAAACAAATTAACAGAGCCTAGGGCACTTCCACTTATGGTCCTATAGCTTAGGGAAATTAAAATCAAAAAGACACAGCCACCCCAAAGTTTGGGACGGCTCTGTTAACAAGAACCTCGTTTACGGTACCAGTTCAATATCGCAGAAAGCGAAAAATGGATAAAGAATTTGTGTTACTTACGTACAATGCAATATCACTCAGCAATGAAATCTATGTCATCAGGCCCATAGCAGCATAATGAGTGGATTCAGGTACGATGATTCTAAGTGAAATACGTCACACAGAAAAAGAAACATCATAAGATATCACTACTACACGGAATGTAAACTTGACTACACAGGAACTGAATTACAAAACAGAACAGAGTCTGAAATGTAGACAACCAACTTATGCTTGCTTAAGGGGAAAGGTGAGTTGAGGTGCTGCATAAAAGCAGAGATTGAAATGAGCACAGATACCGTTCCATAAGCCAAATATGTAATAGACAAGAGCTACTCCTTGCTCAACGAAGTGGACTCAACACCCCATATTAAACGCCTAAGAATATACCTGACTAGTAAGAATCTTAAAACCTATGGATTTATATGTCTCCGAAAATGAATCAAGCATGTGTACAGTGGCATAAACGCAGCAGTGATAGGATTGGTGAGGTTCGGTGAGCAAATGCAGACCCTTTGAAGTCATATTGCATGGTACCCATTCCATGGGTCTCAACTCTCCAGGTTTAAGGGATTCTTCCTTCAGCTAAAACATGCATGTGGAACCCAGAGTATGATCGACCATGTGATCGGGATACGTGTTCAAATGTGTCTCAGTTTTCATCCCCTTGTACTCGGGTGCAACATTCCAGACGCTTTACTAACACTCTCCTCACTTGGAGAGTCAGTTCCTTTAACCTCCTGTTTGGCCCAGTTTGCAATTTCTGCGGAAAATGAACAGGAATAGGGAGAACCAATGAGAGACTAGCTGGAGGTGTCTGGACGGGCAAATTTAACTCTCATTTCCCACCAGGAAGAGGAATTAACCAAAGGCTCAGCGTGCCGTGCCGGAACCACACTAGGGCCTGAAGCAATCCTGCGGTGTTGCGGCCATCTCACAAGAAAGCGAGTTAAAGAAAGGAGCTCAGGGGTACTATCATTCACAAACTTGCAGAGTTATAAATGACAGCTATCATCCAAAAATATATTGAAGTAAGGCTGCCAAGAGGACTTGAAAGTGGGGCATTATTGCAGAAAACCGATTTCAGGAGGTAGACTGGAATTGCATGTAAAGCATAGGAAAAGAGGCAGAACGTCCAAAATGATGCAGTTGGCGAAAAAGGGCGTATGCGTTTTTTACTGAATATATTCAGGAAAAAACGCATATGCACTTTTTGGACAACCAAGCAAGCTTTCAAAGGAAATCTGCAGTACAATGAAGCCTCACTGCCCCCCGGTCAAAAGGGCCATCTGAAAAAAGTGTAAAATCCAGAAAGTTAGGACAGGCCATGGAGAACTGGGAGCCTTGTTATGCTGATGGGCGGGATGTAAATTGCCAACAGCCACTCTGGAGAAGTGTATGGTGTTTCCTGAAACATCTAAAATACAAAGCAACAGAACCTAGGGCACTTCCACTTATGGTCCTATAGCTTAGGGAAATTAAAATCAAAAAGACACAGCCACCCCAAGATTTGGGACGGCTCTGTTTACAAGAACCTCCTTTACGGTAGAAGTTCAATATCACAGAGAGCGAAAAATGGATAAAGAAGTTGTGGTACTTACGTACAATGTAATATCATTCAGCAATGAAATCTATGTCATCAGGCCTGTAGAAGCATAATGAGTGGATTCAGGTACGATGATTCTAAGTGAAATAAGTCACACAGAAAAAGAAACATCATAAGATATCTCTAATACACGGAATGTAATCTTGGCTACACAGGAACTGAATTACAAAACAGAACAGGGTCTCAAATGTAGAAAACCAACTTATGCTTGCTTAAGGGGAAAGGTGAGTTGGGGTGCTGCATAAAACCAGAGATTGAAATTAGCACAGATACAGTTCTATAAGCCAAATATGTAATAGACAAGAGCTACTCCTTCCTCAACGAAGTGGACTCAACACAACATATTAAACGCCTAAGAATATACCTGACTAGTAAGAATCTTAAAACCTATGGATTTATATGTCTCCGAAAGAGAATCAAGTGTGTGTACAGCGGCATAAATGCAGCAGTGGTAGGATTGGTGAGGTTCGGTGAGCAAATGCAGACCCTTTAAAGTCATATTGCATGGTACCCATTCCATGGGTCTCAACTCTCCAGGTTTAAGGGATTCTTCCTTCAGCTAAAACATGCATGTGGAACCCAGAGTATGATCCACCGTGTGATCGGGAAACGTGCTCAAATGTGTCTCAGTTTTCGTCCCCTGGTACTCGGGTGCAACATTCCAGATGCTTTACTACCACTCTCCCCACTTGGAGAGTCAGTGCCTTTAACCTCCTGTTTGGCCCAGTTTGCAATTTCTGCGGAAGATGAACAGGAATAGGGAGAACCAATGAGAGACTAGCTGGAGGTGTCTGGACGGGCAAATTTAACTCTCATTTCCCACCAGGAAGAGGAATTAACCAAAGGCTCAACGTGCCGTGCCAGAACCACACTAGAGCCTGAAGCAATCCTGCTGTGTTGCGGCCAGCTCATAAGAAAGCGAGTTAAAGAAAGGAGCTCAGGGGCACTGTAATTCACAAACCTGCAGAGTTATAAATGACAGCTATCGTCCAAAAATATATTGAAGTAAGGCTGCCAAGAGGACTTGAAAGCGGGGCAGAATTGCAGGAACCGATTTCAGGAGGTAGACTAGAATTGCATGTAAAGCATAGGAAAAGAGGCAGAACGTCCACAATGATGCACTTGGCCAAAAAGGGCATATGCGTTTTTTCCTGAATATATTCAGGAAAAAACGCATACGCACTTTTTGGCCAACCAAGCAAGCTTGCAAAGGAAATCTGCACTATAATGAAGTCTCACTGCCCCCTGGTCAAAAGGGCCATCTGAAAAAAGTGTAAAATCCAGAAAGGCAGGACAGGCCATGGAGAACTGGGAGCCTTGTTATGCTGATGGGCGGGATGTAAATTGCCAACAGCCACTCTGGAGAAGTGTATGGTGTTTCCTGAAACATCCAAAAAACAAATTAACAGAGCCTAGGGCACTTCCACTTATGGTCCTATAGCTTAGGGAAATTAAAATCAAAAAGACACAGCCACCCCAAAGTTTGGGACGGCTCTGTTAACAAGAACCTCGTTTACGGTACCAGTTCAATATCGCAGAAAGCGAAAAATGGATAAAGAATTTGTGTTACTTACGTACAATGCAATATCACTCAGCAATGAAATCTATGTCATCAGGCCCATAGCAGCATAATGAGTGGATTCAGGTACGATGATTCTAAGTGAAATACGTCACACAGAAAAAGAAACATCATAAGATATCACTACTACACGGAATGTAAACTTGACTACACAGGAACTGAATTACAAAACAGAACAGAGTCTGAAATGTAGACAACCAACTTATGCTTGCTTAAGGGGAAAGGTGAGTTGAGGTGCTGCATAAAAGCAGAGATTGAAATGAGCACAGATACCGTTCCATAAGCCAAATATGTAATAGACAAGAGCTACTCCTTGCTCAACGAAGTGGACTCAACACCCCATATTAAACGCCTAAGAATATACCTGACTAGTAAGAATCTTAAAACCTATGGATTTATATGTCTCCGAAAATGAATCAAGCATGTGTACAGTGGCATAAACGCAGCAGTGATAGGATTGGTGAGGTTCGGTGAGCAAATGCAGACCCTTTGAAGTCATATTGCATGGTACCCATTCCATGGGTCTCAACTCTCCAGGTTTAAGGGATTCTTCCTTCAGCTAAAACATGCATGTGGAACCCAGAGTATGATCGACCATGTGATCGGGATACGTGTTCAAATGTGTCTCAGTTTTCATCCCCTTGTACTCGGGTGCAACATTCCAGACGCTTTACTAACACTCTCCTCACTTGGAGAGTCAGTTCCTTTAACCTCCTGTTTGGCCCAGTTTGCAATTTCTGCGGAAAATGAACAGGAATAGGGAGAACCAATGAGAGACTAGCTGGAGGTGTCTGGACGGGCAAATTTAACTCTCATTTCCCACCAGGAAGAGGAATTAACTAAAGGCTCAGCGTGCCGTGCCGGAACCACACTAGGGCCTGAAGCAATCCTGCGGTGTTGCGGCCATCTCACAAGAAAGCGAGTTAAAGAAAGGAGCTCAGGGGTACTATCATTCACAAACTTGCAGAGTTATAAATGACAGCTATCATCCAAAAATATATTGAAGTAAGGCTGCCAAGAGGACTTGAAAGTGGGGCATTATTGCAGAAAACCGATTTCAGGAGGTAGACTGGAATTGCATGTAAAGCATAGGAAAAGAGGCAGAACGTCCACAATGATGCAGTTGGCGAAAAAGGGCGTATGCGTTTTTTACTGAATATATTCAGGAAAAAACGCATACGCACTTTTTGGCCAACCAAGCAAGCTTTCAAAGGAAATCTGCAGTACAATGAAGCCTCACTGCCCCCCGGTCAAAAGGGCCATCTGAAAAAAGTGTAAAATCCAGAAAGTTAGGACAGGCCATGGAGAACTGGGAGCCTTGTTATGCTGATGGGCGGGATGTAAATTGCCAACAGCCACTCTGGAGAAGTGTATGGTGTTTCCTGAAATATCTAAAATACAAAGCAACAGAACCTAGGGCACTTCCACTTATGGTCCTATAGCTTAGGGAAATTAAAATCAAAAACACACAGCCACCCCAAGATTTGGGACGGCTCTGTTTACAAGAACCTCCTTTACGGTAGAAGTTCAATAAAACAGAGAGCGAAAAATGGATAAAGAAGTTGTGGTACTTACGTACAATGTAATATCATTCAGCAATGAAATCTATGTCATCAGGCCTGTAGAAGCATAATGAGTGGATTCAGGTACGATGATTCTAAGTGAAATAAGTCACACAGAAAAAGAAACATCATAAGATATCTCTAACACACGGAATGTAATCTTGGCTACACAGGAACTGAATTACAAAACAGAACAGGGTCTCAAATGTAGAAAACCAACTTATGCTTGCTTAAGGGGAAAGGTGAGTTGGGGTGCTGCATAAAACCAGAGATTGAAATTAGCACAGATACAGTTCTATAAGCCAAATATGTAATAGACAAGAGCTACTCCTTCCTCAACGAAGTGGACTCAACACAACATATTAAACGCCTAAGAATATACCTGACTAGTAAGAATCTTAAAACCTATGGATTTATATGTCTCCGAAAGAGAATCAAGTGTGTGTACAGCGGCATAAATGCAGCAGTGGTAGGATTGGTGAGGTTCGGTGAGCAAATGCAGACCCTTTGAAGTCATATTGCATGGTACCCATTCCATGGGTCTCAACTCTCCAGGTTTAAGGGATTCTTCCTTCAGCTAAAACATGCATGTGGAACCCAGAGTATGATCCACCGTGTGATCGGGAAACGTGCTCAAATGTGTCTCAGTTTTCGTCCCCTGGTACTCGGGTGCAACATTCCAGATGCTTTACTACCATTCTCCCCACTTGGAGAGTCAGTGCCTTTAACCTCCTGTTTGGCCCAGTTTGCAATTTCTGCGGAAGATGAACAGGAATAGGGAGAACCAATGAGAGACTAGCTGGAGGTGTCTGGACGGGCAAATTTAACTCTCATTTCCCACCAGGAAGAGGAATTAACCAAAGGCTCAACGTGCCGTGCCAGAACCACACTAGAGCCTGAAGCAATCCTGCTGTGTTGCGGCCAGCTCATAAGAAAGCGAGTTAAAGAAAGGAGCTCAGGGGCACTGTAATTCACAAACCTGCAGAGTTATAAATGACAGCTATCGTCCAAAAATATATTGAAGTAAGGCTGCCAAGAGGACTTGAAAGCGGGGCAGAATTGCAGGAACCGATTTCAGGAGGTAGACTAGAATTGCATGTAAAGCATAGGAAAAGAGGCAGAACGTCCACAATGATGCACTTGGCCAAAAAGGGCGTATGCGTTTTTTCCTGAATATATTCAGGAAAAAACGCATACGCACTTTTTGGCCAACCAAGCAAGCTTGCAAAGGAAATCTGCACTATAATGAAGTCTCACTGCCCCCTGGTCAAAAGGGCCATCTGAAAAAAGTGTAAAATCCAGAAAGGCAGGACTGGCCATGGAGAACTGGGAGCCTTGTTATGCTGATGGGCGGGATGTAAATTGCCAACAGCCAGTCTGGAGAAGTGTATGGTGTTTCCTGAAACATCCAAAAAACAAAGCAACAGAGCCTAGGGCACTTCCACTTATGGTCCTATAGCTTAGGGAAATTAAAATCAAAAAGACACAGCCACCCCAAAGTTTGGGACGGCTCTGTTTACAAGAACCTCGTTTACGGTACCAGTTCAATATCGCAGAAAGCGAAAAATGGATAAAGAATTTGTGTTACTTACGTACAATGCAATATCACTCAGCAATGAAATCTATGTCATCAGGCCCATAGCAGCATAATGAGTGGATTCAGGTACGATGATTCTAAGTGAAATACGTCACACAGAAAAAGAAACATCATAAGATATCACTACTACACGGAATGTAAACTTGACTACACAGGAACTGAATTACAAAACAGAACAGAGTCTGAAATGTAGACAACCAACTTATGCTTGCTTAAGGGGAAAGGTGAGTTGAGGTGCTGCATAAAAGCAGAGATTGAAATGAGCACAGATACCGTTCCATAAGCCAAATATGTAATAGACAAGAGCTACTCCTTGCTCAACGAAGTGGACTCAACACCCCATATTAAACGCCTAAGAATATACCTGACTAGTAAGAATCTTAAAACCTATGGATTTATATGTCTCCGAAAATGAATCAAGCATGTGTACAGTGGCATAAACGCAGCAGTGATAGGATTGGTGAGGTTCGGTGAGCAAATGCAGACCCTTTGAAGTCATATTGCATGGTACCCATTCCATGGGTCTCAACTCTCCAGGTTTAAGGGATTCTTCCTTCAGCTAAAACATGCATGTGGAACCCAGAGTATGATCGACCATGTGATCGGGATACGTGTTCAAATGTGTCTCAGTTTTCATCCCCTTGTACTCGGGTGCAACATTCCAGACGCTTTACTAACACTCTCCTCACTTGGAGAGTCAGTTCCTTTAACCTCCTGTTTGGCCCAGTTTGCAATTTCTGCGGAAAATGAACAGGAATAGGGAGAACCAATGAGAGACTAGCTGGAGGTGTCTGGACGGGCAAATTTAACTCTCATTTCCCACTAGGAAGAGGAATTAACTAAAGGCTCAGCGTGCCGTGCCGGAACCACACTAGGGCCTGAAGCAATCCTGCGGTGTTGCGGCCATCTCACAAGAAAGCGAGTTAAAGAAAGGAGCTCAGGGGTACTATCATTCACAAACTTGCAGAGTTATAAATGACAGCTATCATCCAAAAATATATTGAAGTAAGGCTGCCAAGAGGACTTGAAAGTGGGGCATTATTGCAGAAAACCGATTTCAGGAGGTAGACTGGAATTGCATGTAAAGCATAGGAAAAGAGGCAGAACGTCCACAATGATGCAGTTGGCGAAAAAGGGCGTATGCGTTTTTTACTGAATATATTCAGGAAAAAACGCATACGCACTTTTTGGCCAACCAAGCAAGCTTTCAAAGGAAATCTGCAGTACAATGAAGCCTCACTGCCCCCCGGTCAAAAGGGCCATCTGAAAAAAGTGTAAAATCCAGAAAGTTAGGACAGGCCATGGAGAACTGGGAGCCTTGTTATGCTGATGGGCGGGATGTAAATTGCCAACAGCCACTCTGGAGAAGTGTATGGTGTTTCCTGAAATATCTAAAATACAAAGCAACAGAACCTAGGGCACTTCCACTTATGGTCCTATAGCTTAGGGAAATTAAAATCAAAAACACACAGCCACCCCAAGATTTGGGACGGCTCTGTTTACAAGAACCTCCTTTACGGTAGAAGTTCAATAAAACAGAGAGCGAAAAATGGATAAAGAAGTTGTGGTACTTACGTACAATGTAATATCATTCAGCAATGAAATCTATGTCATCAGGCCTGTAGAAGCATAATGAGTGGATTCAGGTACGATGATTCTAAGTGAAATAAGTCACACAGAAAAAGAAACATCATAAGATATCTCTAATACACGGAATGTAATCTTGGCTACACAGGAACTGAATTACAAAACAGAACAGGGTCTCAAATGTAGAAAACCAACTTATGCTTGCTTAAGGGGAAAGGTGAGTTGGGGTGCTGCATAAAACCAGAGATTGAAATTAGCACAGATACAGTTCTATAAGCCAAATATGTAATAGACAAGAGCTACTCCTTCCTCAACGAAGTGGACTCAACACAACATATTAAACGCCTAAGAATATACCTGACTAGTAAGAATCTTAAAACCTATGGATTTATATGTCTCCGAAAGAGAATCAAGTGTGTGTACAGCGGCATAAATGCAGCAGTGGTAGGATTGGTGAGGTTCGGTGAGCAAATGCAGACCCTTTGAAGTCATATTGCATGGTACCCATTCCATGGGTCTCAACTCTCCAGGTTTAAGGGATTCTTCCTTCAGCTAAAACATGCATGTGGAACCCAGAGTATGATCCACCGTGTGATCGGGAAACGTGCTCAAATGTGTCTCAGTTTTCGTCCCCTGGTACTCGGGTGCAACATTCCAGATGCTTTACTACCATTCTCCCCACTTGGAGAGTCAGTGCCTTTAACCTCCTGTTTGGCCCAGTTTGCAATTTCTGCGGAAGATGAACAGGAATAGGGAGAACCAATGAGAGACTAGCTGGAGGTGTCTGGACGGGCAAATTTAACTCTCATTTCCCACCAGGAAGAGGAATTAACCAAAGGCTCAACGTGCCGTGCCAGAACCACACTAGAGCCTGAAGCAATCCTGCTGTGTTGCGGCCAGCTCATAAGAAAGCGAGTTAAAGAAAGGAGCTCAGGGGCACTGTAATTCACAAACCTGCAGAGTTATAAATGACAGCTATCGTCCAAAAATATATTGAAGTAAGGCTGCCAAGAGGACTTGAAAGCGGGGCAGAATTGCAGGAACCGATTTCAGGAGGTAGACTAGAATTGCATGTAAAGCATAGGAAAAGAGGCAGAACGTCCACAATGATGCACTTGGCCAAAAAGGGCGTATGCGTTTTTTCCTGAATATATTCAGGAAAAAACGCATACGCACTTTTTGGCCAACCAAGCAAGCTTGCAAAGGAAATCTGCACTATAATGAAGTCTCACTGCCCCCTGGTCAAAAGGGCCATCTGAAAAAAGTGTAAAATCCAGAAAGGCAGGACTGGCCATGGAGAACTGGGAGCCTTGTTATGCTGATGGGCGGGATGTAAATTGCCAACAGCCAGTCTGGAGAAGTGTATGGTGTTTCCTGAAACATCCAAAAAACAAAGCAACAGAGCCTAGGGCACTTCCACTTATGGTCCTATAGCTTAGGGAAATTAAAATCAAAAAGACACAGCCACCCCAAAGTTTGGGACGGCTCTGTTTACAAGAACCTCGTTTACGGTACCAGTTCAATATCGTAGAAAGTGAAAAATGGATAAAGAAGAGGTTGTACCTACGTACAATGCAATATCACTCAGCAATGAAATCTATGTCATCAGGCCTGTAGCAGCATAATGAGTGGATTCAGTTACGATGATTCTAAGTGAAATAAGTCACACAGAAAAAGAAACATCATAAGATATCACTAATACACGGAAGGTAAACTTGGCTACACAGGAACTGAATTACAAAACAGAACAGGGTCTCAAATGTAGAAAACCAACTTATGCTTGCTTAAGGGGAAAGGTGAGTTGGGGTGCTGCATAAAACCAGAGATTGAAATGAGCTCAGATACCGTTCCATAAGCCAAATATGTAATAGACAAGAGCTACTCCTTGCTCAACGAAGTGGACTCAACACCCCATATTAAACGCCTAAGAATATACCTGACTAGTAAGTATCTTAAAACCTATGGATTTCTATGTCTCTGAAAGAGAATCAAGCGTGTGTACAGCGGCATAAATGGAGCAGTGATAGGATTGGTGAGGTTCGGTGAGCAAATGCAGACCATTTGAAGTCATATTGCATGGTACCCATTCCATGGGTCTCAACTCTCCAGGTTTAAGGGATTCTTCCTTCAGCTAAAACATGCATGTGGAACCCAGAGTATGATCCACCGTGTGATCGGGAAACGTGTTCAAATGTGTCTCAGTTTTTGTCCCCTGGTACTCAGGTGCAACATTCCAGACGCTTTACTAACACTCTCCCGACTTGGAGAGTCAGTGCCTTTAACCTCCTGTTTTGCCCAGTTTGCAATTTCTGCGGAAGATGAACAGGAATAGGGAGAACCAACGAGAGACTAGCTGGAGGTGTCTGGACCGTCAAATTTAACTCTCATTTCCCACCAGGAAGTGGAATTAACCAAAGGCTCACCATAACATGCCGGAACCACACTAGGGCCTGAAGCAATCGTGCGGTGTTGCGGCCATCTCACAAGAAAGCGAATTGAAGAAAGGAGCTCAGGGGCACTGTAATTCACAAACCTGCAGAGTTATAAATGACAGCTATCCTCCAAAAATATATTCAAGTAAGGCTGCCAAGAGGACTTCAAAGCGGGGCAGAATTGCAGGAAACCGATTTCAGGAGGTAGACTGGAATTGCATGTAAAGCATAGGAAAAGAGGCAGAACGTCCACAATAATGCACTTGGCCAAAAAGTATCTATGCGTTTTTTCCTGAATATATTCAGTAAAAAACGCATACGCACTTTTTGGCCAACCAAGCAAGCTTGCAAAGGAAATCTGCACTACAATGAAGTCTCACTTCCCCCCTGTCAAAAGGGCCATCTGAAAAAAGTGTAAAATCCAGAGAGGCAGGACAGGCCATGGAGAACTGGGAGCCTTGTTATGCTGATGGGCGGGATGTAAATTGCCAACAGCCACTCTGGAGAAGTGTATGGTGTTTCCTGAAACATCTAAAAACAAAGCAACAGAGCCTAGGCCACTTCCGCTTATGGTCCTATAGCTTAGGGAAATTAAAATCAAAAAGACACAGCCACCCCAAAGTTTGGGACGGCTCTGTTTACAAGAACCTCGTTTTACGGTACAAGTTCAATATCACAGAAAGCGAAAAATGGATAAACAAGTTGTGGTACTTACGTACAATGCAATATCACTCAGCAATGAAATCTATGTTATCAGGCCCGTAGCAGCATAATGAGTGGATTCAGGTACGATGATTCTAAGTGAAATAAGTCACACAGAAAAAGAAACATCATAAGATATCACTAATACACGGAATGTAAACTTGGCTACACAGGAACTGAATTACAAAACAGAACAGGGTCTCAAATGTAGAAAACCAACTTATGCTTGCTTAAGGGGAAAGGTGGGTTGGGGTGCTGCATAAAACCAGAGATTGAAATTAGCACAGATACAGTTCCATAAGCCAAATATGTAATAGACAAGAGCTACTCCTTCCTCAACGAAGTGGACTCAACACAACATATTAAACGCCTAAGAATATACCTGACTAGTAAGAATCTTAAAACCTATGGATTTATATGTCTCCGAAAGAGAATCAAGTGTGTGTACAACGGCATAAATGCAGCAGTGGTAGGATTGGTGAGGTTCGGTGAGCAAATGCAGACCCTTTGAAGTCATATTGCATGGTACCCATTCCATGGGTCTCAACTCTCCAGGTTTAAGGGATTCTTTCTTCAGCTAAAACATGCATGTGTATCCCAGAGTATGAAGTCATATTGCATGGTACGCATTCCATGGAGCTCAACCCTCCAGGTTTAAGGGATTCTTCCTTCAGCTAAAACATGCATGTGGAACCCAGAGTATGATCCACCATGTGATCGGGAAACGTGTTCAAATGTGTCTCAGTTTTTGTGCTCTTGTACTCGGGTGCAACATTCCAGATGCTTTACTAACACTCTCCCAACTTGGAGAGTCAGTGCCTTTAACCTCCTGTTTGGCCCAGTTTGCAAATTCTGCGGAAAATGAACAGGAATAGTGAGAACCAATGAGAGACTAGCTGGAGGTGTCTGGATGGGCAAATTTAACTCTCATTTCCCACCGGGAAGAGGAGTTAACCAAAGGCTCAGCGTGCCATGCCAGAAACACACTAGGGCCTGAAGAATCCTGCGGTGTTGCGGCCAGCTGACAAGAAATCAAGTTGAAGAAAGGAGCTCAGGGGCACTGTCAATAACAATCCTGCAGAGTTATAAATGACAGCTATCGTCCAAAAATATATTGAATTAAGGCTGCCAAGAGGACTTGAAAGCGGGGCAGAATTGCAGGAAACCGATTTCAGGAGGTAGACTGGAATTGCATGTAAAGCATAGGAAAAGAGGCAGAACGTCCACAATGATGCACTTGGCCTAAAAGGGCGTATGGGTTTTTTCCTGAATATATTCAGGAAAAAACGCATACGCCCTTTTTGGCAAACCAACCAAGCTTGCAAAGGAAATCTGCACTACAATGAAGTCTCACTTCCCCCCGGTCAAAAGGACCATCTGAAAAAAAGTGTAAAATCCAGAAAGGCAGGATAGGCCATGGAGAACTGGGAGCCTTGTTATGCTGAAGGGCGGGATGTAAATTGCCAACAGCCACTCTGGAGAAGTGTATGGTGTTTCCTGAAACATCTAAAAAACAAAGCAACAGAGCCTAGTGCACATCCACTAACGGTCCTATAGCTTAGGGAAATTAAAATCAAAAACACACAGCCACCCCAAAGTTTGGGACGGCTCTGTTTACAAGAACCTCATTTACGGTACAAGTTCAATATCACAGAAAACGAAAAATGGATAAAGAAGTTGTGGTACTTACGTACAATGCAATATCACTCAGCAATGAAATCTATGTCATCAGGCCCGTAGCAGCATAATGAGTGGATTCAGGTACGATCATTCTAAGTGAAATAAGTCACACAGAAAAAGAAGCATCATAAGATATCACTAATACACGGAATGTAAACTTGGCTACACAGGAACTGAATTACAAAACAGAACAGGGTCTCAAATGTAGAAAACCAACTTATGCTTGCTTAAGGGGAAAGGTGAGTTGGGGTGCTGCATAAAACCAGAGATTGAAATGAGCACAGATACCGTTCCTTAAGCCAAATATGTAATAGACAACAGCTACTCCTTGCTCAACGAAGTGGACGCAACACCCCATATTAAACGCCTAAGAATATACCTGACTAGTAAGTATCTTAAAACCTATGGATTTCTATGTCTCCGAAAGAGAATCAAGCGTGTGTACAGCGGCAAAAACGCAGCAGTGATAGGATTGGTGAGGTTCGGTGAGCAAATGCAGACCCTTTGAAGTCAAATTGCATAGTACCCATTCCACGGGTCTCAATTCTGCAGGTTTAAGGGATTCTTCCTTCAGCTAAAACATGCATGTGGAACCCAGAGTATGATCCACCGTGTGATCGGGAACGTGTTCAAATGTGTCTCAGTTTTTGTCCCCTGGTATTCGGGTGCAACATTCCAGACGCTTTACTAACACTCTCCCCACTTGGAGAGTCAGTGCCTTTAACCTCCTGTTTGGCCCAGTTTGCAATTTCTGCGGAAAATGAACAGGAATAGGGAGAACCAATGAGAGACTAGCTGGAGGTGTCTGGACCGGCAAATTTAACTCTCATTTCCCACCAGGAAGAGCAATTAACCAAAGGCTCAGTGTGCCGTGCTGGAACCACACTAGGGCCTGTAGCAATCCTGCAGTGTTGCGGCCAGCTCACAAGAAAGCGAGTTGAAGAAAGGAGCTCAGGGGCACTGTAATTCACAAACCTGCAGAGTTATAAATAACAGCTATCGTCCAAAAATATATTGAAGTAAGGCTGCCAAGAGGACTTGAAAGCGGGGCAGAATTGCAGGAAACCGATTTCAGGAGGTAGACTGGAATTGCATGTAAAGCTTAGGAAAAGAGGCAGAACGTCCACAATGATGCACTTGGCCAAAAAGGACGTATGCGTTTTTTCCTGAATATATTCAGGAAAAAACGCATACGCCCTTTTTGGCCAACCAAGCAAGCTTGCAAAGGAAATCTGCACTACAATGAAGTCTCACTGCCCCCCGGTCAAAAGGGCCATCTGAAAAAAGTGTAAAATCCAGAAAGGCAGGAGAGGCCATGGAGAACTGGGAGCCTTGTTATGCTGATGGGCGGGATGTAAATTGCCAACAGCCACTCTGGAGAAGTGTATGGTGTTTTCTGAAACATCCAAAAAACAAAGCAACAGAGCCTAGGGCACTTCCACTTATGGTCCTATAGCTTAGGGAAATTAAAATCAAAAAGACACAGCCACCCCAATGTTTGGGACGGCTCTGTTTACAAGAACCTCGTTTACGGTACAAGTTCAGTATCACAGAAAACGAAATATGGAGAAAGAAGTTGTGGTACTTACGTACAATGCAATATCACTCAGCAATGTAATCTATGTCATCAGGTCTGTAGCAGCATAATGAGTGGATTCAGGTACGATGATTCTAAGTGAAATAAGTCACACAGAAAAAAAACATCATAAGATGTCACTAGTACACGGAATGTAAACTTGACTACACAGGAAGTGAATTAAAAATCAGAACAGGGTCTCAAATCTACAAAACCAACTTATGCTTCCTGAAGGGGAAAGGTGAGTTGGGGTGCTGCAGAAAACCAGAGATTGAAATTAGCACAGATACCATTCCATAAGCCAAATATGTAATAGACAAGAGCTACTCCTTGCTCAACGAAGTGGACTCAAAACCCCATATTAAACACCTAAGAATATACCTGACTAGTAAGAATCTTAAAACCTATGGATTTATATGTCTGCGAAAGAGAATCAAGCGTGTGTACAGCGGCATAAACGCAGCAGTGATAGGATTGGTGAGGTTTGGTGAGCAAATGCAGACCCTTTGAAGTCATATTGCATGGTACCCATTCCATGGGTCTCAACTCTGCAGGTTTAAGGGATTCTTCCTTCAGCTAAAACATGCATGTGGAACCCAGAGTATGATCCACCGTGTGATCGGGAAACGTGTTCAAATGTGTCTCAGTTTTCGTCCC
The DNA here is from genome assembly GCF_937001465.1 of Orcinus orca. NCBI lineage: Eukaryota > Metazoa > Chordata > Mammalia > Artiodactyla > Delphinidae > Orcinus > Orcinus orca. The sequence continues at coordinate 41,103,623 of NC_064561.1, forward strand.
CTGGTACTCGGGTGCAACATTCCAGACGCTTTACTAACACTCTCCCCACTTGGAGAGTCAGTGCCTTTAACCTCCTGTTTGAACCAGTTTGCAATTTCTGCGGAAAAAGAACAGGAATAGGGAGAACCAATGAGAGAGTAGCAGGAGGTATCTGGACGGGCAAATTTATCTCTGATTTCCCACCAGGAAGAGGAATTAACCAAAGGCTCAGCGTGCCATGCCGGAACCACACTAGGGCCTGAAGCAATCTTGTGGTGTTGCGGCCAGCTCACAAGAAAGCGAGTTGAAGAAAGGAGCTCAGGGGCACTCTAATTCACAAACCTGCCGAGTTATAAATGACAGCTATCGTCCTAAAATATATTGAAGTAAGGCTGCCAAGAGGACTTGAATGTGGGGCAGAATTGCAGGAAACCGATTTCAGAAGGTAGACTGGAATTGCATGTAAAGCATAGGAAAAGAGGCAGAACGTCCACAATGATGCACTTGGCCAATAAGGGCGTATGCGTTTTTTCCTGAATATACTCAGGAATAAATGCATACGCCCTTTTTGGCCAACCAAGCAAGCTTGCAAAGGAAATCTGCACTACAATGAAGTCTCACTGCCCCCCGGTCAAAAGGGCCATCTAAAAAAAGTGTAAAATCCAGAAAGGCAAGACAGGCCGTGGAGAACTGGGAACTTTGTTAGGCTGAAGGGCGTGATGAAAATTGCCAACAGCCACTCTGGGGAAGTGTATGGTGTTTACTGAAACATCTACAAAACAAAGCAACAGAGCCTAGGGCACTTCCACTTTTGGTCCTATAGCTTAGGGAAATTAAAATCAAAAGGACAAAGCCACCCAAAATTTGGGACGGCTCTGTTTACAAGAACCTTGTTTACGGTACAAGTTCAATATCACAGAAAGCGAAAAATGGATAAAGAAGTTGTTGTACTTACGTACAATGCAATATCACTCAGCAATGAAATCTATGTCATCAGGCCCGTAGCAGCATAATGAGTGGATTCAGGTATGATGATTCTAAGTGAAATAAGTCACACAGAAAAAGAAACATCATAAGATATCACTAATACACGGAATGTAAACTTGGCTACACAGGAAATGAATTACAAAACAGAACAGGGTCTCAAATGTAGAAAACCAACTTATGCTTGCTTAAGGGGAAAGGTGAGTTGGGGTGCTGCATAAAACCAGAGATTGAAATGAGCACAGATACCGTTCCATAAGCCAAATATGTAATAGACAAGAGCTACTCCTAGCTCAACGAAGTGGACACAACACCCCTTATTAAACGCCTAAGAATATACCTGACTAGTAAGAATCGTAAAACCTATGGATTTATATGTCTCCGAAAGAGAATCAAGCGTGTGTATAGCTGCATAAACGCAGCAGTGATAGGATTGGTGAGGTTCGGTGAGCAAATGCAGACCCTTTGAAGTCATATTGCATGGTACCCATTCCAAGTGTCTCAACTCTCCAGGTTTAAGGGATTCTTCCTTCAGCTAAAACATGCATGTGGAACCCAGAGTATGATCCACCGTGTGATCGGTAAACGTGTTCAAATGTGTCTCAGTTTTCGTCCCCTGGTACTCAGGTGCAACATTCCAGACGCTTTACTAACACTCTCCCCACTTGGAGAGTCAGTGCCTTTAACCTCCTGTTTGGCCCAGTTTGCAATTTCTGTGGAAGATGAACAGGAATAGGGAGAACCAATGAGAGACTAGCTGGAGGTGTCTGGACCGGCAAATTTAACTCTCATTTCCCACCAGGAAGAGCAATTAACCAAAGGCTCAGTGTGCCGTGCTGGAACCACACTAGGGCCTGTAGCAATCCTGCAGTGTTGCGGCCAGCTCACAAGAAAGCGAGTTGAAGAAAGGAGCTCAGGGGCACTGTAATTCACAAACCTGCAGAGTTATAAATAACAGCTATCGTCCAAAAATATATTGAAGTAAGGCTGCCAAGAGGACTTGAAAGCAGGGCAGAATTGCAGGAAACCGATTTCAGGAGGTAGACTGGAATTGCATGTAAAGCTTAGGAAAAGAGGCAGAACGTCCACAATGATGCACTTGGCCAAAAAGGACGTATGCCTTTTTTCCTGAATATATTCAGGAAAAAACGCATACGCCCTTTTTGGCCAACCAAGCAAGCTTGCAAAGGAAATCTGCACTACAATGAAGTCTCACTGCCCCCCGGTCAAAAGGGCCATCTGAAAAAAGTGTAAAATCCAGAAAGGCAGGAGAGGCCATGGAGAACTGGGAGCCTTGTTATGCTGATGGGCGGGATGTAAATTGCCAACAGCCACTCTGGAGAAGTGTATGGTGTTTTCTGAAACATCCAAAAAACAAAGCAACAGAGCCTAGGGCACTTCCACTTATGGTCCTATAGCTTAGGGAAATTAAAATCAAAAAGACACAGCCACCCCAATGTTTGGGACGGCTCTGTTTACAAGAACCTCGTTTACGGTACAAGTTCAGTATCACAGAAAACGAAATATGGAGAAAGAAGTTGTGGTACTTACGTACAATGCAATATCACTCAGCAATGTAATCTATGTCATCAGGTCTGTAGCAGCATAATGAGTGGATTCAGGTACGATGATTCTAAGTGAAATAAGTCACACAGAAAAAAAACATCATAAGATGTCACTAGTACACGGAATGTAAACTTGACTACACAGGAAGTGAATTAAAAATCAGAACAGGGTCTCAAATCTACAAAACCAACTTATGCTTCCTGAAGGGGAAAGGTGAGTTGGGGTGCTGCAGAAAACCAGAGATTGAAATTAGCACAGATACCATTCCATAAGCCAAATATGTAATAGACAAGAGCTACTCCTTGCTCAACGAAGTGGACTCAAAACCCCATATTAAACACCTAAGAATATACCTGACTAGTAAGAATCTTAAAACCTATGGATTTATATGTCTGCGAAAGAGAATCAAGCGTGTGTACAGCGGCATAAACGCAGCAGTGATAGGATTGGTGAGGTTTGGTGAGCAAATGCAGACCCTTTGAAGTCATATTGCATGGTACCCATTCCATGGGTCTCAACTCTGCAGGTTTAAGGGATTCTTCCTTCAGCTAAAACATGCATGTGGAACCCAGAGTATGATCCACCGTGTGATCGGGAAACGTGTTCAAATGTGTCTCAGTTTTCGTCCCCTGGTACTCGGGTGCAACATTCCAGACGCTTTACTAACACTCTCCCCACTTGGAGAGTCAGTGCCTTTAACCTCCTGTTTGAACCAGTTTGCAATTTCTGCGGAAAAAGAACAGGAATAGGGAGAACCAATGAGAGAGTAGCAGGAGGTATCTGGACGGGCAAATTTATCTCTGATTTCCCACCAGGAAGAGGAATTAACCAAAGGCTCAGCGTGCCATGCCGGAACCACACTAGGGCCTGAAGCAATCTTGTGGTGTTGCGGCCAGCTCACAAGAAAGCGAGTTGAAGAAAGGAGCTCAGGGGCACTCTAATTCACAAACCTGCCGAGTTATAAATGACAGCTATCGTCCTAAAATATATTGAAGTAAGGCTGCCAAGAGGACTTGAATGTGGGGCAGAATTGCAGGAAACCGATTTCAGAAGGTAGACTGGAATTGCATGTAAAGCATAGGAAAAGAGGCAGAACGTACAATGATGCACTTGGCCAATAAGGGCGTATGCGTTTTTTCCTGAATATACTCAGGAATAAATGCATACGCCCTTTTTGGCCAACCAAGCAAGCTTGCAAAGGAAATCTGCACTACAATGAAGTCTCACTGCCCCCTGGTCAAAAGGGCCATGTGAAAAAAGTGTAAAATCCAGAAAAGCAGGAAAGGCCAAGGGGAACTGGGAGACTTGTTATGCTGATGGGCGGGATGTAAATTGCCAACAGCCACTCTGCAGAAGTGTATGGTGTTTCCTGAAACATCTAAAAAACAAAACAACAGAGCCTAGGGCACTTCCACTTATGGTCCTATAGCTTAGGGAAATTAAAATCGAAAAGACACACCTACTCCAAAGTTTGGGACGGCTCTGTTTACAAGAACCTCGTTTATGGTACAAGTTCAATATCACAGAAAGCGAAAAGTGGATAAAGAAGTTGTGGTACTTACGTACAATGCAATATCACTCAGCAATGAAATCTATGTTATCAGGCCCATAACAGCATAATGAGTAGATTCAGGTACAATGATTCTAAGTGAAATAAGGCACACAGAAAAAGAAACATCATAAGATATCACTAATACACCGAATGTAAACTTGGCTACACAGGAAAAGAATTACAAAACAGAACAGGGTCTCAAATGTAGAAAACCGAATTATGCTTGCTTAAGGGGAAAGGTGAGTTGGGGTGCTGCATAAAACCAAAGATTGAAATTAGCACAGATACCGTTCCATAAGCCAAATATATAATAGACAAGAGCTACACCTTGCTCAACGAAGTGGACTCAACACGCCATATTAAACGCCTAAGAATATACCTGACTAGTAAGAATCTTAAAACCTATGGATTTATATGTCTCCGAAAGAGAATCAAGCGTGTGTACAGTGGCATAAACACAGCAGTGATAGGATTGGTGAGGTTCGGTGAGCAAATGCAGACCCTTTGAAGTCATATTGCATGGTACCCATTCCATGGGTCTCAACTCTCCAGGTTTAAGGGATTCTTCCTTCAGCTAAAACATGCATGTGGAACCCAGAGTATGATCCACCGTGTGATCGGGAAACGTGTTCAAATGTGTCTCAGTTTTCGTCGCCTTGTACTCGGGTGCAACATTCCAGACGCTTTACTAACACTCTCCCCACTTGGAGAGTCAGTGCCTTTCACCTCCTGTTTGGCCCAGTTTCCAATTTCTGCGGAAAATGAACAGGAATAAGGAGAACCAATGAGAGACTAGCTGGATGTGTCTGTATGGGCAAATTTAACTCTCATTTCCCACCAGGAAGAGGAATTAACCAAAGGCTCAGCGTGCCGTGCAGGAACCACACTAGGGCCTGAAGCAATCCTGTGGCGTTGCGGCCAGCTCACAAGAAAGCGAGTTGAAGAAAGGAGCTCAGGGGAACTGTCATTCACAAACCTGCAGAGTTATAAATGACAGCTATCGTCCAAAAATATATTGAAGTAAGGCTGCCAAGAGGACTTGAAAGCGGGGCAGAATTGCAGGAAACCGATTTCAGGAGGTAGACTGGAATTGCATGTAAAGCATAGGAAAAGAGGCAGAACGTCCACAATGATGCACTTGGCCAAAAAGGGCGTATGCATTTTTTCCTGAATATATTCAGGAAAAAACTCATACGCCCTTTTTGGCCAACCAAGCAAGCTTGCAAAGGAAATCTGCACTACAATGCAGTCTCACTGCCCCCCGGTCAAAAGGGCCATCTGAAAAAAGTGTAAAATCCAGAAAGGCAGGACAGGCCATGGAGAACTGGGAGCCTTGTTACGCTGATGGGCGGGATGTAAATTGCCAACAGCCACTCTGGAGAAGTGTATGGTGTTTCCAGAAACATCCAAAAAACAAAGCAACAGAGCCTAGGGCACTTCCACTTATGGTCCTATAGCTTAGGGAAATTAAAATCAAAAAGACACAGCCACCCCAAAGTTTGGGACGGCTCTGTTTACAAGAACCTCGTTTACGGTACAAGTTCAATATCGCAGGAAGCGAAAAATGGATAAAGAAGTTGTGGTAATTACGTACAATGCAATATCACTCAGCAATGAAATCTATGTCATCAGGCCCATAGGAGCATAATGAGTGGATTCAGGTACGATGATTCTAAGTGAAATAAGTCACACAGAAAAAGAAACATCATAAGATATCACTAATACATGGAATGTAAACTTGGCTACACAGGAACTGAATTACAAAACAGAACAGGGTCTCAAATGTAGAAAACCAACTTATGCTTGCTTAAGGGGAAAGGTGAGTTGAGGTGCTGCATAAAACCAGAGATTGAAATTAGCACAAATACCGTTCCATTAGCCAAATATGTAATAGACAAGAGCTACCCCTTGCTCAACGAAGTGGACTCAACACCCCATTTTAGACGCCTAAGAATATACCTGACTAGTAAGAATCTTAAAACCTATGGATTTATATTTCTCCGAAAGAGAATCAAGCGTGTGTACAGCGGCATAAATGCAGCAGTGATAGGATTGGTGAGGTTTGGTGAGCAAATGCAGACCCTTTGAAGTCATATTGCATGGTACCCATTCCATGGGTCTCAACTCTCCAGGTTTAAGGGATTCTTGCTTCAGCTAAAACATGCATGTGGAACCCAGAGTATGATCCACCATGTGATCGGGAAACGTGTTCAAATGTGTCTCAGTTTACATCCCCTGGTACTCGGGTGCAACATTCCAGACGCTTTACTAACACTCTCCCCTCTTGGAGAGTCAGAGACTTTAACCTCCTGTTTGGCCAAGTTTGCAATTTCTGCGGAAGATGAACAGGAATAGGGAGAACCAATGAGAGACTAGCTGGAGGTGTCTGGACGAGCCAATTTAACTCTCATTTCCCACCAGGAAGAGGAATTATCCAAAGGCTCAGTGTGTCATGCCGGAACCACACTAGGGCCTGAAGCAATCCTGCGGTGTTGCGCCCAGCTCACAGGAAAGCGAGTTGAAGAAAGGAGCTCAGGGGCACTGTAATTCACAAACCTGCAGAGTTATAAATGACAGCTATCGTCCAAAAATATATTCAAGTAAGGCTGCCAAGAGGACTTGAAAGCGGGGCAGAATTGCAGGAAACCGATTTCAGGAGGTAGACTGGAATTGCATGTAAAGCGTAGGAAAAGAGGCAGAAGGTCCACAATGATGCACTTGGCCAAAAAGGGCGTATGCGTTTTTTTCTGAATATATTCAGGAAAAAACGCATACGCCCTTTTTGGCCAACCAAGCAAGCTTGCAAAGGAAATCTGCACTACAATGAAGTCTCACTGCCCCCTGGTCAAAAGGGCCATCTGAAAAAAGTGTAAAATCCAGAAAGGCAGGACAAGCCATGGAGAACTGGTAGCCTTGTTATGCTGATGGGCGGGATGTAAATTGCCAACAGCCACTCTGGAGAAGTGTATGGTGTTTCCTGAAACATCTAAAAAACAAAGAAACAGAGCCTAGGGCACTTCCACTTATGGTCCTATAGCTTAGGGATATTAAAATCAAAAACACACCGTCACCCCAAAGTTTGGGACGGCTGTGTTTACAAGAACCTCGTTCACGGTACAAGTTCAATATCACAGAAAGCGAAAAATGGAGAAAGAAGTTGTGGTACGTACGTACAATGCAATATCACTCAGCAATGAAATCTATGTCATCAGGCACGTAGCAGCATAATGAGTGGATTCAGGTACGATGATTCTAAGTGAAATAAGTCACAGAGAAAAAGGAACATCATAAGATATCACTAATACACGGAATGTAAACTTGGCTACACAGGAACTGAATTACAAAACAGAACAGGGTCTCAAATGTAGAAAACCAACTTATGCTTGCTTAAGGGGAAAGGTGAGTTGGGGTTCTGCATAAAACCAGAGATTGAAATTAGCACAGATACCGTTCCATAAGCCAAATATGTAATAGACAAGAGCTACTCCTTGCTCAACGAAGTGGACTCAACACCCCATATTAAATGCCTAAGAATATACCTGACTAGTAAGAAACTTAAAACCTATGGATTTATATGTCTCCGAAAGAGAATCAAGCGTGTGTACAGCGGCATAAACGCAGCAGTGATAGGATTGGTGAAGTTCGGTTAGCAAATGCAGACCCTTTGAAGTCATATTGCATGGTACCCATTCCATGGGTCTCAACTCTCCAGGTTTAAGGGATTCTTCCTTCAGTTAAAACATGCATGTGGAACCCAGAGTATGATCCACCATGTGATCGGGAAACGTGTTCAAATGTATCTCAGTTTTCGTCCCCTGGTACTCGGGTGCAACATTCCAGACACTTTATTAACACTATCCCCACTTGGAGAGTCAGTGCCTTTAACCTCCTGTTTGGCCCAGTTTGCAATTTCTGCGGAAAATAAACAGGAATAGGGAGAACCAATGAGAGATTAGCTGGAGGTATCTGGACGGGCAAATTTAACTCTCATTTCCCACCAGGAAGAGGAATTAACCAAAGGCTCAGTGTGCCGTGCCGGAACCACACTAGGGCCTGAAGCAATCCTGTGGTGTTGCGGCCAACTCACAAGAAAGCGAGTTGAAGAAAGGAGCTCAGGGACACTGTAATTCACAAACCTGCAGAGTTATAAATGACAGCTATCGTCCAAAAATATATTGAAGTAAGGCTGCCAAGAGGACTTGAAAGCGGGGCAGAATTGCAGGAAACCGATTTCAGGAGGTAGACTGGAATTGCATGTAAAGCATAGGAAAAGAGGCAGAACGTCCACAATGATGCACTTGGCCAAAAATGGCGTATGCGTTTTTTCCTGAATATATTCAGGAAAAAATGCATAAGCCCTTTTTGGCCAACCAAGCAAGCTTCCAAAGGAAATCTGCACTACAATGAAGTCTCACTTCCCCTTGGTCAAAGGGCCATCTGAAAAAAGTGTAAAATCCAGAAAGGCAGGACAGGCCATGGAGAACTGGGAGCCTTGTTATGCTGATGGGTGGGATGTAAATTGGCTACTGCCACTCTGGAGAAGTGTATGGTGTTTCCTGAAACATCTAAAAAACAAAGCAACAGAGCCTAGGGCACTTCCACTTATGGTCCTATAGCTTAGGGAAATTAAAATCAAAAAGACACAGCCACCCCAAAGTTTGGGATGGCTCTGTTTACAAGAACCTCGTTTACGGTACAAGTTCAATATCACAGAAAGTGAAAAATGGATAAAGAAGTTGTGGTACTTACGTACAATGCAATATCACTCAGCAATGAAATCTATGTCATCAGGCCCATAGCAGCATATGAGTGGATTCAGGTACGAGGATTCTAAGTGAAACAAGTCACACAGAAAAAGAAACATCATAAGATATCACTAATACATGGAATGTAAACTTGGCTACACAGGAACTGAATTACAAAACAGAACAGGGTCTCAAATGTAGAAAACCAACTTATGCTTGCTTAAGGGGAAAGGTGGGTTGGGGTGCTGCATGAAACCAGAGATTGAAATTAGCACAGATACCGTTCTATAAGCCATATATGTAATAGACAAGAGCTACTCCTTGCTCAACGAAGTGGACTCAACACTCCATATTAAACGCCAAGGAATATACCTGACTAGTAAGAATCTTAAACCCTATGGATTTATATGTCTAAGAAAGAGAGTTAAGCGTGTGTACAGCGGCATAAACGCAGCAGTGATAGGATTGGTGAGGTTCGGTGAGCAAATGCAGACCCTTTGAAGTCATTTTGCATGGTACCCATTCCATGGGTCTCAACTCTCCAGGTTTAAGGGATTCTTCCTTCAGCTAAAACATGCATGTAGAACCCAGAGTATGATCCACCGTGTGATCGGGAAACGTGTTCAAATGTGTCTCAGTTTTCGTCCCCTGGTACTCGGGTGCAACATTCCAGACCCTTTACTAACACTCTCCCCACTTGGAGAGTCAGTGCCTTTAACCTCCTGTTTGGCCCAGTTTGCAATTTCTGCGGAAAATGAACAGGAATAGGGAGAACCCATGAGAGACTAGCTGGAGGTGTCTGGACAGGCAAATTTAACTCTCATTTCCCACCAGGAAGAGGAATTAACCAAAGGCTCAGCGTGCTGTGCTGGAACCACACTAGGGCCTGAAGCAATCCTGTGGTGCTGCGGCCAGCGCAGCAGAAAGCGAATTGAAGAAAGGAGCTCAGAGGCACTGTAATTCACAAACCTGCAGAGTTATAAATGACAGCTACCATCCAAAAATATATTGAAGTAAGGATGCCAAGAGGACTAGAAATTGTGGCAGAATTGCAGGAAACCGATTTCAGGAGGTAGACTGGAATTGCATGTAAAGCATAGGAAAAGAGGCAGAACGTCCACAATGATGCACTTGGCCAAAAAGAGCGTATGCGTTTTTTCCTGAATATATTCAGGAAAAAACGCATACGCCCTTTTTGGCCAAGCAAGCAAGCTTAAAAAGGTAATCTGCACTACAATGAAGTCTCACTGCCCCCTGGTTAAAAGGGCCATCTGAAAAAAGTGTAAAATCCAGAAAGGCAGGACAGGCCATGGAGGACTGGGAGCCTTGTTATGCTGATGGGTGGGATGTAAATTGCCAACAGCCACTCTGGAGAAGTGTATGGTGTTTCCTGAAACATCTAAAAAACAAAGCAACAGAGCCTAGGGCATTTCCACTTATGGTCCTATAGCTTAGGGAAATTAAAATCAAAAAGACACAGCCACCCCAAAATTTGGGACGGCTCTGTTTACAAGAACCTCGTTTACGGTACAAGTTCAATATCACAGAAAGCAAAAAATGGATATAAGAAGTTGTGGTACTTACGTACAATGCAATATCACTCAGCAATGAAATCTATGTCATCAGGCCCGTAGCAGCATAATGAGTGGATTCAGGTACGATGATGCTAAGTGAAATAAGTCACACAGAAAATGAAATATCATAAGTTATCACTAATACACGGAATGTAAACTTGGCTACACAGGAACTGAATTACAAAACAGAACAGGGTCTCAAATGTAGAAAACCAACTAATGCTTGCTTAAGGGGAAATGTGAGTTGGGTTGCTGCATAAAACCAGAGATTGAAATTAGCACAGATACCGTTCCATAAGCCAAATATGTAATAGACAAGACCTACTCCTTGCTCAACGAAGTGGACTCAACTCCCCATATTAAACGCCTAAGAATATACCTGAGTA